>NW_027206227.1:0-605248 GCF_024711535.1 Dipodomys merriami | reverse complement strand
AAAGCCAGCCCTGGCAGGAAAGTCTGTGAGACTCTTATGTCCAATTAACCACCAGAAAACCTGAAAGTGGTGCTGTGGCTGAAGTGGTAAAGTGCACACCTTGAGCTAAAGAACTCGGGGATCTTGCCCATGCCTAGTGCTCAGGGATCTTGCCCAGGCCCAGAGACCAATCTGCACGCCCAACAAAAAGAAAAAAAAAAGGAATGGGTTAAATGTTAAGTAAATCTGAACTTATTTAAGTCCTAGGAATTCAGGAATAGCTGGGATAATGGAAGTACAATGTATTTCATAATATTAGGATTTGAGATCAATGGGTATAATGATTCCTCTTATGGAACAAGATAGGTTCAAAGTTAAGAATGAGAAAATCTATAGGGTTTAGGAAAACCTGCAATTTATTTTAAGAATTACAAGTGGAATTTCAGTTAGAATGACACAAACAAGCATTTTTCATAAATTTTAGATTTGAGATACCATTAGTGTCAAGGTTATGGTTAGGATTCTAGCCATGGTTAGGGTTAGAATGTAAGAGAAAAAAATGAGGGTCAAATTGAAGGTAAATTTCTTTTTTTTTTTTTTTTTTTGGGTACGGTCATGGGGCCTGAACTCTGGGCCTGGGTGCTGTCCCTCAGCTCTTCAGCTCAAGGCTAGCACTCTACCACTTGAGCCACAGCACCACTTCCGGCTTTTTTCTTTTTACTTATGTAGTGCTGAGGAATCGAACCCAGGGCCTCGAGCATGCAAGGAAAGCGCTCTACCAGTGAGCCACATTCCCAGCCCCTGATGGTAAATTTCATATTAAGCCAGGTAAGAATTAGGATGAATGTGAACTAGAGTATTGCTATTAATTTTAGAATCTACTTACACTTAGGCTTATAGTTATTCTCAATGTTCCAGTTAAGATTAAATAATGGTTAGTAACCAGTGTGGTCAAAAACATTTCCTGAATTCTAAATTTTAAATCTACTCAGTTTTAGCCTTTGATTATATCATTTGTTGTCTCTTCAGAGAAATTAAGCTAAACTAAATACTACTTTTTAATCATTTTGCTTACATTGTAAATAATATCAACACAGGTCACAAAGAGACTGATTATTTCAGACTCATCATATTTGGTAAAGTTAGTGTGAAGAATGTAGAGACAGAAGGTTCTTATACTCAATAAATATTTTTGGCTATTTTGAATTAAATATCTGGATTTCTAATTTGGAGGTTAATCACATGGAAACGGGAAAAAATTTAAAAAATAATTACTTTGAGACGATTTTTCTTCTTAAAATATGAAGCAAAATATCTCTAAGAAATATATATTTTTCCATAAAATGTTTCAACCCTTAGTAAAGTGCTTTGTATTTTAATATAAAGTCTGTCTCAAAATAGAAATTCTGCAACTAATCTAATGTATTTTTTCATGCACAAAATTCTGTGACTTCTAGTCTTATGTGATTTTAATTATATTTTATAGTTGTGACATGATCCCTACTTATATTTATTACAAACTTCGGTAATTATACAAATCATGCCAGTACACACTAACTTACATAAGATAATATTCAAACAAAATTATATTTTTTTCCTGTCTCCAACAGGGAAGGATGATGTTCTAAAGTATATTAAATGAAAGCATTCTAACAAAGACTCTTTATGGAATTGAAATTTGCTACATGAGGATGGGAACATAAGCACTTTCTACTTGGCTGAACAGGAATTTTGTTTCTATAGTACTTTCTTGCCATTTATTCACACAGGGAAAGCCATGAAATTTGAAATTCATATGAAGAAACTGCATTCCTAAAAGATGTGGCAACCCTGCTCAAAAGTTCGAACTTATCTCTAGTTTTTTGTGCTTGCTGGCTGATCTATTTCTCTATCATGTGTTTCATATTATTAAACATACTAATAATTCAGCAGTAAGTACATTACAGGAGATTCCTGAAAATCACAGCTATTGTGGTTTAATAATCAGAAGAGAGGAAAAAGATTATATTAATCTCCAATTTCTCCCTTTGGCCTTCAATATTCCAATTAATTTTCAAAACAATCATCTAAGATGTTAGTTTATTTTTCCCTTTTTAATTAGAGATTAAGCAAGTGGTTTTTTTGCAGTAAAAAGTGATGACAGTGGTATCGGAGCTCTGGTAAAGGCATCTTCTCCTTAGCAAGTAATGCTCTATGGACTGTAAATATAGAAGCCACACTAAAATTCTCTACACACACACACACACACACACACACACACACACACACACACACACACACACACACACACACACACACATACACACAAACACGCACACAAACAACTGCCAACCAGACACATCAGAGATAAGTTCCATTCCCTTGTAATGATAGTTGATTGATGTTTGCTGCATTGCTTTATCTCAGCTTCAAGATCTTGCCTGGACCTTTATCTTTCCCCGAGATCAAGTCCCTAATTCTTAGTATCCCGTGTGTCTGTGTATTCACAATAAGTTCCTGGCTGCTACAGGCCAATTAATACCCTGAATACAGTATCCTCAAACTTCACATCCAAGTCAAACTCCATGACTTTAGACACCGTTGCAAAATACTAAAATTTATTGGATGTGGAAACCAAGAGAACACCCACCTTTTTACTTTAGTAGCAATTGACATCATGAAAGTAGAATAATATTGATCAAGAACTTAGGGAAGACAATGGGAGTATGTCTAAAATACTGGATGTGTGTTACAGATACAAAATCATCATCTATAGGCTTATTTATTGAAAACGTCATCATATATTGAAAGTACTATTTATCAATACAATTTTCCAGTTACTTTGCTTACTTATCACTTCTTATCACAAATCTGCTCATGAATTTCTATAGTATCTTTGAATAAATGACACTATTTTCATGTATGTATCATCTTAAGGAAAGACATTATGCTTTACATCTTTCTTTCTATATGACAAACCCTTATATTTTTGTTTCCCTGTTTGCTGAATAAATGTATTCCTGGAAACAGGATATTCACATCAAATCTGGGTGTAATTTTTATTTTTTAAATTTGAAATATAAACTTTGTTGTGACTAGTCATTTTCTAAAAATGAGTGATATTCATGAACAATGTGCCTTTAAGTAAATTGAGACTTGATGTGGTATGATAGTTCTTGTGTCTAATTGACTTAACCATTAGATGATTCATGTATAAACATGTGCATTGCACTTAGTTATTTTTATATATAAAATAGTCCCCAAGGATATACTTTAAAGTGATAAGGGGGGGTTGTCTCCATGTGACATACTTTATATTTATTTCAGTAAAAGTACTAGAAATAAGTGATGTTTACTGGAACAATATAAAAGAACATATTTTCTTTAGAATATATTTTTAAAGATAATAGATTTATTGTTTAAAGAACAGAAAAGAGTAAAATAGGTTTCTTGCTTGAAACTGCGTAAATTACATATGAATGTAGCTCAAGATGAGACTCAGAGATAAATTCATATTAATATTACTGAGATTTATATCACAATATAAGCAATATAGGTATTTTAAGGAACGGGTCATACCAAGTCCTAGATACCTAATGGATGAAGAATGGTATTGAAAATAGCAGAGGAAAACAATTCAACATGCAGATGTTATAATTTTATGATACTAATATGAAAAAAATGGAGCATTTGCCTTTCTGAAGAAGAATGTTTAGCCAGTAATTTCTGTGAAAGGCATCAATTGTAATCAGTCTTCAGTCTTTTCCTCCAAGTTATCCAAGAGTACTATACTCAACCTCTGAAGAGTAAATAAGAGTTAATTAGCTTTGTTTAACATTAATTTACTTGTAGCAAATAGGTTAAAATATCTGCTCTCTTTCTTTCAATGTAATAACTTACATTTGTCTTACCTAGACTCAAGACCACCCGAAGACCACCAGAGACCTCGACCAATGCAAATAACAAAGGAGTCTTTTATTTGCAAGCTCCAGGCTGGTACTCTGTGCAATCGGTAACCCATGACACTAAGAGACCCAAAACATAGAATCAGCACAGTTTTTAGAGTATTGAACAAACTACTTTGAGGAAGATTTACATGAGAAATTACTTGGTTGATTAACATTTTAAGCAAAATAAGTTATACATATGTGATTGGCTAATATTATTGAGGTGGGATTGACCGGAAGTGTCTGGCCACTGGGTCACCGTGTCCTGCATGGCTAACCAATTTTTGGTAAATGCATTTGGACAAAATTCCTGTGGCTTTACCAAGGATTGTTTATGTCTCAGTTGTCCAGGAATTGATTTCCTTTTTGTGTCATTTCTGGGTCCAACCCATGGTTATTTTCACAATTCATACCTCACATGATGGTTGTTAGCCTGTAATGAAGTTACTTAGGCCTTCATTGTGCCTCGTTAAGCTTTAAGCTCTTCACATTTCATATTATTACTGTCTCTTCATAGAAGCCTGAAATCACTATTTCAAAGTAACACAAACAGAAAAACAAAAATAACTTGATACAACCATCACAAATCCTAAATTATGTCACAAAAATCCACAATATCATAAATAAACCAGAGGAAGAGGATAAACAGTGGCAGAATAACAACAGAAAATTACCCTAGATTTCTCTAATGAAACAGAGATTTAGAATCCTAGAAGGTACTCCATTTCTAGAGTGTCACACTAAGTTAGGTATAATTATATATAGATACACAATTCAAAAGAATATTTTATACTGTCTTCACAAGAAAACAGAAATCTATGAAAAGTTACCCAGCCAGGAAGGTGACTGCTGTGACTGTATTGACCAACATATTCAAAAACACAACTGCAGTGTGGAACTGAAAGGGCCACATGAGAAAAAAATTCATGAACAGAGACACTCACATATAAACACATAATTCACCTTACCAATGGATAGTCGGAACTTTCGTTGGAAGCATTAGTATTCATTTGACAACATCTCTCACTACTGATCTCTTCTCCTACACTTAATGGTCTACACAAAAACCTAATTCCAGAAAAGCAAATCACAACAGAAGAACAAAGCAACACTTGGCATATCAACCAAGAACATAGATAGTCACCTATTAAGATCATAGATCCCCCAAATTGAAGCCAAGAAATACTTCAAATGGACAGAACAAATCAGAAAAATATGACAAAAGTCATGCCAAGGTAACAAAATTCACACAGTAAATAAACAGGCATTAGAACAATCAATTACCTAGAAGATAGTTTTCAAAATACATTAAAAATACTGCTGGAAATTGTGATTAATGAAAAGATACAAAACCTCTACAAGGAAATTTGTGAGCAAGATGAGACCAAGCAAAGATCAGCAAAATAATTCATGGAGACTCCAAACACAAAGAAAAATAAATTCTGAGAAGGCAAGAGAGTCCAAGGGAAAAATGGATGCCTAGTTAAAAGATATGAGAGAAGACATCGCTAAAACACATACCTCCCAAGTCCCCACCCAATAAAAAGTTGTAAAGAAAATCCATACAAGACCTAAAATAAAGCTTTAATAAAGAGATAGAAGCCCTAAAACAATAACCAATTGTAAGACAGAGAAATCAAAGAGATAGGCTCATTCAGATAAGAGAAGCCTTTAGAACACCAGAGTGTACCAGAACAGAACAAACCACCATCACATCATAATCCATTAGAGGATCATTAGACATCAATGAATGGTCTCTTAAATCTGTCAGGAGAAAAGACTGATTATTTATAAAGGATATACAGTCAGAATAAATACAAATTTCTTAGCTGATATGGTAAAAAGGGGAGCCTCGCATGATATATGACAAACATTAAAGGCAAACAATACCAACCGTGAATATGGTCCCAAACCAAACTCTCCTTTACATTAAAAGGATATATAAAAATATTTCATGACAAAGAAAACTTTAAACAATGTATCTCCACCAAATCAGCAGGATAGAAGTTAATCAAATATATCCTACATAGAGAAGATCATGAAGAACAGAAAATGGTTATATAAAAGTCTCCCTACCAGTGAACAAGGTAAATGTATTAAGAGTAGATTAGACACAGAGCCTAAGAACAGGTGAATAACATGGCAGGATTTATGAGATATTTCACAGTCTTAACTCTCAATATCAATGGAATTAACTTTCCAAATAAAAAACAGACTAAATAGTAGTATAATAAAACAAGACGCATGCATGTAGTATCTACAAGAGACACATTTTATTAACAAAATCAAACACTTACTCAAACTGAAAGGCTGGAAGGAAAATTTTCAAGCAAATGAACACCATAAACAGGCCATAGTACAAACATAAGATGAAATAGAATTCAAAATAAAATTACTAGGCAGAGACATTATATATTGATAAAGGCACATCTCCATTAGGTGGATATATCATGTCTAAGTATCAATGTCCTGAATCCTGGAGCACCCCATTTCATCAACCAAATACTGCTTAACCTAAAAACACATCGCAACACATCATTGAAATGCATGGATAGGTTATCCAGGAAAAACACAACCAATAAACTGAAGACCTAAATAACTACATTGAACGCTTCTCCTTAACAGACATAGACAGAATATACATTCAGCATCAGTATACAAATTCTTCCCAGCAGCTCATGGAAGAATCTCCAAAATAGAACATATCCTATGTCACATAGAAATTCTATCTGAATTGAAAGAAAAATTATTTGAATTCCCATATCTTGTCAGACCACAACAGAATAAACTTAGAATTAAAAAGCTAAAGCAAAAAAAAAAAAAGAAAAATCCCTAACCCATGAAGAGTGAACAACACATTGCTGAATTACCAGTGAGGCACTGAATACATTAGAATGAAAATCTGAAAGTTTCTGAAAATTAATAAATTGAACACACAAAATACCAACTCCTCTTCAAAACAGTAAGTGCAGTACTTAGAGGAAAATTTATAGCTCTAAGTGCCTACATCAAGCAATTGGGGAAATCTGAAGTCTGTATTTTAATTATATAACTCAAAATTCTTGAAAACAGGAACAAGCCCAAACCCAAAACAGAATACAGAAACAAATAAAAAAAATCAGAAATAACTAAATAAAGATGAACTAAAACATAAAAAGATCAACAAAACAGAATTGGTTGTTTCAATAAATTAACAGACTTGACGGACACCAAATCTAAGAAGATTTAGATAAAAAGATAAATAGAAAGCCCACAGATTGGGAGAAGTTCGTTACTTGCTCTGCAACAGGCAATGGCCTTACATCTCAAATATATTTAGAGCCCCAAATGTTAACTCCCCCCAAAAAACAAATCTTCAAAGGAGCAACCCTCTTAATAAGTTGACTAAAGATTTAAAGAGAGACCTCTCTGTAGAAGAAATATGAATGGTGAATTGAAACATGAAGAAATATGCCACATTTCTGGCCATAGAAATACAAATAAAAGCAACATTGAAATTCCACCTTCCCCCAGTTTGATGACCATTATGAAGAAAACTAATAATAACAGATGCTGGTCTGGTGGGAAGATAGCCAAAAGGGAATGTTACTGCACTATTGGTTGAAAAGTATACTTGTTCAAATACTTCATAAAGAAGTATAAATGTTCCTCAGAAGATCTCCCCTATGACCCAGCAATCCCACTCCTGGGCATTTACCCAAATGACCACAAACAAGGCCACACTAAAGTTACTATCACAACTATGTCAATTGTAGCATTATTTTCCATAGCTAAGATATGGAACCAACACGGATGCCCCTCAGTAGATGAATCAATCAAGAAAATGTCATATATATTCACAACAAAATTCTATGCTTCCATCAGAAGAATGACATTGCCCCATTTGTAAGGAAATGGAAAGACTTGGAAAACATAATGCGTCAAACTAGCCACACCTAAAGAATCATAGGCTACATGTTTTCACTCATTTAAAAAAACTAGAATATGTCTAGGATATTCTTATAAAAGATCACAACAGCTCTATAGCTATATGCATGTCACCATAGAAAATGATGCTTATTGAAATGAGCTCCAAGAAATGGATACAAGATTATTGTATAGTGAACTGCTTTTATGTATTTCTATTTACTGTTTCCATTTTGGTTTATTCCCTGTAGTCACTGTTTTTTAATTGCTATACCCTTTGTCTTATTTACAAGTTTATCTGATTTGGGGAAGGGAAGGGAAATCACAGAAATGTTCGGACAAAGATTAACCAAAGCAATAGTGATATACACTAAACACTATGTTAGAAATGAACTTTACAACTTTCAGGAAATGGGATATCAGGGTTGGGGGAAGCAGGAAAAAATGAGGAAGTGGTAACACTGTAAAAAAAAGTACTTATTACTTATGTAACTGTGACCCACCCCTTGGAATATCACCTTCATAATAAAATAAAAAGAGAGAGCTGACAGGAAGCTCGGCCTGACTTCTCTGCCATGCTCCCTAGGACAATGGGTGCTATTCAGTCCACTTCTTGTGGTGGGAAGTCCACTTCTTGTCAGTCGTGGGGCTTGAACTCTGGGCCTGTGCACTGTCCCCGAGCTCCTCAGCTCAAGGCTAGTGCTCTACTAAGTGAGTCATAGCACCACTTCCGGTTTTCTGGTGGTTCTTTGGAGATAAGAGTCTCACAGATGTTCCTGCCCAGGTTGTCTATAAACCATGGTCCTCATATCTCAGTCCCCTGTGTACTTAGGATTATAGGCCTGTGCCCCCATCACCTGACTTAAGTGTAATTCTGATGCTCTCTCTCTCTCTCTCTCTCTCTCTCTCTCTCTCTCTCTCTCTCTCTCTCTCTCTCTCTCTCTCTCTCTCTCTCAAGAACTTATTGAATGGGTGCTGGAAGAGGTGGCCCAGCATCCCCATGTGGCTGGAACCAATGTGGCCCTCTCATTCTGGTGGTGGGCTGTGGGTCAGGAGTTGTCTCACTCAGTCTGTTGTTCCAGCTCCATGAGGTAAGCCCCTCTGTGCTCTGGCTAGACCGTGACGGTTATTCATTGTCCATCTAGCCTTACTGGACTCAGTATTGTGTTCAATGACCTTTCCTAGCAAAAATTTCTGGCTAAAATTTTGATACATAGTTAGGGAATGAAAAAGTAATGCCATCTTAAGAAAGTCATTTAGGGCTCTGGGAATGTGGCTTCACAGTATGGTGATTGATTAGCATGCATGAAAACTTCGGTTCAATTCATCAGTACTACATAAAGAGAAAAAGAATCACTGGAAATGGTGCTGTGTCTCAAGTGGTAGAGGCTTAGCCTTGAACAACAACAACAAAAAAAAAAGCTGAGGAATAATTCCCTATCACTGAGTTTAAGCCCCAGGACTGGCAAAACAACAACAACAACAACAAACATTTAGTTAGTAAATGCAAAATAAACAACTCATACTTGGAATATACCATTGCTCCTTCCATACTGATACCTGACATTAGTCCCTAATTCATATACTTTACCTATATTAGTATACAATTTTGAAAAAAAAACCTAAAAACTTTTGTTCATTAAATCACGGCAATTAATGCCAGGAATGTGCTTAGATGTCAGGTGAAGATTAATTCTGGAAATTCAAAGATTCCAGGCTTTTGGGTGGTCATTGCTAATCACAATCAGAAGCGTAGTATAAGTGAGATTTGGAAATCTTTTTGGTAAGTCATGGCACCAAAAAGGCGGAGGCTAATTAATAGTTTTTACAGAAGAGAAGGAATAACTCCAGATGGAAGGAATAAATGATAATAACTAAGTTATACCACAAAGTGTTCTAGTGAACCATTTTTGGTTATTAAAGAACTAGTCATCAACTAGGATTATTCCTCATTGCCTTTAGCATTCCAGTAATTGGCTAATTCTTAATCTCTGTGTGATAAGTTGTATATCCTTCTATGCTGTACTTTCATACCTGAACTCCTTTGCTTTCTAAAAATCTCAGTCTTTTATATTTCTCTATGAACAATTTCTGATACTAAGTTGACAAATGCAGACAGCAGAGGATGCTAATGTAAGAGTCCCATGACATATGAATCATTAATGTAACAACATGGAAAAGGAGGATAAATTTATTGCTCCCTCAATTTTTCTGAAAACTTGCAATGTCATCATTTGATTCAAATTTCCATTCTTTGCCTACATAGTGTCAATAAGTGCACATAAATGCAAATATAAGATGGATGCTCATGGCTCACACCTGTAATCCTAGCTACTCAGAAATTTGAGACCAACGGATTGTGGTTCAAAACCAGCCTGGTCAGGAAAGTCCATGAGACTCTTATCTTTAATTAACCAAGTGAAAACCAGAAGTGGTGCTGTACCAAAAGTGGCAGAGTGTTCAACTTGAGCTGAAGAACTGAGCGACAGGGTCCAGTATCAGAGTTAAAGACCCACGACCAAAAAAAAAAGTGCAAATTTGACTTTAAGTTTCCCCAAAAGGAACCACAAAGTCAATAGTAATCTTTCCAAGTAGAAAAAATAATTCCAAAATGACTCAGTGCACCTATTTTTGTTGAGTTATTTAAGTTATGGTTTCTTTGCTGGACATATTCTCTTCTTTTAAAAATTGTCAAATATTAGCTTTATAATAAACTTCACCTAATATTTCTTGGTTCAAAAGAGAAGTCCATACAGTTGGAATCAATTGGATTTATTACTATTTCAGTTTAAAGCCAACCCAGGCAGGAGAGTCTGTCTAACTCTTATGTGTAATTAAATACTAAAAAAGCCAGAAGTGGATTTTAGGCTCAAGCAATACAGTACTAGCTTTGGGGGCAGGTGGACAGGAAAGGCAACTGTACAGGGACAGGGTCCACCCTCTGGGTTCAAGCCCCCATACCAGCACAAACTAAACAAACAAACAAGCAAATGAAAAAAAACACATATTTCTTTGAGACTATCCTTAAAGCACTGGTTTGAGAAGAGGCTCCTTTTGCTGATCATACTCACTGGATCCTGCTTTTTGGAATCCTTATTGCTATGGAGAAATCAGGACCAGACTAAAGAATTGGATAACTGACTCATGCAACAGGAGAATCATCTCAGGAATGAAATATCCGTGCATAAGTCTCTTTAAAACCCCCAAATCTTTGTTTCTTTGCAGGAGAACACTTTTAAAACAAATTTATTTCCTTTTATTCTATGCTGGCCTTCAAATGGCATATTGTTTCCTTTTGTTACACTCTCAACTAGAAGTTTACAGACAAGTTTTATGTAAGTAAATACACACTTGACAAACTCAGAGACAGAGTTTCCTTCAGGCCTCGGATTCTTTTCTTGTACCATAAAAGGACAGCACAAATTACCTTGAAATTTGTCATTTCTTTATGGTCAATTCCTCTCTTGGGATCAATTTCCACTTGCAATAACAGTTCCTTCCACTTAGTTCCAGTAACAATCTATGGTGCTGCTCCAGGTAAAATGAATATTTTCTGGCTTCATTGAAATAGCACAAGTTATATCTTTGGACATGAGGTAACATGTGTTTCAGAGATAACTTCATAACGAGAAAATATGGAATTTGCATGGCTTATAAAACCTTATTCATGTACATATGGCCATATAAGATGATGTTAAATGAAATGGAACCCAAGATATGGACACAACTTGCTTGTTCTTGCTTGTCATTTTTTTAATGTATCTAACAAGTAGTATGTGATTTTTTTTGTTTCTCTTCTATTTTCTTCCTCCATGGTATAACCCCTGTTTTCACTATATTTATTGTCAGAAACCTGCATCTTTCATATACATTTTTCTACTGTAGGGAGGGAAAGGGAAATAACAAAATGCTTAAAGAAGTATACAGTATGACCTATTGTAACAATGAGTTGTACATGGCACTATGTAGAAAATTAGCTTTACAACTTGAGGAGGGGAGAAGGGAGTTAGTTTGGTGGGGAGGGAAAGGATTGTAGGAGAAAAACAAAAGGGGAGGTAACAATGCTTGATAGATAATGTACTCATTAACTTTCTTATGTAACTCTAGCCCATCTTTAAACCATTTTTACAAAAATAAACATGAAAAAAACATCCTGGACTACTTTAAGTTCAAATTTTCTAAGTGCTCTGTAATTAAGACCAATTTTAATTGGGAAGAATGTTCTCAGAAACATTTTTGTGAGTGTGTTTTGTGCATTATTTCCCAAGTGTACATAAATTAGAAGTAGGAGAAACAATAGGAATAATAGGAGAAAAAGAAGTTTTGTGCTTAAGTATAATGGTTCAATACACTATAGAAAACTCCTCAAGTAAGACAACTTTGAAACAATAAATCCAAGGCCAGTATGTAGATCTATGGGAGTGATATAGGGAAAGCATTACTACTAAGTGGAACATGAAGGATGAGGCCACTCTTGTTTTCTACTAGATCTAAATCATGGTAGCTAAGCATGCAAATTTGTAAAAAGTAGAACAGAAGAGTAATTCTGGTTCCAAAACGAGTCAGATATAAGAGCATGGACTTAACTGGACAAAAAGGCAATGTTGAGAGAGCAGGAAATATAGTAGCAATGAGCTAGTGGATAAGATCACATTTGTTTTTCTTTTTCAGTTTATTTTTATGGTTGTGGGTCTTGAACTCTGGGCCTGGGCGATGTCCCTCCCCTCTTCAGCTCAAGGCTAGAACTCTACCACTTGAGCCACAGTGCCAATTCCAGTTTCCTAGTGGTTAATTGGAGTTAAGTGCCTCAGAACACTTTCGTACTGGTGTTTGATCTGAACTGCAATCCTCAGATCTCAACCTCCTGAGTAACTAGGATTAAAATTTTGAGACACCAGTACCAGGATTAAGATCACATTTGTAGCAGTGTACACTCAGGATGTTTAATATGTATGTTCATCTATCTTTGAATGAATTCTTGAGTTAAAAATCTAGGCTACAGGTTAGACTTTACATTCACAAAAATGTTTGTAGTTTAAAACCATACTTCTGGAAAAAGTAAAAACTAAGAATATAAAAGAGTCTGGAAAGTTCAGTTTGCATCCAGCCTCGGCAGAATAGTCTTTGCAACACTACCTATAATTAACCAGCCAAAAGCTGCATTGGATGAATGGCTCAAGTGATGGGATACTAGTTATGAACAAGAGTGCTGAATAATAGCCTGAGGATTTTGCATACATACATACTAACATTTACATGCACACAGAAGCACTTATATGTGCAAACACACATATGAAACAATTCTCAAAATGTGTAGAAAAGTTAGAAAACAATAGAAAATATGTCCTGAGTAAGACTAGAATCAAGTGATAATTTTTAATATTAGAAAGTCGACAAGTGAACTTTCCCCCCAAAAGCATGAGACTATTACATAAGTAGTGACCAGAGATAGTAAAAGAGCCAAGTAATAATTATTAAAGGGATCGGATCCATGGAAGAATGAATCAGAGACCCCTGCAGGTGCATCTGAAAATGTTCATATTCTGTGTCAAATGTTAGAACATCTTTGAAAATTGTACAGAAACAGTTTGAACAGTCAGTTGTGGATAAGATCATCAGAGAAGTTCAGAATTACTAGTAGGTTTCTCGATCAAATAAACCAACAAACTATGGCAGGGCAATGCTATACAAGTCTGGAATTCTAGCACTCAGACTAATACAGGAGATTAGAGAGTGGATTAAATAGTAATACGTTCCCAGGACTAGGTAGTATAATTTTGCCTCAATAAAACAAACCAAAGTACAAGAAAGGAATTCATAGTTGGAATTTTGGGCAAATTTTTTCATGTTTTGAGAAGTCAAGTTTCCTATTGAAATACAACTCATATATCATCCTCAGTCATGTTTTAAATGCTCTCTTCATTACAGAATACTTCTAGATGCAAAATACGTCAGTATTCCGAACCAAAAATTTGAAAAATTTAGCATCATTCTGTTGGATTCCAAAGAAATAATGAAGGAATACAAAAGCTTAAGCCAGGAGAAACAGCAAAGTTATCTAATGTAGGACTTTGTAGACCTTACTAAATTAGAATTTAGATTTAAAATAAATATATTTTGCTTGTAATTTCATATTCTATAGGATACTACAAAATACTTTTTAAGTAGAAGTTTTAATTTACCAATTCACAAATGATTCTGGCATTCTATTTGTCTAGAATATTCTTTCAAGAGAGTTGTAATTAGGACTTAGTTTATAGATAATTCCAACAGTAGATGTATAACATGATAATGTGAATAATCTAGAAAAAGTTGACAATAAATGGATGCTATTAATTTATAAATTTAGAAAAAGAGCCATGTTTTGTGACTTTTGTGTAACATGGTATGAAGATAATAATTATTTGAAATCTTTTTTCTTAGACCTGTACATAACATAGGAAGAAATTTCCTTAATTATATACCTCTGTATACAATGAGAAAAATCCTAGGTTTGGAGTTCGTCTTCATTTTGTTTTTGTTGTTTTGTTTGCCCTAGGGTTTGACGTCTGGGCACTGGGCACGGTCCCTGAGCCTGTTTTTTGCTCAAGGATACTGCTCTACCACTAGAACCTCAGTACTAATTGTGTCTGGCTTTTCCTGAACAATTTATTGGAGATAAGAAACTAAGGAACCTTCCTGGCTGGGTGGCCTTTGAACCATTATATACAGATCTTTCCCTCTTGAATATTTATGGTAGACGAAAAGATAAGTATAAATAATATTTTCAAGTTTTCTGATCTCAAGAATACCACTTGAGAGTTCCGGGAAGATGGCGGAGGAGAAGCAGGAATCTGAACAAGCTCTCGCATAGAAAGCAGTTTTAGAGTTCCAGTGAACAGTCCTAAGACAAAGAATCACACCAAGTGTGCCATCACAGGACAGAGAGTTAGAAAAGAGAGGGGAAGCCAAAAAACACATCAGCTGCCGCTGCGGCGGCAGGGTCGCGGCTGCGACCACTGCCATGGGTGATACCTGAGACACAGAGAGTCTGGGACGAAGGAGCCAGACGCAGCAGGTGAGCGGATTCTACTCAACACCAACAAGAACCGACAAGGAGCGGATATCTTCATCCTGCTGTTTGCAGACCAGAGATGACCCAGGATCCAATACTCGGCGTGAGTACAAGCCCGACATCCTCACTCCTTCTCAGGGAGCAGAGGAGGGAAGGCCACCCCTCCCCCACCAGCACCAGTGATCTCCATCTTGGATACCGACAAAGCTCGGAGGAGCTGCTAGCTCCAGCTCAGGCCTTGGAATAAAAAGAGTCATTTAGCAGGTCACAAGAACTTAATGGCAAAGTGACCTGCCAGACTCAGCTCCATCCAGGGAAAAGTCACCCAGCTCAGGCGCCAGCCATTGGAGTGCCTTGCCTCACTGGGTAACCAGAGCCAGAGGCTGCCCCTCCCTCTAGCAGCCACCACAATTAATTGAAAAACAGAAACCCTGAGAATGGCTCCAGGCTGGGCGCTGTGAGCTTTATCACAAAATAGCCCCAGGGAAAAGCTACTGTTTGTTGAAAGGCCTCAACTCTACCCAGAACCTAGCCTCATCACCACATCCCCCTCTTTTGTGATTCTCAAAGCAGATCACCCTCCCAGAAAACTAACCTGGGAGGGGGATCTCAAAATCTTGGGTAAAGTAGAGAATTTTTCTGCCTCTTCCAACCAACCTAGTTAAGAAACCAATCAAGCCACACGACCTCAAGCTGACCAGAGACTCCAACAAGAGACTGGTTACAGACAAAAGGGAGATACAGGATTCTTCCCACTCCTCCCCCCCAAAAAAAAAAATCAAAAGACTTTTTTTCTTTTTTTTTCCTTCTTCTTCTTTTCTTTTTTTGCTTGTTTTTTGTTTTTTGTTACCTTATATACATATATATATATATATATATATATATAAATTTTTTTCCCTTCTAAAACATTTATTAATCTTTAATTTTTGCCTCTTCTGAAAAAAAAATTGTTTTCCAGTAACTTTTTTTTCTCATCTTATAATTTTTATTTTAGGAATATGTGAATGAGCGTTTTCCTTTCTTTTCTTGTCTTCTTTCTCTTTTTCTTTCTTTCTTAATTATATTTTTGGTTTTTGTCTAGCTCTACTGAACTTCTGATCTTTTCTTCTCCCTTTCCCATCCTTAAAGTTTTTCACATCTCCTCTATGTCCCTCCCCTTCTCTGAACATATTCACATTCCTCTCTAAATAGACGGTCTTTTAACCTCTATAATAACATTAAATTTTACGTTTCTATTTTTTTCTGGTCTCTCTTCATTCCCCTTTCCGTCTCTTCTTTTTCTCTCTCTCTCTACTTGCATCCTACCCAACCCATTTTCTGCATTGTGATTAGGACATAGTTAACTCTCCCTGTTCCTCCCCACACCAATCTATTCCTATTTTTTACCCACATCTCTCCCTAATCCTAATAATTTCTGGTTTTCCAAATTCTTTTCTGCGGTTCGAAGTCCTTTAACATATAGTTGTTTGATGTTGAATAGATGTATCTGTTGAACTAGATTGTATCTGTAGACGATTGACTGTACAAATGCAAACTTTGGTTGATGGTTGCCTTAAGATAGTGTTCTAGCACAAAACTGGTGCAATCTTCATCTCAAATGGGCCGAGTAAGCCGGAAAAACACAAGAAAAATGGCAAATTCGGGTATCTCAATTCCCAATCTTGATAATCAGGGATTAGAACAGATAAAGAATAATCCAGAGGAGAGTTCCCAAATAGCTCTACAAACACTAATAGCAAACATGATAAATGAGAAGTTTGACAATGTACAAAGGACTTTGTATGAGCGTGATAGGGAGAGAGAGGAGGCATCCCAGAAGTTTATACAGGAATATCATAAGCGTGAGGAAGCTACTCAAAAACTGATACAGGATTTGCGTGAACAACTTGAGAATACTCAAAGAGAAAGGGAGGAATGGCGTGAGCAGGCAGAGAACACTCAAAGAGAACTGCAGGATTCCCACGAACGGGAAGAAAGAGAACTGCAGGAATCCCACAGACGGGAAGAAGCTAATCAAAGAGTAATTCAGGAATTGAGAGACCAGGTAGAAAATACACAAAGATCACTAGAGGCATTCATGGAATCCATTAACAAAGAGCTGAAAGAAGTCAGGGAGACCACAAAGGGAATGCTGAATGGAACCCAACAGAAGGAATGGGAGTCCAAAGATACCATAACCAATCAACTAAGTGATTTGAGAACAAACACTGAACGCTAAATCAAGGAAGTAAAGAAATTCATACAAGACCTAAAACAGAGCTTCAACAAAGACCTTGAAGCCATCAAAGCTGACCAATTAGAAGGAAAAGAGATAAAAAACAAAGTAGAGAGTCTTGACAGCAGGTTAGACCATGCAGAAGATCGAATCTCAGGGATTGAAGACAGCCTAGAGATTATAGAGAAAGAACATACAACCATCCAAGACAAGTCCAAGAAATATGATAGGTCTATCCAACACCTGGAAGACACCATCAGAAGGCCCAATCTAAGGATAATGGGTGTAGAGGAGCACCTAGAAACAGAAGTTAATGATCTAGGAAATTTGTTTAACAGGATCCTAGCAGAGAACTTCCCAAACATACAAAAAGATAGGCCTATTCAGATACAAGAAGCTTTTAGAACCCCAAATAGACCAGACCAGAATAGGACATCCCACTGTCACATTATAATCCACACAGGATCAACCCAGACCAAGGAAAAGATCCTTAAAGCTGTCAAGTAGAAAAGGGTAATCACCTATAAAGGGAAACCAATTAGAATTACCTCAGATTTCTCAGCAGAGACAATCAAAGCAAGAAGAGCCTGGAATGATGTATGCCATGCCCTAAAAACAAACAACTATCAACCAAGAATACTGTACCCAGCTAAACTCTCCTTCATAACTGAAGGCCAAATAAAAACCTTCCATAGCAAAGAAAAATTCAAACAATACATCTCCACAAAACCAGCCCTACAAAAGTTTCTTAAAGATGTCCTACACATAGAAAACCAACAAGACCGCAACAAAGGCCAAGAAACTGCACCCAAACTGAGAATCCAAGAACCTTAGGAAGAACCCAGTTTTCGCAACCCCCTAGAAGGTGGATAACATGGCAGGAACTCCCAAATACCTCTCAGTCCTATCTCTTAACGTTAACTGACTGAACTCTCCAATTAAGCGACATAGACTGTCTACTTGGATTAAATAACAAGACCCGTCTATCTGCTGCCTGCACGAGTCACATCTTGCCCGTAAAAACAAACACATTTTCAATGTTAAAGGCTAGAACAAAATCTACCAAGCAAACGGCCCTCATAAACAGGCGGGAGTTGCAATCCTAATATCAGATAAAATAGACTTCAAACTAAAATTCGTGAGAAGAGATAAAGAAGGTCGCTACATACTAATTAAAGGATCTCTCCTTCAGGAGGCTATTACAATTCTAAATATCTATTCGCCAAACAATGAAGCACCCAAATTTATCAAAGAAACACTACGTTCCCTCAAATCCCATATAGATCCAAAGACATTAATTGTTGGGGATTTTAACACACCACTCTCCCCACTAGATAGATCAACTCGGCAAAAACTCAACAGAGAAACCGCAGATCTAAACAGCTGCATAAATCAACTAGACTTAACAGACATTTACCGAACATTTCACCCAGCAGCATCAGAATACACGTTCTTCTCAGCAGCACATGGAACCTTTTCTAAAATAGACCATATTTTAGGCCACAAAGCAAACTTTTCTTAATTCAGAAACATTGAAGTTATACCTTGCATTCTCTCGGATCACAAGGGAATAAAATTAGAACTAAAAACCAAAAGCCACCAAAGAAAGTCCGGTATCACATGGAGGCTGAACAACACACTGCTGAATCATGAGTGGGTCATGGAAGAGATTAGAAAGGAAATTCAAATGTTCATACTATTCAACACAAATGAACACACAAATTACCAGTTCCTCTGGGACACAGCAAAGGCAGTACTCAGAGGCAAGTTTATAGCTCTGAGCTCCTACATCAACAAATTGGAGAGATCTGAAACTAACAATTTAATGACACATCTAAACCTCCTTGAAAAAGAGCAGCAAGATGAAACACAATCCAGTAGACGTAAAGAAATAATCAAAATTAAATCAGAATTAAATGAATTAGAATCCAAAAAAACTATAGAAAGAATCAACAAAACAAAGAGTTGTTTCTTCGAAAAACTTAACAAAATTGACAGACCCTTAGCAAACCTTATCAGAAAAAGGAGAGAACACACCCAAATTAATAAACTCAGAGATGAGAATGGAAACATCACCACGGAAACAGCCAAGATTCAGAACATTATAAGGGAATACTTCTAAAAACTTTATGCGAATAAGTTTGAGAACTTGACAGAAATGGACCTTTTCCTAGCAAATATTGACATGCCAAAACTAAACCAAGATGAGTTAAACCAGCTTAACAGGCCCATATCAAGCATTGAAATAGAAACAGCAATAAGAGACCTCCCAGCTAAAAAAAAGTCCAGGACCAGATGGTTTTACAGCGGAATTTTACAAGGCCTTCAAAGCAGAGCTCACACCAATACTCCTCCAACTCTTCAATGAAATTGAAAGGGAAAGCTTACTACCGAACACATTCTATGAAGCCATCATAACCCTCATCCCAAAACCAGGCAGGGACTCATCAAAGAAAGAGAACTATAGACCCATTTCTTTGATGAACATTGATGCGAAACTTCTCAACAAAATTTTGGCCAATCGACTTCAACAATTCATCCAAAAAATCATACACCATGATCAAACAGGATTCATTTCAGGGATGCAAAGCTGGTTCAATATACGCAAATCAATTAATATTATTCATCACATCAACAGGAGCAAGAATAAGAACCACATGGTTATCTCAATAGATGCAGAAAAAGCATTTGACAAGATCCAACACCCCTTTATAATGAAGGTTCTGGAAAAATTAGCAATCCATGGATCATTCCTCAATACAATAAAGGCTGTATATGACAAACCTACAGCCAGCATTATACTCAATGTTGAAAAACTAAAGCCATTTCCTCTTAACTCAGGAACAAGACAAGGATGCCCACTCTCTCCACTTCTCTTCAATGTAGTATTAGAATGCCTAGCTACAGCAATAAAACAACATGCAGACATAAAGGGGATCCAAATAGGGAAAGAAGAAATAAAACTCTCCCTCTTTGCAGATGACATGATCTTGTATTTAAAGAATCCCATAGACTCCACTCCCAAATTACTCAAGCTGATTCAAAACTTTGGCAAAGTAGCAGGTTATAAAATTAACCCCCAAAAATCAATGTCTTTTCTATATGCCAACAATGAGAAAAGTCTGGCTGAAATTAGAAAAGCAACTCCATTTATAATAGCCCCACAAAAAATAAAATACCTAGGAATTAACTTAACCAAAGAAGTGAAGGACTTCTATGATGAAAACTTTAAAATCTTGAAAAAGGAAATCAACACAGAACTTAAAAATGGCAAAACCTCCCATGCTCCTGGATTGGCAAGATTAACATCGTGGAAATGGCAATACTTCCCAAGACTATCTACAAATTCAACGTGATACCTATCAAAATTCCACCCTCATTCTTCAAGGAAATAGAAGAGGCAATCCAAAAATTCATATGGAACAATAAAAGACCCCGAATAGCAAAAACGCTCCACAATGGAAAGCACACTGCTGGAGGAATATCAATACCAAATTTCAAACTCTACTATAAAGCCATAGTAATCAAAACAGTTTGGTATTGGCATAAGAACAGACCTCAGGACCAATGGAATAGAATTGAAAACCCAGAAATGAACCTACAGACCTATAGCCATCTAATCTTTGATAAGGGATGTAAAAAAATAGAATGGAAGAAAGCCAGCCTCTTCAGTAAATGGTGCTGGCAAAATTGGTTAACTACATGTAGAAAACTAAAGCTAGATCCTTATATATCACCCTGCACTAGAATCAACTCCAAATGGATCAAAGACCTTGAAATCAATGCAGACACTCTGAAAACATTACAGGATGGAATACGAGAAACCCTAGGTCTCCTTGGCTCAGGCCGAAATTTTCTGAATAGAGACCCGGAAGCACAACAAATCAAAGAAAGGTTGGACAAATGGGATTGCAGAAAGTTTCAGAGCTTCTGCATGGCAAATGACATAGCTAGCAAGCTCAATAGAACGCCCACCGATTGGGAGAAGAACTTTACTATCCATAGAACGGACAAGGGTCTCATATCTAAAATATACTTGGAACTCAAAAAATTAAACCACCCAACAACAAATCCTCAAAGATACAACTGCCCAAAAAATGAGTGGGCGAAAGACTTAAAGAGAAGCTTCTCTGAAGAAGAAAGAAGGATGGCCAATAGACACATGAAGAAATGTTCAACATCCCTAGCCATAAAAGAAATGCAAATCAAAACAACATTGAGATATCACCTCACTCCAGTTAGAACGGCAAAAATCAAGAACTCTAACAACAACAGATGCTGGAGGGGATGTGGAGAGAAAGGAACCTTACTTCATTGTTGGTGGGAATGTAAACTTGTTCAACCACTTTGGAAAGCAGTATGGAGGTTCCTCAAAAGACATCACATAGATCTCCCCTATGATCCAGCAATCACACTTTTGGGCATTTACCCAAATGTTTACAAACAAGACCACACTAAAGCTACCAGCACAACTATGTTTATTGCAGCATTATTTACCATAGCTAAGATATGGAACCAACCCAGATGCCCCTCAGTAGATGAATGGATCAAGAAAATGTGGTATATATACACAATGGAATTCTATGCCTCCATCAGAAAGAATGACATTTCCCCATTTGTTAGGAAATGAAAAGGTTTGGAAAAAATTATATTAAGTAAAGTAAGCCAGGCCCAAAGAAGCATAGTTCCCATGGTTTCCCTTATTTGCAATATCTAGTATAGGTATGAGTCAAGCGGAAAAGGTTAGATAATGTGATGTTAGGAAAATGAACCCTTAAATATATATTTTAATGTTTTCGTTTCTTTCATGCATGTGTTTCTAACTCATTTATAAGATTATTTCTTTGTTGCTTTGTATGTCCCTCCCCCACAGTGTAACCCCTGCTTTCATTACATTTGATGTCAGTATAACATGTGGAGGAGATGGGGACAAACAAGTCGTTTAAGGATTCAGGTGGACCTGTTGCAACAATGAGAAGTACAAAATATCATGTCAAAACCAACTTTACAATGCCGGTGTCGGGGGGGAGGGGGGCATAATTGGTTGGGGGGAGGGGGGAGGCTGGGAAGGGAGGTGAAGGGTAAACAAAGGAGGAGGCTGCAATGCTTGGTAAGAAATGTATGCATTATCCTGCCCATGTAATTGTAGCCCCTCTGTACAGTATGTTCTCAAATAAAATAAAATAAAAATTAAAAAAAAAAAAGAATACCACTTGTGGGAAAACGATGCAGCAATGTTTAGTGTAGTGTTCTTTCAACAATAAAAAGGGCATAACATTAGCAGAATTGTAGAATTTTTTCACAATAGTGATAAGCTAGTCATGCTGTGAATTTAGGGAATTTTAAGGTGCAGCTTACAAGATGGAAACTCTTGGACTAGAATGACTTTACTGCATAAAATTTTGGTAGTGATTTTCATTGAAATAATAGCTTACTATGATGAACAAATGTTTACTCTAGAGGAATTAATTAATATAGATACTTCATAGTTTTATCTTCTACCAGAATGTGGCTAGTTTCTCTGTTGACATATAAATATGTAATGTCTCATTGGAAACTGCATCTCTTGCAGAATTACATAAAATGCATACAGGCACTGTTTTAAATGTCTCTGGTATGGCATACTCAGAATTTAAAAATGAGTAGTTAGTAGAACACATATATTCTGTCCTCTTAACAAATATTCAGTTTTAATAATTAGGAGTTTTCAGGGAATTGAACTATTTTCTATTTAGTATGAGACAATATTAAAATAATGTTTTCAAAAAAAATAATGGCAAGTATATTTTGAAAAGTTTGTATAGTTTGAGAGCATTCAAGTTGATGACCATCTGAAAAAGAAAGGGGCAATTAATTCAAATTAGAAGCCAAATATTGTTCATTTTTTAAAAAAATGTAATACACATAGAATATCATTTACTATAGAAATATAGTGAAATTATATTTTATGTAGCTTATTTTTAAATTTAATTTTATTGTCAAGGTGGTATATAGAAGGTGTTGCAGTAATGGTAAGGTAGTGAATATCTAAAAGTTGAACTTTTTATGCCCTCCCTCATTTTTCTCACACTTTTACTTCACCCCAATATCCCTCACAAGTTGTAATGTGAATATCCTACATGTTGTCTTGTGAGTATTGCTATTGCATTGGTTTGCCCTTTGTCCTAAAAGAAATCACATAGTACTGTAAAAACAATAACCACAAAGAAAAACCTCTGTTTCCATGTCTAGGAGTTCATTTTGCTCAGCATCCTCTTATATGGTTATATATACATAGTCATTCTGCTCATCCGCTAGGACTATCTTAGCCATTACCTAATTATTACACATGAGGAACACCATGGAATCTGTTTCTTTGTGTCTTGCTTATTTTTCTTAGTAGGATTTTTCCAAGTCTTTCCATTTCCTTATTAATTGGAAGCATAGAATTCCACGGTGTGTGTGTTTAATGGATTTGTTCATCTTCTGAGTGGCATATTGGTTTAAATCATGATTGCATGTAAGTATCATTAGGGTCATACAAAAATGACAGATGCCACCTCCCAAGATATACTAAAATCACGATTTCTAAGTAAGATAGTTTTTGATGGTGGGACAAGTATTGAGATACCTGAATAAGTCTAATATATTTCTTGCACTGAGTTAGGCAGGAAGACATCATATAGGATAGAAATGGTACTGACAAAATATTCCCTTGAGAAAGATTTAGGAGGCTTCCAGAACTATGAAGAAATTCAGATAATTTTGAAGAATTTAGAAATGCAAGTTCAAGTATGTCTCTTTAAATAAAAATTATGTAAGTGTAAGGGCAAAAGAAGAGGAAGAGAAGAAATAACCGACAGCAGATCATTGGTCCAAGTTAGAGTATAAAAAGAAATAATCTATAACTTCCCAGTTAAAAGGAGACCAATATAATACGTCCCACTTAATTTAGGTACATGCAAAATATTTACTTGGCTTTTTCGTACTTTAATGCTCCAAAATAGAGACTTATAAGAAAATTTATGTGATTGCCATTACTTCAACCAGAACACTAATTGTGATGAGCCCTCTTTTTCTCACATTGCACTTGGAAAATAGTCCATAAGTTGAAGATGTTTTGGCTGATTAGAATCAGAGTTAGGGGCTTCTACTTGTACAAGTATCCCAAAATAGTTTAAAGCAGTCTTTCCCCCAAGATATCCAACTGCATTGTCTGAAGCTGTACTTTGAACACACCCTCAAACGTGAGTACGTAATTTGAAATTATACTTCAGCATTTCCTTGGCACATTCTACTTTGTGCCTTTATCTTTTTTGCACATTCCTTTTGAGTTCATAGTTGCTCTATTTCAATTTCATCTTTATATACTACTAAGAACATTGTTCAACTACCACTTCTTGTTTGCACACACCCAGTGTATGTATCAAGGTACTTTGTCTATGATTAACAATAGGGTAGTACTCACTCTCTGAGGAAAAAATTGCACAGTATAACCCTATGCCCACATTAGAGGGTGTAGAATTTAAAGCAGTTTGAGACAAACAGTGATATTAGAAGTGAAAGCCTCCCTAGGGACATTTGCTTGGAGCTCATTAGTTTTCCCAGGAGAAATATAAATATCCACAAAATTTGGAGCTAATTAGTAAGTAATCAATTTAATACTAGATCCTAGAAGTTGTGTTAATTCAAGTCACCATTGTATTATTGTTATATCAGAATTTTTCCCTATTTGCCAATGTGTATGAGAAAATGAAAGATTTGGTTTAAATGGTGAGGCTAATGTCTGAACTCTTCCATTCAATAAAAGTTTGAAGTTTATTATAGCACTTCCTACATATAAGAATTTGTGGCAGGGGCTGGGAATGTGGCTCAGTGGTAGAGTGCTTGCCTTGCATGCATGAGGCCCTGTGTTTGATTCCTCAGCACCACATAAGCAAAAAGAAAAAAGCCAGAAGTGGTGCTGTGGCTCAAGTGACAGCGCTAGCCTTGAGCTGAAGAGCTGAGGGACGGCGCCCAGGCCCAGAGTTCAGGCCCCACGACCGGACCCCCCCCCAAAAAAAAAAAAGAAAAAAGAATTTGTGGCAGGTTGATTGACAGGGTTACTTAAGCATGGAGATATCCCTAACAAGAATTAGATTTCAATAAGGTATATGGCAGTTATGATTTGTTAATATTTTTTGAGGCATTTTCTGTTATAAAGAAGAATCAATTCAAGGAGTCTTCAGTCACATCAGTAAAGCTGTATGTTTAACCTAATACTTGGTGTTACTTTCCTACATTTGTGATGACTAGGCTGATAAAATATCCAACAATATTTCAATAAAATCCCAAACTGATGTGGATACATGAATCATTCATTGGAACTGTAGGACAAATTAGGCTTGTCTGTGCTGTAGTTCAATCTCTAATCTCCTGTCTAAACAGTCTTGAAACATATTCACAAAATACCTCTAAGGAACGTTCATGAGAGTTATAACTGTATAATTCTTCTAAGGTCAGGATAAAAGCATTTGTTCCCAGCATTTAAAATCAACAGGATCTGTTGAATTCATGGATCCAGAATTTTATAGCTTCACATTCATATCACAAAATTTTATCAATATGACTTTCACCAAAACACTGTTCTTATTGAACTTATCTATGTCCTTTTACTTTTCAAATCCAAATAGAATATTTCCTTCAAAATATTCCTGCAAATTCTTTCCTTCCTTTACTTCTATAAATCTGTGCTTATTGCTTGTTTTCTTTTTTATCTCTTTCATCTAATCTTGTCCACACTGGTGCTCACATTGCTCACACTTGTGTCAGAATTTTCCTTTTCCTCCTCACTTTAATAATGCCCCCGATTTTATTATTCTTTTGCATATTCAAGGTCGTGGATATTTTGATGATGTCTAAACAGACATATATTTGCATCTCTTTAACATAAACCTTAGAACTGAGAGTTTTTTTCTCTAAGTCCATATTTTCCATCTGTAGTACTTTTCACCAAGAATATAAGTAACAGTTGCCAGTCAGAGATGTGGATGCATTTTAGATTTCTTCTTACCTTTCTTTTTACCTTTCTTACCCTCCCCTTAGATAAGATGAACGATTAAGATTTTCTCAGTTTCTGTCACTAATACAATTTCTAAGTACTCTTTTTTATGCCCATGACACCAGCCTATTACAAGTATTCATCACTGGTAACCTAGTCCTAAAACAACCGCTTACAAATTATGCTTTTTTTCCCCAGAGTCTTTTCATATTGATCCTCTCCATCACCAAATTACTCTCTTTGTAAGCACACAGAGTGAAGAGCCCAGACAATAATTCTAGTATCATTATTTACTCACTACATTGACTGTTTGCCTTACATTTCTCATCTATAAATGGATGTAATCTACCAGAAATATTGAAGAATATTTGTTGACTTCTAGAACAAGAAAAAAAAGTGAAGAGTCCTTACATTTTCCACTTTAGCTAAAGTGAAGAGTCCTTACATTTTCCACTTTAGCTTACAAATAAGGAAAGAGTCAAATTCAGTTTGTTGGTATGAAGTCAAAAGTTGTTTTATGCAGAAATAAAAATAAATTGTAAGTCCTGGCACTACGGCCTATGTCATTTTGTGGTAACTTCAGATATGTAAGTGGTATTATGTAAATTGTGTCACGTGTTTACAGCTGTACTGAAGGACATACTCTTATACTCTTAATAAATTATTGGAAACATTCATTATTGAATATTACCTATAAGAGAATGTTATTTGAATTAATCACACTGAGTTCGAACACTATATCTTAGTCCATCAAAATGTGGAAGTAAATGATTTTATTTATAAGAACACAATACCAGCAAGGAAAGTGAGTATACATTAGAGAGACTGCAGGAATAACACTAGGGTTTTTACTGTCTCCACCTATTAATGTAATTTTATTTCTTCGTATAGAAACTCTCCTCGTTATTATTGAATGTAATCCAATTCAGTTTATAACTATGTATTCAATGTGGGAACACTAGCTATAAAGAAGTGTAAAGTTTTTTTTCCTTTTCAATCACCTTATCATTGTCAGGCTACACTGTGGTCATCATCATCATCTTCATCAAAATTATTATTAGCATCATAAGTACTAATTAATGAAAATCTTATATGTGCCTATGACTTTGCTATTATTTTTCTTTTGATTAATATTTTTAATGTTAACACTGCATGCATCCATATTAAAATTTTGAACAAATAAAGAAACAAAAAAAACTAAACCATATCAGGTAGCTTGACTATGTGTTTATAACAAATTATGGAATAGATTTTTGAAGCATTGCTAATTCCTAATCAGTATGAATTAACTTCCTCTCTTCCCCTCACTACACACAAATATTTAAGAGTTTGGACAGAAATTTTTCAAGTAATATACTGTAGATATTACTACAAAGTCATATGTGTATCTAAAATTCCCTTGAAAGTAAAAGCTCTACTTTCTACTGAAATATTAGTTATTTTTTTAAAATTTAATTTAATTTTATTTGTGAACATACTGTACAGAGGAGTTATGCAAATCAAAACAACATTGAGATATCACCTCACTCCAGTTAGTATGGCAAAAATCAAGAACTGTAACAACAACAGATGCTGGAGGGGATGTGGACAGAAAGGAACCTTACTTCATTGTTGGTGGGAATATTTGTTATTTTATTCTAGGAAACTTTTAGAAAAATAGACTGTATATCTTTGAAATGTAAAAGGTCAAAAATAGTAGCAAAAATAGAGTGAGTCCGTCTTCAGAAATACATGTGTATATATATATATATATATATATATATATATATATATATATATATTAATGTTATGTATAGAATGACATTTTTAGAGATTGTCATCAGAAATATATACATGTCTAAATTTATGGGTAGAATGATGTACACTATGGTGAAACAAAAATCTTAAAACATAATTAAAATAAAAACTACATCAAAAAGTGCCAGTGACTCACTGTTATAATTCGACCTATTCTGGGTAATGAGATCTTAGAAATGTGTTTGAAAATTGCCCACACAGAAAAGTACTTGTTAGATTCTTATCTCCATTTAACCACTAAAAACATGAATTAGCTCTCTGCCTCAAGTTGTAGATTGCTCTCCTTGAAGATAAAAAGGCTTAGGGATAATGCCCAGGCCTTTCAAAACAACAACAACAACAACAAAATGTATCACATTAATTTCACAAAAGCATCTTTTAACTGCTGTGAACCTTTCTTAGAAACATGAATACAAGTCCCTGGAAAATGTTAAGTAAAAAGTATAGAATATTTACATTTATATTAAAGACGTGACTATTTAGATTGTTTAAGATATTTAGGTAATGATTAGGAATTAAGAATAATGATGGGTAGGTAATATATTGGGACTGGTTTGTTATTCTATTTTATGATAGTAATAGAATGATATTTATAATGATTATGTTAAATTACTCCTGCTTTATATTTGAATTATAATAAATGATAAACATTTTTAAATGTTTCCAATGGAAAGGAATATCAATTCTATGTAATTTCAAAGCAATTGAGAAAATTATTCCATAGCTGGTTTGCTTTAAGACTATATTTCTTTCCTTTTTTTAGTTTTCATATGTACATAGAAATTAAAATTCCAAAAATTCAATGGATGTTGGCATTCAGGAACATCTTCATAGATACTAATATTGGAGTCCCTTAAGTGGAATTGTTTTATTTCATTTGTTACTTTCACAAATAAATCAAGATGATAGTGTATTTTGTTTCTTTTCACTGCCATTGGCTCTTATCTTGAGAATATTTTTTCCCTATCAAACTAGAGAAAAACAATTGGATTGACCAAGTAACATATGGCTTTCATAAGATGCAGATGCATAGATTTGTGTCTTCTGTCATTTGCCAAAAATTTCTTCCAGAAAAGGTTATCAATTATTTATAAGTGTTGCTTAATTCCTAGGTATTCCAGTTATCACATACACTTTTTGATTTAGTTATCTCTGAATAAACTTAAAATAAACAATTAAAAATACTTAAAATGAACAGAAATCATATTATTGTTTCAAATGTTGCAGTTTACAAAGTTTATAAGCAAACACAGAAAATATCTTTTTACGTATTCTACATTTTGTGTGAAGTATTTTAACAATAACTTTTTTTTTTGCTGACATGTAATTCACCTGAAATATATTATTTCCTTTTATTGTATGCATTTTAGTGATTTGGAAATGAATTGTACAATCATAGGTTTTCCAAGCCTAAAATTTTCACAAATTTGCTTTTCTTCAAATAGAAATGCTGTAAATTTTTGAACAGACATTAAAGTAGATATAAGATTCATTTACAGGAATTTGTCCAGCATATATCCTCGATAGTGATCCTTTTCAAAATTTGGTTTTGGGGATTATTTCCAGGGTCTCACACAAAGTATTCAAGTGCAATCTCAAGGAACTACATTCCTTGTCCAAACAAGTTTTTTACTTCTCTTTAATACATACATAGACGTGTAATGGATAGAACCTATTCAATTCTCTTTGACCTTTTGAAAACTATACTACTGCATTTTAAAAATTTTCTTATCAAGATTCAATTATAAACTATTAACAGTTGAAAATAACTCATTTTCTTGGGAGTAGGACACAAAGCACAAGATTAATCCTAATCATTTTAAAGGACCTTTATTTATACTACAAATTCACTCCCATAACTACAATGATATGAAAAATAACTGAAGTACAAAAACACAAAGGAAGTAATTTAACTGCATCATCTACATTCAATGGACTGTGTTAATAGAAAACAAAGTTAAACTAATAATTAGCTTACCAAATTCACTTACATTCTTTTATTCTATTTCATTTAGTTTCATAAAAACTGGATTTTCATAAGATGATGCATAAAAAGCCTATATACCCACATACATTTCTAGATCTTAACAATATTTATTTCAGAAATGTCTTTAGCTCCATAGTCAATGAACTGAATTAATACTAAAATATTCAAAGGGTTTTCAGAAATTGCAAGACTCGCACTGGGATGTTATTCATATTGGAAAAGATATTTGAAAAGCCTTATTTGTTAAGTTGCGATAGTTACTCCCACAGAAGAGCCATTAGCCCTTTGCATGTACAAAACAACTTCAGATACATCCAACAAGCATATCAACAATACTGATTTTCAGTCAATATGATGGGATATTCAAACTTGATAAATATTGGGTTGATTACCTCTTAGTGTGAATAGATATGATCTTACAAAGAAAGTTATTTTCAACAGAAAGCCAGAAAGAGTTTATCCACTTTGTGTTTCACGGGAATAACCAGAGAGCAATACCTATTTGGTCCAGTTGGTCAAACTTACTCCAGGAGCATATGTTAATAGTATAACAAATTTAAGAAGTCAAATACATATTTTGTACCGACAGTCATTCTTCCAGCACTAATTTACTTCCTAAATATGTCTGAATCTTCTCATCTAACATATAATAAGAGCTGAAAGCGTTCTCTTTCATCTAACTTAATATTGTAAATCCTTTGATTCTGATGATATTATTTGACAAATAAAATGTACAAAAGGGTGGTCCAACTGAAATGACATGACAGAATACTGATACATAAAAACATTGCAACAAATTCAGCTCTTTTCAGCCTCACCCTGTCCACATTGGCAAGCAACATTGCAACAGCACATGCACACATATACACATACACACATATGCACACATGTACACACACCTATACATGCATGCTAAATTCAAAAAAAGTTCAAATAAAAAATTAATGATTAGTACAAATAATAATTTGCCTTACTACAAAAAAATACACAATCCAGTCACCACAAATGTTACATTTTACCTGCCTATCCACATGTGACCACTTAATTTATATTTAATTACTTAATTAACTAATTAATTCAATCATTTGTTTGGTGCTAATACTAAGGCTTGAACTCAGGGCCTGTCTCTGTCCCAGAATTTGTTATTTTTTGTTTTAGTTTTCTCAAGGATATCATTTTACTGCTTGTACCACAGCTCCAGTTCTAGGTTTGTTGGTTTATTTCAAATCAGAATCTAATGGACTTTTTTTTTTTGTTGTTTGGTCTGGTTACAAACCACAATCCTCAGACTTCATCTTTCTGATTAGCTAGGATTAATGACATGAGCCAACAGTGTGGCTTCTATTTTTCCTCTATAGTTATCTAATGCAAAAATGAGAGTATAGAAGCAAGATGTACAGTGATGATACTGTTCTGTCAGAAATTCAAGTTAGTAATGTAAATTTCTTCTTAAGAACACACGCAAAAAATACCATGATATAGTATAAGAGAACTCACAATTGGACATATGAGCTTTAAGAGATTTCTAATACATCCATTATTTATTGGTACCCAACATTAGAAAAAAATATATAATGTAGTACTAAAAAAGAAGTCCTTTACATGACTATTTACATTCCTTGTTTTTTTTAAGACACTTGTTTTCATCTAAAAAAGTAGGCCTGTCTATTGTCTTCATGTGGTTTCAATGATTGAAGGTGCTTAATGAGAAATCAAAATGTATTAGTAGTACTTTGCTATCAATTAAATCTCACTTTTTCTTTTTGGAAAATATAATGATCAAAGAAATAGTTGAGAATCAGCAAGCAATTGTTCAGAATCATGCTTCCAGTGCAAGTGGATCAACAGTAAGTAATCCTCAATACCATTTTCCACAAAGTTTTGTCGCAGATACAATCGGCCTGCTTTCTCTTGCTGCTTTCATAGCCTGGACCTATTCCTTCATTGTACATGAAAAGTGTGATTCAACTGATTTCATTCAGATCTGTTCCTAGAATTATCAAGGATTTAGATTCTTGTCTGCAATATGATTAAACCTATGTTTCTTCATGTAGGCTGCTAAAAATGTATTTACCAAATTCAAGTAAATACATAAATTCTATTTCCATCTTTTTAAAACATAAATTTCTGCTTGCTCTATATATTGATCAGAGGCATGCATTTGTGGCTATCTAGGTCATTGCACATCTGTCTCTCTTCCTCTCTCTTTAATGTTTCTCATAGATAATAGGATTGCTCTATAATTATTGTAATTTACTTTGCTTTTATATTTTTGGTTGCATCATTTTACTTTCTGCTCTGCCATTTCCCAAATCATTTATATAGAAGGCATTATTTTATCTTTTCTCATAAGCTGCACATGAAGACACCACTGGTCCTTATTTTCAGTCTGTATCTTTGAATACGGAGGAAAATCTTTCCTCTGCTTCCATCAATTCCCTACTCTCCAGTTAGAATAATTTCGAATAATAAAAATGTAAAAAGGGAAAATAAATCATGGTGAAAAAACAGATGCAGAAAATTCACCGGATTTTTCTGAACAGTTCAACTAACTTGAACTATTAGGGAAATACTTGGACACCTCATTCCCACTGTCACTCAAAGTCTTTGGTTAGGCAATTCTGATGAAGACGAGGAACATGATGAAAAAGTGAGGAATGGTATCAATTGCAAGAAAAAATGGAGAAAGATCCATGCAACTTTCTTCTTTTGGCTGTTGAAAATAATCAGGTTATTACAGTGCAGAGACTACTTTCCATTAAGGCCACTCATGTGAATACTAGGGATGACGATGAGTATACCCATATTCATCAAGAAGCCTACAGTGGACACTTAGACACTGTCTGTGAGTTGGTGGCTGAAGCGGCAGATATTCATGCAATAACTGTAGATGGCTGGACAACCCTGTGCAGTGCTTATATGTGGAGTAATAATAGAGTGGCTTTTTTCTTACTTCATCATGATGGAGATACCAATGGTCCCCTTGCATCTTGCTGATGGAAATAGAGTTAGCAAAGACATGTTGGATCTGCTTCTGTTGAACCATTATGTCAAATCAGCTCTGAGGAACAACTTGGAAGAAACAGTATTTGATATTGCCAAAAGGATAAGTATGTATCACTACCTCTTTGAAGTTTTGGAAGGCTGTACAAATTTCTCTCCTAAGTCATAATGGTTCGGTTAAGTTTCTTAAATTTCAAAAATGCCATTTCATTCTGTTTCCATACAAAATATTTTCACAATCCAACTAACAACAATAGCTTACTGCAACAATTCATGGATTCCATGGAAGTCTTCCAAGTCAATTGCCTGACTTTGATGTCAAAATGTATTCAAGAGTTAGTTGTATATATCTATAATGATTTCTGGAGAGTTTTTGCTTTTTTATTGTAATTAAGTGGTTACATAATTTCCCTAATTTCACAGTATTGTGGGATAGTGACACTCAGTTAAAATCACAAACACATTCTAACATTTCTGGAGAAAATTGTCTATCACAGTCTATAACATTTATGAGTTCCATGAGCTTTGCGATACTGTTATTTCTTCCACATTGGTTGCTATGTACATTTCTTTTGTTTTGCATAACATCAGCTGTTCCCTTTTCCCACTTGTTCCCTCCCTTCTATCCCTGCCATTAACTTGCTTAGTTCATTTTGGTCAATGTCCAGTGCAACTAATGAATTTTTCCCTAATTTCCTCTATTTCTATGTCGTCTTCCTGGTTCCCCTTCATTGTACACATATATACCATACATGTGATCAGCAGCATGGGGTTATTTAGTAGAGATTTGACCAGATGAGTGAAAGTCCTTTGTTTCCTAAGTCCTGTTAAATATGTCGTATTACCTAACATTTTGGTTTTAACATCAACTTATCAGGTAGACCATGTACTGTTGGTCTCAATGCTCTTGTCTTCTTTGCTCAACATGATCACCTTCTAGCTCCATCCATTTCCTGCAAATGCCATTATTTTGTCATTTCTAATGGCTGAATAATATTCCATTGTGTATAGATACCACAATTTTGAGATCCATTCATCTGTGATGGGACATCTGGGTTGTTTCCATATCCTGGCTATTACGAACAGTGTGGCAATAAACATGGAGGTGCATGTGTCCTTGTATACTGGTTCATGTTGTTCAGGATGGATGCCTAGAAGTGGTATGACTGGGTCATAAGGGAGGTCAATATTTAGCTTTCTTAGGACTCTCCAGACTGTTTTCCAAAGTGGTTCTATAAGTGTACATTCCCACCAGCAGTGTAGTAGGGTTCCTCTTTCTCCGCATCCCCTCCAGCATTTGTCATTGGCTGACTTGAGGATGTGAGACATTCTGACTGGGGTAAGGTGGTATCTCATGGTTGTCTTTATTTACATTTCCTTTACAACCAGAGATGGTGAACACTTCCTAATGTGTTTCTTTGCCATTTTTATCTCTTCTTCTGAGAAGTCTCTCTTTAGTTCCCTTTCCCATTAAGTAATTGGTTTGTTAGGTTTGGGAGGGCCTGGTTTCTTGAGATCCCTGTATATACTGGATATTAACACCTTGTAGGATATATTGCTGGTAAGTATTTTTTCACAATTAATTGGTTGTCTTTCTAGCTTGGTTGCGATCGCTATCGCTTTACAGCTATAGCTTTGTCATGTCTCACTCCAATTTGTTGTGACCCTGAGGCTCTGTACAGGAAATTCTTTCCTGTGCCTATAAGTGCCTATAAGTTCAAGTGTCTCTCCTACTCTGCTTGCAGTGGTTTCAAAGATTCAGGTTTAATGCTAAGGTCTTTAATCGATTTTGAGCTGATATTGGTGTATGGTAATATGCTGGGGTCCACTTTTATTCTTCATGTGGCCACCCAGTTTTCCTAGCACCAGTGGTTGAAGAGGCTGTGTTTCTTCCATTTTATGTCTTTGGTTCCTTTGTCAAATATCAGCTGACTGTAGGCATGTGGATTTATTTCTGGATCTTCTATTCTATTCTATTGGTCTTCGGGTCGGTTTTTGTGCCAGTACCATGCTGTCTTTGTTATTATGGCTCTATAGCAGAGTTTGAAGTGCTGCATGGATATCCCTCCCATGTTGTCTTTATTCTCTAGAATTGTTTTGGCTATTCTAGGTCTTTTGTGGTTCCATACAAATTTTTGGACTGTTTTCTGTATTTCAAAGATGTACATCTTTGGGATTTTAATAGGAATTGCATTGAATTTTTATATTAATTGAGGCAGTATTGCCATTTTCCTATATTGTTTGCCTATCCAACAGCATGGGAGGTCTTTCCATTTCCTAGTGTCTTCTGTAATTTTTTTCTTTAACTTTTTATAGTTTTCATTAAATAGTTCTTTTACAGCTTTGGTTAGGTTAATTACGAAATATTTTATTTTAGGGGAGATTATTGTGAATGGGGTTTCTTCCTTTATTTCCCTTTCTGCTTCTACATTGTCAGTGTACAGGAAGGCAACAGATTTTATTGGATGGATTTTTGTATCCTGCTACATTGCCGAAGTGATTTTTGATTTCTAAGAGTTTGGGGATGGAGTTTTTGGGATTGTGAAGGTATAGTATCATGTCATATGCAAAAAGCTATAGTTTAATTTCTTCTTTCCCTATGTGGATCCTTTTAATGTCTTTTTCTTGCCTTATTGACCTGGCTAAGGTTTCCAGGGCTATATTGAACAGGAGTAGACACAGTGGGCATCCTTGCCTTGTTCCTGATTTTAAGAGAATTGGTTGTAGCTTTTCCCAATTAAGTATAGTATTAGCTATTGGTCTGTCATAAATGGCCTTTTTAAAAATTTAATTTAATTTTATTTGTGAACATACTGTACAGAGGAGTTACAATTACATGGGCAGGATAATGCGTACATTTCTTACCAAGCATTGCAGGCTCCTCATTTGTTTTCCCTTCACATCCCTTCCCAGCCTCCCCCCACCCCCCCAATCCTAATCCTTCTCCTTCCCCCCTTCCCCCCCCACACCGACGTTGTAAAGCTCGTTTTGGACATGACAACTTGTACTTCTCATTGTTGCAACAGGTCCACCTGTATCCTTAAACAACTGGTTTTTCCCCATCTCCACCGCAAGTTATACTGACATCAAATATAGTGAAAGCAGCCATTATACTGTGGGGAGGGACATACAAAGCAACAAAGAGATAATCTTATAAATGCATTGGAAACACATGCATGAAAGAAAAAAACATTAAAATACACATCTAAGTGTTAATTTTCCTGACATCACATTATTTGACCTTTTCCGCTTGACTCATACATATACTAGATATTACAAATAAGGGAAACCATGGGACCTATGTTTCTTTGGGCCTGGCTTACTTCAGTTAATATAATTTTTTCCAAGTTTTTCCATTTCCTAACAAATGGGGCCATGTCATTATTTCTGATGGAGGCATAGAATTCCATTGTGTATATATACCACATTTTCTTGATCCATTCATCTACTGAGGGGCATCTGGGTTGGTTCCATATCTTAGCTTTGGTAAATAATGCTGCAATAAACATAGTTGTGCTGGTAGCTTTAGTGTGGTCTTGTTTGTAAACATTTGGGTAAATGTCCAAAAGTGTGATTGCCGGGTCATAGGGGAGTTCCATGTGAAGTCTTTTGAGGAACCTCCATACTGCTTTCCAAAGTGGTTGAACAAGTTTACATTCCCACCAACAATGAAGTAAGGTTCTTTTCTGTCCACATCCCCTCCAGCATCTGTTGTTGTTAGAGTTCTTGATTTTTGAAATGGCTTTTAATCTTTTAAGAAATGTTCCTTCTATTCCTATTGTCTCCAGAACGTTTAGCATGAATGCATTTTAAATTTTATCAAAACCATTTTCTGCATCTGTGGAGATAATCATATGATTCTTGACCTTGGCTCTGTTGATGTGTTGGATTATATTTATTGACTTATGTATGATAAACCATCCCTGTATCTCTGTGATGAAGCCTACTTGGTTTTAGTGGTTTTTTTTATGTTTCTTGATTCTGTTAGCTAGAATTTTGTTAAGGAACTTTGCATCTGTGTTCATCAAGGAAATTAACCTGTAGTTCTTTTTTTGGGGGGTCTTTGCCTGGTTTGGGGATGAGTGTGTTATTGGCATCATTGAATGAGTTTGGGATAGCTCCCTCCTTTTCTGTTTCTCTGAAGAGCTTGAGGAGTATAGGTGTTATTTCTTCTTTAAAGGTCTTGTACAATTCTGTTGTGAATCCATATGGTCCTAGGCTTTTATTTCTTTCTTTTTAATTTTTAATTATTTTTTACGGTGAAAATGCTGTACAGAGGGGTTGCAATTACATGGGCAAGATAATGAGTATATTTCTTATTAAGCATTGTAGCCTCCTCCTTTGTTTCCCCTTCCCATCTCTTCCCATCCTCCCACCGCCCACCCACCCAATCCTCCCCCCACCACCAAAGTTGTAAAGTTCATTTTCGGCATGACAACTTGTACTTATTGTTGCAATGGGTTGACCTGTATCCTTATTTAAACGACTTGTTTTTCCCCTTCCCCTCTACAAATTATAACGACATGAAAACAGTGAAAGCATGGGTTATACTGTGGGGGAGGGACATACAAAGTAACAAAGAAATGATCTTATTAATGCGTTAGAAACAATCACGTGAAAGAAATAAACATTTGAATACAAAACTTAGGGTTCATTTTACTAACATCACCTTATCTGGCATTTTCTGCTTGACTCATACATATACTAGATATTGCAAATAAGGGAAAACATGGGACCTAAGATTCCTTGGGCTTGGCTTACTTCACTTAATATATTTTTTCCAAGTCTTTCCATTTCCTAACAAATGGGGCAATGTCATTCTTTCTGATGGAGGCATAGAATTCCTTTGTGTATATATACCACATTTTCTTGATCCATTCATCTACTGAGGGGCATCAGGGTGGGTTCCATATCTTAGCTATAGTAAATAATACTGCAATAAACATGGATGTGATGGTGGCTTTAGTGTGGTCTTGTTTGTAAACATTTGGGTAAATGACCCAAAGTGGGATTGCTGGGTCATAGGGGATCTCTATGTGGAGTCTTTTGAGGAACCTCCATAATACTTTCCAAACTGGTTGAACAAGTTTACACTCCCACCAACAATGAAGTAAGGTTCCCTTCTGTCCACATCCCCTCCAGCATTTGTTGTTATTAGAGTTCTTGATTTTTGCCATTCTAACTTGGGTGAGCTGGTATCTTAATGTTGTTTTGATTTTCATTTCCTTTGTGGCTAGGGAGGTTGAGCATTTCTTCATGTGTCTATTGGCCAGCCTTCTTTCTTCTTCAGAGAAGTTTCTCTTAAAGTCTTTAGCTCACTTATTTATTGGGCAGTTGTTTCTTTGAGGATTTGTTGTTGGGGGATTTAGTTCTTTGACTTCCAAGAATATTTTAGATATGAGACCCTTGTCCGTTGTATGGCTAGTGAAGATCTTCTCCCAATCCATGGACTGTCTATTGATCTTTCTAGGTATGTCCTTTGCCATGCAGAAGCTCTGCAACTTCATGCAATCCCATTTGTCCAACCTTTCTTTGATTTGTTGTGTTTCTGGATCTCTATTAAGAAAATTTCGGCCTGTGCCAAGGAGACCTAGGGTTTCTCCTATTCCATCCTGTAATGTTTTCAGAGTGTCTGCTTAGACTCCGAGGTCTTTGATCCATTTAGAGTCGATTGTGGTACAGGGTGATATATAAGGATCTAGCTTTAGTTTTCTAAAAGTCCTTAACCAATTTTGCCAGTACCATTTACTGAAGAGGCTCTCTTTCTTCCATTCTATATTTTTTAATTCCCTTTTCAAAGATTACATGGCTCTAGGTCTGTAGCTTCATTTCTGGGTTTTCAATTCTATTCCATTGGTCCTGAGGTCTGTTCTTGTGCCAGTACCAAGCTGTTTTGATTACTATGGCTTTATACTTTGAAATTTGGTTTTGATATTCCTCCAGCCGTGGTCTTTCCGTTGAGGAGTGTTTTTTGCTATTCGGGTCTTTTCTTGTACCATATGAATTTTTGGATTGTCTCTTCTATTTCCTTGAAGAATGAGGTTGGAATTTTGAAAGGAATCACATTAAAGTTGTAGATAGCTTGGGAAGTATTGCCATTTTCACAACGTTAATCTTTCCAATCCAGGAGCATGGGAGTTTTTCCCATTTTCTAAGTTCTGTTTTGATTTCCTTTTTCAAGTTTTTAAAGTTCATCATAGAGGCTTTTCACTTCTTTGGATAAGTTAATTCATAGGTATTTTATTTTCGGCTATTACAAATGGAGTCGCTTTCCTAATTTCAGCCCCACTTTTCTCATTGTTGGCATATAAAAAAGCCATTGATTTTTGAGGGTTAATTTTATACCCTGCTACTTTGCCAAAGTTTTGAATGAGCTTGAGTAATTTGGGAGTGGAGTCGATGGGATTCCTTAAGTACAAGATCATGTCATCTGCAAAGAGGGAGAGTTTTATTTCTTCTTTCCCTATTTGGATCCCCTTTATGTCTGCATCTTGTCTTATTGCTGTAGCTAGGCATTCTAATACTAGGTTGAAGAGAAGTGGAGAGACTGGACATCCATGTCTTTTTCCTGAGTTAAGAGGAAATGGCTTTAATTTTTCACCATTGAGTATAATGTTGGCTGTAGGTTTGTCATATGCAGCCTTTATTGTATTGAGGAATGTTCCATGGATTCCTAATTTTTCCAAACCCTTCATCATAAAGGGCTGGTTTGGTGGAGATGTATTGTTTCAATTTTTCTTTGCTATGGAAGGGTTTTTTTTGGCCTTCAGTTATGAAGGAGAGTTTACCTGGGTACAGTATTCTTGGTTGATAGTTGTTTGTTTTTAGGGCATGGCATACATCATTCCAGGCTCTTCTTTCTTTGATTGTCTCTGCTGAGAAATCTGAGGTGATTCTAATTGGTTTCCCATTATAGGTAATTAATCTTTTCTCCTTGACAGCTTTAAGGATCTTTTCCTTGGTCTGAATTGATCCTGTGCAGATTATAATGTGATGGTGGGATGTCCTATTCTGGTCTGGTCGATTTGGAGTTCTAAAAGCTTCTTGTATTTGAATAGGCCTATCTTTTTGCATGTTTGGGAAGTTCTCTTCTAGGATCCTGTTAAAGAAATTTCCTACACCATTAACTTCTGTTTCTAGGTGCTCCTCTACAACCATTATCCTTAGATTATGCCCTGTGATGGTGTCTTCCAAGTGTTGGATAGATCTATCATATTTCTTGGATTTGCCTTGGATGGTTGTATGTTCTTTCTCTATAATGTCTTGGCTCTCTTCAATCTCCAAGATTCGATCTTCTGCATGGTCTAACCTGCTGTTGAGACTTTCTACTTTGTTTCTTATTTTTTTTCTTTCTAGTTGGTCAGCTCTGATGGCTTCAAATTCTTTGTTGAAGCTTTGTTTTAGATCTTGTATGAACTTCTTTACTTCCTTAATTTGGTGTTCTGTGTTTATTCTCAAATCACTTAGTTGATTATTTGTGATTTCCTTGGACTCCCATTCCTTCTGTTGGGTTCCATTCAGCATTCCCTTTGTGATCTCCTTGACTTCCTTCAGATCTTTGTTAATGGATTCCATGAATGCCTTTAGTGATCTTTGTGTATTCTCATCCTGCTCTTTCAATTCCTGTATTACTCTTTGATTAGCTTCCTCCCATTCGTGAGATTCCTGTAGTGCTCTTTGAGTGTTCTCAGCCTGCTCACGCCATTCCTGCCTTTCTCTTTGAGTATTCTCAAGCTACTCACACAAATCCTGTATCAGTTTTTGCGTAGCTTCCTCACGGTTATGGTATTCTTGTATAAAGTTTTAGATTGCCTCCTCTCTCTCCCTATCATGCTCATACAGAGTCCTTTCTATGTTTTCAATCTTTTCATTTATCATGTTTGCCAGCAGTGTTTGTAGAGCTATTTGGGAACTCTCCTCTGGATTATTCATTATCTGTTCTGTCCCCTGGTTATCATGAGTGGGAGTTGAGATACCCGGACTTGCCATTTTTCTTGTGTTTTTCCACCTTACTGAGCTCATTTAGGATGAAATTAACACCAGTTTTGTGCTAGAACACTATGTTAAGGCAAGCATCAACCAAAGTCTATATTTGTACAGTTAATAGTCTGCAGATACAATGTAGTTCAACAGATACATCTATTCAACATCAAACAACTATATATTTATGGGCTATGAACTGCAAACAAGAATTTGGTAAACGAGAAATTATTAGGTTTAGGAAGAGATGTGGGTAAAAAAATAGGAATAGAGTGATGTGGGAAGGTACAGGGAGTGTTAGCTAAGTCCTAACCTTAAAGCAGGCAATAGGTTGGATAGGATGAAAGAAGACAGAGAGAAAAAAAAGAAGAAAGAGAAAGGGAACAAAAAGAGACCAGAAAAAATAGAAAGGTAAAAATTAAAAATATTATACAGAAAGAAAAAAACTATTCAGAGAAGAACATGAATATAATGAAAGAAGGGGAGGGATATAAAGGAGATGTGAAAAACTTAAAAATAAAGATACTTAAAATATTATATAGGTATAAAAATGTAGTACTGCTATTAAGGAATTTACTTAAAATATTATATAGGTATAACGATGTAGTACTGCTATTAAGGAATTTACGTGTAAGAGGTTTTGAATTGAGTAATAAATTTGTGGATTAAGTGTGTACACACTGGGGGAAAAGGTCTAATAATCGACTACGGGTTTATCTGAGGATATGCAGAACAGCAATTAAGTCACATAAAGAACGAAAGAGAAGAACAGGTGAAAAGGATAAGAAAGAAAGAAAAAAAGATCAGAAGTTCAGTAGAGCTAAACAAAAAGCAAAACAAAACAAAACAAAATAACAAAAACAAAAACAGAAAAGGGAAGAAAAATGCACACACACTTATAGCCCTAAAATAAAATTCTAAGAGAAAAAAATTTACTAGAAAACAATTTTTTTTCAAAAAAAGTTAAAATTAAAGATTACAAAAATTTTTTAAGAAAAAAAATTTTTTTTATGGAGGTACAACAAAAAAAAAAGTTCTTTGATTTTTTTTGGGAGCGGTGGGAAAAGTCCTGTGTCTCCCTTGTGTCCATAACCAGCCTTTTGTTGGAGTCTCTGGTCTTGTGTTCCTGTGGATTAGTTGGTTACTCAAGTCAGTTTCTTTGAACAGGCAGAAAAATGCTCTGCGATCCTCCTCCCAGGTTCGTTCAATGGGAGGAGATGGCTTTTTCTTCGAGTTTGGAGCTGCTGTGATGAGGCTAGGTTCTGGTAGAGTTGAGGCCTTTCAGCAAACAGTAGCTTTTCCCGGGGGCTGGTTTGTGAGAAACTCACAGAGCCCAGCCTGTAGCCACTCTCAGGGTTTCTGTTTACTGAATTTCAGTTGATTGTTGAGGCTGCTAAAGGGAGGGGCAGCCTCTGGGTCTGATTACCCAGTGAAGACAGCCACTCCTGGAGCTGGCAACAAAGCTGGGTGACTTTTCCCTGGGTGGAGCTGAGTCTGGCAGGTCAGGTTAGGCTCTTGTGATCTGCTAGATGACTCTAGATTTATTCCAGGACCTGTGTTGGAGCTAGCAGCTCCACCGGGCTTTGTCAGTATCCAAGATCGAGATCTCCGGTACTGGGTGGGGGAGGGGTGGCCTTCCCTCCTCTGTTCCCTGAGAAGGAGTGAGAACATCAGGCTTCTACTCATGCCGAGTCTTGCTTCCTGGGTCATCTCTGGTCTGCGAACTGCAGGATGAAGATGTCTGCTCCTTGTCAGTTCTTGGTGGTGTTGAGTGGAATCCGCTCTCAGGCTGTGTCTGGCACTTTCGTCCCGGACTCTCTGTGATTCAGGTATGGCGGTGGCAGTTGCCGCTGCCACCATGGCCGCCACCGTGGTGGCTGCTGGAAAGTGCTCAGGACTGTCTCCCTGCCTGTATTTTCTCTCTCTGGCCTAACTCTCCGTCCTGTGAAGGCACACTTGGTGTGGTTCTCTGGCTTAGGACTGTTCACTGGAACTCTAAAACTGCTTTCTATGCAAGAGCTTGTTTAGCTTCCAGCTTCTCCTCCACCATCTTCCTGGAACCTCCCTCAATTTCTCATTCCTTATAATATTTCAGGGCCCCAAATCCTTGAGATACAAGAATTAGCAGCAAGCAATTGTTTAATGCAAGGCAACTTAAAATGAAAGATGAGGTCACAAAATCGAAAGAAAGTACTGTATTTCAAACTCAATTTACAGATGACCAGCCCATATGAATGAACAAGATCAGAAAGTATTACAAGATTATTTTTAATACCCCTCCCCTAATGATTAATGTAATATTTCAGTCTAGCTTAAGTGGTCCCAAAAATAGTTCCTGGAAGGATAGATCCGTGATTGATCTATCAAGCCCAGGAAAACTTGACTTAGAGGTCAAATGTAATTCAGCAAAACATTAATTGAGAAGATTGTTTGTGCTTCAATACACTGGTCCTTTAGTACAACTTGGTTCTGTGTTATAAAAATGTCATTCTCAAACCAATGATAACCTACATTTAATCTCCTGAAAGTGTATTCCTTTTCAAATAAACTTTTTGAAATTACACTTGCCAAAATAACATTTGCAAAGTAGATGACACTTAGTGACATTACGAGTTTTTCAAGTGTAGGGAGCAAGTTACAATAGAGTTGATTTCTTTACCCAGCACTAATGCGAAACAGGTTCAACCATTCATTAAAGTGCAGAAATGGTACCATGCACCATTTGTGTTGTTCAGTAGGTGTCTTCCAGAAATTTGTTAAATAGATCAGACTCCCATATTTCAACCCCAAACGTTAGCTAATAAAGTAAATTTCATCACTTAATAAGGGACATTTTAAGAAGTCACAAATACTTGCCTTATCATATGTTGTTTTGTTTTCCCTCTGTCTAACATAGTTAGAAATATGTCTTTAAGTCTTGAATATGGGTACTCATCTGAGATGTGACAAAATCTATTTTCTATTTCTATCATATTCCTTTATAGTAGTAAATGTTAGTTTTCTTTTTTCTCCAAAACTTATAGGTAGTATAAATTCTTATCCCATGTAAAATATAATAATCACACACCATTGTACAAAGCCATTTATAAAAATTGGTAGTTAAGAATACATTCAAAGCCATTTTTAAACTTTCTTGTTGACTAAAGATTAATCTGCAAATGGATGAGAATATAATCATGTCTAGGTGTTCCAAGTCTCCAGTCTTGCAAATTGTTATTGCAGATGAATGAATTATGGAAATATAACCTGACATCAGTTCAAGTATATGCAGGACAGAAACTCCATGGAATGTATATAAACCTTTCAAAGTACTAACAGACAGTTCAGCAGAATGACTATCAGGAACTTGAAACCAAAGAGGAATAATAGTAAATACATAGAAGGAATGAACAATGGAACAAGGGGCAAGTACAGCTAGAATACTCCATGTACACATTTGAGAAAGGAAGTGGTAAACCAGAAATAAATCTTGTAGAAGGGGTGGTTGAGAATGATAGAAGGAGTCACTGTGATCCAGGAGCAGTGGATAATTAGGTGGACATATTTAGTTTTAAGACACTTGCACAACCTTTGGAAATTCAGTTAAAAAACACAAAAACAAACAAAACACACAAAAATCACCAAACAGCAATGTCTAGAGAGTATGAATATGACCTCTCAAAAATTTTAAGCAGTTAATGAAGGGAAGTCTTGGTAAAAGCAAACAAAACTGTTCAAAGCGGGCAGTTTAGCGTAGGGGAGGATTCTGAACAGATTTAAATAGATTATCTAAGGTTATAAATCACCTATATCTGCTGCAAATATTAACTTTCTCCTATGAGTTCTCTTTGTCTGAACTGGATTCTCCAGTCCTGAGCCACAATTGTTAGCTTGTGAAGATGGAATGTAAGAAACAAGATGAAGAACCCATTACTCCACTGTAGAGAAAACAATCCTCTATTTTTTCTCTCATCTCTCTTGACTACTTTTTATTCATACTTTTAGGTCAGTTCATTTTGAATTACATTTTCCTTCTTTACTCTGGCAAAGTAATTGGTCAAATAATTCACTAAATATTATTTGCCATATTTTTGATTATGCTGTTTAATTGACTAAGCGAGTCCATTAAACTTTCCTCTTGCATTTGGTTGCCATGAAACAAAATCTATGTTAATGTGGACAAATCTAATGTAAAATTTGTCTCCAGAAAACCAGTCCAAGAAGCTGTGATCACAAATACTTGGCTATATTTTTTTCTTTTTTCTTTTACCTTGAAAGTCTTCTTGTGTCTAAATTGCCCAGACAAATAAGTACTCCATCACTTTTTGTTTCAATCAATTCTAACCTCAAGGATATATTTTGCTAACGAGATGCTTAGAGGAAACCAAAAAAATACTCCATTTTTGTCTTCTCTCTTAAGACTCTCCTTAGATACCATATCAGGAGCAGTGAAGTTATTCTTTACAAAATTATTTCAATAGATTATTTTTCTCATGGTCTTGCATTTGATCACCAAGATGTATGGAGAAGAATAGAGTTAAATCACCCATACCTTTGAAGACAGGTCTGTTACAAAAGGACAACGCTTCTGTGTCCTACTTCTATGTCCTCCTCTTAGCTCTTCCCTGATTTTCTTGGCTTCAAGTCTAGTGAAGCCTCAGCCACTGCTACATCTTCATGTTTTCTCTTTTAACACTCTTTTAAGTTGCCTCATTTGGATGTGGAATTTATTTTCATGTCTTCATTCAATCAGTTCTGCATTGTAGTGAGCCAAATAGGCTCTGTAAAATCACTTTAGGTAGCAAAAATATTAAGACAATCTATATCAAAAAGTTTTGGCTTCCCTCTACTGCTGAATCCAATACACTTAGCTAGGGCTTCTAAGAACACTATTTTCTAAACTTTCCCATTTGCTAAATTCTTTTCTGAACCCAGAACTATTTTTTGGGGGTGGGTCCGGTGATGGGGCCTGAAACTCTGGGCTTGGGCACTGACGAATCGAACCCAGGGCCTCATGCATGCAAGGCAAGCGTTCTATCACTGAGCCACCTTCCCAGTCCCTGAACCCAAAACTTTTTGGCTTATGAAATTAGAGAATTCTTCACTATCTCTTGTTAATAAGGATATTATATTTTGTGAGCCACTTAGAAGTATGAAATCATTGGTTTGAAGTACCCAATCAGATTTTTTTCTGTATTTCACTGCTTCACGTGCAAAGACATTGAGGAAAGTATTACAAACAGAAAAGTGTAAACCCAATAATCTCTTTCATTGTAGAGGGCATTTTCTCCCTAAATATTTTGACCCAAATTATTTTTGTTTTTTTTCGGGGTGGGGGGTCCGGTCATGGGACCTGAACTCTGGGTCTGGGCGCTGTCCCTCAGCTCTTCAGCTCAAGGCTAACACTCTACCACTTAAGTCACAGCAACACTTCTGGCTTTTTTCTTTTTGCTTATGTGGTGCTGACGAATCGAACCCAGGGCCTCAGGCATACAAAGCAAGAGCTCTATCACTGAGTCACCTTCCCAGACTGACCCAAATTATCTGTTTGATAATTAAAGTTTAATTCACAAATTTTGATGTCTTATTTTTTAAGTATTTGAATTTAAATTCCACTATAACCTTGTTTCACACAGTGAGTAGATTTTCTGTGTAATGACAATTCTCAAGGGAACCTACTGGATTTATAGCAAGTTTTCTGAGGTTTGTTTGTTTAGTGTGAAAAAGAGCCATCTTTACCGACATTGCTTCCTCTCTACAAAGTCTCCATGGATTACTTTGCATGAAAGCCTATTTTCCCAGGCAATTTTAAATTTTCTTAATAGGCTAAGGTGTTAAAAATTTTGAACAATTAAAATTTACCTGTCATAACTTTAAAACTCTTTTGAAATTCCTTTATCAGAATCGCGAATTCACCCAACCTAATACTACCTTTACCATCAAAAAGATAACATGTTGTTTTCATGATTTAGTGTTCATGCAACTATTATTTTCCAGTGTCATTGTTATGTGTGTATATAACCATATAAGCTGATGCTGAGAAAAACGAACTCCAAGATATGGAAACAGATTTTTATTTGTGGTTTTTGTTTTTGATGTACTATGTAATAGCTATTTTCTTTAGGATTTTCCCTATGGTTTCTCCCTGCTGTATTTGATTTTGGTACCCTGTGTATTGTGTACACATTTATCTTAACTAGGGAAGGAAAGAGGAACAACAAAATGGTGAGAGAAAGCAGAAAGGCAAACCAATGCAATAGCAATATTCACAAGACAATATTTTGGAAATGGACATTACAACTTGTGAGGCGTGAAGGGGGAAAGGAAAACTGTGAGAAAAATGAGGAAGAGGTAACAAGTTTGGAAAATTATGCCTTCACTACCTTACAATTACTGTAACCACACTGTACATCACTTTGATAATAAAATTTTAAACATAAGCTGCATAAAATATAATTTCACTGTATTGGTATAATAAATATTATTCTTTATGTAGTAACTTTTTAAAAATCAAAACTATTTGTCTTCTAATTTGAATTAATTACCCTTTCTTTATCAGGGGGTCATCAATTTGAATGTTATCCATCTAGACAATATTTTCACAATAAACTTGCCAATATTTTGAAAAAAGAATAAATTTAGTACTTTCTCATACTAAAACTGAAAAGAGATTAATTACATGGAAACCCATAACATTTAAAAGTAAATAAGTTGTTAAAAGGACAGAATATATGTGTTATTAAAAATTCCTATGACTAATTATTCATTTTTAAATTATCAACATTCCATACCTGAGAGATTCAAAACAGTACCTGTTTGCATGTTATGAAATTCTGCAGTAAGTACAGCTTCCAATGGGCTGTTCAACTTGAGAAGTCAACAGAAAAATAGCCACATTATTATAGAGGATAAGACTATGAAGCATCTGTAATAATTAATTCTTCAAGAGTAAGCAATTGTTTATCAGAGTAAGCTTTATTTGTATGAACATCAATCCCAAGATTTAAGCCATAAAGTCATCCTAGACCAACAGTTTCCATCTTGTAAAAAATGCACCTTAAAATTCCTTAATTCACATCATGAATAGCTTAACTCTATTGTGAAAAAAATACTACACCTCTGCTAATGTGATGCCCTCCTTGTACAGGAAAGAATGCCACAATAAACTGAGCTGCATCATTTTTCCCCCAGTGGCATTCTTGAGATCAGAACACTTGCAAATATTATTTATATTTCACTTTTTAGCTATCATAGATATTCAGGATGCTAAGATCGGAAAATTATGGTTCAAAGCCAACTCAGGCAGGAAGGTTTCTTAGATTCTTATCTCCAATAAACTTCTCAGAAAAAGCCAGACACAAGTGTCACTGAGGTTGAAGTGTTAGGGCACGAGCATTGAGAATGAACAGGCTTAGTGACAGTGTCCAGGCCCAGAGTTCAAGCTTTAGTACAAGCCAATAAAACAAAAACAAAAATGAAAACAAACCCCATACCTAGAATTTTTCTCAATGTATAACGAGGCACGTAATTAAGGAAATGGCTTTCTGTATTACATATAGGAAGAAGAAAGAAGATGTCACACAATTACTCTCTTCACACCATATTATACCACACCCTCAAAAAAATTTGCTCTTTTCCCAAATTTATAAATTACTGTCATCCATTTGTTGGCAGCTCTGTCTAGATTACTCACATTATCATGTTATACATGAACTGTTGGTATTATTTATTAACTAAGTTCTAATTATAACTCTCTTGAAAGTATATTCTAGGAAAATAGAATGCCAGTATAATTTGTGAATTTGTCAATTAAACCTTCTAGTTAAAAAGACTTCTGTTGTATCCTATAAAATATGAAATTACAAAGAAAACCAAAATATTCATTTTAAATCTGAATTCTAGTTTAGCAAGGTCTAAAAAGTTCTACGTTAGACATACTTTGCTATTTCTCCAGGCTTAAGCTTTTGTAATCCTTCATCAGTTCTTTGGAATCTAACAGAATGATACTTACTTTCGCAATTTTGGGGGAGGGAATCATGAGCCATTTTGCATCTAGGTATGTTCTGTAATGAAGAGAGCATTTAAAACAAGTGAGGATTGTATATGTGTTGCATTTCAATAGGAAACTTGATTCTCAAAACATGGTAATGAAATTAGCCCGAACTTCCAACTGTGTATTCCTTTATTGTTGTTTGGTTTGCTTTTTTGAGACAAAAGTATACTACCTGGTCCAGGGAAGGTATCACTATGTAATTCCACTCCTTAATCTCCTGTCTTAGTCTCCAGGATTGTACCACATTACCCTGCCATAGGTTGTTGGTTTATTTAATCTAGATAAAGACTAGCAATTCTGAACTTCTCCTATGATCTTATCCACTAGACTGACTGCTCAGACTGTTTATGTACTATTTTCAAAGATGTTCTAACATTTGACACAGGATATGAACATTTTCAGATGTACTTGCAGGGGTCTCTGATTCATTCCTCCATGGATATGATCCCATTAATAATGATTACTTGAATCTCTTACTGTCTCTGGTCCCTAGCTATGTAATATTCTCAACTTTTTTAAAGAAAGTTCACTTGAGGGCTTTCTAATACTAAAAATTATCACTTGATTGTAATCTTATTCAGGACATATTTTCTATTGTTTTCTACCTTTTCTACATATTCTGAGAATTGTTTCATTGTGTATTTGTGTGTGCACATATAAGTGCTTCTCTGTGTATGTGTATGTTTGTATGTATTTATGCAAAAGTCTCAAGCTCTTATTCAGCAATCTTGCTCATGTCTGGGATTCCAGGTTTGCCTGATTAATTATAGGTAGTGTCTCAAAGCCTGTTCTGCCAATGCTGCATACAAACTAAACTTCCCAGAATCCTTTACATCCTTAGGTTTTATTTTTCTAGGAGTATCAACTTTTAAGCTACAAACATTTTTGTGAGTGTAAAGTGTAAGCTGTAGCCCAGATTTTTAACTCAAGAATTCATATAAAGATAGATTAACATACACATTACATATCCTGAGTGTACACTGTTAGAAAGGTGATCGCAAGCCTAGTGGTGGTTGGTTATGAGGATTGGGGTTCAAAGCCAGCCTGGGTAGGAAAGTCCTGAAGAATCTTTTCTCCAACAACTACCAGAAAACTGGAAGTGGCACTGTGGCTCAAGTGGTAGAGCAGTAGCCTTGAGCTGAATAGCAGAGGGACAGCTCACAGTCCCAGAGGTGAATTGCCATGACCAACAACAGCAAAAAAGAATATAAGAAAATGAAAGAAAATTAATGTGATCTTAGCCACCAGTTTCATTGCTAGTATAATCCCTGTTCTCTCAATATGGACTCTTTTTTTTCCAGTTAAGTCCATGATCATATATCTCACTTGCATTGGAAACAGGATTATTCTTGCATTCTACTTTTTACAAATGTACGTGGTTAGCAAGCATGATTTAGAAAGGGAGTGGCCTCATGCTTCATGTTCCACTTAGGAGTAATGTTTTCTTTATATCACTCCCATAACTCTACATGCTGGACTTGACTTTATTGTTTCAATGCTGTCTTATTTGTAGAGTCTTCTCTATTGTATTGAACCCTTATACATAAACACAGAATTTCTCTTTCTCCTATTATTGCTATTATGTCTCCTACTGTTAAATCATGTATACTTGGGAAATTAATGCACAGCACAGACACTCAAAAAAAAGATCTGAAACCCTTCTTCCCATTTAAAATTCGCCTTAATTTACAGAGCAATTAAGAAGTTTGAACTCAATATACTCATGGATAATGTATTTATAAGCACTTTAAATTTCACATTTTCTCTTTACTAAGTCTCTGAAACACATGTTACCACATGCCCAAAGGTGTCCTTGTAGTATTTCAATGAAGCCAGAAAACTTTCATTTTATCTGGAGCAGCACCATAGATTGTTACTGGAAGTGAGTGGAAGTAACTGTTACTGAAAGTGTAAACTGATCCCAGGAGAGGAATTGAACATAGAGGAATGACAAAATTCAAGCTAAGTTTTGTTTTCCTTTTTACAATACAAGAATAGAATCCAAGGCTTGAAAGAAACTCTGTTCCTGACTTTTTTTAGTGTGTCCTTTACTCATATAGAACTTTTCTATAAACTTCTAGTCTAGTTGAGAGTATTACAAAAGGAAACAATATGCCATTTGAAGGCCAACATAGGACAAAGGAAATAGCTTCATTTTAAAAGTGGTCTCCTGCAAAGAAGCAAAGGCATGGAGGTTTTAAAGTGTCTTATGGATGGATGTTTCACTCCTGAGATGATTCTCTTGTTGCAGGAGTTATCAATTCCTTTAGTGTGGACCTGAGTTTTCCATAGCAATAAGGATTTCAAAAGAGCAGGATCCAGTGAGTATGATCAGTAAAAGGAGCCTCTTCTCAGACCAGTACTCCTATAAGAGGGTCCCAAAGAAATACCTGAGATTTCTTTTGTTTGCTTGTTTTTTTTTTTTTTTAGTTTGTGCTGGTTCTGGGGCTTGAACTCATAGGTTGGACTCTGTCCCTGTACGGTTGTCTTTCCTGCCTACCTGCCCCCTACTGACTGACTGACTCTACTGACTGAGCCAATACTCCACTTTTGCATTTTATGGTGTTTAATTACAGATAAGAGTTTGACCAACTCTGCTGCTTGGGTTGGCTTTGAACTGAGATAGTAATAAATCAAAGTGACATCAACTTATGGACTTCTCTTTTGAACCGAGAAATATTAGATTAAGTTTATACTAAAGCTAATATTTGACAATTTTTATAAGAAGAAAATATGTTCAGAAAAGAATCCATAACTTAAGTAACTCAGCAAAAGTAGGTGCACTGAATCATTTTGGAATTATTTTCTCTGCTTGGGAAGATTACTATTGACTTTGTCGTTCCTTTCGGGGAAACTTAAAGTCATTTTTGCACTTTTTCTGTTGGTCATGGGGCTTGAACTCTGATCCTGGGCAATGTCCCTCAGCTCTTCATCTCAAGTCCAGTGCTCTACCACTTTAGCTACAGCACCACTTCCTGATTTCTAGTGGTTAATTGAAGATAAGTGTTTCATGGACTTCCCTGACCAGGCTGGCTTTGAACCACAATCCTGACGTCTCAACCTCTTGACTAGCTAGGATTACAGGCATGAGCCACCAGTACCCGGCTCCTATTTGTATTTAGTGCAGTTAATGACACTAAGTAGACAAGAATGGAAATCTTAATCAAATGATTTGACATTGCAGTTTTTAGAATAATTGAGGTGGCAATAAATATGTCTTCCTTTGCCATTTTGTTACATTAATGACTCAGGAGCTATGGGACCCTTACATTAGTAGCCTCTTCCATATGTGTAGGTATGTTTATTATCAGGAAATGTTCATAGAGAAATTGAGAAAGACATATTTTTAGAAAGCACTGTATTTTTACAATAAAAATAATAAAAAGAAGAAAGCAAAGGAGACCAGGTATGCAAGAACAGCATAGAAAGGGATATATTTATCACACAGAGATTAAGAACTAGCCTAAGAGATTTAGAATGCTAAAGGCAATGAGGAATATACCTAGTTGACAACTACTTCTTCAATAACCAAAAATGGTTCCCTAGAATGTTTTCTGCTATACCTTAGTTACTATCACTTATTCCTTCCATCTGGAGTCATTTCTTCTCTTCTGTCACAACTGTTAATTAGCCTCTGCCATTTTGGTGACATGACTGGCCAAAAAGGTTTCCAAATCTCACTTAGACTACCCTTCTCATTGAGATTAGCAGTGAATACTCAAAAGCCTGGAATCTTTGAATTTCCTGAATTAATTTTCACCTGACATCTAAGCACATTCCTGGCATTAATTGCCATGACCTTATGAACAAAACTTTTTTTCAACAAAGTATCCTAATATAGTTAAAGTGCATGAATTAGGACTATTGTCAGGTATCAGTTTGGAACCAGCAATTATATATTCCATGTATGGGTTCTTTATTTTCATTTACTAAATGTTTGTTTTTTGTTGTTGTTGTTGTTTTGCCAGTCCTGGGACATAAACTCAGGGATAGAGAATTATTCCTCAGCTTTTTTTCCCTTCAAGGCCAACCCTCTACCACTTGAGGCACAGCACCATTTCCAGTGTTTCTTTTTCTGTTTATGTGGTTCTGAGATATTGAACCCAGAGTTTCATGCATGCTAGGCAATCACCATACCATGAAGCCACTTTCCCACAGCCCTAAATGACTTTCTTAAGATGGCATTACATTTTTATTCTTTAACTATGTATCAATTTTGGCCAGAATTTTTTTTGCTAGAAAAGGACATTGAACACAATACTGAGTACAGTAAGGCTAGATGGACAATGAATAACCGTCTTGGTCTAGCCAGGCACAGCAGGGCTTACCTCATGGAGCTGGTACAACAGACTGAGCAAGATATCTCCTGACCCACAGTACACCTCCAGGATGAGAGGGCCACCTTGGTTCCAGCCACATGGGGACGCTGGGCCACCTCCTCTAGCACCCATTCAACAAGATCCTGTGAGAGAGAGAGAGAGAGAGAGAGAGAGAGAGAGAGAGAGAGAGAGAGAGAGAGAGAGAGAGAGAGAGAGAGAGAGAGAGAGAGAGAGAGAGATTGAAAGAATGTCAGAATTACACTTAATCCTGGTGCAGGTGGCTCATACCTATAATCTTAAGTACACAGGAGGATGAAATATGAGATCATGGTTCATACCAAACCCGGGCAGGAATGACTGTGAGACTGTTATCTCCAAAAACCACTACAAAACCAGAAGTGGTGCTGTGACTCACGTGGTAGAGCCTTAGCCTTGAGCTGAGGAGCTCTGGGACAGGGTCCAGGCCGTTCAAGCCCCAAGACTGACAAGAAGTGGACTTCCCACCACAAGAATTGGACTGAATAGCACCCATTGTCCTAGGAAGCATGGCTGAGAAGTCAGGCCGTGCTTCCTCTCAGCTGGGAGTCATGAATAGGTCACTCGGCTACTCTGTGCCTCAGTTTCCCCAGCAAAAGTGAACAAAGTAAAGGATCCCCTTCCTCATGGGGATAGGGTAATAATGAAAGAAAGCCATGTTTTGTTTCATAATCCCATGTCTGTCACACCATTAATAACAGATACCATCTTATCTCTTTCTGGGTATCTTACTGTCATATGCTCACAGGATTTCTGAGAACTGTATCTGAAGGCCCCTCCCTTTGCCTGGCCCTGCTCCAGAGACCCTCTGTATTAATCCCTTGTTTCCTAACAACTGTCACATGAGGAGATTGAAGTCCAATGGTCGAGGCGCAAGCCAGAGCTTCACCTGTGGTCAAGAATTGGCTGTCATGGACTGAGTTTGGGACAATCCCTCTAAACCAATGACAGATCATGGCACCACATGTCTACAATACCAATTACAGAGGACAAGACCTGGTGGCGCATGCCTATCACAGATAGTAAGACCATGATCCAGCCCAGCCTGAGCATATATTAAGTCACCATCTCAGAAATCCCCAAGACATAAAAGCTTGGCTTGAATGTTAGAAGACCTGACTGGCAAGCCTAAGGCCTTGAGGTCAAACCCTAATATACAAAAAATAACCAGAGGCCCAGTGCCGGAGGCTCTTGCCTATAATCCTAGCTACTCAGCAGGCTGAAATCTGAAGATCACAGCTTAAGATTTAAAGTAGGTTGGCTTCACCCTTCAGACATCATGATGAGAAGACCTGGAGCCTGAGCTATGCTGTTGTACTCCATACTAGCAGGGCTCATATCCTTACTAAGTGTTGGCCATACTCTCTTTCCCCCTGAGAAGCCACCCACTTCAAGCCACACTCCCAGGTCCTCCCAAGCTCCCACTGCCACCCACCAGGCCCAAGAGAGTACACAGCTCCAGGGAACAGAGATCCCTTGTTCTTGTAATTTAACAATGCTGAGTCCCCTTCAAGCCTCTCACCCTTCCAGGCCCCCAGAAATCAGCTGTGAAGCCCATGCACCCCCCAAAGATAGCAGGTAGAAGTTACCAAAAGCATCCAGCCTCCTTGTTACAACCCAATTCTACACACACACACACACACACACACACACACACACACACACACACACACACACACAACATATTCAGACGGGTGACAGAACAGAACACTCTTCCTTGCAGCACCTGCAATTTGCCAACAGATCACTCACCTTAGTACAGTCATGCTGTACAAAGAGAAACATGACCTCTCTTTCTCTGTCTCTCTCTGTCTCTCTATGTATGTCTCTCTGTCTCTCTGATCTCTCTGTCTCTCTTTGTCTCTTCCCTGCCTCTGTCTCTGTTTCTGTCTCTGACTCTCTCTGTCCCTGACTCTCTGTCTGTCTGTCTCTCTCTCTCTCTTTCACACACACACACACACACACACACACAGAGCTGTGCATCTCCTGAGTTTGTTGGAGACCAGATGGACCGGGAGCACCAGCAGAAGCTGGTAGACATGGGAAATGTGATCAACTTGTGAGAACTTTAGACAGTTGGGGGCGGGGGATAGGCCGATTGTATGTGTGTGTGGCGGGGAGGGGGTCTTCCCAGATATTCACCTTCTGTTCTGACCCCAGCATCCTTACCTCCCTGCTGGGTTTTCTGGGACCCTCTTCAGTTGAAAAAGTTTACCAAGCACAGAAGACAAGGTCTCACACAGCAAGGGGGGGGTCTATCTTCTGCATCCAACACCCTCACCCCCAGGAAAAAGGAAAAGACCCCAGAAGGCAGGTGTGGGCATGTAGCTCCCCACCTCTGGCTAAAGCCTCAGGTTCTCACCAGGGAGAAGGGTGCAGATGTGTCGCTGTGTAGCTCCCACTGCTCCAGGCCAGGGGCTCTTTGGTGCCCACTCCTCATCCAAGCCTGCATCTTCCTTTTTCCAGGGACCCTGGCCAGTAGGGATGGGGGTGGGATCCTCAGGTCAACACCCACTGGGGCACATTTGCGACAAGGCCTGGCCCAGAGTGTGGGGCACGGTAGAGGTATGGGTCTGGGCCAGGAGGGGGGAAGGGGGAATATGGGGTGTGGCTTCCATTCTTGTATCCCTTTGGTCAGAAAGAACCATGAAAGAATGGGGGTGTGGCTGGAATCCTGTGATGCAGAATGAATGGGCAGAGTCAAATAATAGCAGAACCTTTCCCAGGAAACTCTGTCCAATCCAGTTGGGAACAAGAGGGTGACCTGCTTTAGCCAGATGGTTGCACAGATTATTGTATATGGCTGTTTATTGCCAGTCCTGGACCTAGAACTCAGGATCTAGGCACAGTCCGTGAGCTGCTTTTGCTCAAGGCTGCTCCACTACCACTGGAGCCACACGCCTCTACTTCTGGATTTGTTGGCACAAGTTGGACAGGAGTTTCAAGGACTTTCCTGCCAAGGGTGACTGAGCATGATCCTCCTATCACAGCCTGGTAAGTATCAAGGAGGACTGGTGAGAGCCACTGGTGCCGGGCTAATCATGGGTCTTGCTGATGTTCTTGGACAGACCAATGAGTTCCCTATCCTCAGGTTAAAGTAGTAGGAGCTGGAGCCCACAATTCAAATCCTGGTCCTGCCACCTCCAAATGGCAGGAGATCCTAAGAATCTCATTTCTATCCATATAATGGAATGTGATGTGTGTTATGATTGAATAGTTCTGGAATGATTCTAGGACAAAATTATATGCAATTATATTATGGTACACTGATCAATTTTAATTAATACTTTATGAAGCATTTAAACAATCACATTCATTTAAATGGGGGCATAATGCAATACCTAAGAATTGGGCATCACATAGTGTAAAGGTGCCAGGACTAGGATTTGAACTCATGGTCTGGATAACGCTGTTTCACTGTGTGGGAAGGTGAAGCTTGCCTCCATGACGTCAAGAAATTCAAGTCTGTTCCTTAGGCCTGAAATCGTTGCCCACCACTAGAAAACATCCTATTTGTATAAATTTTAAATATATGATTTATATTTATATACATATTTTGACTCCATATTACGTTCAGTGTAGTTATTCACTTTAATTTTTTGTTTTATTCATGTATTGACTGTTCATTTTATTGACTATTATGACACATAGAATAGTGATCACATTGATTACATAGGGATATAGGTCTGCATATGTATTCCACTTCATACCTGACACACAGGACTTTCACAGAAAAGGAAAACATGTGTCACCATCTGCTTCATACTCCACGATTCATTTTTTGGGAGTGCTGGCATCTGAACTCATGGCCTACAAGGCCCAATTAATGAATGGGTTAGTGTCAGCACGCCATCCTTGGGAAAACTGAGTTGACAGGCAGTTCCCAGGACCTGAGATTGAGCCCCATCAGTTGACAAAATAAGAACAGATTGACACCCAGATATGCTCATAAATATACATCTTTATAGAGTGCCAGAGATGTCTATACATTATTCAGTTATATAGACTATATTCCTACCAATTCTTGGGTATTTATTATGCCTCCATGTAATTAATGTTATTGTTTTCATCATTAACAAACTATTAAGTAAATTAATCAGTGTCCTGAAATTATTGTATTCCTGTAATATTATTCTTTTAATGATTTATAAATATTAAATGAAACCAGTCTCCTGAAATGATGCTGTCTAATTTTATAAGAGCATCATTCATAATCAACTCATTCAACCATGACATTGATAAGATTCCATTGTTATTCCTATAGATGGGAACTAGTCTCTTAGTATCTCCTGCCTTTGGTTGGTGCCAGGATGGGGATTCGAAATCAGGACCTACCTTGCCATGTGGGCCTATGGCTTCCCCAATAGTCCGCCAACCTTCAGAATTGCAAGATGAAGTACTCTTTGCAACAGTGTCATTCAGACCCAAGGGGGTCACCGGGCTATGAAACAAAACGTAAAAATGCCATCGTGCCATATTTTTTCGGTGCATTTTTTTCCACAAAAGGCCTGGGGGTCTAGGATCCGGGGATCAGCTGTGGGTCCAGTGGCTGCACCCCAGCATAGGGTGATTGAAGCTTTTGCCACGACCTGAGTTCAAGCCCCCTGCTTAGGAAAAGAAATTAAAAGAAATTAGCTCCCTGAGTTGCAATTCACCCTGTTTATTCTGCCAGGCTTTGGATTTGATCTCAGGGTCTGGGTAAATCTGCAGCACTGTGGAAGAAGGGGAAGCTCATCATATTTAAAGATAAGGAAGTCAGACCTGTACTCTAGGCCTGAATTCAAGCCGCAGCCCTGGAAAACATACTATTTGTATACATTGCAAAGATAGGATTTGTACTTACCTATGGATGTTCAGTCCATACACATTTGGTGTGGTTGTTCCTTGTACTTTTTGTTTTATTCATTTATTTACTGTTGATTTTACTATGATGACACCCATTCCGTTTATTACATTGATGACATCCTATAACATGGCATCTAGATTTGTAGACATGTACTCCAGCATGCCTGACAACCTGGACTCTCAGAGAAAATAAAAAAAGTTGCACACTTGGCTTCGTACTCCATGATCCAATTGTTGGTAATGTTGGGATCTGAACTCAGGGCTTAGCAGGACCAATTGGTGAATAGTTTACGGTGAACACATGAGCCTGTGAGCAACTAAGGAGTGAGGCCATTCCCAAGATCTGACATTGATCCCCAGGATGGGCCACAGTAGTCATAAATTCATTATTTAAACATAGGATCTATATTTACATATGTGGACAGCATCTTGTATTTGGTGTACTTCTTCTCCTTATTTTCTGTCTTATCCATGGAAGTACTATGTATTTTCCTGAGCATGGTTACAGATATAATAGTGTTTACATGGATGACAATCTATTGCTATAGGATTATAGGATTTCCTATGCATTCTCCATCCTAGCTGAGACCCAGGACTTTCACAGGACAGGAAAACAGGTGAATTGATTGGCTTCACACATCAGGATTCATCTTTTGACAGTGTTGGGATTTGAACTCAGAGCCTAGCAGGCCCAATTGGCAAAAGGGTCAAGGTGAGGACACCACCCTGTGAGCAACGAAGGAGATAGGCCATTCCCAGAACCTGACATCGAATCCCAGGGAGGGCCAGGATAGGCATAAATTCATAATTTAAACATAGGATCTATATTTACATACCAGTGAGGACAGCATCTTGCATTTGGTGCACTTCTCCTTATTTTGTGTCTAATTCATGAAGGTATTGTGCATTTTATAGTGACAGGTATAACTGTGCTGACATGGATGACAACCTGTTCCCCTGGTTATAGGGTTGCCTATGCATTCTCTATTGTAGTTGAGATCCGGGACTTGCACAAGAGAGGAAAACATGTGCAAAGACTGGCTTCTGACAACAGAATGAATTTTTTGTCAGTACTGGGATGTGAACTGAGGAATGGGTAGCTCTGTTGCACTTTGGGGTAAGGAGAATCTCACAATCCTTGAAGACTAGAATGTCAGGCCTGACCCAGAGCCTGATTTGAATCCCCAACACTGGAAAAAATAACAAGCCCACCTTTTTTAAACATAGGGTTTCTCTTTACCTGCAGGTGTAGTATGCTTCAGTGTAGTTATTCTTTTAATTGTGTCTTATTCATGGATGTATTGTGTATTTTATTGAGTATGGTGATAGATATAACTGTGCTGACATGGATGACAACCTATTCCCATGGCTATGGAGTTGCCTATATATCATTTCCCATCCTTGCTGAGACCCAGGACTTTCACAGGACAGGAAAACAGGTGGATCTATTGGCTTCTCACATCTAGATGAATCTTTTGGCAGTGCTGGGATTTGAACTCAAGGCCTAGCAGGCCCAACTGGTGAATGAGTCATAATGAATACAACAGCCTGTGAGGCACTAAGGAGCTAGGCCATTCCCAGGACCTGAGATGGAGCCCAGGTGGGGCCAATATAGTCATAAATTCATCATTTAAACAGAGGATCTACATTTCCATAGCTGGAAAGGCAGCATCTTGCATTCAGTGTAGTCATTGTCTTGGTTTTGTGTCTTATTCATTGATGTATTATGTATTTCCGTGAGTATAGGATGAAAGATATAACTGTGGTGACCTGGATGACAAACTATTCCCATGAGCATAGAGTTGCCTATGCATTCTCCATCCTAGCTGAGTACTTGCACAGCCCAGGAAACCTTGTGTAATGACTGGCTTCTCACATCAGAGTGAATTTTTGGCAGTGCTGGGATTTGAACTTTGGGCCTAGGAGGTCCAACTGCCCAATAGGTCCATGTGATCACACTAGACTGTGAGCCAATAAGTTGCTGGGCTGTTCCCAGAAACAGAGATCGAGCAATAGGGAGGCCACAATTGTCCTGAATGCATCATTTCAACATGGGATGTATATTCAAATCCGTGTGGACTGCATTGTGCATTTAGTGTAGTTATTCTATTTTGTATGCTATTCATGAATGTATTGTGTATTTTCTTCAGTAAATGATGACAGGTATAACTGGGCTCATATGATAACAACCTATTCCCATGGCCCCAGGGTGGCCCATGCATTTTCCATCCTACCTGAGACCCAGGACTTGCATAGGAAAGGAACACAGGTGCAAAATTGGCTTTTGACACCAGGATGAATCTTTTTGCACTGCTGGGATCTGAATTCGGGGACCAGCAGACCCAATTGACGAATGGGTCCATGTGAGCACACCAGTCTGTGAGCCACTAAGGAGTAAGGCCGTTCCCAGAACCTGAGATTGACCCCCAGGTGTGGGTATGGGGGGAGGGCACACAGCAGTCATCCATTCATAAGTTGAAGGTAGTATGCAAATAAGTACACATTTGTATAGAGTAGGAGAGACAATAACCTGTGATGGAATCCAATCTACCATGTGTCTACTGATTCTTGGATCTTTCCAGATGCCTTCATTTCATGACTGTGATGATTATTGTCACGCTTCATCTACACTGCTTTACAAATAAGCAATATCTCATGAGTCTTGCCCATCATTTCCTAGTCACATCATGCATGAAGTACTCATTCAAGGATAAGTTCGATCGCATTCCATGACTTTTCCTGGTCCAGAAACCAGTATCTCAGGATTTCCCGTCATTCAGACCCAGGATGGTTACCGTGCAAAGAAAAAGTTATAAAACCCTGAGCCCTCTACAGCTCCCTACTTTTTGTGCTGTTCTGTTTTTTTTTTTTTTCCATCCTGCAAGCCATCTGGGTCTAGGGTCCCAGGATAGGTTGTGGGTCCCGAGGCTGCCCCCCATCCTAGGGAGAGTGAAGCTGAGTCAGAGTTGCCATGACCTGAGTTCAAGACTCGTAGTTGGCAAAATTAATGAACTAACTAACTAACTAATTTGGAATAATAAAGCTCCCTGGTTTGGAATTTCTACCAGTTTTCTTTCCTAGCCTGGGATTTGAACTCAGAGACTTGATGAATGTGTAGCAATGTGACAGAAGGCACAGAGTTGCCACTACTTGAGTTCAAACCCCATGCCAAGCCAAAATAAATAATTAAGTCTCTGACCTCGACAGGGAAAGTTAGTTGTGAAGACTGGCGGGAAGGTAAGGTAGGGTGAAAACAAACAACGAGGCAACAATGCTCAATAGGAAATGTACTCATTATTTTGCTCATATAACTGTGACCCCTCTGTACAATATTTTTACAGTAAAAAACGTACAAAAATATGTAGTGCTCAAGAAGCACTTTGGGGGTAAGTGAAGGATGTCTGAGTAGCTGTACAAAATTCTACACTGATATTCTTAAATGTTCATTATGGAACTGAATAAACATAACTGCTTCTGTTACAAATATTAAGTCACTGTCTTGGAAATGGGGCCAGTATTTCTGCCATTGCTGGGATTTGAGCTCACTGTCCATGTAACTCTTTTGCACCATGGGTGAAGGCTAAGAACACTGTTCTTGTGGAAAAGATTTTCAAGCTAAAGTTCACAGGGCCTGAATTAAGACCCTGCAATAGAAAAAAATATTTGTATACATGTGTAATATGTGATATATAGGTACATATGTATGTTTATTTCATATTATGATTATTTTTATTGATTTTGTATTTAATTTTAATTTATTCATTATATTGTTAATTTTATTAAGTATTATTATACACATAATATTAATTATGTTTTGTACATCTATTATAAAATTATACACAATAATTTAGTACATTGACTCATGCTCATTTTTCATTAATACTTTATTAAGTATTGAAACATGATACATAATTAAATGGAGGCATTTTTCAAGTCATCACATGGTTAGATTCTGTCCCCAGTATGAGCTTTGTCTTATTTATCTTTGGACAAATTCCTATAGTGATTTGTTTAGATGATTTATACTCAGAAGCCTTTTCTTGTGGATAGGCAAGTCGAGGGATGAAATCATAAGGTTGGGGCTGGGAATGTGGCTTAGTGGTAGAGAGCTTGTTCAGCATGCATGATTGCCAGGGTTTGAATCCTCACTGCCACATACTCAGAAAAAGCCAGAAGCTGTGGTGTGGCTCAAGTGGTAGAGGGCTAGCCTTGAGAAAAAGAAGCTCAGAGACAGTACCCAGGCCCTAATTTCAAGCCCCAGGTCTGGCAAAAACAATACGCCAGATTCCAGTGGCTCTGGAAACCTACTTTTTCAGAAGGCTGAGATCTGAAGATCACAGTTTGAAGACAGCCTCGGGAAGGAAAGCCTGTTAGACTCTTGCCTCCAATGAACCATCAAAAAACCCCATGTGTCACTGTGGGTCAATTGGTACAGTGTTTGCCTTGAGCTGAATGGCTCAGGGACAGCGCCCAGGCTTCAGTTTGAGACACACACTGGAAAAAGAGTGAGGGATAATCAAAGTACTTTTCCTATTTGCTAATTATGAGAATATTTTTTGGAAAATGAATGCTGTTGTACACCAGATTTGGAGTCAGACCTCAAGGTTCAAGTGTAGAACATACATAAGCCCAGCCTGTCAGACTCTAGCATTATAAACTTGTGTCCTGCAGGGTTCTGAAAGGCCCATTGTTGAAAGGGTTAATATGCTCCTCAAGTTCTTTGTGATAAGCAGTTGACTTGTATTGTCAATGTCATTATAGTTCTGAACCTAGCAGAGAACCAATAGCTCACGCCCATCACACTATCTCAGGAGGCCTAGGTCTCAGTATCACAGGGTGAAAACAGCCAAGGCAGGGAAGTCTAGGACACTCTGACTTCCAGTTCTGAAAGGTCAGATGCTCAAGAGATTCCTGTGTTTCCCTTCGTGATGAGAAGTTACTTACACTCTAAATGTTCTTGGAGTTCTTGAGCTATAGAAGGAAAGAAATATTATTGACCCAACCTGGGTTCAAATGAAGTTCTCAGGATCCAAGCCCTAGCCCTGTTAGCAGGAAGAACTACAGTGTAACATTATTTGAAGGAAAGAAAAAAGTTCAAAAGGCAGGCTAGTTGGAGAGACCTAGACCTGCGGGATTAAGAGGCATAATGTACACAGTCAACAGGGAAGTGAGCTGCAAAACCACTTCATTCATTCCAGGCACAACCAGTAATGAGGGAAACCTGAAACATTTGTTAGAGTGACAGCAAGGTCAGGCTTTTCTCAGCCTCTTCAAATGATGACTAATTAACCTTCCTCCTTCAGGTGAAAGGAGCCTCAGGCTATCTTTAGCTTACCAATAGAGAGCCAGTTTAGTGGGGGAGAGGGGCGGAACAGAGTAGAAAAATCCTGCTTCCTGTTCTTAGGGAGTGGATTTTTGACTCTCCATCTGTCCGGTTTGAAGACCCTTCTATCTCTGCAGTCCATTCTCCTTACTTCATGCTCCAAATCATTAATGCAAATCCCCAGTCCAAGGAGAGGTAGGGCCATTTCTCTTCTGTCTCCAAGCAGCTGAGTTAGAACGTGGCTCTCCCCTCTTGACTCTGGGGTGCTTGGCTGCCTGAGAAGTGGGACAGAGACAGTCATCGGGCTCTGCAGTTGTGTGAAAGTGATGCTGGTGTTCTGGCACACTGCAGAAAGCCTCATGACTAGAAAATGTTCCCTTCTTTCCTTCTGATGTAAAAAACAGCTTCATCTATCTACTGTCTTTCTTTCTTTTTTCTTTCTTTCTTTCTTTCCTTCCTTCCTTCTTTCTTTCTTTCTTTCTTTCTTTCTTTCTTTCTTTCTTTCTTTCTTTCTTTCTTTCTTTCTTTCTTTCTTTCTTTCTTTCTTTCTTTCTTTCTGTCTTTCTTTCTGTCTTTCTGTCTGTCTTTCTGTCTTTCTTTCTGTCTTTCTTTCTGTCTTTCTTTCTGTCTTTCTTTCTGTCTTTCTTTCTGTCTTTCTGTCTTTCTTTCTGTCTTTCTGTCTTTCTTTCCGTCTTTCTTTCTTTCCGTCTTTCTTTCTGTCTTTCTATCTTTCTTTCTTTCTTTCTTTCTTTCTCTTTCTCTCTTTCTCTCTTTCTCTCTTTCTTTCTTTCTTTCTTTCTTTCTTTCTTTCTTTCTTTCTGTCTTTCTTTCTTTCTTTCTGTCTTTCTTTCTTTCTTTCTTTCTTTCTTTCTTTCTTTCTTTCTTTCTTTCTTTCTTTCTTTCTCTGTCTGTCTGTCTGTCTGTCTGTCTGTCTGTCTTTCTTTCTTTCTGTCTTTCTTTCTTTCTGTCTTTCTTTCTTTCTGTCTTTCTTTCTTTCTTTCTTCCATCCTTCCTTTCTTTTTTTCTTTCTGTCTTTCTGTCTTTCTCTCTCTCTCTCTCTGTTTCTTTCTTTATACCTACTTACCTACCTAGGTAGCTATCTCTTTGACAGTTGTTGGGTTGAACTCAAGGAATCGAACCCAGGGCTTCTTGCATGCTAGGCAAGCACTTTTTCATTAATCCATATTCCCAGCCCCTTCATTTTTTTCTTAATGGTGGTTTTTACATAAGTATGCTACCATTTTATGTTCTCAAGTTTAATTTTCTGAATACCGGTTACTTCTAAAAAACCTGATCTTCTCTTCCCCTGCCTGATTTGTGACTGTTCCTGCATTGGCCTCATAATAAAATGTAAATAAAGGCTGCTGCGAGCTTCAGTGTGCATCATATAAAGACACAGGCCTAGAACCCTGGAAGAGAAAAGCAATGGGCCTGAAATAAAGAGAATGATGCAGTATGCGCAACTAGCATATCTGAAAAATAAACCAGTAAATAAAAGCAGAAGCATTGCATAGGTCTGTTTGCTCTATGGGAGGTAATATACATACACACATAAGTAGGTAGGACACTGATACATAAACTTGGCTTTCTCTTTTTGAATTTTTTTGTGGCCATCCCGGGGCTTAAACTCAGCGCCTGATGTGTTCCTGAGATGCTTTGCTCAAGGCTGAGGCACTACCACCACAACAGCTCCACTTACCACCATCTCGTAGTTAACTGGACATAAGCAATTCCCAGGCTTTCCTGCCTGGTCAGGATTGTATCTCCTGCTCAGTTTTCTCTCTCAAAGCAGGAGCTCTACCCTCTGGGCCACTGTTCCCCTTCTGGTTCTCTGGTGCTTTATTGGATAAAATAGTCTCAGAGAATCTCCTGCTTGGCTGGCTTGAATGGCAATCTCCTGAGGACGCTTCAAGTGGTTTCCTCAAGAATTCACCGAGGAACTGCTCCACACAAGCCCTTAGTATAAATCTCGAGGGGTACTAGAGAAAAATGGAAACATTGTTATACCCAAGTCGCAGGACCCCCACCAAAAAGACCACCGAGAGTCAGACTTTACAGCTGTTTTAAGGTTTTACTTAAATGAGCTGCAGCTCGGGCCTCATCCCACACTCTGACACAGAGGAGCCTAGGTGGAGAGCATCAAGCTGAAGATTTGCAGAGTTCATAAAGGCACACAACCAACCTGGTGTTTGGATTACCACCATGTGTTGCTCTGCTAGAAACAAGCAACAAGTGGTCACTGCCTAAAAACATTAACCCTGCATTTCCACCCTTTGACTTATAGTCCCAAGACACCATCTTACGGCTCTGGCCCAAAACTAAACTCCAACAGCTCTTGATTTTGAATGGATTATGGTCCCTCTCTGACCTTAGCCATTCTATTAAACAACAATACCAATAACAAGGAGTTCATTTTTCTTTACTTGAGGCATATGCGGAGTGGTTGGGTAGGATGCTTGGAGACTTCCCTAAGTTTCCCCACAGTCGTCTAGGGCAAAGTGGTCAGCCGGTCTGGAGTGGGAGCAGTGGATCCAAGCAGCAATGCCATCCACCTTAAGGGCAGTAGGTGTACCCAGTAGCACTATGTAAGGTCCCTTCTACCAAGGTTCCAGAGACCTCAAGTTGTCCCTTCAAACAAACACCTAGTCCCCTGGTTTAAACAAATTGGGGGCAGGAATAGAAGCAGAATCATATAATGCTCTAAGCTGGGGCCACATCCTCTTATGCACCAGCTCTAAATAGTCAAGCTTACACAGAAATTCAGTATCATCCAAATCAGCAAGCAATTCAGTCTGGAGGCTAGGTTGGGAGTTGTCCATACATTATTTCAAAAGGAGTAAAGCCAAGCTGATAGGGTGAATTTCTTACTCTAAACGGGTCAAAAGGAAGCAGAGATACCCAGTCTGCACCAGTCTCCAAGGCCAATTTAGTTAAGGTCTCTTTTAGAGTCTGATTCATTCTTTCTACCTGCCCTGAACTCTGGGGTTTATAAACACAGTGCAATTTCCAATCTGTCTCCAATGCTGCGGCAATTCCCTGACTTACTTTTGAGACGAAGGCCCAATGGTGGATGGGAAGCCATACCTGGGTAGGATTTTTTTCAGGATGTTCTTAGCCACGACGTTCCTGGTCTCATGCTTTGTTGGGTAAGCTTCAACCCATCCTGAAAAAGTGTCTACAAAAACTAGCAAATATTTATATCCAAATTTTCCAGTTTTAATTTCTGTGAAGTCTACTTTCTGATACACACCTGGTTTATCTCCACGGAGGCGAGCTCCTTTTGTAACCGGTTGATTGGGGGCATTGGTGAGCTAACAGGCTTTAAAATTTTTAACAATGTCTTCAATGAGTTGATTTCCTTGCCTGATTTTTACTTCTGAGTGTCAGCAAGTGCTGCATTCTTCGGGTTCCCATGTGTGAGACCCAATGGATTCTCATAAGAATTCCCTTGCCCAATCTTTGTGGCAAGATAAATTTTCCCTCACCAGTTTTCCATCAGTCTTCATTTCTTTCTCTGTTCAGGGGTTAGGCCATGGAAATTTTCTTTATTCACTGCAAATCTTCTTGGGAGTATTGCGGCTCAAGAGGCATAACTTGTGGCCCTGGGTCTACTTCCACTCTGGGCTGGAGGGCCGCCTTCTTAGCTGCCTGATGGACCAAGTTATTTCCTTTGGTTATTGAATCAGTTACCTTTTGATGGCCAGGACAGTGCATAATGGCAATATTTGCTGGTTCCCATAAGGCCTGGATGAGGCTTAAAATTTCTTGTTTGTTTTTAATTGCCTTTCCCTCAGGTGTCAACAGCCCCTCTCTTGGTAAATGGTTCTATGAACATGCACAGTGGCAAAAGCATACTGACTATCCATGTAAATGTTTAGTCTCTTCCCTTTTCCCATGTGTAGGGCTTTTGTTAGTGTCACTAGTTCTGCTCTTTGTGTAGACGTTCCCTGGGGGAGTGCTTCTGCCCACACTATCTCAGTGTCCATGGTGACTGCTGCACCTGCGTACCTTTTTCCATCTCAAATGAAACTGCTGCCTTCTGTGAACCAGGTATGCTCGGCATGCGATAGTGTCGTGTTCAACAAGTCTGGACTCTTTTCCTTGGCCTGGTTGCTCTTTTTACACTCAATTTCACATTCTCCGTCCTTCCTTTCCTGTCTTTGCTCCTCTGTCTCTCTCTTATTGTAAACCTTTTCCACCACAGCTAGTAGATCCCTAATAGACTTTTCACCAAGTCTGTCTAGAGTCTGCAACTTTTGCTTTATGTCTGGTTCAGCTTGACTTATATAGGCAAACATAATCATCTGAGCCGACTCCTGGGTCTCAAGATATTATGGGGTATATTGACTAAAAGCTTCTATGAGCCACCCAAGATATGTTGATGGACTTTCACGTCCTCCCTGTCTAACATCAAAAACTTTGGCCATATTAGGAGGTTGGCAAGCTGCCGCCTTGAAACCTGCCAACAGAGACTGGTGATAGATGAGGAGTCACTCCTTACCTTCAACCATATTGTAGTCCCATGTTGGTCGGATCTCAGGAAAATAGGCAGTGATCAGGGCAGGATCCATGATAGGTGCTCCTGTGGGGCCAGGGATGTTTCTGTGCCACCTCTTGGATACAGTCTCTTTCTTCGGTGGTAAAAAAGACCTGTAAAAGCTGACTAAAATCATCCCAATGGGCTGATGAATAAAGTGAATAGTTTAAGCAAACTAATTAAATCCTGGTGTTTCTCAGAAAAGGGGGCATTTTGGGTGTATAGGTATTTTTGTATAGGTCACTGGTAGAAAATGACCAATATTGGAGTTGCTGTTGACCATCCACATACACAGGACCTATGGTGCGTAAGAGAAAAACAGCTGTATTAGAAGAGGGGTTGATCCCATGGCATCGTTGAGTGACTGGTCCCTCAGAAACTTTAAGGGCAGGTGCCGAGGATTCATAGCTCCCCCCTCCTCTTGATCATTCTCAGATTCTGCTAAAAGAACCTGGAAAGGAGAGTATGGGGGAGGAAATATTTCTTCTTCCAAGTTATCTCCCTGAAAAACCAGGGGGTACCTCTTCTTTACCTCTTCCTCAGTTTCTTTTTGTAAGTCTAGGGGGCTAGATGGAGTGGTGCCCATGTTTTCCAATCTCGTCAGTTGTAGAGTCCAAAAACCAATAAACAGTACAAACAAAACACATGCAGGCCTGACAGTTACAAAAAAAAAAAAAAAAAAAAGCTTACAAAGAGGAGATTTCCCAAATTGGTTCACTGACTCCTGACATGGCGAGGTTCCCCACCCATGCCCCACAGCAGAAGGAAGAGAGCCACAGTGGGCAAGTTAGGCCTCAGTTAGGAGGCCCTCTTGGTCAGTTCCGGCACAACACCGAAACGACCCCCGTCCCAAAATTCACAAGGCGGTGTTCTAAGGACCCCCCCAGCCCACCCTACACAGTGGGGTTCCAACTCCCTCCCCACACGGCGAGGTTCCAAAGACCCCCTCCCCACAAAAGGATGTGGGACGTCTCCCAGTTCCTCCAGAATTGTTGTACAAGTGCTTCAGCTTCGACAACCCTTTGTACATAGTAGCAGCCATCCTCACAAAGGAAAATGAAAGTAAAACAGACAACGACAGGACATGACAAATTAACAAAGACAGCGCTGTTTTACCTTTGGAGTCTGAGATCTCATATGTCTTTCGGGGGATCCCTGAAGGCCTCCACTAATGTTATACCCACCAAAAAGACCATTGAGTGTCAGACTTTACAGTTGTTTTAAAGTTTTATTTAAACGGGCTGCAGCTCGAGTCTCATCCTACACTCCACACAGCAGAGCCAAGGAGGAAAACCCCGAGCTAAGATTTGCATGATTTATAAAGGCACAAAACCGTTGAAGAGCCTTTTTGCTACTCGGGGAATTTTATTGTTCCACATGAATTTTTGGATTGCCTCTTCTATTTCCTTGAAGAATGTGGTTGGAATTTTGATAGGTATCGCATTAAATATATAGATAGCCTTGAGAAGTATTGTCATTTTCACGATGTTAATCTTTCCAATCCAGGAGCATGGGAGGTTTTCCCATTTTCTAAGTTCTGTTTTGATTTCCTTTTTCAAGTTATTAATGTTTTCATCATTGAGGTCCTTCACTTCTTTGGTTAAGTTAATTTATAGGTATATTACTTTTCGTGGGGCTATTACAAATGGAGTTGTTTTCTTAATTTCAGCCCCTCTTTTCTCAATGTTGGCATACAGAATACCAATACCAAATTTCAAACTCTACTATAAAGCCATAGTAATCAAAACAGCTTGGTAATGGCACAAGAACAGACCTCAAAACCAATGGAATAGAATTGAAAACCCAGAAATGAACCTACAGACCTAGAGCCATCTAATCTTTGATAAGGGAACTAAAAAATAGAATGGAAGAAAGACAGCCTCTTCAGTAAATGGTGCTGGCAAAATTGGTTAACTACTTGTAGAAAACTAAAGCTAGATCCTTATATATCACCCTGCACCAGAATCAACTCCAAATGGATCAAAGACCTTGAACTCAAAGTAGACACTCTGAAAACATTACAGGATGGAATAGGAGAAACCCTAGGTCTCCTTGGCACAGGCCAAAATTTTCTTAATAGAGACCCGGAGAAACAACAAATCAAGGAAAGGTTGGACAAATGGGATTGCATGAAGTTGCAGAGCTTCTGCATGGCAAAGGACAGAGCTAGCAAGATCAATAGAAAGCCCAAGGATTGGGAGAAGATCTTCACTAGCCATACAATGGACAAGGGTCTCATATCTAAAATATACTTAGAACTCAAAAAATTAAATCCCCCAACAACAAATCCTCAAAGAAACAACTGCCCAATAAGTAAGTGGACTATTGACTTAAAGAGAAACTTCTCTGAATAAGAAAGATGGATGGCCAATAGACACATGAAGAAATGCTCAACCTCCCTAGCCATAAAAGAAATGCAAATCAAAACAATATTGAGATACCACCTCACCCCAGTTAGAATGTCAAAAATCAAGAACTCTAATAACAACAAATGCTGGAGGGGATGTGGACAGAAGGGAACCTTACTTCATTGTTGGTGGGAGTATAAACTTGTTCAACCAGTTTGGAAAGTATTATGGAGGTTCCTCAAAAGACTCCACATAGAGATCCCCTATGACCCAGCAATCCCACTTTTGGGCATCTACCCAAATGTTTACAAACAAGACCACACTAAAGCTACCAGCACAACTATGTTTATTGCAGCATTATTTACCATAGCTAAGATATGGAAGCAACCCAGATGCTCCTCAGTAGATGAATGGATCAAGAAAATGTGGTATATATACACAATGGAATTCTATGCCTCCATCAGAAAGAATGACATTGCCCCATTTGTCAGGAAATGGAAAGACTTGGGAAAATTTATATTAAGTGAAGTAAGCCAAGCCCAAAGAAACAGGTCACATGATTTCCCTTATTTGCAATATCTAGTATGTGTGTGTGTGTGTGTGTGTGTGTGTGAGCACATGACGTTGTGTGTGTGCGCGGGTGTGTGTGTGCGTGCACACATACATGAGTCCTGAAGCTTGACCTCAGGACCTTAGCACCGTACCTAGTTTCTCTTGTATAATGATATCCCTCTCTCACTTGAGCCACAGAGCCTCTTCAGGCTTTGTCCTAGTGATGTGCTCCTGAGAAATGAAGCCCAGGATTTCATATATGGAAAGCACTCTACCACTAAAGCACATTCCCAGCCCTCTACTTTAGCTTTGTTAGTTTAGTTCTGTCTTTTTTTATTGTTGTTGTTGTCGGTTGAATGAGATGAAGTCTTGGCCTGGGTGCTGTCCCTGACCTCTTTAGTTCAAATCTTGTGCTCTACCACTTGAGCCACAGAGCTTCTTTCGGTTTTCTGGTTGTTCATTGGAGCTATGTTTCTCAAGGGCTTTCCTGCCTAGGCTAGCTTTGAACCATGATCCTCAGATCTCATCCTCCTGAGTAGCAAAGATGAGAGACATCAGCCAAAAGCACCCAGCTTCCCCTTCAGGTTCTTAGTAGTGAATTGGAGATAATAGTCTTATGGACTTTAGAACTCAGCTTCCTGAGAAGGCAGGATGAGAGACTTCAGCTACTGACCCCTTGGCTGTGGCCTCTGTTGCAAGGGAGTCCGTGGCTCCACATGGTAGAGTGCTAGCCATGAGCCCAAGACGTAAGGGTCAGCGCTTAAGCCCTGAGTTCAAGGTTCATGACCGAGAAAAAACAAAACAAAACCATTGTCTGCTGTAGACAACTCACTAATCTTCGGTAACACATAACTTTATCCCTGACATGGGGACCTATCTGAGCCTTAATTTTCTTGTCTGTATAATCATCTAAGTTGTGGAGCTCTTACATAGACAAGATGTAAGAATGCACCCGGTTATGGACACAGCACATGGCACTCGTTGTACCACTCAGCACACAACATCCTGTTAAAGACTCAGCACCCAGCACCCAATGCAGGACTCAGCACACTGCATCCTATGAAAGACTCAGCACAAAGCACCCTGTGCGGGACTCAGAATAGAGCAGCCTATGGAGGACTCAGCACATAGCTCCATTCCACAAGCTGTCATTAGAATTAGGGTGCTTTCATCAGTATCACCATTCTTTGAGGAAAATTTTACAAACCATACAAGTTCACATCTAATGGTTTAGTGGGGTGTTTTTTGGGGGGAGGGGTTGTTAGCCATGGGGCTTGAACTCAAAGCATGGGGTACTGTTCCAATAACATTTGCTCAAGGCTAGAGCTCTACCTCTTGGAGCCACATTTTGAGTTGTCTCAGACTTCCTGCAAAGACTGGGTTTTAAAGCTCCTGAGCAGCCAGGATGATGGGCATAAGCCAGGATGATATAGGTAACCCGTGGAGCTGGGTTGCAGCGATTTACATGTGGTTAAGTCAGGTTAGGTGGCTGCTGTCAGCACTAGTCTCCTAGCTTGATCTGTAATGAGGTATTTGAAGTTCTGTCCTTCTATAATTGCAGTTAGACCATTCTACCTTTTTTGTTATCAGACCTGGGGCATGAGTAAGAGCTTAGACACTGTCCCTAAACCTTTGTGCTCAAGGCTAGCACTCAATTGATTGAAAGACAGCAGAACTTCTGGGTTTTCTGTTTTGTGGCACTGAGGAATCGAACCCAGAGCTTCGTGCTTATTAGGGGAGCACTCAACCACTGAGCCCCAGGAGTGAATGAGGTACAAATAGATAGAGATTGCTGTATATAAATAGAATATATATAAAATGAGATTTCTGCATATTATTAAATTATAGATAATATTGCTACCAATTATTTGGAATTCAATTATGTCTCCATTTAATGATGTGTCCCAGTTAACAATTAATAAAGCATTAATTAATAATTACTCAATATCCCATTATTGTTTATCATATATGTACATATATCCATATATATAATTAGATATTTCATAGAATGAGAACAATGTCTATACATTATTAAATTATGCATCATGTGTTACTACCAATTATTAGTTATTTAATTATGTCTCCATGTAATTTTTATTCTGTTAATGCTTAATAAAATAGAAATTAAACTTAGTGCACATCCTACACTTATTGCATCTAATTTTATCCTAGAATGATTCACTACTAATTCAATCTGTTTATTATTTACTGTAGTGGCAATTCTTCAACCTATGATGTTTTTTTACCTTTATTACATCCTATTACATAGAATATAGATTTGCATCCAAATTATACACCCTACCTGACACAGAGCACATTCACAGAAAAGGAAAACATGTGTCATGCTCAGCTTCTCACTCCAAAATTACATTTTGGCAGTGCTGGGATCTAAACTCAGGCAAAGAAGGCTCAGTTCATGAATGGGTTAATGCCAGCACAGAAGCCACTAGTCAATTCAGCTGCCAGGCAGTTCCCAGGCCCTGAGATAGAGCCCTGTATGTTGACTCCAAATTGTGCTTAATGAAATTATTCAATTTTTATTCATTTATCATTTATTTTATTGACTGCTACAACACATGGAATATTTACTACATTTATTAAATAAGATATAGAATTGCCTATTCATGAAACTTCACACCTGACACCCAGGACTTTCACAGAAAAAGAAAACATGTGTCACCCTGTGTCTTCCTGCACGATTCAATTTTTGTGAGTACTGGCATCTGAACTCACAGGCTACAAGGCCCAATTCATGAATGGGTGAGTGTCAGCATGCCAGCCTGGGGCATATTGAACTGACAAGCAGTTCCCAGCACCTGAGATTGAGCCCCATGGGTTGACAAAACAAGAACAGATTGACATGCAGATGGTAGTACACAAATAAATACAGATCTTTATAGAGTGCCAGAGATGTCTGTACATTATTCAGTTATATAGGCTACATTCCTATTAATTCTTGGGTATTTATTATGCCTCCATGTAATTAATATTAGTTTTCATCCTTAATGAATTATTAATTAAATCGACCACTGTCCCAAAACTATTGTGTCCACATAATTAATAGTATTCTTTTAATGTGCCAAAAAATATTCATTAAAATCCTTCAGACTCCTAAAATCACTCTCTAATTTTATACTAGTATAATTCAGGAACAACCAATTAAACCTTGACATTCATAATCTTTCATCGGTATTCCTATGAATAAGAACGAGACTCTTAGTATCTCCCTTCACTGGTAGGGGTCAGGACCCAGCTTCGAACACAGGGCCTATGTTGTGGTGTTGGCCCATTACTTCCCTGAAAGCCCAACAGCATTCAGCAATGGCAGGTTACCAACACTTTTCAGCCCTGTCTTTTAGATCCAGGATGGTCACCTTGAAAAGAGAACAAATGTAAAACCGGCAGACATCTGAAAGTTACTGGGTTTTTTTCTGTGTCTTTTTATTTATTTATTTTTTCTGTCAGACTTTTAGGCCCAGGAACCTAGGTTCGGATGTGGGTCCAGTGGATACAACCCAGCCTAGAGTGATCAAAGCTGAGGCAGAGCTGCCATTGAGCTTGACAAAATAAAAATACATAATACATACATGCATACATACATATATACATAGATACATTAAAATATTTAAATAATTATGAGGCTACTTGGCGTATTCGAGCCATTTTTTCTGCCGAGCCTGGGATTTGAACTCAGGGTCTGGGTAAATCTGCAATACTGTGGAGGAAGGGAAAGCTCACAATGCTGGAAGACAAAAAAGACAGGCCTGTTCCCAGGGTCTGAATTCAAGCCCTAGCACTGGCAAAAATAATATTCGTATACATTTTAAAAACATGATTTATATTTACATATGCATGTTTATGACATATTGCATTTAGGGTAGGTATTAATTTTATTTTGTTTTTTATTTATTTATTATATATTTTAGAGAGTATGATTACATGTATAACATTATTTACACCTTATTAAATAGAACACAGATTTGCCTATGTATTATACAACATTCCTAAGACCCAGGACTTTCACTGATAAGGAAAACAAGTGGGACAATTGGCTTCTTCTACCACAATTAAGTTCTTGGCAGTTCTGTGATTTAAACTCTGGCCCTAGAAGGCCCACTTCATGAATGTGTCAATGTTAGCACACCAGTCTGATGCAAGTGAAGTTGTCAGGCAAATTTGAGGACCTGAGATAAAGCCCTAGGAGTGGCCAATATATAAACAGATATGTATATTGCAGGGTGTGTATTTACATATGTATATGAATCTATAAATAAAGTTATAGAGAGAGACAGATAGACATTTATATAGATTCTACTGTATAATGATGTCTATATCTTATTTTTATATACTCTATTATTATGAATTATTTGGTCTAAAATTATGCCTCCATTAATTAATCACAGTGGGAGACAATAAAATATTAAATTAATCAATGACCTATATTTATTGCATACAATCTTATACTACAATGACTAGCTAATTAGTAGTTCAATTGGTACATTACAAAGATTCTATTATTGTTCCTATAGATAGGAACGAGTAGGTGGAAGTCCCAGCATCAAACTCAGGGCCTAGGTGTCTTGGTTGGGCTCAGGCTTCACTGACAGCTTGCCAGCCTTCGGCCATGCAAGGACATGTGCAATTTTCAAGCCGAGTCATTGAGAGCCAGGATGGTCACAGTGCAAAGGAAACAAAGGTAAAACTGTTGTCTAAAATTTCCTGGTTTTTCCTCCTCAATCTTGGTTGCTTTACTTTTTTGACAGAGCTGGGAGTTGAACACAGGTCCTAGGATCCCTGGATCATCTGTGGGTTTAAAAGCTGCACCCCAGCCTAGGGTAATCAGGGCTGAGTCAGAGTTGTGGCGACCTGAGTTCAACCCCCATGCCTGCCCCCCAAAAAAAGTTAAGGTCCTGGCTAGGAGTTTGGGCCACTTTATCTGCCATACCTTTAATTTGAACTCAGAGACTAGGTAACACTATTGTGCTCTGGGTAAAGTGAAAGCTAACCTAGAAGAAAAAAATAACCGGAGCATTTCCCAGTGTGTGAATTCCAGCCCTAGAACTGGCAAAAATAATATTTATATACATGTATAATATATATCATACATATGTATTTGCATAGATATTACATATTGTACCTAGGGCACAATATTTCCACGGAAAGGAAATTAGGTCAACATTGGCTTCTTACTCCACCAATTGACTTCAGCACTCCCGAGATTTGAACTAAGGGCCTGGAATGTCCAATTCATCAAGGGGTCAGTTTAAGCACAGCAGCCTCAAACAAATTCAATGCCAGGCAGTTCCCAAGACCTGAGTTCTAGCCCCAGGAGTGGTCAATATATAAATAGATAGATGTGTAAATTGCTGCAAATACATGTATATATATATATAGAGAGAGAGAGAGAGAGAGAGAGATATGTATATTCCACTGTACATTTAAATATAAATATATTATAGAATGTGAGATGTCTGTATATTATTAAATGACATTTAACATAATACTAATAATTATTAGGTATTAAATTATTCCTCCATTTAATGAAGTATCATTGATTAAGGCACAATAAAGTATTGCCTTGTGTAAATGGACCTCAGAGATAATTTCTAGGGTCATAGTTCAAACCTCAGGATCTACACTAAAAAGAAAGAGCCAGTAATTCCATGTGTCTGTGTATATATGCATGTATTTCTATCAGTGAACATCCATAGTCATTAGGAAAAATAGCACCCAGCTAAGAAATTTGCTTTGAATAGAATGATATCATAGCACAGAGAGTGCTTTCAAGATAGTGCATGTCCCTGGTCAAAAAATTAAGACACTGGCTTGGAATTTGCACCATTTTTCTGGCAGGCCTGGGATTTCAACTCAGGGTCTGATTAACTCTTTGGCACTGTAGGGGAGGAGAAACTCACCATCATTGAAGACAAGAATTTCAGACCAGTTTCCAGGGCCTGAATTCAAGCACTAGCCCTGGAAAAAATAATATTCATACATGAGATGTATTTACATACATGTGTTTACTCCCTATGACATTTAATACCCTTATTTATTTTTTATTTATTTTATTTTGTATTATTACATATATCACATTTATTTCATTTATTACGTCTTATCACATGGATTTATTTGCATATGGATTATACATCATCCTGAGACCCACAACTTTCACAGAGAAGGACAAAAATGGGTCAAAATTGGCTTCTGACTCCACATATAAACTTTTGGCCATGCTGGGATTTGAACTCACAGCCCACAATGCACAAATCATGAATGGGTCAGTTGTAAAACAAAAGCCTTTGGCAAACTGAACTGCCAGCCAGTTCTGAATACCTGTGATCAAGCAATAGTAGTGGTGGATAGATAGATAGATAGATAGATAGATAGATAGATAGATAGATAGATAGATAGATAGACTGTAGTTTGCTATATATATGAGAGAGAATGTGAGAATATTGAATTATATATATTATGAATTATTAATTATTAAATTATGCCTCCTTTTAATGAAGTATCATGGTTGAATACTTATTAAACTATTAATGTAAAAGTAGTCAGTATTCCATAATTGGGAGAATCAAACCATGTTGCTAGAATGGAAGACATTATCCAATACTTTTTGTGTGGCATTCTATAAGAGAATTATTAACTAATTGCAAATTTAATTGCTACTTTTATAACATTTCATTAGGCATTCCCACGGATAGGAATGATTTTCTCAAGATCTCCCTCCATTTGTAGGTGGCAGTACTGTCACTTTAACTCCAGGCCTGGATATTTTACTTTGAAATGCAAACCATTGGAATGACACTGTGAAGATTTCAGATTGTCAGGGTGAAAGAAAAGAATGAGAAGGAAAGAAAGCCAAGTGTCAGTGGATCCTACCTGTAATCCTAGCTCTTCAGGAGGCTGAGAGAGGTAGAGAATGCCAGTTTGAATTCAGCCAGGACAGGAAAATCCACCACACTCTTATTTCTGAGGGATTACAGGAATAAAAAATCCCCATGAATGGGGCTATGGCTCAAGGGCAGAGCATTAACCTTAAGCACAAGAACTCAGGGACAGTGCCTAGGCTCATAGTAAAACTCCCGAGCCTGGCAATTAAAAGAAAAGCCAGTAACAACATGTCTCCCCATGTATGTACACATGTATTTCTATTGGTGAAGGTCCAGAATCCCTATAATGAAAGGCATCCAGCTAGGATATTTGCTTTGAATAAAATGATTTCATAGCACAGAGAGATTTTCAAGACAGTGCATCTTCCGGAGCTCCTCTCACTGTTCCCATTGTAGCCTGGGACTGCTGGAAGAACACTTCCTCATTATTGGAACAGGCAGACAAAAGGCCTCACTCTTGTAGAGCTGAGTGACAAAAAACTCTTTCTAGGCCAATTAGTGAGGAGTGTGGGTGGGCTCTGAAGGCCAGGAGAAAAAGGCCTCTTTGTATCTCAATCTATCTCTCTGCTGAGAGCTCTGTTGTGACAGGAAGACTTCATTTGTGCCACCTCCCGTGGCAGGCCAAGTTCCCTGCACTTATCCTGTATTTGTTAGACTATGTTCCAGTGTTCAAAAAACCTGCTACAATTAATTCAAGGGTCCTTTTGGCAGACAACTAAGGAGCTGAACCTAATAAAATGATCCATTATTGGCAATGATGCTTCCCTGGGTTTCCAGAAGCTTGCTAAATCAAAGTACATGTGTAATATTACTATGCTTCATGTCATCTATGGCTGGTGAAACTCAGCAGCTTTTGAAACTTTGACCTCTTCTAGTTGGGCCCTGGGTGGCTGTGTTTCAGGGTTGAACACAGGACCTGGATACTGACCATGAGCTCAGAGCAGAAGCTCAGTGTTTTATCATTTCTTGTCACAGCTTCACTTCTGTTATCTGTGTGTGTGTGTGTGTGTGTGTGTGTGTGTGTGTTGTGTGTGTGTGTGTGTGTGTGTGTGCATGTATGTGTGTTCATACACTTGTCCTGGAGCTTCAACTCAGGACCTGAACACTGTACCTGAGTTTCTCCTGTACAAGGATAGCACTCTACCACTTGAGGCACACAGCCACTTCAGGATTGTTTCTAGTGTAGTACTAAGGAATCAAACCCAGGGATTCATACATGCAAAGCACTCTACTCCTAAGACACATTCCCAGCACTCTACTTCACATTTCTTTCTTTCTTTTGTTGGAAGTTGGAGGAATTTAAGTCTAGGCCTGGGTGCTGTCCTTGAGCTCTTTAGCTAAAGCCAATCACTCTACCACTTGAGCAACAGCACCCCTTGAGGTTTTTGGTGTGTCACTAGAGAAAAGCATCTCAAGGAATTTCCTGCCCAGGCTGGCTTTGGACCGTGATCCTCAGCTCTCAGCATCCGGAGTACCTAGGATGACAGGCACAAGTCAGCAGCAACTTGCTTCCACTTCAAGTTCCTAAGTAGTGAATAGGAGATAAAAGTCTCATGGGACCTTTTGTGTCTGGGATAGTTTTGAACCCAGACCATCAGATCTTAGCTTCCTGAGTAGACAGGATGACACACCTCATCTACTGCACGCCTAGACTGTAACACTCTGTTGCAAGGGGGTCCTTGCCTCTTTGTGGTAGGGTGCTACCCATGATCCCCAAATGTAAAAGTCAGTGGCTAGGCCCTGAGTTCAAGGTTCATGATCAAGAAATATAATACAAAACAATTGTCTGCAGGAGACAACTCACTACAGTTAGGTACATACATAATTTTGGCCATGAAATGGTGCCACAAGTTTCTCATCTGCACAATCATCTTACTTGTGGAGCTCTTACAAGAACCAGATGAAAAAATGCACTCCAAGAAGTACTCAGCACACAACACCTCATGAAATTCTCATCACATAGCTGAAGCCCACATAATATCATTAGAATTAGGGTGCTTTCATCAGTATCATCATTCTTTCAGAAATACACTACAAACAGTCCAAATTTAGATTTTGGAGGGGTGAGGGTTTTGGGGGGAGGAGTCAGCCACGAGGATTGCACTGAAATTTTGGGGGTACTGTCCTAAGGTCTTTTGATCAGGCTAGAACTCTGCGACTTTAAGCCACAGCTCAGAGTTTCACAGACTTCCTGCCAAGCCTAGGTTTTAATCCCACCAGTGTAGGATCTCAGCCCCCTAGTATATTGGATGACAGGGTGAGCAAGCCAGCAGCATCTAGTCCATGGAACTGGGTTCCAGCAGTTTACCTCTGTCTAATTCAGGTTAGATGGCAAATGTCAGCACTAGATTCCCAGCTTGCTCTGTGATGAGGTATTTGCAGCCCTATCCATATGTAGTTGCAGTCAGAACATTCTAACTTTTCCTTTTTTATTTTTTGTTTTGGTGCCAGTCCTGGCTCTTGAGTAAGGGTCTAGACACAGTCCCTAAGCCTTTATGCTCAAAGCTAGTGCTGGAGTGTTTGAGCTACAGCAAAACTTCTGGATTTTTCTATGCAAATGGTAGTGAGGAATTGAACCCATGGCTTCGTACTTACTAGGCGAGCACTCTAACATGGAGCCCCAGTAGTCACAAGTGTATAAACAGATAAATGTGTAGATTGGTAGACAGACAGACAGACAGATAGATAGATAGATAGATAGATAGATAGATAGATAGATAGATAGATAGATAGATAGATAGATAGATAGATAGATGTAGATATATTTAATGAGAGATATCTGTAAATTATGAACTTGCATATATGATATTTCTATCAAATATTGCCAATTAAATTAAATATTGCCAATTAAATTATTCCTTCCTTTTTTAGGTATCATGATTGACTACATAATAAAGTATTAATTGAAAATTAGTCAATGTAGTATACCTGTTGTGTATAATTTTCTAATATAATTGTACACTAACTACTAATGTAATTGTTACTTTTACAACATTCCACTTGTACAGATGTCTATTGGAAAGCGTTTCTTAGAATCTCCCGACAGCTATTCATTAGTAGGAGTCCCGGGATTCAAGCTCCAGGCCTAAGTTGCCGATTTCAGCTTGGCTTCGCTAATAGCCTGCCAAACATCAGCAATTTAAGGTCATGTACATTGTCTGGGCATTGTTATTTAGACCCAGGATGGTACAATATAAAGGAAAAAACGTGTAATCACCTCATTGAACTTCTCAGTTTTATTTTTTCCTTTTTATTTTTATTTTTTTGCCAGCCCTGAGATTTGAACTCGGGACCTAGGATCCCAGGATTGGCTTTGGCAGAGATGCCAAGACCTGAGTTCAAGCTCGGTACTTGGCCTAAAACCAAATAATAATAATAATGATAACAACAACAACAATAACAATAATAATATGGCCCTGGCTTGGTATTTGCACCATTATACTGGCAGGCCTGGCATTTAAACTCATAGTCTGGGTAACTCTGTGGCACTGTGGGTGAAGGGGAAGATTGCCTTCCTTGAAGACTAGTTCAGAAAAGTTCCAAGAGCCTGAATTGAAGCCCCAGTACTGGAAAAAATGATACTCACATATGAGATCTATTTACATACATGGGTTTACTCCATATGACAGTTATTACCCTTATTTATTTAGTATTATTGCACATAAATCATTTATTTTATTACATCATATCACATATACTGAGACCCAGAACTTTCACAGAGAAGGAAAAAAATGTGTCAAAATTGGCTTCTTACTCCATGCATACATTATTGGCCATGCTGGGATTTCAACGCACGGCCTAAAATGCCCAATCCATAAATGGGGTCACAGATTTAGCACACCAGCCTCCAGAAAACTGAGCTGCCAGGAAGTTCTGAGGACCTGTGATCAAGCCACAGTAACGCCAAATATATATATATATATACATACATACATACATATATATAGAGAGAGAGAGACAGAGGGAATGTGAGGATATTATTAAATTATATATTATTACAAATTATTAGTTATTAAATTATGCTTTCATTTAATGAAGTATTGAAGAGTTGAAGTAACTCCATTTTGAGGCAGCAGCCATTCTGTCCTTTATGTTAAATGATGAGTGACCCAGAGCAAACATAAATTCCAGGAACTGACTTGTCCATGTTGAAGTTAACCAGAGCTCACATAAATCCCAAGGACAGAGTTATCTGTGGCCACAAACTTCCCTTGCTTCACAGATAACCCCCTGCCCTTTATTGCCCTAGCCCAAATGGTATGATAACCCCCTGCCCTTTATTGCCCTAGCCCAAATGGTCTGATAACCCCCTGCCCTTTATTGCCCTAGCCCAAATGGTCTGATAACACCCTGCCCTTTAATGCCCTAGCCCAAATGGTCTGATCACCCCCTATCACCCCTTATCAAACTAGGATGTCCTGTTAACACATCTGGTTACTGTAACTTTGTAGTTTTTGCCTTTATAAGCCCTATGAAATTTCAGGTTGGGGCTTCCTCCTAAGCTCCACTGTGTCGGTGTGTAGGACGAGGCCTGAGCTGCAGCCTGACTGAATAAAGCCTTGCTTTTGTATTTCAGAATATCCGACTCTCGGTGGTCTTCTTGGTGGGGGTCCTGCGACGGGGGCACTTCAGTATCATCATCTAATACTTATAAAATCATTAATAAAAATCAGTCAATATCCTTAATCATACCATGGTGCTAGAATGGAAGATATAAATTCAATAATTTTTGTGTGGCATTCTAAAGTAGAATCATGAATTAACTGCAAATTTAATTATTACTTTCATAACATTCCATTAGCATTCGCATGAATAGGAATGAGTTTGTTAGGATCTCCCTCCATTTGTGGGTGGTAGTCCTAGCATTCGAATTCCAGGCCTGGGAAGTTTACTTCTAATACAAACCATTGGAATGACACCTTGAAGATTTCAGATTGTCACGAAAAAAAAAGAACAACAAGATGAAAAGGAAGCCAAGTGTCAGTGTCTCTTGCCTGTAATCCTAGCTCCTCAGGAGGCTGAGATGCCAAGTTGAATTCAGCCTGGGTAGGACAGACTGCGACACTCATATTTCTTAAGAGATCACAGGAAATCAAAATAAAATAACAACAAAAACACCCTGAGTGGCCCTGTGGCTTAAGTTGCAGAGCACTACCCTTGAGCAAAAGTCTCAGGGACAGGGCCAGGATGATGGGCATTCAGCAGGTTGGCCATGCCCAGCCCCCCAAACTGGGCAAGCTGGAACAGGCCCTCAGAGAGTACTAAGTCTGAGCAGGCAGCTTGAATAAGCATCCTTCACTGGAATTTAAGAACTGAAGCCATGAAGGCTTTGCCTGGGCTGGTGTGTGCAACTGGTGTGTACAACGGGTGCATTATGTCCTGGCACTTGTCAAGGGAAACCACAATTCTTAGGCTGTAGAAGTTGTTGAAGGTTGTGGCTCTAAATCCTCTATCCCTCATTAAGATGTGAGCCTAGGTCTCTGGGGCCTGGTGTCCATCACTCATTCATCATTCTTCATTGTTGAGTCTCAGGCTGGTCCCAAATCCTGGGAAAGATAGGAAATAGCCAGCAATTTCTGTGCCAAAAGGGGTAATCCAATAAATCCCACCATCATAACTCCCATTAGAAGTAAGCTTTGGGCTTCGAATGTGGCTTACTGGTAGAGTGCTTACTTAGCACACATGAAGCCCTGAGTTCGATTCCTTCCTACCACAGAAACAGAAAAAGCCAAAAGTGAAACTGTGGCTTAAGCAATAAAAGTGCTAACCTTGAGCAAAAAAAGGTTAGGAACATGCCCAGACCCTGAGTTCAAGCCCTAAGATTAGCAAAAACAACAACAACAACAACAGCAACAAAAAACGTGAGCATAGTGAGACATATTCTTCTGGGACTTAGAGGAGGGCCGAGGTTATGGGTAATAGGTAGAGGGTAGATGCTGTTTGCTCACTCCTGTAACCTTAGCTACTCAGGAGGCTGAGATCTGAGGATACCAAATGCAAGCAGGAAAGTCTATATGAGATTCTTTTCTCCAATTAAACACCCACAAAGCCAGAAGTAGAGCTGTGGTTGAAGTAGTAGAGTGCTAGTCTTGAGCACAAAAGATCAGGGATAGCATCCAGGCCCTGAATTCAAACCCTAGGAGTGGCACAGGCACAGGCACACACACACACATACACTCACACACACACACACACACACACACACACACACACACACACACACACACACACACACACACCCCAAGATAGAGAACTTGACAGTCAACCTGCACAAATTCCACCTCTAGAAATTCAGTATTTTTTTTTTTTAAAAGATGGAGAAGGAAAGGAAAGACTTGCTCCAGGAAGTGATATAACCAGTGCCAAAATTCCATAGGAGTTCTAAGTTGTGGAACAGGACAGAGAGCCTCAGGCACAAGGTACAGCATGGGCAAAGGTCCTGAGGTGTGGTGTAGAGCAGGTTGTGTGGATGGAATGATGGTTCTGTGGCTTCAGACAAGTCTGGCAGAACACTGAAGGCTGGGTCAAGATTTGTACTTGAGTCACAAGTAGGGCAGAGGGTGGGGTCCCAGAATGAGGCCCAGGGAAATATTAGCTTGACATTTCACCAAAGACCCCATCCAATTTCTGTGGCTGGAAGCCTATTTTTCACAGCTCCTGACCCTCAGGCCCTCTTTGCATGGAGGACTCAGGGCAAATGCAGGGAAAAACTCTTCTTAAGAAAAGCTTCTAGCCCAATGCCACCAGTGGCTCAACCCCCATAAATCCTAGCTACTCAGGAGACTGAGATCAGAGATTGTGGGTCAAAGCCATCTCAAGGGAGGAAAGTTAGTGAGACTTTCTTGCCCATGAACTAACAAAAGCCAGAAATGGAGCTTTGGCTCAAGTGGTAGCATGTCCTCATTGAGAGAAAATGTTAAGAGACTACAGGCCAGACCGTGAGTTCAGGCCCCAGTACTGGCACCTAAAAAATAAAGAAAAGTTTTCAGGAGCTCCTAGTCCACTGTGGTGAATGGACAGATAGGCCAGGCATGGGTGGCTTATGCTGGTCCTCCTAGCACATCAGGAGGCTGAGATGTGAGAATTGCCATTCAAAGCCATCCTGGGCAGGAATGTCCGGGAGACTCTGATCTCCAAAGATCCACCAGAAAACCAGAAGCGGCTGAAGTGCTAAGCTGAAGAGCTGAGAGACGGTTCCCAGGCCCAGACTTAGAGCCCCATGACCAATACCTGGCCTGCTTTGACCTCATGTTATGGCTCTAGCAAGTACTTTCCAGTGGGCTCCTGATGGTCTTCCAATGTCTATGTGTCCTACAAGTCTTGAGAGCAGCCTCCTTGAAGGCCTTTGCCTACAGAGCAGGACACAGTACGAGAAAAGTTCATGCCTTGTGGCATGCAGGTCATCCGCCGTTCATCAGAAGGGCATCTGTCATGAGTGCAGTGTGGATCTAAGCACTAAATCAACATCTCAGACCACGGTTCTGGGCCAGAAGGGTTAGACCAGTTAAGGCCAGCTCACAAGGGAATCACAAGAATGTGAATTTGTCAGGCACACCTTGGGCAGGTTTTGAGTTGGGCTCATGAAAGACTTGTAGGCTGAGGAACAAAAGCAGGTTGGCTGCTGCTCGTAGCAATCACTATATTCCAGGAGTCCCAGGACTCGGAGCCCTGCTTAACTCACCAGTGTTCAGGGCAGATGAATGTCTGCAATCATGGTACAACTACAAAGGAGCATCCATAGTGGCCTTCCCTTGGTTCTATGTCCCCTTGCTGGGATGGAGGGGCTGGTTCCATGCAATTTACTGCCATAGCCCAGACCCCTCAGCCCAAGAAGGACTTAAGGAGAAACAACTGATGTGGCTTGAGAGTTTATTATGATTATGCCTCAGGACTGCCCCCAGTTCTAGCTCAGCTTATCATTACTACCTTCCTCTGTGTGTGTGTGTGTGTGTGTGTGTGTGTGTGTGTGTGTGTGTGTGTGTGTATGTGTGCGCATGAATGCATCTTAGTAGTAGGGCTTGAATCCAGGGCCCATGCTCTGTCCCTCAGTTTTTTCATTCAAGGATACCACTCTACCACTTAAGCCAGAGCTTTTCTTCCAGCTTTCAGGTGGTTCTTGGGAGAGGAGAGTCTCACAGACAATTCTTGCTGGGCTGCATCTGAACGTTAATCCTCCAATCTCAGCCTGCTGAACGAGCTAGGATTATGAGAGCATGAGCGATTAGCATCTGGGCACGCATTCCTTTTTGGATAAAACAGAGTACCTATTTCCTAGCCGAGCACCCATCTACAGCTATCCCTCGTACCCCTTCCCTTACCCCTCCGGTCTTCAGAGGAGACATACCCTCCCCTGAGGACAAAGAAATAGGATGCACTGACAATTTTTGAACATTATGGTCTCCACACAGTCAGGTGCTGCTGGGAGCTGATGTAGAGGTCAGCGATCTAGGCCAAGGCAAGTAGACAGCTGTTAGAACAGAAAGTATGAAAAGACATCCATGCAGCTGGATGTCAGTGGCACATGCCTATAATCCTAGCTACTCAAGGCTCACACTGGAAGATCAATCAAGATTCAAACCTAGCCTGGGCATACTCTTATCTCCAAAGAATCACCAAAAAAAACTGGGAAGAAGTAATATTATAGTTCAAGTGTTAGAGCACCAAACTTGTGCAAACAAGCTAAAGGTTACCACCTAAGCTCTTCAACCCTTGGTAAACACACACATACACACACACACACACACACACACACAAACACACACACACACACATACACACACACACACACACACACACACACACACACACACACACACCCATATGCATGCAAAATCAGAGATTTCTACACTGTAACCTTTGGGTATTCTATACCTTTTTCCCACTAAGTCTGGTGGTTGTTGGCCTAGTAGTTCGATGCATCCAACACCACCTGACATCTATAATTTTGGGGAACAGAATGGCTAGAATGTCAGCCTTCCCCAGTCCCAGCTCCTTGATTGGGTCTTGGTCTATCCAGGCCCTTTAGGGTTCCATTTACAGACTTGCTAAGATCCTTTAAAAAGGCAGCATATGCTGGGCAGTTGTGGCTCACGCCTAACATCCTTGCTACTCAGGAAGGTAAGATCTGGCTTCCAAGCCAGCTTGGGCAGGAAAGTGTGTGAGACTCTTATCCTCTATGAACCATCAGAAAACAAGAAGTGTCCCTTGGCTAAAGTGGTAGAGTGCAAGCCTTGAGAAAAAGAGCTCAGGGACAACACTCATGGACAATAACAAGGAGAGGCATTGCATGTTGGCTTTGGGATTGGCATGGGCCAAATATTGGAAATTTCAAGTGCATCAAGAAAAAGCAGTACCTCCTCTAGTCCCGTGCTCCTCTATCTTCTCCACCCCCTGCCCTTGGCTGGGTTTTGGGTCAGGATGGCTCTGGCTTGACAGGAGGACTCCAAGGAGGAAGATCCCAGACCAATTGCCCTGGGTCCTTCCTCCCTGCTTACCCTGCTGCATCTGCTCTTTTCCATAGACCTTCTTCCTGAAATCCATCCATGAGATCATTGACACCAACACAGTGGTGAGTGGTGGGTCCAGCCTAACTCCGGGAAGTCAGAGGTGGAAGTCAGTTTGGGACTAGGAGCTTCTACCCTGGGTGTGGGATGAGGCTTGGGCTGACATTTATTTCATTCTGAGCTTTGCAGGAGTAGGGAGACAGTGTAGACACAACATTGAGTCAGGTAAGATGGGAATCTGTAGGACGACTTGTGTGGGGGAAGCTGTGGGGCTCAGGGGGCCACTGTTCTTGGTACTCCTCACTCAGATGTCCCTCTCCCTCTCTCATCCTTCAATAGTAAAAGAGAAACTTTAAATAAGGGTGTCGAAGAGGGGGCAGGGGATTGTTTCTGTGTGAACCAGACTTGTGCTTCATATTCATCCTAGCCCCTACTTCCTATTTATCTGAGTAATGGCCATATGTGTTTGGGGGCAGGAGATCATCCTAGCTGAGAATGTGGCTCAGTGATAGAATGGTTGCCTAGCAAGCCTGAAGCCCTGGGTTCGATTCCACAAAGAAAAAGCTGGAAGGGGAGATGGTGCTCAACTTGTAGACCACCAGTCTTGATCAAATAGAGCTCAAGGACAGTGGACAGGCCCTGAGTTCAAGCCCCATAACTGGAAGAACAAATCTTTGTGGAGGCATTTTTTTCCCCTTTGGAAACAATTTATTCTTTTTGATAAGCATAACACGGGCCTCTTCCCTGGCCACCAATGAGCCATTAGATGTTCCTGGAATTTGGGCCTCCTCCCAGCAGCCTCTGCTCTATCAGGCCCATAGTTTGTTTACCCTTCCTATCACCAGGCAGATGGAGGCCTAGAGAAGCCCACCTGGCCAAATAGTTCTGGTGGCTGCTGAGGATTTTGGGACTCAGTCAGTCACATAGGGAGTCATCATCCCCATCTGTCTACAGAAAAAAGGTACAGAGCAATGCAAGCCTGAGCACACCAGCTGTGGGCAGTTCTGCATTTCGGGATCTGCAGTAGGACATGCTCTGTGGGGGAGTCCTGTACGGGGCAGCGAAACTTGACCTCTCCTCTTGCAGTTTCCACACTATCCTGAAGTTGCAATTCTTCGAAACCTTTCTGCTTCTCCCTGATTTTGACTCCCCAGGACGCTGAGGCCTCTGAAGCAGCTGCACTGGTGGGGAGCTCAGCCTGTGTCAGCATCTGGAGCCCCGTGTAGGAGCGACAGAAGCTCTGGCAGCTATCTACTCTTCATATTCTCCTGGGATAGCTGGCACATGCACTCGGCTTTCTCCTGACACAGCTGATCCAGAATGAACATCTGTCCTTTACATGTCAGGAGGGACTCCTGGATGGTGCAGATATGTGCCGACAGCTGGTTGCATCGATGGTGGAGCTCATCTGCAGGACTCTGGATGTCCACCTCATCAAGCAGGTTGTGGATGAAGAAGATTTTCTTCTTGGACACCCATGTGTCCCACTTCCCATCCTCACACATGCTGTGGTGGCAGCTCATTGGGCGGGGGACCTGTGGCTCCAGCTCTATCTGGCACTGAGCTGTCGGTGGGAGGGGGAGTGCCTGCAGCAGTCTCGCTGCTCCTGTGGCAGGAGTATCCCCCTGTGGATCTCAGCCTCCGAGAGTGCTAACAGCTCCAGGTCCCTCTGAGTTTGGGGGACATCTCCATCCTCTGCCATGGGCACATCGAGGAGAGTCGCTTCCTCAGCTATTGCTTCTCCAGGGTTCACAGCTTCTCCTTCCCCAGGGAAAGCCAGGAAGCTCAGCTGGGCTTGCATGTGCTCCTCCTCTGGACTGGTCACATCCAGGCACTTGAAACTGTCCTGCCACTTTGGGGGCACCATCTTGTCCCCCCAGTTGGTTGGACCCTGCACTTGTTTCAGGTGCTCCAACAGCTGGGTCTGCCTCTGCAGGTGCTACTGTAGGACCTACTACTTGGAGCACAGCTGCTCATTGGAGGTGATGTGCTGCTCACAGGTGACTCTGAGCTCCTGAAGCTGGGCCAGAGACTGCTCCTGCTGCTCCCGGAGATCCTGAGTCACTTGGCTTTCTCTCTCAGCTACCTCTTTCCCTTTCTATATCTTCTCCTCTCAGCAGTACAGCTATTCCTGTAGATGTTTCTTCACCTGCTGCTCTGAGTCCACGATGCTGGTGAGCTCCTCCTTCTCACTGCTCACCCTGTAGAGAGCGTCCTGCAGCAAGGCCAGCTGTTCCTCCAGCTGTGGGTTTCATACACATGCACATCGTGGGGTCTCGGTGATCTCCTGTGGATCCTTGGTTTTCTCCTCCAATCCTCCCACTTGCTCCCTCTGCTCTGCATAATGGAGACGGAGTTTCTAGTTTTCCTGTACCTGGATGTGAAGTTGTTTCTCCAGGTTTTTCAACCCCATCTGCGTGCTGTAGGTGTGGGCCCGCAGGTGCTGCTCCTCCTGAGATGGACCCGCAGAGGGCCATGGCTTTGCCAACTTCCTTCTCAGTTCCCCCAGCTCATTCTCTAGGTGCAGCACCTAGCTTCATCCTCACTCCTTTTCCTCTGTCAGTTGGTTCACCTGCTCGGTCTGCCACCAGGGCTCCTCCTTCTGCGTGGACCTCTCAATGCTCAGGTTCTGCAAGAAGGTGTCTGTCTCCAGATTTGCTGCAGACACCATTCAACTCAGGTTGTCCTGAAGTCTCCTTAGTACCTCACACCCCTCCAGCACTTGTTGGAACTTGCAGATTCTGTTCTTCCTGTTGCTCCTCTATGTCCAGAATGCTTACACCTTCTCCTAAAATTCTGTGTTCACTTGCTGCAGGTCATAGAAGCTTCTCTTCTTTTTCTTGAGCTGAAGTGTTACATCATTTAGCTGTTTGAACATTTTGGTCACCTTCTGTAAGTAGTAACCACAGAAGCCACCATCTCCAGCTCTGCCATGCGCTGCTCTGCGGCCTGTAGGCAGCTGGTGAGAACTTCATGCTCGATTTCGCTGTCATCGGCCATGAGCTGCATGTGGGCTGGTGCTGATTGTAAATCACTTTCTGCAGAAACCAACCTCTATATGGGTGGCTTGTGGATGTCTAGCTCTGTTTTTGGTGCTTTGTGTACTTTGGCTACCTTCTCCTTCTCTTTCTCTCGTCAATCCTGCAGGTCTGTGTTTTCCTGTTTCAGTGGTTGGATCTTGGCATAGAGCACCTGGTTTCTCCTTTTGCTGTGGTCCAGGGCAGGCACCACATGTTGCTAGCACCTCTGCATATTCTTGGTGGTATTGGGAACCTTGACAATCTGGACCCTGGTGGCTGTGACTGTGTCCAAAGGCAGGGGAGGCCAGTGGTCAGCATCACCCATGGCCAGACCCTTGGTTGAATCACCCTTCCCAGAGGTATTTGTCTTTGGGATCCTTCCCTTTTATGTATTCTTTGTTTTCTTGAATGCTGAAGGTCTGATGGGAGGATTTCTTCTGCTGGTGTTCTGGTAGTAGTTTATTGCCCCCAGCTCTCTCACGGAGTCTTGTTTTTTCAGATAACTGAGCACTGGGATGGGAAAGATGGGCTGGCCACATTCCCAGGCTCTGGTAAATCCTCTATTCTCCCACTCTCTTACTAGGTTGTCAATTTCCTATTGTACTCCAAATTCGCCTCGAGACTCTTGTTTATCACTCAGTTACCTCTACCTTCCTCAACTGCTGGTAGTGGTGTCAACCAACAGAGGGAATCTTGGTGCTACAGGGCAGCATGGAATGTGGGTGGCCACGATTCTTGTATCCCATTGGTCAGAAAGAACCATAAGAGAATGGGGGTATGGCTGGTATCCTGTGATGCAGGCAGAATGGGCGGAGTCAAGATGACAGCAGCCCCTTTCCCAGGGAACTCTGTGCAATCCAGTTGGGAACAAGAGGGAGACCTGCTTTAGCCATATAGCTGCACAGATTTTTGTGTGTATGCCTGTTTGTTGCCTGTCCCGGACATTGAACTCAGGACCTAGGCACAGTTGGTGAGCTGCTTTTGTTCAATGATACCCTTCTACCACTGGAGCCACACGGCTCTACTTCTGGCTTTGTTGACACTGAAGTTGGACAGGCGTCTCAAGTACTTTCCAGCCAAGGGTGACTTTGACCATGAATCTCCTTTCACAGCCTTGTAAGTATCATGGAGGACTGCTGATAGCCACTGGTGCCTGCTTAATCATTGGTCTTGCTGATGTTCTTGGACAGACCGGTGAATTCCCTATCTTCGGGTTTAAGTAGTGGGAGCTGGAGCCCACAATTCAAATCCTGGTCCTGCCACCTCCAAATGGCAGAAGATCCTAAAAACTCATTTCTATCCATATGAATACCAATGGAATGTGATGTATATCATGATTGAATGGACAGTTTTTGAATGATTCTAGGATAAAATTATACACAATTATATTCTAGGACACTGATTGATTTTAATCAATACTTTATGAAGCATTTAAAAAATTACATTCATTAAATGGAGAAATAATGAAATACCTAAGAATTAGGCATCACATAGCACAGAGATGCCATTTTTTTCTGCCAGGACTGAGATTGGAACTCATGGTCTGGGTAAATCTGTTGCACTGTGTAGCAAGGGGAGGCTTGCTTTTTTGAAGTCAAGAAATTCAAGTCTGTTCCTTTTTTTTTAATTTTATTTTATTTTATTTGAGAACATACTGTACAGAGGGGCTACAATTACATGGGCAGGATAATGCATACATTTCTTACCAAGCATTGCAGCCTCCTCCTTTGTTTACCCTTCACCTCCCTTCCCAGCCTCCCCCCTCCCCCCACCCAATTATACCCCTCTCCCCCCCCCCACACCGACATTGTAAAGTTGGTTTTGACATGACATTTTGTACTTCTCATTAAAGCCTGAAATTGATCCCCACCCCTAGAATACATCATATTTGTGTACATTTTAAGTATATGATTTATATTTACATACATATATTGACTCCATATTGCATTTAATGTAGTTATTCATTTTATTTTTTGTTTTGTTCATGTAGTGACCATTTATTTTATTGACTATTATGGCACATATAATATTGATTACATAGGATATAGGTCTGCATATGTATTTCACTTCATAACTGACACACAGAACTTTCACAGAAAAGGAAAACATGTGTCACCATCTACTTCTTACTCCATGATTTCTTGTTTGGGAGTGCTGGCATTTGAACTCATGGCCTACAGGGCCAAATTCATGAATGATTGTCAGCATGCCATACTGACAGGCATTTCCCAGGACCTGAGATTGAGCCCCAGGGGTTGACAAAATAAAAACAGATTGACACACAGTTGTTAGTATGCTAAAAAATATATATCTTTATAGTGTGCCAGAGATGTCTATCCATTATTCAGTTATATACACTACATTCTTAAAATTCTTGGGTATTTATTATGTCTCCATATAATTAATATTATTGTTTTCATCCTTAATAAACTATTAAGTAAATCAGTGTTCTGAAATTAATGTGTCCCTGTAAGAAATAGTAGTCTTTTCAAAAACATAAACTCTGGGCTTGGCGCTGTCCCTGCACTATTCAGCTCAAAGCGAGCACTCTATCACTTGAGCCACAGAGCCACTTCCAAAAATAGTAGTCTTTTAATGCTTCATATTAAATAAAATTAGTCAGCCTACTGAAATCATAATGTCTAATTTTATACGAGTATCACTCATGAGCAACTCATTCAACCGTGACACTTACAACATTCAATCATTACTCCTATAAATGGGAATGGGTCTCTTAGGATCTCCCACCATCTGGAAGTGACATGACTTAGATTCGACTCTAGGCTTATAATGCCGTGCAGGACTATGTCTTCCCCAGTACCCTGCCAGCCTTCAGCAATACAAAGTGAAGTACCCTTTGGAGCCGTATCATTCAGACCCAAATGGTCATGGTGCAAAATGTTAAAACTTCATCCCACCACTTATTCTCTGTGCATTTTCCCCTCCAGAAGGCCTGGAGGTCTAGGATCCCAGGATTGCCTGTGGTTCCAGTGGCTGCACCCCAGACTAGAGTGATGGAAGATGAGGCAGAGTTGCCATGACCTGAGTTCAAGACCTTGCTTCGCACAAAATAAATAAATAAATAGATAGATAGATAGATAAATAAATAAATAATCTCCCGGCTTGCAATTGGTGCCGTTTTTTTTTGCCAGGCTTTGGATTTGAACTCAGGGTCTGGGTAACTTTGCAGCACTGTGGACAAAGGAGAAGCTCACCGTGCTTGAAGTCAAGAAAGTCAGGCTTGCTCTCTAGGCTTGAATTCAAGCCCCAGCTCTGGGAAACATACTATTTATATATATTGTAATGATAAGATTTATACTTACTTATAGATGTTCAGTACATATCCTGTTTATTGTGGTTATTTATTGTATTTCTGTTTTATTCATTAACCATTTATTTTATTGACTGTGATAACACTCATTCCATTTATTATTTTGATGACATCCTATCACATAGTATTTAGATTTGTAGAAGTGTTCTCAATCATGTCTGACATCCAGAACGCTCAGAGAAAAGGAAAACAGGTGTCACGCTTGGCTTCTTACTCCACGATCCAATTGTTGGCAGTGCTGGAATCTGAACTCAGGGCCTAGCAGAACCAATTCATGAATGGGTGTGTCCAAACGACAACCTTTAGCCCAGGAAACTGCCAGGCAGTTCCCAGACTCTGACATCAAGCCACAGGGGTGGACAAAATAGCCATACATGGATAGGCAGGTGGTAGTATACCAATAAATATATATTTGTATAGAGTGCCAGAGACATCTACCTAGGATTCGATGACATCAACTACGTTCCTACCAAATCTTAGGTAGTTATTATGTGCCATTGAAGGAATAGGATTCTTTTCATGCTTAATAAACTATTCAATAAGATCAATGTGTCTAATTTTAGACTAGACCTATGCATGCAGAAATTCTCAATCATACTTTGTTAATATTCCATCGGTATTCCGATGCATAGGAATAAGTCTCGGGAAATCCCCCGATTGGTAGGTGTCAGGACCAACAGTTAAACTCAGGGCCTACATTGCTGCATGGGACTATGGCTTCCCTGATAGCCCACTAGCCTTCGCCAATGCACGGTGAAGTACCCTTTGTAAACATGTCATTCAGACCCAGGATGGTCACCATAGAAAGGGAAAAATGTAAAAAATCCATCCCGCGGCTTCTCTCTCTCTCTCTCTCTCTCTCTCTCTCTCTCTCTCTCTCTCTCTCTCTCTCTCTCTCTCTCTCTCTCTCTCTCTCTCTCTCTCTCTCTCTCTCTCTCTGTCTCTGTCTCTCTCTCTCTCTCTCTCTCTGTGTTTCTGTGTGTGTGTGTGTGTGTGTGTGTGTGTGTGTGTGTGTGTTTTCCTGCAAGACTTCAAAGCCTAGCATCCCAGGATTGGCTATGGGCCCATGGCAGCCTGTCACCCTGAGGTGATTGAAGCTAAGGCAGAGTTACCACGAACTGAGTTCAAATCCCTTCCTTGGCAAATAATAATAATAATAATAATAATAATAATAAGAAGAAGAAGAAGAAGAAGAAGAAGAAGAAGAAGAAGAAGAAGAAGAAGAAGAAGAAGAAGAAGAAGAAGAGGAAGAAGAAGAAGAAGAAACACCCTGGCTCAGAACTCGCACCATTTTTCTACCACTGCTGCGTTTCCAACTCAGGTCTGGGTAAATCTATAGCACTGTGGAGGAAAGGGAAGCTCACCATCCTTGAAGACTACAATATCAGGCTAAGTCACAGGGCCTGAATTGAAGCCGCAGTATTGGCAAAAATAATATACCCACCTATTTTACATATAGTATCTCTATTTACATAGATGTGTGGAATGCCTCATGCATTCAGTATAGTTACTCTTTTTATTGTGTGTCTTAGTCATGTATGCATTTTGTGTTTTATTGAGCATGATGACAGACATAACTGTGCCGAAACGGATGACCACCTATTCCCATGGCTATCGAGTTGCCTATATAGCATTCTCCATCCTCCCTGAGAACCTGGACTTTCATAGGAAAACAGGTGGATCGATGTGTTTCTCACATGAGAGTTCATCTATTGGCAGTATTGGGATTTTAACTCAGAGCCCAGCAGGGCAAATTGGCGAAAAGGTCTAGGTGAGGATACCAGCCTGTGAGCAACTAAGGAGCTAGACCTTTCCCAGGACCTGACATCGAACCCCAGGGAGGGTCAGGATTGTCCTAAATTCATAATTTAAACACAGGATCTATATTGACATACATGTGCGGTCATCATTTTGCATTCAGTGCACTTCTCCTTAATTTGTGTCTAATTCATGGAGGTATGGTGTATTTTACTGAGTATGGTGACAGCTATAACTGTGCTGACATGGATGACAAAGTTTTCCCATGGTTACAGGGTTGCCTATGCATTCATTCTCCAGCCTAGCTGAGACCCAGGACTTTCACAGGAGAGGAAAACAGGTACAACGACTGTCTTCTGACATCAGGATGAATCTTTTGTCAGTGCTGGGATTTGAACTCAGGTATGGGTAACTCTGTTGCACTGTGGGGGAAGGGGAGGCTCACCATCCTTGAAGAATAGAATGTCAGGCCTAGTCCGGGGCCTGATCTGAAGTCACAGCACTGGACAAAATAAGAAGCCCAGCTCTTTTAAACATAGGATCTCTATTTACGTACAGGTGTGGTATGCATCTTGCATTCAGTGTAGTTATTCTTTTTATTTTGTGTCTTTTTCAAGGATGTATTGTGTATTTTATTGAGCATAGAATGACATATAAAACTGTGCTGACATGGATGACAACCTATTATCATGGGTGTAGAGTTGCCAATGTTTTTTGATTCTTGCTGAGACCCAGCACTTGCACAGTACAGGAAAACAGGTGCAAGAATTGGCTTCTCACATCAAGATAAAGCTTTTGGTAGTGCTGGGATTTGAACTTGGGTTCTAGGAAGCCCAACAGCCAAATAGGTCCACATGAGCCCATCAGCTTGTGAGCTAAGACATACCCAGACCTGAGATCGAGCCCCAGTGTGGGGATGGGGCACAATATTCATCCATTCATAAGCTGAAGCTAGTATGCTAATTACCTATTTGGATAGAGTAGGAGATATAGCCAGCTGTGTTCAAATCCTATCTACCATTTAAGTACCGATTCTTGGATCTTTCCCAATGCCTCCATTTCCTGAATGTGATTCTTATTGTCACACTTCATGAACTCTTAATTAAAAATAATTGTTGTGCCATACATCTTGCCTATCATTTCCAATGAGAATCATGCATGAACTAAACTCTTCCCTAGGCCTGAATTCAAGCATCTCATAACATTTATAGACATGTTAAATATATGATTTCTACTTACATCAATATATTCAGTCTATATCATGTTTTTTGAGTGATACATTATATTTTATCATTTATTTATTTATTTAGCATTTATTTTATGGACCGTGAGTGCACCTATAACATTTATTACATTTATTCCCATCTATTCCATAGCGTGTAACTTTGCAGACATATTATGAACTTGTATAGAAAAGGAAAACAGGAGTCACCCTTGAAATATTACACCAGGAAGAAATTTTTGGCAATAATGGGACCTGATGTGAATGCCTGAGAGGCCGAATTCATGAATGGGTGAGTGTCAGCACCGCAGCCTCTAGCCCATTCAGCTGCCAAGTGGATCTCAGGACCTGGGATCAAGCCCCAGGTTTGGCCAAAATAGCAGTAACTTTCTATGACGATGGAGATATATAAATAAATAAAATGTATGTATTTATTTTGGTGTCTGGTCATGGGGCCTGAACTTTGGGCCTGGTTGCTTGACCTCAGCTCAAGGCTAGCACTCTACCACTTGAGCCACAGCACCACTTCTGGCTTTTTCTTTTTGCTTATGTGGTGCTGAAGAATCAAATGCAGGACCTCAGGCATGCAAGGTAAGAGCTCTACAACGGAGCCACTTTTCCAGCCCAAATATAAATTTAGATATTTAGGTACTGCCAGAGGTGTCTATCTAGTATTCAATGACATATACTACATTCCTACCGATTCTCATGTATTTAGTGAGAACTCCATTTAATCAATAGTATTCTTTTAATACATAATATACTATGAATTAAAGTCAATCCCTGTCCAGTGATTATTGGGTCTAATTTTAAGCAAGACAGATTGACGGACTACTCATCCAACCATGACATTAACCACATTCTTCTAGTGTTCCTATGGACAAGAATATTTTCTTAGGCTCTTCAGCCCCTTGTAAGTGGCATGGCCGGGATTCGAACTCAGGGCCTAGTGTCCACGTTGGCCTATGGCTTCGCTGATAGAGCCAGCCTTCAGAAATGCCAGATGACCTACAGGTTGCAGCCATGTCATTCACATCCAGGATGGTCAACGTGCAAGGAAGGAAAACAGAAACTGCTGACCGTCCTTGGTTTGTGGCTTTTTTTCTATGCTGTTTTCATTTTCTTTTCCTGTGAGCCCCTGAGGTCTAGGACCACAGGATGGGCTGTGGGTCCAGAGGCTACACTATCCCAGCCTAGTGTGATGGAAAATGACGAGGAGTTGCCAAAACCTGAGTGCAAACCCTGTGCTTGGCAAAAATTAATTAATTAATTAACAACACTATTGAAACTCCCTGTCTTGGATTTCGTGCCATTTTATTGTCTGCCATGCCAGGGATGTCACCTTGGGATCTAGGTAACTCTGATGCACTTGGGTTAGCCGGAGGAAAGGAAGATCTCCTCCCTTGAATGCAAGCAATTCAGGCCTGTTCCCTAGGCCTGAATTCAAGCCCCCCCTGGAGAACATAACATTTATAACCATTTTTATTTTATCATTTATACTTACATCCATACATTCAGTCTATATCTTGTTTGTTGGAATGATTAATTATATTTTATTAAATATTTATTTGTTTACAATTTATTTTATGGACTGTGAGTACACCTATTACATTTATTACATTCATTCAAATCTATTCCATAGCAGGTAGCTTTGCAGACATATTATAAATATCATACCTGACACCCAGCACTTGCACAGAAAAGGAAAACAGGTATCATACTTGCAATCTGACTCCAGGAAGACATTTTTAGCGATGCTGGAAACTGAACTGAGGGCCTAGAGGCCCCATTCACAAATGGGTGAGTGTCAGCACAGCAGCCTCTAGCACATTCAGGTGCCAGGTGGATCCCAGGACCTAGGATGGAGACACAGGTTTGGCCAAAATAGCAATACCTTTCTATGCAGACAGTGGTATACAAATATATATTTAGATATGTAGATATTGCCAGTGATGTCTATCTGTTATTCAATGACATATACTACCTTCCTAGAGATTCTCAGGTATTTAGTGAGGACTCCATTTAATCAATAGTATTCTTTTAGGGGATGGGAAGGTGGCTCATTGGGAGAGTGTTACCTTGCATGCATGAGTCCCGGTTTCGATTCTTCAGCAACACATGATCAGAAAAAGCTGGGAATGGCACTGTGTCTCACATGGTACCGCCCTAACCCTAAGCTGAAAAGCTGAGGGATAACGCCCAGGTCCGAGTTCAGTCCACACTACTGACAAAACACACACACACACACACACACACACACACACACACACACACACACACACACCCATACACAATGTATTCTATTAATGTATAATAAACTATAAATTAAAATCAATCCACATCTTGTGAATACTGGATTTAGTTTTTGCTAGACTAATTGACAAACTACTCATCCAACCATAACATTGATCACATTCCTATGGTGTTCCTATGGACAGGCAATAGTTTCTTACACTCTCCAGCCCTTTGTAAGTGGCATGACCGGGATTCAAACTCAGGGCCTAGGTGTGCAGATGGGCCTATGACTTTGCTGACAGCCCACTGACAGCAGTGCCAGGTGACTTACAGGTTGCAGTCGTGTCATTTGGACCCGGGATGGTCACCATGCATGGAAGGAAAACTGAGAAACCTCTAACTGTTTGCAATTCGTGGCTATTTTTTCTTGTATTTTCTTTTTTTTTCCTGTCAGCCATGAGGCCTAGGCTCCCAGGATGGGCTGTGGGTCCAAAGGCTGCACAAACCCAGCCTAAGCTGATGGAAGCTAAGGCAGAGTTGCCACGACCTAAGTTCAAATCCCGTGCTAGGCAAAATACATACATACATACATACATACATACATACATACATACATACATACATAGAAAATAAAATAAAATGAATTTTAAAAATTTAAAAATACTAATGGTGCTCTCTGGCTTGGATTTCATGCTCGTTTTTTTCTGCTCTGCCTGGGATTTGCACTTGGAGTCTGGGAAAATCTAATGCACTCTGGGGGATGGAGAAACTCACCCTCTTTGAATACAAGTAATTCAGGCATGTTCCCTAGACCTGAATTCAATCCCAACCCTATTAATTAATATTCATCCACATTTGAAATGATTAATATCTACATATTTATGTTTACTGCATATTGCTTTGAGTGTGTTTATTTTTTGTATTATTAATTCATTATATTTGTTGACTATTAATACACATATAACACGTATTAAATTTATTACATCTTATGAAAATTATACAGATTTGCATATGTATTATATATCTTACTTCAGACCCAGGTCATTCACAGAAATTTTATAGTAAATGATCCCATGCCAAGAAAAACACAAAGAATACACTAACCAAAGTCTAAATTATCCCTAGGCACCCCAGTGGCTCACATATTTAATCCTAGCTACTCAGGAGGCTGAGAACTCGAAGATGAAATTTCAAAGCCAATGAAGGCAGAAAAGCCTGAGAGACATCATCTCCAATTAAGTGGCAAAATGCCAGGCTAAGGTATAGCTGAAGTGGTAGAAAATCAGGTATGAACAACGAAGCCAAGGAAGAGCAAGCTGTGTTCAAATGTGAGGAGAGGGGGTTGGGAGAACACAGAACAAAACAATACACAAATCCCACCTAATTTATGGTACCAACCAAACTGAAAAGAAAAATGAATCTTTTTCATTTGTATAAATTTACATGAGCACATATGCTCTTAGGTACACTTCAAAGCTATGTTTTTAATAATATATGTATATATATACATATATAATTTAATAATGAATATATATATATATATTTTTTTAAATAAACTAAGAAACCAGCCAATGAATAAATACTTCTGAATTAGTGCCTTAACCATGGCACTGTAAATTATTTATACTAAAAGTGTTTTCCAAGTTTCTTTTCTCAGAATCCATCTTTAAGAAGTTTTTTCATGTGCCTGGCACCAGTGACTCATGCCTATAATCCTAACTACTCAGGAGGCTGTGATTTGAGTTTGGCGGTTCAAAGTCAGCCCAGGCACAAAAGTCTGTGAGACTCTTATCTCCAATAAACCACTAGAAAACCGAAGTGGCACGGTGACTCAAGCAGTAGATCGCTTGCCTTGAGCTGAAGAGCACAGGGATAATCCCTGAGTTCAAACCACAGGACCCCCCAAGAAATGTTTGTTCCTTCAGATCATAAAATTCTAACATTCTGAGCTTTAGGAAACTTTTCTGCCAGGTTCTTATGCTCTTTAGCAAAGCACTCCACTACTGAGATACATCACAGTCCCATTGTTTTCGTTTTTCATTTTACAATCCAGTTTATTCCCAAAATGCTTAGAAGTACCTACTGTCCTCACAGAAGTGAGGTTTTATTCAGAAATCCTACCTTTTGTGCTATGAGGACTCCCCTAGTGTATTTCATGGTAGGCACTGAGGAAAACTCATACGACACAAATGCAGAGAGTTTATAATTGTAGAAAAAACTCTAAATAGAAATAAATTCAACTGTCCTGATCTTCTAGGGAGAAATGTCCTTATTTTCATTCTCACTCTTCAGGGCAGATGGTCAAAATAGAAACACCAATGTGCTATGCTGAAATATAAAAGTTTATCATATGATTTTATCATATGATAAAATCAATATGTATCAAATAAAGGTGAAGTAAACTTAAAAAATATTAAAAATGCTAATGAAACTCCCTGGCTTGGAATGTGTGCCATATTTTGTCTGCAAGTCCTGGAATTTGAACCCTGGGTCTGGGTAACTCTATTGCACTGTCAGGAAAGGGGAAGCTCGCCCTGCTTGAAGAACAGTAAGTCATGCCTATTCCCTAGGCCTGAATTCAAGCCCCAGACCTGGAGAAACATACTCCTTATATACATTTTAAAGATAGGATTGAACTTCCATACAGATGTTCAGTCTATATTATATTTGGTGTGGTTATACATTATATATTTTATTTTTTTCATTTATTTACCGTTTATTTTACTGACACTTATGCATCCTAACTATGTATTACGTTGTTTACATGCTATCATATACCATCTAGATTTGTAGATGTGTTCTCCATCATGCCTGACACGCAGAACTCTTCCAGAAAAGGAAAACAGGTGTCGCATTTGGCTTCTTACTCCAAGATTAAATTTTTGGCAGTGCTGGGATCTGAACTCAGGGTCTAGCAGGTCCAATTCATGAATGGGTGAGTGTGAGCACAACAGCCTCTAGCCAATGAAGCTGTGAGGTGGTTCCTAGGTGCTGAGATCATGATCCAGGATTGGCCAAAACAGCGATACAAGGATAGGCAGAGAGTAGTATACAAATAAATATATATTGGTAAAAAGCACCATAGCCTCCTATCTATGATTGAATGACATATACTACATTCTTCCCAACTCTTAGGTATTTATTATAACACAATTAAAGGAATGCTATTCTTTTCATGCTTAATAAAGCATGAAATTAAGATCAATAAGTGTCCTAGGATTATTGCATCCAATTTTAGGCTTGACCAATGCACAAACTTCTCTTTCAATTGATATTCCTATGCATAGGAATGAGCGTCTTGTGATCTCCTGCCATTGGTAGTTGTCAGGACCTGGATTTGAACCCAGGGCCTATGGTGACAGGTTGGCCTATGGCTTCCCTGCTAATCTGCCAGCCCTCAGGAATGGCAAGTCAGGTGTACTTTGCACCCATGGCATTCAGACCCAGGATGGTCACCGTGCAAAGATTAAAAAAAAATTAAAACCCTATCCCTCTGCAGCTTGCCACTTTTTGTGCTATCCCACTTTTTTTTTTCTTTCCACAAGCCCTCTGGGCCTAGGATTCCAGGATTGGGTATGGGTCCCGAGGCTGCACCTAGCCTAGGGTGATCAAAGCTGAGGCAGAGTTGCCACGACCTGAGTTCAAGCCCTAAAAAAGCCACAAAAAAGAAAAAAAGAAAAAAATGATTACTTAACTAAATTTTTAAAAAATAGAGCTCTCTGGTTTTGAATTTCTGCCAGTTTTCTTTCCTAGACTGGGATTTGAACTCAGGAACTTGTAGCAATGTGAAGGAAAGTGGAGATTTGTTACTATTTGAGTTCAAACACCTTGCCAAGCCAAAACTAAAAAATAAGTCACTGAGCTTGGTAAGGGGAGTAGTTGTGGAGATGGGAGGTAAAGGATGGTAGGGGGAAAACAAAGGAGAAGCTAACAATGCTCAATAGGAAATATACTGATGATCTTGCTCATGTAACTGTGACCATTCTGTACAACATTTTTACAATAAAAAAACATACAAGAAAGAAACCATGTAGTATTTCGAGAAGCACTTTGGGGGTAAGGGTAGGATGTCTGAATAGATGTACAAAATTCTACACTGCTTTTTATTTAATGTTCAGTATGGAATTGAATAAACATAACTGCTTCCATTAAAAGATTAAGTCACTGTCTTGGAACTGGGGCCAGTATTTCTACCATTGTTGGGATTTGATCTCACCGTCCAGGTAACTCTTTTGTACCATGAGTAAAGGAAAAATTTAGTCCTTGAGGAAAAGAAATTCAGGCTAGAGTTCCCATGGCGTGAATGAAGGCCCTGCAATGGAAAAGATATTTCTATACATGTGTAATAGATGATATATATGTACATATGTATGTTTATTACATGTTATGATTTTCATTATTGATTTTGTATTTATTTTATTTTTTATTTCATTCATTTTTATTGTTTATTTTATTTATATTATTCCTATTTACATTTTGCACATCTATTATAAAATTATACACAATAATTTAGGACATTGACTCATTTATCATTAAAACTTTTTGTGTTGAAACATGATACATAATTAAATGGAGGCATTTGTCACAGTCTTCTCACGTTTAGAGTCTCTCCCAAGAATGAGCTTTGTCTTATTTATCTTTGGACACCTTCCTATAGGGGTGTTTTTAGATGATTTATACTGAGAAGGCTTTCTTGAGGACAGGAAACTTGTGGGATAAAATTGTAAGGGGGAAGCTAGAAATGTGGCTTAGTGCTAAAGAGCTCACTCAACATGCATGCATACCAGGGTTTGAATCCTCAATGCCACATATTCAAAAAATAACAGACGCAATGGAGTGGCTCAAGTGGTAGAGTGCTAGCCTTGAGAAAAACAATCCCCAGGACTGTCAAAAACAATAGGCCAGATGCTGGTGGCTCACACCTGGAAAACTACCTTCTCATGAGGCTGAGATTTGAAGACCACAGTTCAAAGACAGCCTAGGCAAGAAAAGCCTGTTAGACTCTTATCTCCAATGAACCACTAAAAAATCCCATGTAGAGCTGTGGCTCAAGTGGTAGAGGGTTAGACATGACTGAATTGCTCAGAGACAGTGCCCAGGGTTGATACAAAACACACAACTGGAAAAAAATTGAGCGTTAATCAAAGTACTTTTCCTATTTGCTAATTATGAGAATATTCTCTGGAAAATCAACACTAATATACACCAGAATTGGAGTCAGACCTCCAGGCTTAAGTGTAGCAGATCCACATGCCCAGCCTCACTGGCTCTAGCATTGTAACCTTGTGTCCACAGGTTTCTGAAAGGTCCAATGTTGAAAGGCTTAATATGCTCCCCAAACCCTTTTGTGATAAGCAGTTGACTTGTATTGTTAATGTCATTACTCATCTGAACCTAGCAGAGCACCAGTAGCTCTTGCCCATCACCCTAGCTCAGGAGGCTGAGGTCTCAGGATCACACTGAAGCCAGCCAGGGCAGAAAATTCTATGACACTCTGACTTCCACATCTGCAAAGTCAGATGTTCAAGAGCTTCTTGTTTTTCCCTTGGTGATGAGAAGTTACTCTACATGTTCTTAGTGTTCTTGACCCATTGCCCCATCCTGGGTTCAAATGAAGTTCTCAGGATCCAAGTCCTGGCACAGTCAGCAGGAAGAACTCCAGTATAACACTATATTTGAAGGACAGAAAACAATTTCAAAAGCCAGAACAAGGAGGCAGAATATACACACTCAACAGGGAAGTGAGCTGCAACACCACTTCATTCATTCCAGGGACAGCCAGCAATGGGGGAAACCTGAAATCTTTGTTACAGTTACACCAGGATCAGGCTTTTCTCAGCTTCCTCAAACAATGACTAACCTTCCTCACTCAGGTGAAGAGAGCTTCAGGCTATCTTTAGGTTACCCCAATAGAGAGCCAGTTTAGTGAGGGAGAGGGGAGGAACAGAGTAGAAAAGCCCTGCTCTCTGGTCTTAGGGAGTGGGTGTTTTACTCTCCATCTATCAGATTTGAAGGACCTTCTTCTACCTCTGCCAGTCTTTTCTCCTTCCATCATTCTCCACATCATTAATGCTAATCCCCAGTCCAAGGTGAGGCAGGGTAATTTCTCTTTTGTCCCCAAGCAGCTGAGTTAGAACCTGGCTCTGCCCTCTTGGCTCTGCGGCATTGGGCTGCCTGAGAAGTGGTAAAGAGATATTTTTCCTGCTTTGTGGTTGTGTGAAGGTGATGCTGGTGTCCTGGCACACTGCAGAAGCTTCATGACTGGGAATAGTTCCCTTCTTTCCTCCTGAAGTCCAAGAGCAGATTCATCTATCATTTTTCTATCTATCTATCTATCTATCTATCTATCTATCTATCTATCTATCTATCTATCTATCTATCTATCTATCTATCTATCTATCTATCTATCTATCTATCATCTATTGACCTTTCTTTCTTTCCTTCCTTCTTTCTTTCTTTCTTTCTTTCTTTCTTTCTTTCTTTCTTTCTTTCTTTCTTTCTTTCTTTCTTTCTTTCTTTGTTTTTTCTTTGTTTCTTTGTTTCTTTCTTTCTTTCTTTGTTTCTTTGTTTCTTTGTTTCTTTGTTTGTTTGTTTGTTTCTTTCTTTCTTTCTTTCTTTCTTTCTTTCTTTCTTTCTTTCTTTCTTTCTTTCTTTCTTTCTTTCTTTCTTTCTATGTATCTATCTATGTACCAACTTACCTACCTGCCTACCTACCTACCTAACTAACTACCTAACTACCTACTTAGTTATCTCTTTGACATTCCTTGGGCTGAACTCAAGGCCTGGGCATTGTCTCTAGCACTCTGCTACTTGAGCCACAGCACCAATTCTGGATTTTTCTGTGTATGTGTTACTGAGGAATCGAACCCAGGGCCTCTTGAATGCTAGGCAAGCACTGTCCCACTAATCCACATTCCCAGCCCCCTCATCTTTTTTTCTTAATGGTAGTTTTTACATATATATGCTACCATTTTGTGTCCCCAAGTATAATTTTCTGAATACTGCTTATTTCTATGAACTCTGATCTTCTTTTCCCCTGACTGATTTGTGACTGCTCCTGCATTGGCCTCATAATAAAATGTAAATAAAGGCTGCTGAGAGCTTCAGTGTGCATCATCTAAGGAAATAGGCTTAGAATCCTGGAAGAGAAAATCAATGGGGCTGAAATGAAGAAAATGATGCTGTATGTACAATGAGCGTATCTAAAACATAAATCTGTAAATAAAACAGAAGTTTTGCATACAGCCTCTTTGCACTTAGGGAAGTAATATACACACGTAAATAAGTAGGACACTGATACATAAACTTGGCCTTCTCTTTTTGAATTTTCTTTTGTGGCCATCCTATGGCTTAAACTGACGAAGTGATGCATTCCTCAGCTGTTTTTCACAAGGCAGAGGTTCTACCACTGGCACAGCTCCACTTCCAGCCATCTGGTTCTTCAATGGACATAAGCACCTCTCAGGCTTTCCTGCCTGGTCTGGCTTGTATCACCTGCTTGGCTTTCTCTCTCAAAGCTGGAGCTCTACCCTCTAGGCCACTGCTCCACTTCTGGTTTTCTGGTGGTTTATTGGAGACAATAAATCTTTCCTGCTAGGGCTGGCTTTGAATGGAGATCTTCTGAGGAGGCTTCAAGTGTATTTCCTCAGGGATTCATCTAGGAGCTGCTCCACCCAAACCTTTAGTCTAAATCTCGAGAGGTACTAGTGAAAAACGGAAACAGGAACATGCTTCTAGTGTGTCCTAGATACTTAAGGTTGGAGATACAAAACAATCATAATTATTAAATCATTTTATAGGCAAAAGGAGCAATGCAGATAGTATAATGATCGCTCCAGCTTTCAGTCCTTATATCCTGAGACAGTAAATTCACTGCAGCTCAATGTTAAGTGAAAGAACTGGCATGTCCTGTGGATATTTGCTCCTAAATCCTGTTACACTCATTTCTCACTTTTGGCTTCAACCCTGTGACCAGAGGGTAAGATGAAGAGAGAAAATACTCTCAGAGAAAGCAGGTATAAAGAACGTTGGGTAGTTTACTTATAAGTCTCAACCATAGGAATGACCTTATTAAGAAGTAAGTCCAGATTATAAAACAAAGAAGAAAAAAAAGAAGGTGAAAGTGCCTGCTGACTATAATCCCAGCTCCTCAGGAGGCTGAGATGTAGAGAATTTGAGTTTGAAAACCAGCCAGTGGAAGAAAGTCCTTGACAATGTTATTTCTAAGAGATCACAGAAAAACCCAGAAGTGGGGTTGTGACTCAAGCTTAATGCAGTACCCTTGAGCAAAAGGAGCTCTTGGACCAGGCCTAGGCTCATAGTTCAATCCCAGGACTGCCCCCTCAAAAAAAATTGTACCTCAATTTCTTTGTGTATGTATGGATGTATTACTCTAGGTGAAACTCCTGAGTAGGTATGATGAGTGGCACCAAGCAGGGAAAATTGTATTCAATGCAATGAGTTCATAACACAGAGACTGCTTTTATGATATTGCATGTTCCAGGGCTCCCCTCACTGCTCCCAATGTAACCTGAGGAGTTCTCTTCATCCCAGGCCTGCTGGAAGAAGTCTCCCTCATTGTCTGGACAGGCACACAAAAGCCCTCACTCCTGTACAGCTGTTTACCAAATAACTCCATCTGGGCCCAATTAGTGAAGCTGTGTGGGCGGGCTCTGAAGGTCAGGAGAAAAAGCCGTTTTTACCATTAGCTATCTCTCTTCCCAGTGCTCTGTTTTAACAGGAGACCTTCATTTTTGCCACCTCCCATTGCAGGCCAAGTTCTGTGTTCTTACCCTGGCTTTATGAGACTATATTCCAGTGTACAGATACAGTGCTCAATATAATTCAGGAATCCTTCAGGCAGACAACTAGGGCACTGAACTTAATGAAACGTTTCATCGTCGGCAATGATGGGCCTATAATGCTTCTCCTAGGTTTCCAGAACCTTGGGAAATCCAAGCACATGTTGGATATCACAAAGCTTCCTGTCATCTAGGACTGATGAAGCTCATCAGGTTTTGAAACCTTTGCCCTCTCCTAGTTGGGCCTTGGGTGGCTAGGTTTTGAGGTTAAACATAGGGCCTGGGTGCTGACCATGAGATCAGAGCTGAACTCTAGTGCTTTACCACTTTGTCACAGCTTCACTTCTGCTTTCTCTCTGTGTGTGAGTGTGTGTATGTGCATGTGTGTGTGCATACACTAGTCCTGGAGCTTGAACTCAAGACATGAGCACTGTACTTAGTTTCTCTTGTACAATGGTTGCTCTCTCCCACTTGAACCACAGAGCCCCTTCAAGCTTTTTCCTAGTGATGTGGTTCTGAGAAATCAAGCCCAGGGTTTCGTATATGCTAAGCACTCTACCTCTAAGGCACATTCCCAGACCTCTACTTCAAGTGTGTTAGTTTGTTTCTGTCTTTTTTGTTGTTGTTGTCATTGTATAAGTTGAAATCTGAGCCTGGAAGCTGTCCCTGAGCTCTTCAGCTCAAATCTTGTGCTCTACCACTTGAGCCACAGAGCCACTTCCAGTTTTTGGGTGGTTCATTGGAGCTAAGTGTCTCAAGGACGTTCCTGGCTAAGCTAACTTTGAACCATGATCCTCAGATCTCATCCTCCTGAGTAGCTAGGATGATCGGCATGAGCCACAAGCACCTAGCTTCCACTTCAGGTTTCTTAGTGGTGAATAAGGTATAATAGTCTCATGGTACCTTTTGTGTCAGGGATAGTTTGGAACCCAGACCTCAGCTTCTTGAGAAGGCAGGATGACAGACCTCGGTTATAGAACCCTAAGCTGTGACACTCTGCTGCAAGGGGGTCCTTGGCTCTGTGTGGTGAGTGCTAGCCATGAGCCCAAGAGGTATGGGTCAGTGCGTTATCCCTGAGTTCAAGGTTCATGACTTAGAAAAAACAAGACAAAACAATTGTCTCCTGTAGACAACTCACTAGTCTTCAGTAATACATAATTTTGTCCCTGCCCTGGGGACAGATCTGAGTCTCAATATTCTTTTCTGCATAGTCATGTCAGTTGGAGTTCTTACAAGGACAAGATGAAAGTATGCACCCTTTGAAGAACAAAATACATAACACTTTTTTTTGTCAATCATGGGCCTTGAAATCTGGGCCTGAACACAGTCCTTCAGCTCTTCAGCTCAAGGCTAGTGCTCTACCACTTGAGCTACAGCGACACTTCCAGTTGTCTGGTGGTTTATTGGAGATCAGACTTTCAGCGACTTTCCTGCCAGGGCTGGCTTTGAACCACTATCCTCAAATATCAGCCTCCAGAGTAGTTAGGAGTAGAGGCGTGAGCCACTGGTGCCCGGCTCCAAATAACCCTCTTTACAGGACTCAGCACACAGCATCCTGTGAAAGACTCATCACCCAGCACCCAATGCAAGACTCAGCACACTACACCCTGTGAAGGACTCAGCACATAGCATCGTGTGCAGGACTCAGCACACAGCACCCCGTGAGGGCCCAAGCATTCCAGGAAGGACTCATCACATAGATGCATCCCACAAGCTGTCATTAGTATTAGGGTGCTTTTATCAGTATCATCATTCTTTCAGAAACACATCACAAACTGCACAAAGTTCCCATCTAATGAGTCAGAGGAGCATTTTTGGGGGGGAGTCAGCCACAGGGATTGCACTGAAATGTTGGGGGTACTGTCCTAAGATCTTTTGCTCAAGGCTAGAGATCTATCACTTTGATCCACAGCTCAGAGTTTCACAGACATCCTGCCAGGACTGGGTTTTAAATACACCAGTGTCAGATCTCAGCTCCCGAGTAGCTTGGATGACAGGGGTGAGCAAGCCAGCAGCATCTGGTTCTATGGGGCTGAGTTGCAGTCGTATACCTCTGACTAAGTCAGGTTAGATGGCAGCTGTCAGCACCAGACTCCCGGCTTGCTCTGTGATGAGGTATTTGAAGTCCTATCCTTATAGAGTTGCAGTCACAACATTCAATCTTTTTTCATGCCCATTCTGGACCTTGAGTAAGAGTCTAGACACAGTCCCTAGGCTTTATGCTCAAAGCTAATGCTCGACTGCTTGAGCAAGAGCACAACTTCTGGATTTTTATGAGCTTGTGGTAGTGAGGAATCGAATCCAGGGCTTTGTATGTACTAGCTATCATTATATCACTGAGCCCCAGGAGTGACAAGTGTATGAACAGATAAATGTGTAGATTGGCATATATGTATATGTATATACATATATATATATACACATATATGTATGTATAAGGCAAGAGAAATGTGTCTGTATATTATGAAATTACATATATTATATTACTATCCATTATTGACATTCAAATTATTCCTTCCACTTTTAAGTATCATGGTTGAATACATAGTAAAGTATTAATTTAAAATTAATCAATGTAATAAAATTGTCATGTATAATTTTATAGTATACTCATACACTAACTACTAATTTGTTACTTTTATAAAATTCCATTCGAAAGGATGTATATGGAAATGGGTTTCTTGGAATCTCCCGCCAATATTTAGTGGCAGCCCTGGGATTCAACCTCCAGGCCTAAGTTATAGTTTTGGTTATGGCGTCCCTAATAGCCAGCCAAACATCAGCATGCAATGTCATGTACACTTTCAGTGCTTTGTCATTTACACGCAGGATGGTCACAATGCAAAGGGAAAAAAAGTAAAACCACCTTCTTGAATTTCTCCATTTTATCCTTTTCCTATTTATTTTATTGCTTGCCAACCCCAATATTTGAACTTGGGTCCTAGAATCCTAGGGCCAGCTGTGGCAGAGAAGCCAAGACCTGAGTTCAAGTCCCGTGCTTGGCAAAAAAATAATAAAATAAAATAAGGCCATGACTTGGAATTTGCACCATTTTTCTGGCAGGCCTGGGATTTGAACTCAGCATCTGGGTATCTCTGTGTCACTGTGGGTGAAGGGGAAGCTCACCCTCCTTGAAGACAAGAAATTCAAACCAGTTCCCAGGGCCTGAATTGAAGCTCCAGCACTGGAAAAAAATACACACATGAGTTTAGCGAATATGATGTTTATTACCCTTATTCATTTATTATTATTACACATATAACATTTCATTTATTACATCTTATCATACATGATATATTTGCATACGAATTATACATCATACTGAGACCCAGGACTTTTTTTTAGGAAAAAAATGTGTCAAAAGTACCTTCTTACTACATGAATAAATTTTTGGCAATGCTGGGATTTCAACTCACGGCCTACAATGTCCAATACATAAATGGGATCAAAGTCTTAACACACCAACCTCTGGAAAACTGAGATGCCAGGAAGTTCTAAGGACCTTTTAACTGTTATCAAGCCACAGTAGTTCCCAATATATATATATAAATATACATATATATATATATGTGTGTGGATTGCTGTATACATATATATATATATATATGTAGAGAGAGAGAATGTGAGGATATTATTAAATGTTATATATATAGTTACCAATAATTAGTTATTAAGTTATGTCTCCATTTAATGATATATAGTTACCAATAATTAGTTATTAAATTATGTCTCCGTTTAATGAAGTATCATGGTTGAATACTTATGAAAGCATTAATTAAAAATTAATCAATATCCTTCCATTAGGGAAATCATAACATGGAACTAGAATGGAAGATATAAATCCAATTATTTATGTGTTGCTTTCTAAAATAGAATCATGAATTAACTGCAAATTTAATTACTTTTATAACATTCCATTATCCTTCACATTCACATAAATAGGAATTAGTTTGTCAGGATCTCCCTCCATTTCTGTGTGGCAGTCCTGGGGTTCAAACTCCAGGCCTGGGAAGTTTACTTCGAATGCAAACCATTGGAATGACACTGAAGATTTCAGATTGTCATGATTAAAAAAAGAACAAGAAGAAGCAAAGAAAGCCAGGTGTCAGTGGCGCCTGTTTGTAATCCTAGCTCCTCAGGAGCCTTAGATGTAGAGAATGCCAATTTGAATTCAGGCAGGGCAGGAAAGTCTGCAAAACTTATTTCTAAGAGATCACAGGAAAATATCCCCATGTGTTGGGGCTGTGGCTCAAGGGCAGAGTGTTACTTTTGAGAAAGAGTAGATTAAGGATAAGGCCTAGGTTCATATTTCAACCTGAGACCTGCCAAAGAAAAAAAGAAGGCAGTAACTTCATGTCTCTGTGTATGTATGGATGATGTATGGATGATATGCATTCAGCAGGTTGCCCATGAACAGACCCCCAACATGTGAATGCTGGGACAAGCCCTCAGAGAGTACTAAGCCAGTAGTTTGAACAAAGCATCCTTCTCTGCCATTTAATAACTGAAGCCCAGAAGGCTTGCCTTGGCTGGTGTATTCAACGGGTTCATTATGTTCTGGCTGAGGTGTCCCACTGGGACATCTAGCAGCCAGCCACTGCCTCCAGGGAGACCACTGTTCCTAGGCTATAGGTATTGTGGAAGTTTCTGGCTCCATATTCCCTATCCCTCTGTAGGACGTGAGCCTAGATCTCTGGGGCCTGGTGACTATCACTCATTCATCATTCCTCATTGCCGAGTCCACTCTGGTCCCAAATCCTGGCAAAGATTTGAAATGCCCATCGATTTCTGTGCTGAAAAGAGTATGCCAATTAATCCCACCCTCATAGTTCCTGTTAGAAATAATCCTTGAGCTGTGAATGTGGCTAAGTGGTAGAGTGCTTACCAAGCAAGCATGAAGCCCTGGGTTGGATTCCTCAGTATCACATAAACAGAAACAGCCAAAAGTGTCACTTTGGCTTCAGTGATAGAATATAGCCTTGAGCAAAAGCAGCTCAGGAACATGCCTAGACCCTGAGATCAAGCCACAACACTGGCAAAAAAAATGTGAGCTTGGTGAGACATACACTTCTGGAACTCAGAGGAGAGCCGAGGTAGGTAAGAGGTAGAGGGCAGGTGGTGGTGGCTCAGCCCTGTAATAATAGCACTCAGGAAGTTGAGATCTGAAGATTATAACTGCAAGCCTGTGCAGGCAGGAAAGTCTATATGAGACTCTTTTCTCCAATTAAGCACCAAAAAAACCAGAGCTGTGTTACAAGTAACAGAATGCTATCCTTGAGCATAAAAACTCAGGGATAACATCAAGGCCATGAATTCTAACCCCAGGACTGGCACCCCCCCACACGCACACACCAACATAGAGAATTTGACAGTCAGCCTGCACTTGTTCGATCTCTAGCAACTCAGTATTAAAAAAAAGTGAGAGAAAGGAAGGAAAGACTTGCTCCAGGAGGTGATATGACCAGTGCCAAAATTCCACAGGAGTTCTAAGATGTGGAACAGGACAGAGGGCCTAGGGAAGAAGGTGCAGAGCATGTGCAAAGGACCTGAGGGGTGGTGTAAAGCAGGTGGTGTGGGTGGAATGAAGGTTCTATGGCCTCAGACAAGTCTGGCAGAACACTGAAGGCTGGGTCAAGGATTGTACTTGAGTCACAGGTAGGGCAGAGGGGGGCGTCCCAGAATGGGGTTCAGGGGAAGATTAACTTGACTATTTACCAAAGACCCCAGCCAATTTCTGTGGCTGGAAGCCTATTTTACACAGCCCCTGACCTTAAGGCCACCTTTGCATGGAGGAGTCAAGGCAAATGAAGGGAAGAACTCTTGCTCAAGAGAAGCTTCTACCCAATGCCTCCAGTGGCTCAACCCCTGTAAATCCTAGCTATTCAGAAGTCTGATATCAGAGATCGTTGGTCAAAGCCAGCTCAGTGGAGGAAAATTAGTGACACTCTTCTATCCAATGAACTACCAAAATCCAGAAATCAAGCTGTGGCTAAAGTGGTAGAGTAAGAGACTTGAGGGAAAATGTTAAGAGACCAGAGCCCAGACCCTGAGTTCAAGCCCCGGTACTGGCACAGAAAAAATAAAGGAAGTTTACAGGAGATCCCAGTCCACTGTGGTGAAAGGCCATTATCAGCTGGGCGCCTGTGGCTCATGCCTGTCATCCTAGGTATTCAAGCCTGAGACCTGATGATCAATCAAAATTAAAAGCTAGCTTGGACACTCTTATGTCCAATGAATCACCAAAAAGCTGGGAAGAAGCGCTACTGTAGTTCAAGTGGTACAGCACCAACCTTGTGAAAACAAGATAAAGGATAGCACCTAGGCTCTGAGTTCAAGTCCCGGTAAACACACACACACACACACACACACACACACACACACACACACACACACACACACACACACACACACACACACACACACACACACACACACACACACACACACTAATATCCTTAATAGGTGCCAGTGGCTTATCCCAGCAATCCTACCTACTCAATAGGCTGAGATCTTAGGATGGCAGCTTGAAGTCAGAACAGGCAGGAAAGTCCATGAGATTCTTATCTCCACTAAACTACTAAAAAAAAGATGATAGGTGAGTTCTGGTTTAAGTGGTAGAATGTTAGCTTTGAGCAAAAGAAGCTCGGGGACACTGCCTAGGCCCTGAGCCTCAGCTCTAAGATTTTTTTGGAAAGTCATCCTTTGCCACCCCCAAAGGTCATAAATCTTGATTTTGGTCATCCTAGACCTCACATCCACTCCTGCCACTTCCACAGTACTGCCACAATTGGCCGGTGTGTGGACAACACTGGGTTAAGAAGTGAAAGTACACAAGGGGGTGTATAGCCAGGTCAACGCTAATACCCCAAAACAATGAGGTATTGGCCATACCAGTCTCTCATCCCCCAGTTCCCTGGTCCTGGAATCTAAAGTTTGTGCCTCTGTATTCTGAGCATCTGCAATTTTTTAGAAGGACCTGTGAGGCCCAGTTGGGACCGGAAGATAGACTGTCCTGTGATAAAGTACATTTACATTTCCTAGACACTGAGCTATACTTCCAAGCCTCCTTGGCCTCACCTCCCATGTAGCCTTAGATCCGCCTTGCTTGGGCAGCCTTCAGTCAGCTGTCAATTTCGAGTTGGCCAGAGCCACCAGCAATCCCTGATTCCCCACTCCACTGCCAGCCTGATGAGAGGGATGTGCAGTCAGAGGCCTAGCTGAGGAAAAGGATAGGACATCGCATGACTGAGGCTATCCCTCTCAGGCAGAGGAGACCCTATGCCAGCTGGCATCACTAACCCAGAATCCCCTGTAGGCGGCCAAATATTGCGACAGCAAGACTTGTGCCCTAGAGAAAAGTTGGAACACAGGCCTGTGGCAATTTAGGACTCATTGTAGACCTGATAGGGGGCTAAAAGGAAGGTCGGTGTGAAGGAAGGGCACCATCTGAGGTCAGAAAGAGGCAGACCAGCAACCAGGAAGGGGACAGAAAAAGACGAGGGAAAATTACACACACACACACACACACACACACACACACACACACACACACACACACATACACACACACACACACACACACACACACACACACACACACACACACACGGATATTCCAAGCCCTTAGCAGTTCCTGACAACAATACCATGAATTCCCTCTATTAGGATCACATCCAACCCCTGAGAAGATGGTACTATCATACTCAGACTAACTGTAGACAAAGCATTGAGCCTCTCATAGCTGGAATGCTCATAACCCAGCATGGAATTTCCTACCATACACATTGCAATGTGGAAAACTCAGCCAACCTCTTTGTTTATTGTTGGTCATGGGGTTTGAACTCTGGGTCAGGGAGCTGTCCTTCAGCTCTTCAGATGAAGATGAGCACTCTACAATTTGAGCCATAGTGCCGTTTCCTGTTTTCTGGTGGCTCATTGTATATCAAGAACCACAGACTTTCCTGCCCAAGCTGGCTTTGAACCTTGGTCTTTACATCTTAGATTTATGAATAGCTAGGATGACAATTGTGAGCCAGAGCAGGAGCCAGATTCATCCATCTTCATATACCCAGAGGAAACCAAATTCATCAGGCCACAAACTTCTTGCAACTCTTTACTTCAGGCTTTGACACCCAGCATCCAAATCCATCCTTCATTAGGGAGAATACAGAAACAACAATCCCACCCCTGCACCCATTTGCCCACTCCCTGCCTGCCATAGGCTTCGACCACTTGAGTTCTTGGCAAGGCCCCATCGATTCTACTGTGGCTTCAAAGTGGTGCAAACTTGGGGAGTTCTTAGAAATGTCTGTAAAGTGAGGCCAGCACCTGGTCTCTCAATCACAATACCCTCCCACACACACCTCTACATTTTTGCAGCGAAGATCCTTTACTTTCTTTCTTTTTTTCGATTGTGGGCTTGAACGCTGGGCCTGGGTTCTGCCCCTGAGCTCTACAGCTCAAGGCAAGCACTCTACTACTTGAGCCACAGCACCCCTTTCAGGTTTCTGGTTGTTTGTTGGAGATAAGAGTCTCAGGGTCCTTCTTGCCCAGTCTGGCTTTGAGCCGTGATCCTCAGATCTCAACTCCTGAGTACTTAGGATGACAGCCATGAGCAACTGGCACCCAGCAAAACATACTTTTCAATGCCTGTCATACTATCCTCTCAGGAGACAGATCTGAGGACTGCAGTTGGATGCCACCCTTGGAAGCATAGTGCATGAGAACTCTTTATCTCCAATTAAACACCCAAAAAACCTGGAAGTGGTGCTGTGGCTCAAGCAGTAGAGGGCTCGCCTTGAGCTGAAGAGCTGAGGGATAGTGCCCAAGCCCAGAGTTCAAGCCCCATGCCTGACCAAAAAAGTATTCAGTTTTCACTAACAAGTAGGAACAAATATGAGAGATTGAAAAGTAACTAGAGCATTATCATTATATTTATTTCTCAGTGATCGTTCTTGTAATGATTAATGAGTGTTTTCCAGCCAGGTTAACCTTGAGAGTTAGTGAGGTAATGGATTAGATGGTAAGTAAATCTGAAATTGTTTTAGGGTACAGGGGTTCAGAAAAATGTAGGATCATTGGAAACTACAGTATTTTTCCTGATAAGAGAATTTGAGGACAAATAATATAATACTTCATGTTAGGGAACAAGATAACTTGAGAGGTAGAGTCAGAAAATTTGTGGGAATTAGGGCAAATTGAAACGCATTTCCAGAGTGCTAACTGGAGTATCCATTAGAATGATTAAAAACTAGAGTTTTTTTCTTAAACATTAGAATTGGACTATCATTAGAGTGAAAGTTAGGTTTCAGTTCCAGCTGGAGTTAGAGTTAGCCTTAGGGAAATGGAAAGTTTAGGGTCAAACTGAAAGTAAATCTTCGAATAACAAATCTAGTTAGAATTAGGATGAATGTGAAATAAAAAACTGATAATAATATTAAGATTAGGGTATGATTAATGCGAGGGTTATCCTCAATATTCCAGTTAGGGTTCGGGTTAAAAAAATGGGAAGAGGAGTTCCGGGAAGATGGCAGAGGAGAAGCTGGAATCTGAACAAGCTCTCACATAGAAAGCAGTTTTAGAGTTCCAGTGAACAGTACTAAGCCAGAGAATCACACCAAGTGTGCCATCACAGGACAGAGAGTTAGACAAGAGAGGGGAAGCCAAGGCAAGGAGACACATCTGACACACTTGTCAGCAGCTGCCGCGGTGGCGGCAGGGTCGCGGCGCTGACCTCAGCCATACCTAAGCCACAGAGTCCAGGACTAAGGAGCCAGACGCAGTGAGCGAGCGGATTCTACTCAACACCAGCAAGAACCGACAAGGAGCGTAAATCTTCATCCTACAGTTTGCAGACCAGAGACAACCCAGGATACAAGACTCGGCGTGAGTAGAAGCCCGATGTCCTCACTCCTTCTCAGGGAGCAGAGGAGGGAAGGCCACCCCTCCCCCCCCCCAGCACTGGTGATCTCCATCTTGGATATCGACAAAGATCAGAGGAGCTGCCAGCACCAACTCAGGCCTAGGAATAAAACGAGTCATTTAGCAGGTCACAAGAATTTAACGGTGAAGTAAAGTGACCTGCCAGACTCAGCTCCATCCAGGCAAAAGTCACCCAGCTCAGGCGCCAGCCATTGGAGTGGCTTTCCTCACTGGGTAACCAAAGCCAGAGGCTGCCCCTCCCTCTAGCAGCCTCCACAATCAATTGAAAAACAGAAACCCTGAGAATGGCTCCAGGCTGGGCTCTGTGAGTTTTTCACAAAATAGCCCCAGGGAAAAGCTACTGTTTGTTGAAAGGCCTCAACTCTACCCAGAACATAGCCTCATCACTGCATCCGCTCTTTTGTAATTCTCAAAGCAGATCACCCTCCCATTAAACTAACCTGGGAGCAGGAATCTCAAAATCTTGGGTAAAGAAGACCATTTTTCTGCCTGTTCGAACAAACCAACATAAGAAACCAATCAAGCCACAGGACCTCAAGCTGACCAGAAACTCCAATAAGAGGCAGTTTATAGACAAAAGGGAGATACAGGATTCTTCCCACCCCTCCCAAAAAAATCAAAAAAAAAAATCAAAGAACTTTTTTTTTTCTTTTTTCTTCTTCTCCTTTTCTTTTTTCTTTTCTTTTTTTTTTTTTGGTACCTTATATATGTAAATTTTTTTTTCCTTTTCTAAAACTTTTATTAATCTTTAATTTTTGCCTTTTTTGAAAAAAATTGTTTTCCAGTAACTTTTTTTCCTCTTATAATTTTTATTTTAGGAATACGTGAATGTGCGTTTTCCTTTCTTTTCTTGTCTTCTCTCTCTATTTCTTTCTTTCTTAATTATCTTTTTGTCTTTTGTCTAGCTCTACTGAACTTCTGATCTTTTTTTCTCCCATTCTTATCCTTTTTCACCTTTTCCTCTCTTTTGTTCTTCCTTATGTGACTTAACTCTTGTCCTGCACATCCTCAGATAAACCCGTAGTTAACTAGTAGACCCTATCCCTAATTGTGTACACACTTAATCCACAAATTTATTACTCAATTCAAAACCTCTGAGACTTAAATTCCTTAATAGCAGTACTACCTCTTTATACCTATAAAATATTTTAAGCATTTTCTTAAGTTTTTCACTTCTCCTCTATATCCCTACATTTCTATTAATATACTCATATTCCTCTCTAAATAGATGGTCTTTTAATCTCCATAATAATATTAATTTTTACGTTTCTATTTTTTTCTGGTCTCTTTTCATTTCCCATTCCCTTTCTTCTTTTTCTCTCTCTCTCTACATGCATCCTACCCAACCTATTTCCTGCATTGAGATTAGGACATAGTTAACTCTCCCTGTGCCTCCCCACACCAATCTGTTCCTATTTTTTACCCACATCTCTCCCTAACCCTAAAAATTTCTGGTTTTCCAAATTCTTCTCTGTGGTTCGAAGCCCATTAACATATAGTTGTTTGATGTTGAATATATGTATCTGTTGAACTAGATTGTATTTGTAGACTATTGACTGTATAAATGCAAACGTTGGTTGATGATTGCCTTAAAATAGAGTTCTAGCACAAAACTGGTGCTATTTTCATCTCAAATGGGCAGAGTAAGCCGGAAAAACACAGAAAAAAGGCAAATCTGGGTATCTCAATTCCCAATCTCGATAATCAGGGGTCAGAACAGATAATGAATAATCCAGAGGAGAGTTCCCAAATAGCTCTACAAACACTGATGGAAAACATTATAAATGAGAAGTTTGACAACTTAAAAAGGACTCTATATGAGCGTGATAGGGAGAGACAGGACGCATCCCAAAAATTTATACAGGAATATCATAAGCGTGAGGAAGCTACTCAAAAACTGATACAGGATTTGCGTGAACAACTTGAGAATATTCAAAGAGAAAGGGAGGAATGGCATGAGCAGGCTGAGAACACTCAAAGAGAACTGCAGGAATCCCACGAATGGGAAGAAAGAGAACTGCAGGAATCCCACGAACGGGAGGAAGCTAATCAAAGAGTAATACAGGAATTGAGAGACCAAGGAGAGAATACACAAAGATCACTAAAGGCATTCATGGAATCCATTAACAAAGAGCTGAAGGAAGTGAGGGAGACCACAAAGGGAATGCTGAATGGAACCCAACAGAAGGAATGGGAGTCCAAAGAAACCATAACCAATCAACTAAGTGATTTGAGAACAAACACTGAACACCAAATTAAGGAAGTAATGAAATTCATACAAGACCTAACAGAGCTTCAACAAAGAACTTGAAGCCATCAAAGCTGACCAATTAGAAGGAAAAGAGATAAAAAACAAAGTAGAGAGTCTTGACAGCAGGTTAGACCATGCAGAAGATCGAATCTCAGGGATTGAAGACAGCCTAGATTTTATAGAGAAAGAACATACAACCATCCAAGACAAGTCCAAGAAATATGATAGATCTATCCAACACCTGGAAGACACCATCAGAAGGCCTACTCTAAGAATAATAGGTGTAGAGGAGCACCTAGAAACAGAAGTTAATGGTCTAGGAAATTTGTTTAACAGGATCCTAGCAGAGAACTTCCCAAACATACAAAAAGATAGGCCTATTCAGATACAAGAATCTTTTAGAATCCCAAATAGACAAGACCAGAATAGTACATCCCACCGTCACATTATAATCCACACAGGATCAACTCAGACCTAGGCAAAGATACTTAAAGCTGACAAGGAGAAAAGTTTAATCACCTATAAAGGGAAACCAATTAGAATCACCTCAGATTTCTCAGCAGAGACAATCAAAGCACGAAGAGCCTGCAATGATGTATGCCATGCCCTAAAAACAAACAACTATTAACCAAGAATACTGTACCCAGATAAACTAGTAAGGTTTATATATAGTTAGTGTTACATATTGAAGTATATTTTAAATAAACCTTTAACTCTTTTTTGGAGATATAGGAGTTCAGTAAACGTTAAGATCAGTGGAAACTGAGATAGTTTTCATGATATGAAGATATGAGGTTAATGATTCATAATAGGGACCTATTTCAGGGTCCAAGTCAGGGATTTTGTAGGATTTGGAACAAACTGCAAATCATTTCAAAGACAATGAGTATCTGTTAGAATGTGTCTCAAATCGAGTGTTTTCCATTAATTTTAGGATTAGGTTACTATTATCATCAAGGTTACTCTTAGTGTTCTGTCCAAGATTAGAGTTAGGATTAGGGAAATGGAAGGTTGAGAAATTGAGTGACTTACTTTCTTTGTGTATATATATGCACTATTCTAAGGCTTGAACTCAAGGCTTGGTTTCTGCCCCTGAGCTTTTTGCTGTAGGCTAGCATTCTACCATTTAACTCATGATTCCACTTCCAGCTTTCTTTGACAGTGAATTGGAGATGAGAGTCTCACAGACGTTCCAATCTAAGCTGACATTGAACTGAGATCCCCAGATCTCTGCCTTCTGATATAAGGTACTACTAATGCCCAGGAAAGTGCCCAAATTGTACTTATTGTTTTACTTGTGTTCGAGATTGAGACTTGAATTCATTATCTGACAGCTTTGCTTACTAAGTAGCACTCTGCCACTTGAGCCATATCTTCAAAAGTGATTATTTTAAATAGCTGGAAATCATTAAATTTTCTTCAGATGATAAGTATCATTAGTGTTGTTCTAAAACTTATCCTAATCAAAAAGATTTATTGACCCTAGAGATTATCTGAGCAGATTCTCCTGCTTTGCTTCTAATTGCATAACATTGTAGGGACATGATTTTTTAATTATTAAGTAGCAAAGCAGTTATCATTAAACAAAACAGTTTATGCGTAAAATATACCTTGATCAATGTCAACCCTTTCAACATTCTCATCCATCCCTCCCCTATACACCTCTTCCTTCACTCTTCTTAATTTTGTAGGATATTTACTGGATTCCTCTCTGCATTTTACCCCTTTTCTCCTATTCAATCTTCTACCTTTTCCCACTTCACTCCTCTATTGACTACCCACTTCCATATGATCCAGCAATTCTACTCCTGGGCATTTACACAAAAGATTACAAACCAGGATATAGTAACGTTTTCAGCACAACCATGCTTACAGAATCAGCCCAAATACTCCTCAAGAGAGAAATGAACCAAGTAAATGTAATACACCCACCCCCCCACACACACTCATACACACACACACACACACACACACACACACACACATACACACACACACACACACACTCATAAACACACTGGAAATTCTACTTACCCATCAGAAGAATATTGTACCATTTGTATCTCTCATTTCTCATTTCATCTGCCTGGTATCTCATTGCCATCGTATTGTTCCTGTACTGCAGTAACTGACACATGCAAACTGATGTAAAAGATTTTCAGGTTATGGGCTAACCATTGATTACTGAGTATGAGTTCTCTGCTCATTCTCTTTGTCTATTCATGCCTTTGAGTAGTGATTGTACAGATTCATTTGAACCATTTGCTACACAGAAAAGAGATGAACCATACATATATATGTATGTATATATATATATATATGTGATTATATATATACACATATATATACATACATGAATATATGCACACATATGGATATATATTAAATACTTGAGTATATTTTATGTTTTCAAGAATTATGGAGTTAACAAACATCACATGCATTTTCCTACCTTTTCAACTTTTTCAAAACCTAAAGAACTTTGTCTCTTTTGAATACCCAATTTTTAAGATATCACCATCTCTGATCTGTCAGTGGCCTTGAAATTAGATGTTCAAATAGGACAAAGTTATTTAGGCTTTTTGGTGGAAGAGAGGAGTATTACTAGGGTTCTATTCAGGTGTTCTCTGCTTGCTAGATAGGACTTTAGTTGTATAGCAACAAGCAGTTCAATTACTTTTGCCATACTTCTGGTCCATTTTATTTACTTGAGGTCTTGAACTTTTTTCCCGGGTTTGATCTCAGATTGACTGAATGATCTTAGATTGCTTCTTTTGTCTCCCACACAATTAGCTAGGATTAAAGATGTGAACTACTATGGCCAGCTCATTTGTTGAGATGGCTGTCTTGGCAGTTATTTCTTTGGCCTGGCCTGAGAAAAAGATCCTTGTCATTTCTGCTTCCCAATCAGCTGGGATTACAGATGGGGCTACAATACTTGGTGTACATGACACCTTCTGTTTTGTGTGTGTGTGTGTGTCGGTCGTGGGGCTTGAACTCTGGGCACAAGCATTGTCCCTGCACTCTTCAGCTCAATGAGAGTGCTCTACCGCTTGAGCCACAGCACCAGCATCGGTTTTATAGTGGTTTTATTGGAGATAAGAGTCTCACGGACTTTTTCTCGAACTGTCTTTGAACCGTGATCCTCAGATCTCAGCATCCTGAGTAGCTAGGATTACAGGCATGAGCCAACGATGCCTGACACACCTTCTATCTTTTAAAAGAGGTTTTCATTGTAAAAATTCTGTGTAGAGGGGTTATAGTTACATGAGCAAGTTAATGAGTACATTTTCTATCAAGCATTTTTACCTCCTCCTTTTTTTTCCCCTCCCTTTCCCTCCCACCTCCACAAATACACTCCCCTCTACTCCCTTCCCCTCTTCCCCACCTATATTGTAAATATACTTTTTCAACATAGTGTCTTGTGCATCTCATTGTTACAATGCGTCAGCCTGTATCACTATTTATCTATTTTGTTTTGTCCCTTCCCCTCCCGAAGCTAGAGAAGGGTGTATACAAGATGCAGGGCACCGACACTAAATACAGTGAAAACAAAGGTTAAACCATGGGGGAGGAACATTAAAAAAAAACATGGTAGATTATAAATCCTATCTTGGGGTTCATTTTGCTTAACAGCATCTTATCTGGTCATATGGACAGAGCTTTTGAACTTTTATGCTTGTCCCAGACATATAATAGTTATTGCAAATAAGGGAAACCATAGGACCAATGTTTCTTTGGTTTTGGCTTACTTCACTTGATATAAAGTTTTCTAAGACCTCACTTAGAGCCACCCTATGATCCAGCAGTCCCCATTTTTGGGCATTTACCCAAATGATCACAAACAAGACCATACTAAGCTACCGGTACAACTATGTTTATTGCAGCATTATTTACCATAGCTAAGATAAGGAACAAACCCAGATACCCCTCAGTAGATGAATGGATCAAGAAAATGTGACACACACACACACACACACACACACACACACACACACACACACACACACACACACACACACACACACACACACACACACTGGAATTCTATGCGTCCAATCAGAGAGAATGACATCTCCCCATTTGCTAGGAAATGGAAAGATGCAGAAACAATTATATTAAGTGATTAAGGTCCCATGGTTAATCTTACTTGGAGTAATTTGTACATGGTACTGAATAAGAGGATGTTATGTAAAAGGAACCCCACGATAGGGACACAAATGTTTTTATTACATGAGATTCTTATCTCTATATAATCCCCCAAATAAAGTTGGAAGGGGAGCTGTCATTCAAATACAGAGCACCACCTTTGAGGGAAAAAGCCTAAGTGACAAGGTAAGGTCCTAAGTTTAAACCATAATATCAGCCCTCAAAAAAGTTGATTTCTTTTCCTTGAGGTTTTTATTAAATTGCTCCAGAAAATAATCGATGTTGCATTTATGTTTAGCATTACTATTAAAATCATGTTATATTTATTTATGTTATTCTTTATTTTCTTAAATTTTACTTACACTTTAATATCCAGTAATGATAAGAGATGATTACTGTTTCACAAGTTTTTTATGTCAGTTGAATATATGGATGAGAGGTGCACACAAGGAGTTTGGACTGAAAATAGATATTTGCAAGGTCTTCACATAAGAATTGATAGTTGAAGGAGCTGTGGTCATGTATGAAATAAACTAAAGAAACCATCAAGGAAAGATAAGATATGATTCTGGAAAGCAAACAATTTTGGAGGAAAAACAAAGCAAGGAAAATATGTATCTTTTGGTAAGAACTTTGTAATCCACCTACACATTTACTTCCTTATTTCTAGTGGAAGGCATTTCAGTTAACTTTATTTTACAAAGTTAAACATGAATGGCATTTAATACAAACAGGCCTCTGTCTCAGGTAAGCAATTATTCTAGCCAGGTGCAAGGGCTCATGCCTATAATCCTAGTTATGCAGAGATCTGAAACATCTAGATCATAGTTCAAAGCCAGTATGGAGAGGAAAATTGGTGAGACTTTACTGTGGCACTGTGGCTCAAAGTGGCAGCACTAGTCTTTAGTAATAAATATCAGAGACAGAACCCAGGCCCTGAGTTCAAGCTCTCTGAAATTATTCTTAAAATACATGTTCTCAGTATTTCTTCAATTTGTCTAGAAGAATGCTTTAAACTTAGGGATTTTTTATTGCATGTTGTCAGAATTGATTTTTAAGATGTTCAGAGAAAAATTATTTATAGTAAGAACTGGTTTGTATTGCTTTGTATTATGTTTTGCTTCTACACCTATAGAACAGCTGGAAAGTAGATGGCCAAACCCCTCCTCCCTCCACCAAAGTTGTAAAGTTCATTTTTCAACATAATGACTTGTATATCTCATTGTTGCAATGTGTCCACCTGTACCCGTAGTTAAACGATTTGTTTATGCCCTTCCCCTACACAAATTGTACCAACATCAAATACAGTGAAAGCAGGGAGAGAGACATAAAAAGCAATATAGAAATCATCTTAAAATATGTTAGAAACAACTGCATTAAATAAAAAAATTGAATACTTATCTTGGGGTTCATTTCCCTAGCATCCATTTATCTGAATTTTTTGCTTGCCTCAGACATATACTAGTTATTGCAAATAAGGGAAGCCATGGGACCTATGTTTCTTTGGGTCTGGCTTACTTCACTTAATATAATTTTTCCAAGTCTTTCCATTTCCTAACAAATGGGGCAATGTCATTATTTCTGATGGAGGCATAGAATTCCATTGTGTATATATACCACATTTTCTTGATCCATTCATCTACTGAGGGGCATCTTGGTTGGTTCCATATCATAGCTATGGTAAATAATTCTACAATAAGCATAGGTGTGCTGATAGGTTTACTATGATGTTGTTTGTGATCATGCGGGTAAATACCCAACAGTGAGATTGCTGGGTCATAGGGGAGCTCTATGTGGAGTCTTTTGATGAACCTACATACTGCTTTACAAAGTGTTTGAACAAGTTTACACTCCCACCAACAATGCAGTAAGGTTCCCTTCTGACTACATCCCCTCCAGCATCTGTTGTTATTAGAGTACTTGAGTATAGCCATTCTAATTGGGTGAGGTGGTACCTCAATGTTGTTTTTATTTGTAATTCTTTTATGGCTAGAGAGGTTGAGTATTACTTCATGTGTTTATTGGCCATCCTTCTTTCCCCTTCAGAGAAGTTTCTCGTTAAGTCTTTAGCCCACTTATTTAATGGGCAGTTGTTTCTCTCAAGATTTGTTGTTGAGGGATTTAATTTTTTGAGTTCCAGGTATATTTTAGATATGAGACCCTTATCCTTTGAATGACTAGTGCATATCTTCTCCCAATCCATAAGCTTTCTAGTGATCTTGCTAGCTATGTCCTTTGCCATGCAGAAGCTCTGCAATTTCATGAAATCCAATTTGTCCCATTTGTCTTTGATTTTTTTGTATTTCTGGGTTTCTGTTAAGAAAATTTCGGCCTGTGCCAAGGAGACCTAGGGTTTCTCCTATTCCTTCCTGTAATGTTTTCAGAGTAAGACTTCAAAGTTTAAACTTTCAAGTATTACAAGAAGATCTTTGATTCATGTTGAATGGATGTGAGTAGCTTGAGCTGTTGCATAATTTGTGTGTGTGTGTGTGTGTGTGTGTGTGTGTGTGTGTGTGTGTGTGTGTGTGTGTGTTTGTAAGGGGGGTTATGTGTATCATTGACATCAAGGATAAGGAACTTGGTTCCTTTTTCTGAGATATACATTATGATGTTTCTTTGTTGGTGGTAGACTCTGATTGCTTGCCTTTTCCTGATGTGAACATTCTAGCTCAATTTTTCAATTAAAGTTTCTTAATTATTATTGAACATATAATGCTCTAATATTGCTTTGTCTTTAGTCCGACATCTAGGATCTTCTTTTCTTCTTAAATATTAACATTCAATATGAATTTTATCTCCTGACTAATTTTCCCCTTTAATTTGCATTTTGAAAAAAGAATTATAATATCTTTGATCTCTGTATTCATGAAGAAAAACCATTTTGAATTCTCTATTTAATGTAATAACACCTGGACAGATTTGTTAGCACCAAGAACTTAAATTTTCTTTTGTAGTTTTAGTTTAAAATACCCTCTTCTATGTTTTTAGAATGGGTAGACAAAGAATTCCCACAATGCCTCACAACTTTTATCTTTCATTTTGTCTGTGCTTCCTTGTCACTGCTAAATTGTTCTGGATACATGTATTAGCTGCCCCAACCCCTGCAAAGCTGTTGCTGCTACCCAATTTACTGACAATACAACTCAGCAATTACAGTCACAATTATCTTTTCCCTGGTATCCTATTCTCTGCTACTCATTTTGCTACCCATAATTCTTAACACCATGGTTCCAGCCACCTGATCTCTGACACCCCTGTCTCTGCTTCCACATTCACAAACAAAGCAAAGCAAGAGTAGGCACAGACAGTCGACTTGGGTACTTCTCTTGCAGGCACAATGGGACGTTATTCCTCAGGTATTTAACATGAGGGACTAACTAGTGGTGGAAAGAAAAGACGTTACTCAGAGGGGACTAAAATCTAAGGATATCAACTTATAACTTGTTGCTAGGAAAAGCAGGTCCTAAGGTGAATGTTAATGAGAAAAGAAAATTTCACAAAATATTGGGGATGATATAAATAAAAATTTTAGCTTAATCTCTTCTACCAGTGATCTGAATTATTTTATGACATATATATGTAACTACTTTGCATTTTTAAAAGTATATGAAGATGCACATTTATGTGGTACTTATATTAATTTATGGAATATTTGCATATGACCATGCTAATGATTCTCAATAGTTTATGCTTTATGAACTGCTCATGAGTCTGCCTTTGGCAATATGAATTGAGCTCTCTAACAATTAATGGGATTTCATTGTTAAATCCTACAAGGATATTACTGAAACAAATACCAAAATGAATGCTGGAACAAGAAAACTGAACAAAGCTACAAGTTTGAAGGGAAGGGATCAGTGGTAAGGACTATGATAAAAGAGAAATTCTTCACCAAGTAATCTTTGTTGAATTACTAGCTTATTAAACATTCTTAGAAAGCAGAACATGATTTTTGAATCTAGCCTTTTGGAACCTCTTTAATGAGTGGTTAAACAAAAAATTATCAAAATGACTGAAAATCCACTGTTAGATTAACATTATACTCAAAGTTCCCTTGAGATGCAGGTAGGCTGGACTCCTTTTCTATGAAATTAATCGAATAATCTTCCTTTTGCTTGGTTGGACAGTCCATGACACTTGTTCCAAAACAAGAAAAGATACTGGAGAGAAAAAAAGAGGAAAGAGAGCCAAGGCTGCTGAAATTAGCATATTTCCCATTTGGACTTTAATGCGTTGTGACTACAAAGAATTAGAATTTCATCTTAAGATAATAATTTCAAAATGGATGTGCTAAAGGATAGCGTCGAAATGTAATATTTAATACTTTTGGATTACTTGAAGACAAAGGTTTACAGCAAACTTTAAATTCCAGAAAACTGTAATGTTCCAATAAACACCTAGGAGAAATATAATTTAAAAATTCATCTGTTCAAAGCAAATCCTGGCGTGAAAGTCTGTGAGTCAGTTATCTCCAAACAGGTGCACTGTAGCTCAATTGGGAGTGGGCTCCCCTTGAGCTAAAGATCTCTGGGATATGTTAATACCCAAGCCCTGAGTTCAAGGCCCATAATTGACAAAAATAAATTTTAAAGAATTAAATCATTAGGGCTGGAAGAAGACTCAGTGGTAGAGTCAGTGTATTGCATGCATGAGGTCTTAGGTTCAATTATTCAGCACCATATAAGCAGAAAAAACTAGAAGTGGCACTGTGGCTAAAGTGGTAGTGAGCTAGCCTTGAGCTGAACAGCTCAGGGACAGCACCCAGACCGAGTTCAGGCACCCCTACCAACAACATCAACAACAACAACTACAAATTAAGGCATCAAACAACCTGAAGATGTTGTCCAGAATAATGAATGCAGCATTATCCGTTGACATGACTCAATGACTTGAAACCAAGTTTACCAGGGGAGATGGTGGGTATTTTGTGTGTGTGTCAAAACCTGCAAAATTATTTTCTACTTTCCCAGGGAAGGAGAAAGGAGGAAATGGCGGAGGGGAAGAGTGAGGTGTTTGGTGGACTTGCCTTTTGGTTCACTGATAGATTTCTGGAGTCAAATTCAGAGAAATTCTGCTTGCAATCCTAGTTGCCTGCGTAATGACGAAGGCATGTCCTGGAAGTGGTTTTGTCCTGTCCTTGGCCTGGTTCCAACCACCACTGGATAATCCAAGTCCCACTGGAAGACCAAGATGCCTTGAAGACTACTGATCCATTGGGCAGGTGGACCTAACCACAGCCAGAATAGGCAGAAAATGCAATTCCGAGGGCAGCACTGGAAATCTACAGCAGGCAGAGGTTTTTTTTATATATTTTTATTGTAAAAATACTGTACAGAGGGCTCAGAGTTACAGGACTAGGTAATTGAGTACATTTCGTATACAGCATTGTTACCTCCTCCTTTGTTTTTCTCCTACCATCCTTTCCTTCCCCACATCTCCAACTCCTCCCTCCTCGACACCTGCCTGAGATTGTCAATTCATTTTCTGCACAGTGTCCTGTACATCTCATTGTCACAATGGTCAACCTGAATCCCCATTTAAGCATTCTGCTATTTCCTTTCCTCTCTCCAAATTACAGATATATATATACTTCTTCTTTTTTATTTCGTCTTCAAAGAAGTCTCTCTTTAAATCTTCAGCCAATTTAGATATTGGACAGTTGTTCCTTTGAGGATGTGTTGTTGGGGTATTTATGATGTTGAGTCCTAAGTATATTTTATATATAAGACTTTGTCTGTTTTATGACTCATGAAGAACTTCTCCCAGTAAGTGGGCTTTTTATTGATCTTGCTGTCTATGAACTTTACCTTGCGGAAGCTCTGCTGTTTCATGCAATCCCATTTGTCCAACCTCTCTTTGATTTGTTTTGTTTGTGGTTCTCTATTAAAATACATATATATATATATATATGTATGTATATATATATGTATATATATCACCCTGCATGATATATATGATATATAAATATGTATATGGATCTAGCTTTAGTTTTCTACAGGTGTATAACCAATTTTACCAGCACCATTTACTGAAAAGGCTGTCTTTCTTCAGTTCTATTTTTTCAGCTCCCTTGTCAAAGATTAGGTGGCAATATGTCAGTGTGTTTATTTTTGAGTCTTCAGTCCTATTCATTGGTCCTCAGAACTGTTCTTGTGCCAGTACCAAGCTCTTCTTATTATTGTGGCTTTTTAGTATAGTTTGAAATTTGGAACTGATATTGCTCCAGTGCTCTTCTTTCTTCTAAGAATTGATGAACCTACAGCCAGCATTATACTTAATGGTGAAAAGTTAAAGCCATTTCTTATTAATTCAGGAAAGAGATAAGGATGTCTGCTTTCTCCACTCCTCTTCAACTACTTAGTATTAGAATGCTAGCTGGGACAATAAGACAAGATGCAAATTTAAAGGGAATCCAAATAGTGAAAGATGAAGTAAAACATAAAAGGTGACCAACGGAATAGAATTGAAAACACAGAAACGAACCTACAGTCCCATAGCCATCTAATTTTCGATAAGGGAGCTAAAAAATAGAATGGAAGAAAGACAGCCTCTTCAGTAAATGGTGCTGGCAAAATTCATCAACTACTTGTAGAAAACTAAAGCTAGATCCTTATTTATCACCCTGCAACAGAATCAACTCCAAATGGATTAAATACCTCAGAGTCAAAGTAGACACTCTGAAAATATTACAGGATGGAATAGGAGAAACCCTAGGTGTCCTTGACACAGGCCGAAATTTTCTTAATAGAGACCCAAAAACACAAAAAATAAAAATATAAAAAAGGTTGGACAAATGGGATTGCATGCAATTGCAGAGCTTCTGCCTGGCCAAGGACATAGCTAGCCAGATCACTAGAAAGCCCACGGATTGGGAGAAGGTCTTCACTAGCCATACAATTTACAAGGGTCTCATATCTAAAATATACTTGGAACTCAAAATATTAAATCCCCCAACAACAAATCCTCAAAGAAACAACTGCCCAATAAATAAGTGGGCTAATGACTTAAAGAGAAACTTCTGTGAAGAAGAAAGAAGGATGGCCAATAGACACATGAAGAAATGCTCAACATCCCTAGCCATAAAAGAAATGCAAATCAAAGCAACATTGAGATACCACCTCACTCGAGTTAGAATGGCAAAAATCAAGAACTCTAACAACAGATGATGGAGGGGATATGGACAGAAGGGAACCTTACTTCACTGTTGGTGGGAATGTAAACTTGCTCAACCACTTTGGAAAGAAGTATGGAGGTTCCTCAAAAGACTTCACATAGAGCTCCCCTATGACCCAGCAATCCCACTTTTGGGCATTTACCCAAATGTTTACAAAGACCACACTAAAGCTACCAGCACAACTATGTATATTGCAACATTATTTACCATAGCTAAGATATGGAACCAACCCAGATGCCCTTCAGTAGATGAATGGATCAAGAAAATATGTTATATATACACAATGGAATGGTATGCGTCCATCAGAAAGAATGTCATTGCGCCATTTGTTAGGAAATGGAAAAAATTGGAAAAAATTATAGTAAGTGAAGTAAGCCAGGCACAAAGTAACACAGGTCCCATGGTTTCTCTTATTTGCAATATCTAGTATATGTATGAGTCAGGCGGAAAAAGTCAGATAATGTGATGTTAGGAAAATGAATCCTTAGATAGGTATTTTAATGTATTTTTTTGTTTCATGCATGTGTTTCTAATGCATTTATAAGATTATTTCTTTGTTGCTTTGTATGTCCCTCCCCCACAGTATAACCCCCACTTTCAATATATTTGATGTCAGTATAACTTGTGGAGGAGATGGGGAAAAACATGTCGTTTAAGGATTCAGTTGGACCTGTTGCAACAATGAGAAGTACAAATTGTCATGTCAAAAATGAGCTTTACAATGTCGGTGGGGGGGGATGGGAGGAAGGATTGGGTGGGGGGTGAGTGGGAGGCTGTGAAGGGAGGTAAAGCGTAAACAAAGGAGGAGGCTGCAATGCTTGGTAAGAAATGTATGCATTATCTTGCCCATGTAATTGTAACCCCTCTGTACAGTATGTTCACAAATAAAATAAAAATTTTAAAAAAACATGGGTACTCCACCACTTTTTGTTTCAATCACTTCTAACCTCAAAGATATACTTTGCTAACAAAATGCTTAGAGGAAACCGAAGAATACTTCACTTTATCTTCTCTCTTAAGACTCTCTTTAGATACCATATCAGGATCAGTGAAGTTATTCTTTCAAAAATTATTTCAATAGATTATCTTTCTCTTGGTCTTGCATTTGCTCAGAAGGATGTATGGAAAAGAATAGAGTTAAATCATCCATACCTTTTATGACAGTGTTTGTTACAAAATGACAATGCTCCTATGTCCTATGTCTCTGTCCTTCTCTTAGCTCTTGCTTGATTTCCAATTAATCACAGATTCTTGGCTTCAAGTCTAGTGAAGGTGAAGGACTATAAGTCCTTCCCCACTGCTACATCTTCATGGTTTCTCTTTTAAAACTCTTTTATTTGGATGTGGAATTTATTTTCATGTCTTCATTCAATCCATTCTAAATTGTAGTGAGCTAAATAGGCTCTGTAAAATCACTTTAGGTAGCAAAAATATTAAGACAATATATCAAAAAGTTTGGCCTCCCTCCACTGCTGAAGCCAATATGCTTAGCTAGGGCTTCTAAGAACGCGTTTTCTTGATTTTTCAATTTGCTCAATTCTTTTCTGATCCCAAAACTTTTTGGCTTATGTAATAAGAGAAGTCTTCACTATCTCAAGTTAATAAGGATATTATATTTTTGAGCTACTAAGAAATGTGAAATCATTGGTTTCAAGTAACCAATCAGGATTTTTTCTGTAGTTCAGTGCTTCACATGCAAAGACATTGTAGAACGTATTACAAACATTTTTGAGTGCACTTTTTCCCTAAATATTTTGACCCAAATTATCTTTTTCAGAGAATTACTGTTTGGTAATTAAAGGCAATACACAAATTTTGATTTTTTTTTAAGAACGTTGAATTTAAATTCCACTACAACCTTGTTTCACACAGTGAGTAGATTTCCTGGGTAAGGACAATTCTCAAGGGAACCTACAGGACTTATAACAAGGGTTCTGAGGTTTGTTTGTTTAGTATGAACATGAGCCATCTTCACCCACTTTGCTCCCTCTCAGTTAAGTCTCCATTGATTATTTTGCATGAAAGCCTATTTTCCCAAGAAATTTTAAATTTTCATAATAGGCTAAGTTGTTAAAAAGTTTGAACAAATTAAAATTTACCTGTCAGTTTTGGGGGATGTGCAGTCGTGGGGCCTGAACTATGGGCCTGGGCGCTGTAGCTCAGCTCTTCAGCTCAAGGCTAGCGCTCTACCACCTGAGCCACAGCACCACTTCCGGCTTTTTTTTCTTTTTGCTTATGTGGTGCTGAGGAATCGAACCCAGGGCCTCAGGCATGCAAGGGAAGCGCTCTTACCACTGAGCCACCTTCCCAGCCAAACCTGTCATAATTTTAAAACTCTTTTGAAATTCCTTTATTAGAACCACAAGTTCATCAATCCTAACTCCACCTTTAATATCAAAAACAGTTAACATGTTGTTTTCATGATATAGTGTCCATGAAACTACTATTTTCCAGTAGCTTTGTTATGCATATATATAACCTTATAATCTGATGATAAGCAAAATGAACTCCAAGATATGGAAACAGAGAGTATTATTTGCGATTGTTGTTTTTAATGTACTATGTGATTTCCATTTTCTTTTGGGGTTTTCCCCTATGCTTTTTTCCCTGCTGTATTTGATTTTGGTAGCCTGTGTATTGTGTATATATTTACCTTAATTAGGGAAGGGAAGAGGAACAACAAAATGGTGAGACAAAGGACAAAGGCAAACCAATGCAATAGCAATACTCACAAGACAATATGTTGGAAATGTACATTACAACTTGTGAGGGGTACTGGGGTGAAGGAAAACTGTGAAGAAAATGAGGGAAGGGGTAACAAGTTTGAAAAGTTATGTATTCACTACCTTAAAATTACTGTAACCACACTGTACATCACTTTGACAATAAAATTAAATTTAAAAAATAAGCTGCATGAAATAAAATTTCACTGTATTGGTAAAGTACATAGTACTCTTTATGTAATAACTTTTTAAAATTCCATACTTTTGGTGTCTAATTTGAATTAATTACCCCTTTTTAATCAGAGGACCATCAACTTGAATGCTATCCGACTAGACAATATTTTCACAATATACTTACCAATATTTTGAAAAAAGAATAAATATAGTACTTTCTCATACTAAAAGCGAAAACAGTTTAATTCTATGGAAACAAATAACTTGTAAAAGTAAATAAGTTGTTAAGAAGACAGAATATATGTGTTCGTCAACAATCCAATGACTAGTAATTACTCATTTTCAAATTCTGAAGATTCCATACCTGAGAGATTCAAAACAATACCGGCTTGCATGTTATGTAATTTTGCAATAGATGCATTTTCCAATGGGGTGTTACAGATTGAGGGACAACAGAAAAATAACCATGTTCTGGTAGAGGATAAAACTATGTAGCATCGGTAATAATTAATTCTTCAAGAGTAAGCAATTGTTTATCACAATAAGCTATTATTTTTATGACCACCAATACCAATATTTATGATATAGAGTCATCCTAGCCCAAAATTCTCCAACTTTTAGGGTGCATCTCAAACTTCCCTTAATTAATATGATGAATAGCTTATCTCTATTGTGAAAAAATACAACTCTGCTAATGTGATGCGATTCATGTTCTGGTAAGAACACCACAATAAACTGGGTTGCATCATTTTCCCCCCACTGGTATTTTTGAGATCAGAACATTTGCAAATATTACTTATATTTATAATTTTTAGCTATCATATAAATTCTGGATGCTAAGATTGGAAGATTACAGTTGAAAGCCCACCCAGGCAGAAAGATTCCCTAGATTCTTATCTCCAATAAACTTCTCAGCAAAACCCAGATGCAAGTGGCACTGAGGTTGAAGTGGTAGGGCACGAGCCTTGAGCATAAACAGGCTCAGAGACAGTGTCCAGGCCCAGAGTAAAAGCCCTAGGACAAACCAATAAAACAAAAACAAAAATAAAATCAAACCCCAAACGTAACATTTTTCTCAGTGTATACAGTAGCAAATAATTAAGGAAATTGCTTCCTGTGTTACATACAGGTAGAAGAAAGAAGATGTTACACGATTATGCTCTTCATACCATGTTATACTAAAGACTCCAAAAATTTCTCTTATTCTAAATTTATAAATTAATGTCATCAATTTGTTGGCAACTCTGTCTACAACATTCACATTATCATTTAATACATGAACTGTTGGAATTATCTATTTACTAAGTTTTTGAAAGAATATTCTAGGCACATAGAATGCAAAATCATTTGTGAATGTCAATTAAACCCTCTACTTAAAAACAATTTTGTAGAATCCTATAGAATATAAAATTACAAACAAAACCAAAATATTTTAAATCTAAATTCTAATTTAGCAAGATCTTCAAAATCCTTCATTAGACGAACTTTGCTATTTTTCCAAGCTTAAGCTTGTGTAATTCTTCATCATTTCTTTGGGTTACAACAGAATGATGATAACTTATTTTTTCAAAATTGGATGGGAATCATGAGTCATTTTGCATCTAGGAATGTTCTGTAATGAAGAGAGAATTTAAAATACAAGTGAGGATTAAGTATGAGTTGCATTTCAACAGGAAATTTGACTTCTCAAAACATAATGACAAAATCAGCCCAAATGTCCAACTATGTATTCCTTTCTTGTTTGTTTTGTTTTATTAAGACAAAATTATACACCTTGGTCCAGGGAAGGTATCACTATGAAATTCCATTCTCTAATCTCCTGTCTTAATCTCAGTGCTAGAATTCTAAGCTTGTATCACATTGCCCTGCCATAGTTTCTTGGTTTATTTAATCTAGATATAGACTACCAATTCTGAACTTCTCCAGTGATATTATACACCAGAGTGACTGCTTAGACTTTATCTACTATTTTCAAAGATGTTCTAACATTTGATACAGGATATGAACATTTTCAAATGCACCTGCCAGATCTCTGATTCATTCCTCCATGGATCTGATCCCTTTAATAATGATTATTGATTCTTACTATCTCTGATCCCTACCAATGTAATATTCTCAAACTTATTTGAAGGAAGTTCATTTGAGGACTTTCAAATATTAAAAATTATCACTTAATTCTAGTGTTTTTTTTTAAATTGTATTTTATTTTATTTGAGAACATACTGTACAGAGGGGCTACAATTACATGGGCAGGATAATGCATACATTTCTTACCAAGCATTGCAGCAGCCCCCGGCCGACCCGCCTCCCTCCTTTGGTTTGACCCGGGGCCTCTCTGTACTTCCCTTCCCCGCCTCCCCCCCTCCCCCCACCCAATTTTACCCCCCTCCCCCCACCCAATTATACCCCCCTCCCCCCCCACACCGACATTGTAAAGCTGGTTTTGACATGACATTTTGTACTTCTCATTGTTGCACCAGGTCCACCTGAATCCTTAAACGACTTGTTTGTCCCCATCTCCTCCACATGTTATACTGACATCAAATATAGTGAAAGCGGGGGTTACACTGTGGGGGAGGGACATACAAAACAACAAAGAAATAATCTTATAAATGCGTTAGAAACACATGCATGAAAGAAACGAAAACATTAAAATACATATTTAAGGATTCATTTTCCTAACATCACATTATCTGACCTTTTCCGCTTGACTCATACCTATACTAGATATTGCAAATAAGGGAAACCATGGGACCTATGCTTCTTTGGGCCTGGCTTACTTCACTTACAATTCTTTTTTTTGTTGTTGTTTTGGTTGGGTGTCTGGTCATGGTGCCTGAACTCTTGTCCTGGGCTCTGTCCCTCAGCAATTCAGCTCACGGCTAGCCCTCTACAACTTGAATCACAGCGCCAATTTTGGCTTTTTTCTTTTTTGCTTAACTGGTACTGAGGAATCGAACCAAGGGCCTCATGCATGCGAGGCAAGCTCTGTACCTCTGAGACACCTTTCAGCCCTAACTAAAGAATTCTTATAAAGATAGATGAACAGACACATTACACATCTTGAGTGTACACTGTTAGGAATGTGATCGTAAGCTGGGTCATGGTGAGATATGAGGATTGAGGTTCAAAGCCAGCCCCGGTAGGAAAGTCCCAGAGACTCTTGTCTCAAATTAAGTAAAAGAAAACTGGAATTGGCACTGTGGATCAAGTGGTAGAGCATTAGCTTGAGCTGAATAGCAGAGAGACAGCTCGCAGGCCCAGAGTTCAAGTCCCAAGATCACCGCCAACAAATATATATATATATATATATAAATGTGTGTGTGTGTATGTGTGTGTGTTTGTGTCTGTGTGTCTGTGTGTCTGTGTGTGTGTGTAAAGAAAAAAAAGAAATGAGATCTTAGGCACCAGTTTATTGCTAGCATAATCCCTGCTCTCACAAGATGGACATTTTTCCAGTTAAATCCATGCTTTTATATCTGACTTGCATTGAAAACAGAATTATTCTTCCATTGTACTTTCTACAAAGTTGCATGATTAGCAAGCATGATTTAGAATGGGAGTGGCCTCATACTTCATGTTCTACATAGGAGTCTTGCTTTCTGTATATCACTCTCATAAATCTACATACTGGACTTGGCTTTATTGTTTCAATGTTGCTTATTTGTAGTCTTCTATACTGTATGGAACCCTTATACTTAAACCCAGAACTTCTCTTTCTCCTATTATTGCTATTGTTTCCTTACTGTTAGCTCATGCATACTTGGGAAATAATGAACAGCACGTACAGTCACAAAAAGAATGTTCTGAAAACCTTCTTCCTATTTAAAATTCGCCTTAACTTACAGAGAACTTACAAAGTTTGAACTCAATGTACTCATGTATAATATATTTATAAGCAATATAAATTTCATATTTTCTCTTTACTAAATTTTCTCTGAAATACATTTTACCTCAGGTCCATAGGTGTTCTAGTCTTCTTGCAGTGAAGCCAGAAAACATTAACTATACCTCAAGCAGCACCATCGATTGTTACTGGAAGTAACTGTTACTGGATGTGGAAACTGACCCCAGGAGAGGAATGGAACATAGAGGAAAAACAAAGTTCAAGTTACCTTGTGCTTTCCTTTTTACTGTACAAGAAAAGTATCCCAAGGCTTGAAGGAAACTCTGTCCCTGGCTTTTTGAGTGTGTTCTTTACTCATATAATTTTTTTCTGTAAACTTCTAGTTCATGTGTTACAAAAAGAAATAATGTACCATTTGAAGGCCAGTATAAAACAAAAGGAAATAACATTGTTTTAAAAGTGTTCTCCTGCAAAGTAACAAAGACATAGAGGTTTTAAAGTGTCTTATAGATGGATATTTCACCCCTGAGATGATTCTCGATGCAGGAGTCAGTTATCAATTCCTTTGGTCTGGTTCTGAGTTCTCCAGAGCAACAAGGATTCCAAAACAGCAGGATCCAGTCAATATGATCAGCAAAAGAAGCCTCTACTCTGACCAGTTCACCGGTAAGGAGGGCCCCAAAGATAAATCTGGGATTTTTATTTGCTTGTTTGTTTAGTTTGTGCTAGTCCTGGGGCTTGAACCCAGAGGCTGGATCCTGTCCCTGAACAGTTGTCTTTCCTGCCCACCTGCCCCCAAAGCTAGTAATCTACTGTTTGAGCCAAAACTCCACTTCTGGTTTTTTGGTGTTCAATTTGCGATAAGAGTTTGACATACTCTCCTGCCTGGTTTGGCTTTGAATTAAGATAGTAAGAAAGCTAAGTGACATCAACTGTATAGACATCTCTTTTGAAACAAAAAATATTAGATGAAGTTTATTGTAAAGCTAGTATTTGACAATTTTTAAAGGAAGAGAATATGTCTAGCAAAGAAGCCATAACTTAAATAACTCAGCAAAAGTAGGTGCACTGAATCATTTTGAAATTATTTTTTCTGCTTGGGAAGATTATTGATCTTGTCCTTCCTTTTGGGGAAACTTAAGGTAATATTTGCACTTTTTGTTTGTTGTGGGGCTTGAACTCTGATCCTGGGCGCACTCCCACAGCTCTTCAGCTCAAATTGAGTGCTCTAGCGCTCAAGCTACAGCACCACTTCCGGGTTTCAGGTGGTTAATTGAAGATAAGTGTCTCATGGACATTCCTGACCAGGCTGTCTTTGAACCGCAATCCTCAGGATTCCTGAATAGCTAGGATTCCAGGCGTGATCCACCAGCACCCAGCTCATATTTGCATTTATGTGCACTGAATGACACTATGTAGACAAATAATGGAAATTTGAATCAAATGATCGCATTGCAGCTTTTCAGAAAATTTGAGGTAACAATAAATATGTCCTCCTTTCCATGTTGTTTCATTAATGACTCATGAGCTATGGGACCCTTAGTTAGCATTCTCTGCAGTCTGTGTAGTTGTATTTAGTATCAGGAAATGTTCATAGAGAAATATAGAAAGACTGAGATTTTTAGAAAGCAAAGAATTTAAGGTAAGAAAAAACAGCACAGAAGGAGATACATGTATTACACAGAGATTAAGAAGTAGCCTAAGAGATTTAGAATGCTAAAGGTAATGCAGAATAAGACTAGTTGATAACTATTTGTTCAATAACCAAAAATGGTTCTCTATAACGTTTCTGGTATACGTTAGTAACTATCATTTATTCATTAACTCTGGAGTTATTCCTTCTCTTCTGTCACAACTGTTAATTTGCCTCTGCCGTTGTGGTGCCATGAATAACCAAAAAGATTTCCAAATCTCACTTAGACTACCCTTCTCATTGTGATTAGCAGAGACCATTCAAAAACCTGGAATCTTTGAATTTCGAGAATTAATCTTCACCTGACATCTAAGCACATTCAAGACATTAATTGCTCTGACCTAATGAACAAAACTTTTTTTCAACAGAATATCCTAATATAAGAAAAAGTACATGAATTATGGACTATTGTCAGGTGTCAGTATGGCAGGAGCAATTACATATTCCAAGTATGGGTTCTTTATTTTGCATTTACTAATTAAATATTTTTTGCTTTGGGTTTTTTTTTTTTTTTGCTTTTTTGCTCAAGGCAATCACTGTACCACTTGAGGCACAGCACCATTTCCAGTGTTTTTCTGTTTATGTGGTACTGAGGAATTGAATTCAGGGTTTCATGCATGCTAGGCAATCATCATATCATGAAGCCACATTCCCAGATCCCTAAATGACTTTCTTAAGTTAACATTACATTTTCATTCAGTAACTATGTACCATAATATTGGCCAGGTGCTAGAAAATAATGTAGAAAAGAATACAATATAATAAATCCAGTAAGGCTAGATGGAAAATGAATAACCCTGACAGTCTTGCAAGGGCTCAGAGGGCTGATCTCATGGAGAAGTATCAACATGCTGAACGAGACAGCTCCCTACCCACAGCCCAACTCCAGAATGAGTGGGCCATCTTGGGTTCCAGCTACCTGGGGACATTGGCCCACCTCCTACAGCACCCATTCTACCCGTTCCTGAGAGCTACAGTGAGAGAGAAAAGAGAGAGAGAGAGAGAGAGAGAGAGAGAGAGAGAGAGAGAGAGAGAGAGAGAGAGAGAGAGAGAGAGAGAGAGAGAGAGAGAGAGGGAGGGAGGGAGGGAGGGAGGGAGGGAGGGAGAGTGGGAGATAGGGAGAGAGGGAGAAAGGGAGAAAGGGAGAGAGGGAGAGAAAATCAGAATTACACTTAAATCAGGTGCCAGTGGCATAAAACTCTAATCCTAACTACACTGGAGGCTGAGATATGAGGATCATGGTTCATAGACAGCCCTGGAGGAACGTGTTTGAGAATCTTATCTCCAAAGAACCACCAGAAAACTGGAAGTGGCACTGTGGTATCAAGTGATATAGCCCTAGCCTTGAGCTGAAGAGCTCGGGAACAATGCCCAATCCTAGAGTTCAAGAACCAAGATTGAAAGAAGTGGACTTCCCACCACAAGAAGTGGACTGAATAGCACCCATTGTCCTAGGGAGCATGGTAGAGAAGTCAGGCCGAGCTTCCTGTGAACTTGAGGTCATAAGTAGGTCATCTGGCTTCTCTTTGCCTCGGATTCCCCAGCTGCAAAACTGAACAAAGTGAAGGATCCCCTTCCTCATTGGGATAGGGTAGTAATGAAAGAGAGCCATGTTTCGGTTCATAATCCCACACCTGTTGCATGATTAATAACAGGCCCCACCTGAGCCCTTTCTGGTATCTTCCTGTCATATGCTCACAGAATTGCCAAAACCTTATCTGAAGGCCATTCCCTCTCTTTTCCAGAGATCGCTCTGTATAAATCCCTTGTTTCCTCACAACTGTCCTGTGAGGAGACTGAGGTCCAATGGTTGAGGCCCTACCAAGAGCTTCGCGTGTGGTCAAGAATCCGCTGCTATGGACTGAGTTTAGGATACTCCATGTTAACCGATGACTGAGCATGACACCACATGTCTACAATCCCAATTACAGAGGACCAGGCCTGGTGGAGCATACCTTTCACAGGAGGACCGTGATCCAGCCCAGCCTGAGCATATTTGTAGTTTCTATCTCAGAAATCCTCAAAACAGAAAGGTGGCTCATCAGCGCCATGGAGAGGAAACAAGCAGGGGGGTCATGGTGCCCCCAGAGGGGTGTTTGACCCAGCGTAGGTTGTTGTTGGGACAGAAACTCACCTGTGCTGCAGGGAGAAGCTGTTGGCAGCTGCTCCAATTGGGGCAGCAGCGATGGCGCCAGCATTGTGGACACATGGGCCCAGAGCAGAAGACTAGGGGCAGGGACCAGGTCTGGGATTTAGGCCGGCTGGCAGCTAGACATTGATTGAGGTTTGAAACCTGGCACTGCGTGAAGGGAGGGGAGGGGTCAGGTGGGGTGGGAGCATCAATTTTCTACTATACTCCAAAGTCACCTCAAGTCTCTTCCTCAGGACTCAGCCCCTTCTACCTTCCTGAACTGCTGGTAGTGGTGTAAACTAACAGAGAGAATCCCAGTGCTACCTGGCAGCATGGAATGTGGGCATGGCCACCATTCTTGTATCCCATTGGTCAGAAAGAAGCATGAAAGAATGGGGGTGTGGCCAGAATCCTGTGAAGCAAGCAGCATGGGCAGAGTCAAGATGACAGTGGTTCTCCCAGCCTTTTTCCCAGGAAATTCTGTCCAATTCAGTTGGAGAGAATAGGGTGACCTGCTTTAACTGGATGGCTACACAGATTGCTGTATAGTTCTGTTTTTTGCCAGTCCCAGACTTTGAACTTAGGATCTGGGCACAGTAGTTCATGAGCTGCTTTTGCTCAAGGCTGGTCCTCTACACTAGAGCCACAAGGTTTCTGGCTTTGTTGGCACTGAAGTTGGACAGGGGTCTCAAGGATTTTCCTGCTTAGGGTGACTTTGACCATGATCCTCTATTCACAGCCTTGTAAGTATCAAGAAGGACTGCTGAGAGCCACTGGTGCCTGCCTAATCATTGGCCTTGTTGATGTTCTTGGACAGACTGGTGAGTTCCCGATGCTCGGGTTGAAGTGGTGGGAGCTGGAGCCCACAATTCAAATCCTGGTCGTGCCACCTCCAAATGGTAGGAGATCCTAAGAAACTTGTTCCTATCCATATGATTACCAATGTAATGTGATGTAAGTCATGATTGAACGAACAGTTCTTGAATGATTCTAGGATAAAATTATACACAATTATATTACATGACACTGATTGATTTTAGTTAATATTTTATTAAGCATTTAAGCAATCACATTCATCAAATGGAGGCATAATGAAATACCTAAGAATTGGGCCTCAAATACTATAAAGGTGAGTTTTTTCTACAAGGACTGGGATTGGAACTCATAGTCTGGGTACCTCTGTTGCACTGTGTGGGAAGAGGAAGCTTGCTTCCTTAAAGTCAAAAAATTCAAATTTGTTCCTTAGGCTTGAAAACGATCACCAGCACTAGAAAACACCCTATTCATGTACAATTTACATATATGTTTTATATTCTTATACATATGTTGACTCCGTATTGCATTCAGAGTAGTTATTTTATTTTTTGTTTTATTCATGTATTGACCATTTATTGTATTGACTATTATAGCACATAAAACATTGACTACATAGGATATAGGTCTACAGATGTATTGCACTTCATACCTGACACAAAGAAGATGCACAGTAAAGGAATCCATGTGTCACCATCATCCTCTTACTCCACAACTCATTGTTTGGGAGTACTGACATCTGAACTCATGGCCTACAAGGCCAAATTCATGAATGGGTGAGTGCAAACATGCCATCCTGGGGGAAATTGAGGTGCAGGTTGTTCCCAGGATCTGAGAACCCCTGGGGTTAACCAAAGAAGAACAGATTGACATGTAGATGTCATGTGTGTGTGTGTGTGTGTTTATAGAGTGCCAGAGATGTTTATACATTATTCAGTTATATAGACTATATTCCTACCAATTCCTGGGTATTTATTATGCATCCATGTAATTAATGTTATTGTTTTCATCCTTAAAATATTAATGAAAGCACTGAGTGTCCTGAAATTATTGTGTTCCTGTAAGTAATAATATTCTTTTAATGCTTCATAAATATTAAATAAAATCAATCAGCCTTCTGAAATGATGCTGTTTAATTTTATAGGATCATCATTCACGATCAACTCATTCAACTGTGACATTGACAAAATTCCAGTGTTATGCCTTTGGATGGGAACCAGTTTCTTAATACTTCCTGCCATTGGTTGGTGTCAGTATGGGGATTTGAAATGAGGGCCTATGTTGCCACGTGAGCCTATGGTTTCCTTGATTGTCTGCCAGCCTTCAGAAATGCAAGGTGAAGTACCCTTTGCAACAGTGTCATTCAGACCCAGAAGGGTCACTGTGCAAAGGAAGAAAACATAAAAAGCCACATTTTTTCTGTGCATTGTTTTCCTTGCAACACGTGGGGGTGTAGAATCCCAGAATCACCTGTGTGTCCAGTGGCTGCAACCCATCCTACTGTGATCAAAGCTGAGGCAGTGTTGCCACGACCTGAGTTCAAGACCCATGCTGAGGAAAAAATTAACTCCCTGGCTTGCAATTCACACAGTTTATTCTTACAGGCTTTGGATTGTAACTCAGGCTCTGGGTAAATCTCCAGCAATGTGCATAAAGGGGAAGATCACCTTACATGAAAATAAAAAAGTCAGGTCTGTTCACTAGTCCTGAATTCAAGACCCAGACCTGGAAATCATACTATTTCTATATATTGTAAAAATAGGATTTATACTTACCTATATATATTCAGTCCATACATGTTTGGTGGGGTTGTTCCTTGTATCTTCTGTTTTATTCATTTATGTACTCAATGTGTTTATTACATTGATGACAACCTGTCACAGAACATCTAGATTTGTAGAAATGTTCTCTCTCATGCCTTACCCCCAGGATTCTCAGAGAAAAGGAAAAAAAGGTTCACACTCTCCTTCTTACTCCACGAACCACTTGTTGATAGTGCTGGTGTCTGAACTCAGGGCAGAGCAAAACAAATTGGCCAATCAGTCAAGGTAATCATATGAACCTGTGAGCAACTAAGGAGTGTGGCCAATCCCAAAATATGACATTGATCCCAAGGGTGGTCCACTATAGTCAGAAATTCATAATTTAAACAAAGGATCTATATTGACATATATGTTTGGTTAGCATCTTGGGTTCAGTGCAATTATTCTCCTTATTTTGTCTCTAATTCATGGAGGTATTGTGTATTTTAATAAGTATGGTGACTGCTATGACAGTGCTGACATGGATGAGAACCCATTACCAAGGTTACAGTGTTGTCCATGCATTCTCCATCATATTTGTGACCCAGGACTTTCACAGGAGAGGATAAAAGTCACAATGACTGGCTTCTGACATCAGTATGAATCTTTTGTCAGTGCTGGGATTTTTAGTTTCTGACATCAATATGAATCTTTTGTCAGTGCTGGGATTTTTAGCTCAGGTCTGGGTAATTCTGTTGCACTGTGGAAGAAGGGGAAGCTCACCATCTTTGAAGAGTAGAATGTCAGGCCTGGTGCAGGGCCTGATTTGAAGCCCCAGCACTGGACAAAATAACAAACCCACCTTTTTAAAACATAAGATTTTTCTTTACTTACAGGTGTGGTATGCATCTTGCATTCAGTGTAGTTATTCTTTCTATTTTGTGTCTTTTTCATGGATGTATTGTGTATTTTATTGCGTATGGGGTGACAGATATAACTGTGCTGACATGGATGACAACCTATTCCCATGGCTAAGAGTTACCAATATAGCATTCTCCATCCTCAATGAGACCCAGGACATTCACAGGACAGGAAAACCTGTGCCACCTTAGGCTTCTCACATCAGAATAAATAGTTTGGTAGTGCAGGAATTTGAACGCAAACCTAGCAGGCCCAATTGGTGAATGGGTCATGGTGAGCACACCAGGCTTTGAGCCACTAAGGAACTAGGCCATTCCTGGGACCTGAGATGGAGCTCTGGTGGGGGCCAATATAGTCATAAATTCATAATTAAATAGAGGATCTATATTTCCAAACATGGGTGGGCGGCATCTTGCGTTTGGTGTAGTCATTCTCTTTGTTTTGTGTCTTATTCATTGATGTATTGTGTATTTCCTTGATGACAACCTATTCCCATGAGTATAGAGTTGCATATACATTCTCCTTCCTAGCTGAGCCCCAGAACTTGCACAGTACAGGAAAACAAGTGCAACGACTGGTTTCTTACATCAGGGTGAATTTTTGGCAGTGCTGGGACTCAAACTTTGGGCCTAGGAGGCCAAACTGCCCAATGGGTCCACGTGATCACACCAGACTGTGAGCCACTAAGGAGCTGGGCCATTCCCAGTAACTGTGATCGAGCCCCAGGGAGGCCAAAATAGTCCTCAATGATCATTGAAACATGGGATGTATATTCACATCCGTATGTGGACTGCATCGTTCATTGAGTGTAGTTATTCTCTTTATTTTGTATGCTATTCATGGGTGTATTGTGTATTTTCTTGAGTATATGATGACAGGAATAACTGGGCTGACATGGATAACAACTTATTCCCATGGCCACAGGGTGGCTCAAGCATTGTCCATCCTAGCTGAGATCCAGGACTTGCACAGAAAGAAAACAGGTGCAATGATTGACTTCTGACATCAAGATAAATATTTTGGCAGGGCAGGGAATCTGAACTCGGTGCCTAGCAGGACCAAGTGGTGAATTTGTCCACATGAGCACACCAGCCTTTGGAACCTGCGATTGAGCCCCCCTCCCAGGGGAGAGTGGTGAGCATAGCAGTCATCCATTCATAAGCTGAAGGTAGTATGCAGTATAGAGTAGGAGAGATGGTAACCTGTGGTGGAATCAAATCTGTGTGAATACAGATTCTTGGATCTTTACTGATGCCTCCATTTCATGACTGTGATGATTATTGTCATGCTTCATCAACTTCTTTACAAATAATCGATACTCCATGAGTCTTGCCTATCATTTCCTACTTGCATCATGCACAAACTACTCATTCAAGGATGAGATCAATCACATTCCATGACTCTTCCCAGGCCAGAAACTAGTACCTCAAGATCTCCCGCCAATCCCTCCGCATAGGGGGACTGAATTCAAGCCTCAGGCATAGAAAAGATTCTCCGTATATAATTTTTTGGGGGGCCACTTTTGGGCCTAAACTCTGGGCCTGGGCGCTGTCCCTCAGTTCATCATCTCAAGGTTAGTGCTCTACCACTTGAGCCACAGCGCCACTGCCGGCGTTTTTTTCTGCTTATGTGGTGCTGAGGAATTGAGCCCAGGGCCTCATGCATGCAAGGCAGGAGCTCTACCACTGAGCCACCTTCCCAGCCCTCCTTATATATATTTCAATTATAGTATTTATACTTCCTTACAGATGTTCAGTCCATATTGTGTTCGGTGTGGTTATTTTATTTCTTGTGTCATTCATTTATTTAGAATTTATTTTATTGACTCTGATGACACCTATAGCATTTATTACATTGTTTACATCCTGTGACATAAGATCTAGATGTTAGATGTGTTCTCAATTATGCCTGGCAGTGCCAGGATCTGAACTTACTGCCTAGCAGGCCCAATTCAGGATTGGGTGAGTTTGAGCATGGCAGCCTCTAGCCAATGAAGATGTCAAGTGGTTCCTAGGATCTGAGATCGACCCCCAGGTTTGGCCAAAACAGGGATACATGGATAGGCAGACGGAGGTATACAAATAAATATACATATTTGTAAAGAGTTCCATAGCCGTCTATGTATGATAGAATGACACCCACTATGTTCCTACCAACTCTTAGGTATTTATTAAACCGCAATTGAAGGAATATTGCTCTTTTCATGCTTAATAAACTATTAATTAAGCTCAATCAGCATTCTAGGATTACTGCATACAACTTTAGAGTAGACCGATGAATAAACTTCTCTTTCAATCAGTATTCCTATGCATAAGAATGAGTCTCTTGTGATCTCCTGTGATTGATGTCAGAACTATGATTTCACCCAGGGACTATGTTGACAGGTTGGCCTATGGCTTCATTGATAGCCTGCCAGCCACCAGCAATGGCAGGTCAGGTCCACTTTGCAGCTTTGTCATTCAGACCCAGGATGGTCACTGTTCAAAGAAAAAAAATCGTAAAACCCCAGCTCTCTGCAGCTCACCACTTTTTGTGCTTTCCAACGATTTTTTCTTCCTGAAAGCCCTCTTGGCCCAGGATCGGCTATGGGTCCAGAGACTGTACCCCAGCTAAGGCATATCCAAGCTGAAGTAGAATTTCCACGACCTGTGTTCAAGCCCCATGCTTGGCCAAAATCAACATATATATATATATATATATATATATATATGTATATATATATATATATACATATGTATATATATACATATGTATATATATGTATAATTATTTAACTAAATTTAAAAAATAAAGCTCCCTAGTTTGGAATTTCTGCAAGTTTTAATTTAAAGCGTGGGATTTGAACTCAGGGTCTTGGTAAATCTGTAGCAATGTGAGCGAATAGTTGCCATTACTTGAGTTCAAGCCTTGTGCCAACCAAAAATGAAAAACTAAGTCACTGAACTCAGCAGGGGGATGTAGTTGTGGAGATGGGAGAGAAGGGATGATAGGGGAAAAACACAGGAGGAGTAAACAATGCTCAATAGGAAATGTACTCATTACCTTGCTCCTGGAACTGTAACCCCTCTGTAGAACATTTTTACAATAAAAAACATACAAAAAAGGAGAAACAATGTAGTTCTCAGAGAAGCACTTTGGAAGTAAGGGCAGGATGTTTGAATAGCTGTACAAAACTCTACACTATTTTTTTAATGCTCAGTATGGAACTGAATAATCATAACTGCTTCCATTAAAAAAATTAAGTCACTGTCTTGGAACTAGGGCCAGTATTTCTGTCATTGCTAGTTTTTGAGCTCACCATCCAGGTAACTCTTTTGTACCATGGGTGAATGTGAAGCTCATTTTCCTTGAGGAAAACAAATTCAGGATAGAGTTCCCAGGGCCTGAATGATGGCCCTGCAATGGAATAAATATTTCTATACATGTGTAATACATGATATATACTTATATATGTATGTTAATTTCAGATTATAATTTTATTATTGATTTTGTATTGTATTTTTCTTTGATTCATTTATTGATTGTTGTATTTAGTATTATTATACACATTATATTTTGCACATCTATTATAAAATTATACACAAAAATTTAGGACATTGACTCATTTTTCATTAACATTATATTAAGTGTTGAAACATGATACATAATTAAATGGAAACATTTGTCACAGTCTTCACATGTTTAGAGTCTCTCCCATGTATGAGCTTTGAGTTCACGCACCAACAGTGGGCAAAAAAAATTGAGCCTGGTGAGACATATTCTTCTCGGACTCAGAGGAGGGCCGAGGTTATAGGTAAGAGGTAGGGTAGAGGGCAGTGCTGGTGGCTCACCCCTGTAAGCTACTCAGGAGGAAGGATCCTAATCGCAAGCAGAAAAGTCAATTTAAGAAACTTTTCTCCAATTAAACACCTAAAAAGCCAGAAGAAGAGCTGTTGTTCAAGTAGTACAGTGGTAGCCTGGAGCACAAAACCTCAGGGATAGGATAGCATCCAGGCCCTGAATTCAAACCCCAGGATTGGCACACACACACACACACACACACACACACACACACACACACACACACACACACACACACACACACACACACACACACACACACACACATACACCAATATAGAGCATTTGCCAGTCAGCCTGCACAAATTCCATGTCTAGCAACTCAATATTAAAAAAAAAAGATGGAGAAGGGAAGGAAAGACTTTCTCCAGGATGTGATATACCCAGTGCCAAAATTTCACAGTAGTTCTAATATGTGGGTACAGGACAGAGAGCCTCAGGCAGAAAGTATAGCATGGGCAAAGGTCCTGAGGTGTGCTGTAGTGCAGGTGGTGTGAATGGTATGAAGGTGTTATGGCTTCAGAAAAGTCTGGCAGGATATTCAAGTCTGGGTCAAAGTTGACTTGAGTCACAGGGCAGAGGGTGGGGTCCCAGAATAGCGCACTGGGGGACGATTAGCTTTTCTTTTCACCAAGGACCCAAAGCCATTTCCTGTGGCTGGAAACCTGTTTTCACAACTCCTGACCCTCAGGCCTCCTTTGAATGGAGGAGTCAGGGCAAACGCAGGGAAAAACTCCTGCTTTAGAAAAGCTTCTAGCCCAATTCCACCAGTCGCTCAACCCCTGTAAATCCTAGCTAATCAGGAGACTGAGATATAGATAGAGGGTCAAGCGAGCTCAGGAGAGGATGTTAATGAGACACTTCTTGGCAATTAACTACCAAAATCTAGAAATGGAGCTGTGGCACAAATGGTAAAGTGGTAACCTTGAAGGAAAAATTTTAGAGACCAGATCCCAGACCCTGAGTTCAAGCCCCAAAACTAGCACAGGAAAATTAAAGAAAAGATTTCAGGGGCTCCTAGTCCACTGTGGTGTAAGGCCAGATCATCCAGGCACAGGTGGCTCACACCTGTCCTCCTAGCTCCTCAGGAAGCTGAGATGTGAGGATCACATTTCAAATCCAGCCCAGGCAGGAAAGTCTGGGAGATTCCACTATGCTCAGATAGAATACAGAGTATTATGTTGATCCTCTTGTATTTGCTTAAATTCCATGTTTGAACTAAGAAATTATCTATTTTAGAAAAAGTTAGGGGGGTTGCAAGAGGAAGACCCTACTGGTGTGAATACCTTTAATTCTAGCTACTCAGGAGGCTCAGATCTGTGTATTCAAGTTCAAAGCCAGCCCAGGGATTCTCTTCTGGGGTTGCTCAGCACCACACCCTGCTTCAGGTCTAGGTTTGTTCACCACCTTTGCTACCATGGGCTGCTTATGCAAACCAGTATGGAGAGGTGCCACACCCACTACGGGTCCAGAGTTGTTTGCTGCCACTCTTGATCCCACTGCTGTTGCCACAGCTGTTTCCACTACCCCAGCTGCTGCCACTGCCCCAGGATCAGTTGGGCCACTTATGCAAGCCAGGCACCCCACTACAAGTCAGGTGTTAACCACTGCTGTTGTCTCAGGTTAGGCTGGGCCACTTATGCAGGCCAGTATGGAGAGGCACAAACCACCACAGGTCTGGACTTGTTCACTGTAGCTGTCCCCACCTCAGCCACCGCTGTCGCCCCAGGCTGGTCTGGGCAAGTGCCAAGAGGCATTGTGCCCCAATTCTGGGTGGTTTGCCAGCACTGCCAGCTGCTGCTGCTGTTCCAGGTTAGGCTAGGCTATTTACACCAGCAGGACAGAGGTGCCACCCTGAGAGACTAGGGTCATTTGCCACTGTTGACAGCTGCTACTGCTCCTGACTGGGATGGGCTACTTGTACCAGCCAGGCAGAGGCGCTGTACCAGGGAGGGTGAGGGGAGTCTTTGTTCCAGCTCTTCCTTCTGAGATTTCTGTTTGTATATTCTGGGTTGGCCCAGCTCTTGGGAGTCTCCTGGGAGACTTGGGATGCTTGTGGGTGTGTGGTCCTCATAGGGTCCAGTCCTGGGGCACTTAAGCAGCTTGGCACAAAACCCCATCACTTAAGCTGCGCAACATGGAGCGCCATCACCAACAAAGGGTGGGGGAAGGGTCTTCCCACTTTACTGTTTCTGTAGGTTTTTCCCTTTTTTTTTTTTGTACTTCCTTTATCTCTCTGAGTAATTGCCTTTTTTGTGGGTCACTTGGAGAAACAGAGCATTGAAATCCAAACTCAGTATTTGGTTGGAGAGAGCTGTGGTGTTTCCCTGCTGTTCCATCACTTTCTTGGTCCCTCCCTTTCAGTTGGACTTTTTCTTATCCAGCCGTTGGGCCTTAGTTACTAAAGGATAGGTACATAAAAGAATATGTTGTAAAACATGCAGATTGTATTTAGACATTTCTGTTAATATAGCCTTCCTAATTTTAGGAACCCAAGGGGGTGTTCTACACTAAAGTATTTCAAGGGATTGAATCCATTAACATAAGGGCTACATCTTGCTTAAAGGAGAGTGAAGTGGAGGAGGCTTACCTAGACATTGCCAGTTTCTGTACTTTAATTTAGTTAAAGTTTTCTTTAAGGTCATATTCATTCTTTTTAGTGCTTGAACTCTGAGGCTTATAAATGGAATGTAACTTACAATTTATTCCTAGGGCATTAGTTAATAATTGAGAACTTGGGCCTGATATTTTCCTTTTCACTTTTCTTGGCCTCATCTTCTATGACACAGCACTTCCCCATCTTCTCTGCTAACTACCCTTTCCTTCTTTCTCTTTTGCTTTGAATTTCTGGTGACACACTTCAAAGCTAATAATTGACATGTACTTCAGCCAAATACATTCTTATATGAGGTTCAGCTCCTTTTGCATGGCAATGATTTCTTAATGCGGTATCAGGATCTCTTCTTGGCCTCACTTGTGGTTAGCAAGGATGGCAAAATTGCTGTCCTGTGCTTCTGTTTGCCTCTGACCTGTGGTCCCCTAATTTGCCTCATGCTCACCCAGGCTAATGTACTTGAATTTCATTTGATTTTGAGTGTTTTCTAGGTTCCTTTTGAGGATTTTCTTCTCATTTTTGACTCTCACAAGTTCCTAATTTATATCTTCAAATCTTTTCTTCATGTCAAATAATTCTCTCTGTTTTCTCCAATGTGCTTTTCTATGTGCTTTTAATCTCTTGGTGGGTTTTGACTGGCACATATTGGAGACACAGTCTTTTATAAGACTATGTTTTGAGATAGAAGGGTGGAATTTTTTCTTTGCCATATTTCTGAAGTTCAGAGGGCTGCTTTTTATTTATTTATTTATTTTGTCGGTCATGGGGCTTGAACTCTGGGCCTGGGCGCTGTCCCTTAGCTCTTCAGCTCAAGGCGAGCGCTCTACCACTTGAGCTACAGCACCACTTCTGGTTTTCTGTTGGTTTATTGGAGATAGGAGTCTCACGGTCTCTCCTGCCCGGGCTGGCTTTGAACCGTGATCCTCAGATCTCAGCCTCCTGAGTAGCTCGGATTACAGGCGTGAGCCACCAGTGCCTGGCGAGGGCTGCTTTTTAAATTGAACATAGTTGGAATTCAGAGCCCCAAGCTCCTTTGCATGTTTCTCCAGAGATATGAAGACATTTTCCAGGTGGTTAATGTGATTAATTAACCTGTCATTTTCTATCTTTCTCCTCCTTGGACATTCCTTTTCCCAATGTCCATTTTGTTTGCAATAAGCACACTGATGTATTCTTAGAGGTTCCCTATTGCCATTTGGAAATGAATTGTACTGTCTTTGCCAAGAGTTTCTTGATCCCTATTCTGGTGCTCCTACCAAAACTCAAACCCTCTTTTTAGACTCTTTTTCCCGGGTATCTCTGTTAACAAACACCCTCTGGGCGACTACTTCCAAATTAGAATAAACTTTTTCCCTCAAAACCTTCTGACTTTTGAAGTTTTATTCTAATATTTGGGGCTGTCTGGGTAACTAATGCCATATTTAGGGCTTTTTCATTCTCCAGGGCTTCAAGATCTATAGGCCTATATGTCCTATAGGCTTCTGGGAGAAGTTTCAGAAAAGCATTAGGGTACTCACTGGGGAACTGTACCATTTCACCCACCTTAGATTGATGATTTGGCTTTTTAGCCACTGCAGTATCCCTGCTAACAGAACCTGGTAATAATAGGTAAGCACCTCCATACCTCAATTGCTGTTAGTCTCAGCTTGGGTAAGTCTATAGAAAGACTTTCTGGATCAATAGTGGGGCTACTCTCTGGTCGAAGGACCACCTTCAAGTCACCAAGAAGGATTCACTCCCTTTTCCACCAGGTGAAAAGTGCATGTAAAATTTGCTGACACTCATCCCAGATGTGCTTGTGTGTGAAAATTACAGTCTCTAATGAAGTAATGAACCCCTTTTTTCTGAAAGGGATGGATTTTGCTGTTTCTAGTTATATAGGTCACTAGTTGTAAAGGGAACATATACTAGAAATAGGGCTTGCCCACCATCTCCTCCATGTTCCTTTCTCAAAGGTAATAAGGGTAACATACCACATTGTACCACCTCAGACTAGTACAAGTAACCACTTTTGGTATGGGAAGACTTAACATTAGAGGTGCTGATGGCAAAGAATAGGAGAGAGAGTACATCAGTGCATCTTCCTCTGAGGAATTCTGTAAACCTGGGGGAGAATATTTTTTTGGATATGACAACCTAAGGCCTTGTTCTCCCATTCTGAGAAAAGAAGTAAACAGGTGTATGCAGGACACAGATAGAACTATCAGCATACATACAAAGACCAAGAGCCACAGACACTTAACCAATATGTGTCATACCTCTCAATGTTGACCTCTACAAGAGGTCCCAGATGACAGAGAGAATGTCCCAGATTGTGTCTTGAGGAGGCCACAGATGACCTCTGGATGATTTCACATATGTCCTCCCTAGTAGGCCCTAGATGACCTCTCATGGAGGTTCCAAATTGATTCCCAAGGAAGTGTCAGATAATCTCCAAAGGAGTTTACAGATGTCTTTTCAATGAGGCTGACATTACCTCTCAAGTAGCTCCCAGATGGCCACTCAAGGAGGCCACATATGAACTCCAGAGGAAGTTCCAAATAACCCTCTTGAGAAAGCAACAGATGACCTCCAGGGAAGGTCCTATATAGCTTCTCAAGGAAGTCCCAGATGATGTCCAAAGACGGTCATAGATTTCTCATCATGGTAGCCTGAGATGACCTCCCAAAGAAGCTCCAGATGACCTCAGGAGGTGGTCCTAGATTGCCTCTTAAGAAAGCCCCAATGCTACTTTTGAAGAGGTCTCAGGTGGCCTCCTGAGGAAGCTCCAGATGACTTCTGGAGAATTCCAAGATGGCCCCTGGAGAAGGCCCCAGATGACCTCCAGCATAGGTCTCAGATGGCTTCTCAAGAAAGTTGCAGATGTACTATTGATGAGGTTCCAGATGGCTTCCCATGGAAGCCCTACATTATCTCTCAAGTAAGTTCCAGATGGCGTCCCAAGGAAGCCACAAATTGCTTCCAGAGGGGTCCTAAACAAGCTGGCAATCTTGCCAACATGCACCTCTAGAGGTACATAAATGACTTTTGTCCATGTTGGACCTCCGGAGACAAACACTCGAGGTAGACTCTCAACCCTGAAGGCTGACACTCACACCTATGGGGATTTTTCCCTGGGTCCAAGGCCTGATGCAATCCAAATGGATTATCTCCATGGAGTCTTCAAAATTAAAACCTCTGTAGTTCAAGAAAATCCATCGAGACACGTTTTATATAATAAATGTTCTCCAAACCAGCAACCCCCAAAATTATGATATCCAAAGTTCCAAACATTAAAGGGACAGCCTCTTTTCCTCTTCTCTTTATCTCTCCTTTGCTACAGACCTATACTTCGTTCGAGGTCTTTTCCTTTTTCCCTTCTACCAGTTCCTTCTTCTCTTTAGAGCTCTCCACTCTCCACAGACCTGAACTGCTTTGCAGGGCTCGTCAGTTGCCATCCTTCACCTTCTACCCTCTCTCAACTTCCTCTCCACCCAGGTCTTTCCCCTTATGCTATCACACCAGTTCTTTCCTTCCAAGACTTTTTCCTTTTTCTCTCACCTATTGCTCTGAACAAGCAGCCTTTGTAAAGTCTGTACCCCTTCTCCACTCCAACTGCCTGTTTTCGACTATCACAACCCAAACTGCCCACAACCCAATCACTTCTTAACAGCTCAACACATGGTGATTAATGCATCAGTCCCTCCCACAGGATGCCTCACCTTCTTTGGTGGCATTCTTTGTCCTCCCCAGCTGGCCAGGAGATGGGCCCATGCTGATTATCAGACCCTATAGATTATCGGGCACTGCTAATTATTACAGTATCCTCCTTGTGAACTAGTAGCAATTGAAATTGGAAATTTGATTGTGGTATTACAAACTCGTTGTGACATCACAAACCCATTTTGACATGATCACCGCCACGACATCACAAAGCCATTGTGACAACATTGTCATTGTTACATGATGATTCCATTGTTACATCTCAAATCTATTATGACCTCTTAGCTCCTTTGAAAATCACATGCCCTTTTCAACATCACAGTCCCTTTGTGTATCCATATCCTTGTTGTTAAGTAATGACAATTGAGATCAGACATGCCATTATAACATCAAAAATTGTTAGTGACATCCTCAACAGTGTGACATCACATTTTCATTATGAGAGCATCAGCTCATTGTGACATCACCAAACTCAATGACAGAATCGCATTATGACAACAATTCTCATTGTGACATCATAGATACATTGTGAATGCCTATTCTGTGATTTCATTGTATTTCAAATGTGGCATGAGAGTTGATATCAGAAACGCAATTTTGTGCCTACAAACCATTTTGACATCATAATCACTTTGTGACATCACAGTACCATTGTGATATCACTAACACAATGTGACATCACAAAGCTCTCCTGTCCTCATAACTTTTGTGACATGCTGACATTGTGATATCTTAGACCTTTTTGCCCTCATAATTTGTTATCAACCTCATATTTCATGTATGACTTGAGATAACAGAAATCAACTGTGACATCATGACCATTGTGATATCACACTGAGAGATGTCATGATCATCTTGTCACATTGTGACATTACAAAAGGTTTTGATGTCACAATTAATTGGTGATGCCATACGGTAAGGGGTCTATGATGTCACAATTGATTAGTGATATCCAAATGGCATAACGGATCTCATTTTTCATGAAATCACAGAGAATATGAGTTCAAAACAGACTGTGGTATCTCCAAAGTCATGTGTTTTCACAAACGTTATGAAATCAGAGGAGGATTGTGATGTCACAGTGTGACACAATGTTTATGATGTCTGTCAGTGTGATGTCACAATGGTCATGATGCCACAGTGGATTTCTGATATCATATATCATAACTGCAATATTATAAGGTTGAAAACAGATTACGAGCTCATAAAGGGCCTAAGACATCACAATTGCTCTACATCACAAGACTTATGAGGACAGGGCAGGTTTGTGATATCACAGTGTGTTAGTGATATCACCATGGCACTGTGATGTCACAAAGTGATTGTGATGCCATATATTTATAAGATCACAATATATTTCTGACATCAACCCACATGCCACATTTGAAATAGAATGAAATAAGAGAATAGGCATTTACAATGTGACTATGACATCAAAATGACAATAAATGTCATAATGCTATGAAGTCATTGTAAATTGGTGATGTTGCAAGGAGGTAATTGTGTAATAATGAATATGTGTTGTCCCACTGGTGATGGGGTCACAAAGGTTTGTGATGTTACAATGGCATATATGAATTCAATTGTCAAGTATTCACAATGAGGATATGGGTACACAAAGGGACTATGATGTCACATATGCCATGTGTGTTTTCAAAGGTACATAGGGGTCATGATAGCTTTATTATACACAGTTGTGATGAGGTCACAATGGGCTTTTGATGTCATAATGATTTGTAATATCTAAACACAAGTCCATTTTCAATTGTTACTATTTCACAATGTGCATACTAGTTCACAGAATGAGTTGGAAGTACTAATGGACATGAATTTTTAAAAATGTTAGGAGGTCATTTTAGGTTTGTGAATGAACAATGGGAGAGTGATATCACCATGACAATGTCAACTCATTACATCATGTCAAAATATTGTTTTGGTGTCACTATTAGTTGATGATTCCACATTGGTTGTGAGGTCACAAAATATTGGTGATGTGTTGGGCATGTCACAATGACATTATGATTCTCAATTGTCCTAACTTACAATGAGTATATGAGTTCCCAAAGGGACTGTGGTTTCTCTAAAAGTATGTGTTGAAATCCTAAAAGTTTTGTGATGTCAGAATTTGACAAAATGGATATGACATCTGGCAGTAGGATGCCAACATGGTCATGATGTCACTGGGAATTTGTGATATCAAATGTCATATATGAAAACTAATGAGGTCAACAACAGATTATGAGGACAATAAGGCCTAAGGTATCAGACTTGCAGCATGTCACAAAAGTTATCATGATAGGTTTGTTATCATGATAGGATAGGTTTGTGATATCACGGTGGTTTAGTAATATCACAATGGCAACATGATATACAAAGGGATTGTGATCTCACAATGATTATGAGTTCCTGATTTTTTATGATATCTACCTACATGCCACAATTGAAATAGAATGAAATCACGGAAAAGGCATTCATAATGTGTCTATGAAATCACCATGACAATGTGAAGTTATAATTCTATCATTATAGTTTTGTGATTTCATAATGAGTAGATGGTATAAAAATGATAATGTGATGTCACAATTATGATGATCTCACAAACTGTTTTGGATGTCAAAATGTCATGTCTGATTCTCAATTGTCAATATTTCACAGTGGGGCTTTGGGTACACAAAGGGACTCTGATATCACAAAGCTATGTATTTTTCAAATGTTACAAGACATTATAATAGATTTGAAATGTCACAATGTGATCTTGGTATCAAAAACAACAATGTGAAGTCACAATGGGTTTGTGATGTCACAGTAGTGATGAGGTCACAATGGGTTAGTTATGTCACGAGTTTGTAATATCACAATTATTTGTCCAATTTCAATTGCTACTAGTTGACCATGAGGACACTGTAATAAACAGCAGTGCCCCTATAATCCATGGGAACAGATAGTCATCATGGCCTCCTAATCTGGACCAATTGAAAGGGGGGGTGCATGACACTGGAGGGGGCAGGACATGCTGCTGAAGGAGATAGGATGTCAAGTCCCACATGGTGAGCTGCCAAGAAGTGAATGGGCATGGGCATTTGGTAAGTGATAATTGAAAACTGGAAGGCAAGAAATTATTGCAGTTGGCGAAGGGTACTGCCTATATATAAGCTGCATTTTCAGAGCAAGAGAAGGGGAGAGAAAAAGGTTAAAGGCCTGGATGGAAAGAAGTGATGAGACTGCTGGAGGCCAAAGACCTGGGAGGAGAGGAAATTGAGAGAGAGAAGGAGGTGAAGGATGGCAACTGGCCACCTGAACAAGGCAGGGCAGGCCTGTCAAGAGCAGAGTAGCCTGAAGCGAAGAATGGAATCCTGGAAGGAAAAAATGAAAAGAGCTGAAAGTTAGGACAGATCTGTAGAGAAGGAGAATGAAGAGATAGGAAAAAAGCCTTGTCCTTTGAAGTGTGGAGCATTGGAGATCATTAATTTGGCAGTTGGTTGTTTGCAGACCAGTTAACAAATGGCTGAACTGCACTTTGGAGGTCTGAAGGTTCATGGTTGAGACTGAATTTAGCTCTCCGCATCTAGCCCGGCCAAGGTAGTCGCTTGTTACAAAACTTATGAGGACAAGACAGGTTTGTGATGTTACATTGCATTAATGATATCACAATGTAAATATGAGGTCAAAAAGGGATTGCAATGTCACAATGATGGTGTGGTCACAATGGGTTTCTGAAATAAACCTATATCCCACATTTGTGATATAATGAAATCACAGAATAGGCAATCGCATTGTCTCTAGGACCTCACAATGAAAATGTGATGTCATAATGCCATGATGTCATTGTCATCTTGGAATATAACAATGGGCTGATGGTATTATAACAACAATGTGAGCTCACTCTGGAGGTGATGTCACAATGCATTTGTAATGGTAATTTGGCATGTCTGATGTCAGTTGTCTTTGTTCATAATGACATGGTTACCCAAAGGGACCATGATATCACAAACACCATGTGCTTTTTCAAAGGTGCTAAGCGGTCACAACAGTTTTGGGATGTCACACGGTGATCATGATATCACTGTGGCAATATGATGTCACAATAGGTTTGTGATGTCAAGTGATAATAAGGTCACACTTGGATAGTGATGTCACAATGAATGTGTAATATCACCATTACATGTCCAATTTCATTCTACTAGATCACAATGAAGATACGAGTTCAGGTAAGGAGCTAGAAGTCAGAAAGGCCATGAATTTTGTAAAATATTATGAGGACATAATAGGCTGGTGAAAATGCAATGAGATAGAGATATCCCATTGGCAATGTGATGCTACCATTACATGAGATAGTATGGTTTTGAAGTTACAAATGGTGATGCCATACACGTGATGAGGTCACATAGGTTTGTGATTTCACAATGGGTTGGTGATGTCACAATCTCATGCCAGATCTCTAATTGTCAATGACTATATAAGTTCACAATGGATAATCATGTATCCAAAGGCATATGTTGGCACAAGTGTAATGAGTCTTAACACGTTTGTGTTGTCTCATGTGACTGAGTGTCAAGAAATCTGGCAGTGTGATGTCACAGTGGTCATGATATCACAGTGGATTTTTGATATCACATATCATGCCTGAAGTATTATGAGTTAAACAACTTATGAACTCAGGGAGGCCAAAGAGATCACACTGGCAGCATGTCAAAAAATTTATGTAGATAAGACTGTTTTGTGATGTCACAGTGCATTAGTGATATAATAATGGCAACGTGGTGTCATCAAGGTATGGTGATATTATAATGCTTATGTGGTCACAATGTATTTCTGATATCAACCCACCAGCAATATTTGAAATAGAATGAGATCACAGAATAGGCATTCCAATGTATCTGTGACATCACAATTACATGTGATTTGATGTCATTGTTGTTTTATGATGTCATGATGGGCTGATGTTATCATAATGACAATGTGATGTTACACTGGTGATTATGTCACAAAGGTTTTGCGATGTTAATTGGCATGCCTGATCTCAATTGTCATTAGCTCAACATGAGGATAGGAGTATACAAAAGGCCTGTCATGTCACAAAGGCCATGCTTTCTTTCAAAGCTTCTGAAGTCATAATAGTTTTGGGATTTCACAATGTGATCATGTTGGTACAATGGCAACGTGATAACACAGAGTTTGTGATGTCTCCAAGGTGATGAGGTCACAAAGAGTTAAAGATGTCTCATCAAGTTTGTAATATAACAGTGACATAGACAATTTCAATTTCTTCTAATTCACTATGAGGATACTAAAATAACCAGTGGGGCAGAATTATCTGTAGGAGCTGATATTCATTGTAAATTCTTGGCTTGGCCCACGAAAGAGTGTGGGGAATGCTGCCAAAGGTGGAGGTGTCAAGCCTCACACGGTGAGCTGTCAAGAAGTGATTGAGCATTGGGCAGTTTTGGAAGTGATGGCTGAAATCTGTTAGTATTGAGATCCGTTGGAGGGAGGAGGGGTACAACCTATATATATGTTGCATTTTCAGGGCATTGTAAGGGGAGATAAAAATGGGAGTTACCTGGATGGAAGAAAGTTGTCAGACAGCAGGAAAGGAAAAACCTGAGAAGGGGGGAAGCTGAGGGAGAGCAGAAGGTTGGCAATTGGTCACTGGGGCAGAGTAGGGCAGGCCTGTGGAGAGTGCAGAGGCCTAAAGAGAAGAAGGAAGTGGTGGAAGGGAAAAAGGGAAAGATGAGGAAGGAATGACACGTCTGTAGAGAAGGAGGGAAGAATGGAAAACAAAAAAGCCTTGTCCATTGAGCTTTGGAGCTTTGGAGATCATAATTTTGTGGTTGGTGGTTTGCAGAACAATTAAGAAAGGGTGGAGCTGCCCATTGGAGGTCTGAGGTTTGGTGGTCAAAGGCTGCTCTTGAACCTGGGTATCCAGTCCTGGATAAGTTCATCACAGTCCCCTTTCTAGTGAAAAATGGTTTATTATATTAAATGTGACTCAATGTATTTTCTCCTTGCCTTAGAGGTCATATGTACATGAGTACACAGAAAGAGCTTGAAGTCTCAAAGTCCATGAATTTTCTAAGATCTGATGAGGCCATAACAGGTTTGTAAAAACACAATGGGATAGTGATATCACAACAGTAATACCACAATATCATGTCAAAATAATGATTTGATACAACAATTAGTTGTTGATGCTATTCTCATGATGAGGTCACAATAAGTTTGTGATGTCACAATGGGTTCATGATGTCAGAGTGGCATGGGGGATCTCAACTGTAATTAATTGGCAATGAATATGTGAGTTCAAAAAGGGACTGTAATGTCTCCAAAGGCATGTTTTGTTAGAAATGTGAGGTCACAATATGACAAAATGGTCATGTCATCTGGCAGTTAGATGTCACCGGGGATTTCTGATATCACCTGTCATACCAGAAATATCAGATTGAAAACAGATTATGAGCTCAGAAAGGGCCAAATATATGGCAATGGCAGTATGTCACAAAACTTATAAGGACAGGACTGGTTTGTGATGGCACAGCAAGTTAATGATATCACAATGGCAATGTGATGTTACAAAGGATTGTGATATCACAATGGTTTTATGGTCAAAATGGGTTTCTGATATAGAATGAATTCACATAATAGGCCTTCACACTGTTAAGTCTATGATGTAACAATGTCACTGTGATTTATATTGCTGTGATGCCATTGTCATTTGGTTATGTCACAGTGAGCTGAAGGTGTCATAATGACAATTTGATGTCATTGCTGATTTATGATGTTACAATGGTTATGAGTTCACATTATGTTTCTGATATTAACACGCATGTCGTTTGAAATAAAATGAAAAAGCTGGGCGCCGTTGCCTCACGCCTGTAATCCTTGCTACTCCAGAGGCTGAGATCTGAGGTTACCGGTTCAAAGCCAGCTTAGGCTGGAAAATCTATGAGAATCTTATTCCCAATAAAAACCATTAGAAAACTGAAAGTGGCTCTGAGACTCAAGTGATAGAGCACTCGCCTTGAGCTGAAGAGCAGGGACAGCACCCAAGCCCAGAGTTCAAGCCCCATGACCGACAAAAAAATATTAAAACAGGCATTCACAATCTTTTTATAACATCACAATGACAATGTGATCTCATAATGCTATCTTGTCATTGTTGTTTTGTCATGTCAAAAGCAGTTGATGCTGTTATAATGAAAATGTTATGTCACTCTGGTGATGTCACAAAGGGTTCATGATGTTAAATTGGCATGTTTGAAATCAATTGTCAGTTCATAATGAGGGTATAGTTCCACAAAGGGACTGTGTTGTCACAAAGGGCATGTGTTTTTTCTTTTCTGTTTTTTTTTTGGGGGGGGTCCGGTTGTGGGGCCTGAACTCTGGGCCTGGGTGCTATCCCTCAGCTCTTCAGTTCAAGGCTAGCGCTCTACCACTTGAGCCACAGCGCCACTTCCGGCTTTTTTCTTTTTGCTTATGTGGTGCTGATGAATCGAACACAGGGCCTCATGCATGCAAGGCAAGTGCTCTACCACTGAGCCACCTTCCCAGCCTGACATGTGTTTTTTCAAAGGTGATATGAGGTCTTAATAGGTTTGTGATGTCACAATGTTATAGTGATGTCAAATGGCAATGAAAGCTCACACTGGGTTTGTGATTACACATTGGTGATGATATCAAATAGTTTTGTGAAGTCACATCTCATAATCACATGTCCAATTTCACATGTCCAATGAGGATATGAGTTCACAGAAGAAGACACGTATAAATGGCCATGAATTTTCTAAAATGCTATGAAGACATACTAGGTTTTTGAAAACACAATGGGATAGTGATATCACGATGGCAATGTGATGTTGCAATATGATGACTTAATAATGTTTTGATATCATAATTTGTGATGCCACACAGATGAATTCACAAGAAGTGTCTGATGTCCAAATGGGTTGGTGAAATCAAAATGACACATGTGATTTCAATTTTCATTAACTCACAATAAGTACATGAGCTCACAAAGGGACTCTGATGTCTCCTAAGGCATGTATTTTCACAAAAGTGATGAAGTCCTAACAGGTGTGTGTTGTCAGAATGTGACAAAATGCTCATAACATCTATCAGTGTGATGTCACCATGATCTAGATGTCACACTGGATTCGAGTATCACATTTCATACCTGGATTGGGCTTGAGAGGATTGGAATTTCACAGTGGGTTAGTATTATCACTATGGAAATGTGGGGTCACAAAGGGATTGTGATGTCACAATGACTATTAGATCACAATGTGTTTCTAGTATAATAGGCTTGTGCTGTCACAATTGGTTGGAAATGTCACAATGGCATGCCAGATCTCAAATGTCATTAATTCACAATGAAGATATGAGTTTACAAAGGGACTGTGTTGTCTCTAAAGTCATGTGTTTCACAAATATGATGAAGTCCTAACAGATTTGTGAGTTCATAATGTGCCACTATGATCTTGATGTCTATCAATGTGATGTCACAATGTTCATGATGTCACAATGTTCATGATGTCAGAGTCAATTTCTGATATCATATGTCATACCTGAATTATTATGTTTCAAAACAGATTATAAGCTTACTAAAAGCCAAAATATCCTAATGGCAGCATTTCACACAAGTTATGACTAATTTATGACCTCCTCATCAGTATGGCATCGCGAATTGTGACATCAGAACATTATTATAACATGATGTTGAGACATCACATTGTCATTGTGAAATCACTGTCCCGTTGGGTTTTCACATAGTATGACCTCACACTATGAAGCTTCTTCTATCAAATGGTATCCTCATATTGAATTATGAGTAATTGAAATTGGATCATTCTGATATTACAAACAAACTGTGACATCACAAAGCCATTGTGACCTCATCACCACGGTGACATCAAAACCGAAAGGGACATCTCATTCCATTGTGACATTATGGATCACATTGTGCCATTCCAAAACTATTATGACTTATAATCACCTTTGAAAACACACATGGCCTCTGTGACATCACAGAACATTTTTTGTATTCATAACTTCATGGGGAACTAATGACAACTGACATCACACATACCAAGGAAACATAACAAATCCTTTCTGACATCATAATTGTGACACCATGTTGCCATTATGACACCATCAGATCATTTTGAACTACAATGACATCATAGCATTTCCACATCACATTGTTATTCTGATGTCATAGACACGTTGTGTTTGCCTATTATGTTATTGATTCTATTTTTAATGTGGCATGTCGGTTATCAGAAACCCATTGTGTGTTGATGACCATTTTGATATCATGATGTCTTAATTCCATCACATTGCCATTGTGATGTCACGTTGCCAAATTAATGTCACAAAGGAATTTTGATGTGACAATCGTTGTGAAATCAGAATGAGTTTCTGATATCAACTCACATGCCACATTTCAAATAAAATGAAATCACAGATTAGGCATTCATAATGTGACTATGATATCACAATGACATAATGGCAAATGTTATAATGTCATTGCCATTTTGTGATGTCACCATAAGCTAAAGATGTCATAACAACAATATGATGTTACACCTGTTATGACGTCACACAGGGTTTATAATGTTACAATGGTGGGTCACAATGTGTTACTGATATCAACTGACATGCCACATTTTAAATAGAATGAAATCACAGGATATACATTCACAATGTGTCTAAGACAGCAAAATGGCAATGTGGTGTCATAATGCTATGAGGTCATTGTAGCTTGTTAATGTAACAATGTGCTGATGGTGTCATAATGACTGATATCACACTGGTGATGATGGCACAAATGGTTTGTGATGTCACAATGGTATGTCAGATCTTAATTGCCATTAGTTTACAGTGAGGACATGAGAATGAAGTCACCATGACATATACAAATGAACTGTGATGACACAAACGCCATGATTTTTGTCAAAAGTGCTAAAGTTCCTAACAGGTTTTGGTTGTCAAAATGTTAATGATATAAAAATGGGTTAATGATGTCAAAACTAGTTTGTAATATCACATATTATGTCAAATTTCCATTGCTACAAGTTCCCCATGATACAAGTTCACAGAAGGATCTTGATGTCCCAAAGGCCATGCATTTTCTAAGATGTGATTAAGTCATAATAGGTTTGTGAAAGCATGATGGTACAGTAATATCACAATTGCAATATGATGTCAAATTCTAATTAATTGGTGATTCTATAATAATGATGAGTTCAAAATTGTTTTGTGATGTTGCAGTAGATTGATGATGTGACAATGGCATTCCAGACCTCAATTGTAATTAACTCACAATGAGTATATAAATTTAGAATGGGCTTGTGAGGCTTCCAAAGCATTTGTTGACACAAATGTAATGAAGTCAAAACAGATTTGTGATGTGACAATATGACACAATGGTCATTACATCTAGCAGTGTGATGTCACTATGCTCATGATGTCAAAGTATATTTCTAATATTTCATGTCATTCCTGAAATAATTTGAGGTCGAAAATAGATTGAGCTATCAATGGGCCTAACGTAACACAGTGGCAATATGTCACAAAACTTTTGAGGACAGGACATGTTTGAGTTGTCACAGTTGTTTAGAGATATCACAATTTCAATGTTACCTCACAAAGGGTTTTTGATGTCACAATGGTTATGAAGTCAAAATGTGTTTTTGATATGAATCCACATGCCACATTGGAAATGTAATGAAATCACGTAATAGGCATTCATAATGTATATATGATGTCACAATGACAATGTGATGTCATAGTGGTATGATGTCATTACAGATTTGTGATGTCACAATGAGCTGATTTCGTCACAATGACAATGTGATGTCACACCTATGATTATATTGTAAATACTTTGTGATATTTCTTTGGCATATCTGATCTCAATTGAAATTTCACAATGAGGATATGGGTACACAAAGGGACTGTCATGTCACAAAGGCCATGTGTTTTTTTAAAGGTGCTAAAGACGTCATAATGGGTTTGGGAGGTCTCAAGGTGATTGTACTGTCACAACAGCAATGTGATATCATAATGGCTTTGTGATGTCACCTTGGTGATGAGGTCACAATGGACAGGACCAGTTTGTGATGTCACAACAGGTTACTATCTCAATGGCACTGTGATGTCACAAAGGGATTTTCACAGCACAATGGCTTTGAGGTCACAATGGATTTCTGAAATCCACCAATATTGCTCACTTGAAATAGAATGAAATCACAGAATAGGCATTCACAATATGTCTATAATGTCACTATGACATATGATGTCATAATACTATGATATGTAAGTTTAGTGATGTTAAAATGGCATGTCTTATCTTACTAGTCATTAGATTACCATGAGGATCCCAAAGGTTGCTATTGTGCTGAGTCCATTACACAGGATTCTTTTTGCTATTTTTTAAAATCGTTCTGAGTCCTTGCAAGGTTGATATCCCCAAAAATCACACACACACACACACACACACACACACACACACACACACACACACACACACACACACACACAAACAAACATAAAGAGACACCGTGCACCAGCTTGGTGTGTGGGGTGGATGGAGAAGAGTCCTCTGTTGGGCTGAGTGGAGATTCGATCCCTCCCCCCTGGCAGCTGCTGAGGTTGGGGGGAAGCCCTGACCTGAGGTGAGGCTGCTTCTGCCATGGCCTGGTAGACTTAGGGCAGATTCAGGACAGCACAAAGCCAGGGATGGAGGCATGGCTGAGGGAGGGAGGAGGCGTGACCCAGGGGAGGACAGGGCGTGGCTGAGGGGACACATATCTGCTGCAGCCAGGGGCACACATGGACTGCAGCACTTGTGCAACAGGGGCAGGTCAGCCCTGGAGAGAAGTGGGGGCAGAGAGAGAGCAGAGAGAAGAGCAGGCACATGCACCAGGGGTGGCGGCCTCAAAACCTGATGCTGTGGGAGAATTGGGCTGGGCCAGGAATACAAAGCACAGAAAGCCAGCACATCAGGCACATCCCTCACACCATTGCTGCACGCTGCACACAGAACCACAGCCTACAGATTCTCCCAGCAGCACAAGTGAGTGGCCGATCACAGGTCAGCACCTTGCGACCTCCCCCTACCACTCCCACTCCCCCCCCCGCAAATCCCGCCTTCCTCTTGTGTCCCAACCATGCCTCCCCAGCACCAGGCAGGCCAGCCCTGACTCTGCCACAAATGCGCCCCAGGAGTTGGGGGTTGGGGAGTGGGTGTTGACTCTGGGAACTCACCCCCATCCCTAGTGGCCAGTATCCCTGGAAATGGGGAGATGCAGGAATGGGTGAGAAGGGGTCACCACTGAGCCCCTGGCTGGAGCAGTGGGAGCCACACAGTCCCACATCTGCACCCTTCCTCTCCCTGGTGGGAACCTGGTGGCTTTAGTCAGAGGTGAGGAACATCACCTCTGCACCTGCCTTATTGGGTCTTTTCCTTTTTTGCTGGGAGTGGGGGATGTTGGATGCAGAAGATAGGCCTCCCTTGCTATGTGAGCCCTTGTCCTCTGTGCTCAGTCACCCTTTCATCTGAGGAGGGTCCCAGAAAAGCCCACTAGGGAGTTGAGGGCACGGGGGTCAGATACTAGGTGAATATATGGGAGGAACACACACCCTCAGATACATATAACCGGCCTATCCCCCCACCCCAGCTGTCAACAGTACTCACAGGGTGATCACATTTCCCAGCTCTGCCAGAGTCTGCTGGTGTTCCCTGTCCATCTGGTCTCCTTGTCCTCCCCAAGAATCTGCCCAGTTGCCCAGAAGTATCTAGGCTGGAAGTAGGAGTCTGTACATGTATGTAGCCTTTAGGACCCCATCCATTTCCTCAACACCGCCCCCACCCTGGGTCAGACACCCCCCTTGGGACCCCATGACCCACTGCTTGTTTCACAGCCCTGCTCTGAGGACCCACCTGTCTGGGGATTCCTTCACCCAGCATCCTGGTGTAGGGTTTTGGTGAATGGGGAGTTAAGGCTGGTTGTTCCCAAGGAGAAGGGTCTGGCCCTGGAGAAGGGGAGAGGTGGGGTCGTGCTGTGTCATTAGAGTGGTGCTCCCCTTGTATGGGAGCTCTTGGTTCTGACAAGGGAACAGAGAATGGGAACCCACGTGCTCCGATGAGTAATCAACAAACTTAGGAGAAGTACTACTCTGAGTCTGTGTGTGTGTGTGTGTGAGAGAGAGAGAGAGAGAATCTTTCTCCTTGTACAGCCTGACTGTCCTCAGGTGAGTGATCAGTTGGCAAATTGCAGGTGCTGCATGGAAGTGTCATATGTCACCATTCTGGAGGTGTGTGTGTGTGTGTGTGTGTGTGTGTGTGTGTGTGTGTGTGTGTGTGTGTGTGTGTGTGTGTGTGTTGGGAGAGCAGGGAGATGAGAACAATGAAAATATATTTAAGTCACCATGTCTAAAAACAGCAAAAAACATTTTATTTCTCTCTGTGTGTGTGTATTTGTTGTTGTTGTTCTTCATCAATACCAAGTACAAGCCCAGCCACACTTTTTGTTTTCTCCTTCACAGTTTCATGGCTCCTTTATGGAAGATTTCAGTAGGCATTACTTTCCTCCCCTTTCCACCTCTCTCTTCCCCCTTTCCTGTAGCCCACAGTAGCTGCTGGGCCAGAGTGGGCCTCCTCTAGAAGAACTGTGTGAACCCTGGACTGGAGTGGTCGCCTGTCCTTCTATCCCCAGCCGGAAGTTTCATGAGGCGAATGAGATCACAGCCACATTCTTCAAGCCAGACACTCTGCTCTTGTGTGTTTAGTTGGAGGTAATTCAAGGGTATGGAATGTGTTTGCCCAACATAATTAGGGAACGAGATGAGGGAAATGATAAGGCAGGGGGTGTGAAGCTATGAGGTTTTGGGGACTGGGGTATGGTGTGACATGGCAGATGGTTCACCATGACAATGGATGAGAGGGGAACCATATCTAGGGCATTAACGGTCTCTGTGGGCATTTCTGGCACAGGGTTGTGGGCCCCCACTGTTGGTGAGGATACCCTCCTGGGGCAGTGATCAGTGTCAATCCTCCCTGGAGTCCTGCAGAATCCAGTCTGTGTCCCACCTGGGCTGTTTCCAGCTGGGCAGTGGTAGGCAAGTCCATTTACCCTGCTGGAGCCCGCTCGGTATCAGGAGGTAGCAGTTAGTTAGGGCTGGCTGAATGCCAGTTTCTGTAACCTGTTATAGGCAGTCTGGAAGGAAAAGGGGACCACTGATTTTGGAACCCTTTAAGTTTGATTGGGACAAATTAAATACCACATTCTCCAGGGTTTTTTTTTTTTTTAAGCTGGCAATTTCCACTAATACCTGGGATTATGGATCAAATTAGATGGATGATTTCAGCCAACAAACAATGATGTTCAAAGCAGCACAGGCAGAGTTCCCAAGCCAGATTGTCTCCTGCTTTGAACATTGTGCCTTGACTGCCTTTCTCTGGCAGCTGTTGCATCTCACCAGGGTGATGACCCCAATTGAGGACATTGTGGGGAGCAGACATTGTGACCTCACCATCCCCAGCCTGCCAACAATGAGCAGAGATGATTCCCAGCATCTGTACTGGACTCTGGGAGATTCAGAGAACCCAGGCTACCTCAAGCATCCTTCATCTGCAACATGAAATTTAAGGGCCACATGTGGTGGACAATCCTGGCCGGCCCCAGGGGGAGGACAGGAGTCCCCTTGAGCCAGCCATTCAGCTCACAGCAAACTCATTCACACCTCTATGGTGAATTGAGTGCCACAGAGCTGGTCAGCTGCTGGACAGAGATCGTTAAGAAGACAGGCATCCCAGAGGCCCTGGAATGTAGCGAGTACATAGTGGCTCCCACCCTCAGAGCCAAAACAGTTAAGTGTTGTGGCACCAGGAGTGGGTAAGAGGGAGGAGGGAGAACTGTGGGAGAGCTACATCAGGCTTTCTCCCCACTCCCCCACAGAGGATTCTTACCTGAATCAGATGGGATTTTCTGTAGTATTGTCATAGACAGATGCTCATTCATTTAACCAACAAACAATTACAGTGTGCACGAGGCTCTGGGGGGTCATAGACAATGAAAAGTTCCAGGCCTGGTTCCACAGCCCATGAAGAAACCTTGGATTGATCTGGATGCCAGTGCTTCAAGCCTGTCATCCTAGTTACTTAGGAGGCTGAGATCAGAGGATTGAGGCTTTTGGCCAGGTCAGGAAAGCCTGTAAGACTCTTGTCTTCAATTAACTACCAAAAATAAAACACCAGAAATGGATGTGTGGCTCAAGCCATAGACTGCTAGCCTTGAGTAAAAAGGCTTATGGAAAGCACCTAGGCTCCGAGTACAAGGCCCAGAACTGACACAAAGAAAGTAAAGAGAGAAAGGAGGGAAGGACAGAGGGAGAAAAAAGGAAAGGAAGGAAGAAGGGAGAACATGCAAGCCATGGTTTGGAGTCTCTGGATCAAGGGAGCCAATTATTCACAATCTATGTGGGGACAGTTTCAGAGCCTAAAGCCAGTATGGAGGACCAAGCCACTGACCCCTCAGAAACTTCATGCCATCCAGGAGCTGTGTGGTCACTGACAATATAGGGAACCAGCCTCAGGTAGAACCTAGGGCTCAGAGTGGGTCACCAGGTTTCAATTATGCCCAGCCTCATTGAGTTTATTTTCTGGTCAGATAAAAAGAAAGTTTTCAAGGGCTAGGGAGGTATTGGAGTGAGAGAGTTTCAAGGGGGGGGGGATCAAAGTATAAGTAGGAATTTGAAGAGGGAGAATGATCCTGGGTCACATGTGTCAGGCCTTTGGAGCCATGACCTCGACTGACAACATAGACTACCAGCCTTTGATCCAGCCACACTGCTATTAAAAGTCCTGGCACCTTGGGTTCATCATTGACAACCTGACTGCCTTTCACTGCAGGATGCCTGTGCAGTACACCCTTAGGGACTAGGACTTTCCAGGGCTCAATCTGACGATACCACTCCCGGTGTTCATTCCTTCACCAAAGACTGAGGTAAGCATGCCACTGACACAGGACAGCCTGGGAATGAGGGCAGGAAGTGTGTCTCTTAGCTGGCTCACTCTTTAGTATAGATGGCAGATCTAGGATTCAGAGAGGGCAGGCTGAAGTTGGGGCAGAGCTGGGTAGAGGCTGGTGGAAAAATCAGAGGCACTGTGGTCTGAGCAGGGTTGTTTCTTTGATAATACTCACAACATAGGAAAATTTCTGGGATAGAGCAGCCCTTTTCACCTCCCAAAGAGGGAACTAGATCCCCCCAGGCTCCGTCCCTTGACCAGGAATCCCTTTGGTTCCCATATCATGTGGTGGATAACTAGATCTTACCTCACTGCCTAGTTTTCAGGCAGGACAGCGAGAGATCCTGAGTGATAAGGTCAGGGGATCTTCAGTATGAGGTTGTACTTGAATGTCCCAACTTGTTTCATGGTCAGTCCCATCTAAGACTGCCATGGTGTAGGACATAGAATCTAGAGAATCAGAGCTGGATGGGGTCTGTTCTGCGAGTCCTGAGTATTATGTGTTAGCTTTGAGCTCCCATGTGCCCACTTGCTTCCCTTTCTTGGGTGGGTCTATGCTAGAAAAAGCTTGAAACTAAGGCATGGATCTTATCTTCTTGGCTCCAAGATAGCACTCTACCATTTGAATCATAGCTCCACTTCCAGCTTTTTTGGGTGTTTAATTGGAGATAAAGAGTTCTCACGGGCCTTGCTGCTAAGTGGCATCCAACTGCAGTCCTCAGATTTCATTCTCCTGGGGGAAGAGGATGACAGGAATGGAAGTTTGTTTGGCTGGGTGCCAGTAGCTCATGGCTGTTATCCTAGGTACTCAGGAAGTGAGATCTGAGGATCACGGGTCAAAGCTAGCCAGATCAGGAAAGACCCTGAGACTCTTTTTTTTTTTTTTTTTTAAATTTCAACTATTTATTTATTTATTTATTTATTTATTTTTAAATTGTATTTTATTTTATTTGAGAACATATTGTACAGAGGGGCTACAATTACATGGGCAGAATAATGCATACATTTCTTACCAAGCATTGCAGCCTCCTCCTTTGTTTACCCTTCACTTCCCTTCCCTGCCTCCCCCCTCCCCCCACCCAATTTTACCCCCCTCCCCCCACCCAATTATACCCCCCTCCCCCCCCCTACACCGACATTGTAAAGCTGGTTTTGACATGACATTTTGTACTTCTCATTGTTGCAACAGGTCCACCTGAATCCTTAAACGACTTGTTTGTCCCCATCTCCTCCACATGATATACTGACATCAAATATAGTGAAAGCGGGGGTTACACTGTGGGGGAGGGACATACAAAGCAACAAAGAAATAATCTTATAAATGCATTAGAAACACATGCATGAAAGAAACGAAAACATTAAAATACATATTTAAGGGTTCATTTTCCTAACATCACATTATCTGGCCTTTTCCGCTTGACTCATACCTATACTAGATATTGCAAATAAGGGAGACCATGGGACCTATGCTTCTTTGGGCCTGGCTTACTTCACTTAATATAATTTTTTCCAAACCTTTCCATTTCCTAACAAATGGGGAAATGTCATTCTTTCTGATGGAGGCATAGAATTCCATTGTGTATATATACCACATTTTCTTGATCCATTCATCTACTGAGGGGCATCTGGGTTGGTTCCATATCTTAGCTATGGTAAATAATGCTGCAATAAACATAGTTGTGCTGGTAGCTTTAGTGTGGTTTTGTTTGTAAACATTTGGGTAAATGCCCAAAAGTGGGATTGCTGGATCATAGGGGAGATCTATGTGAAGTCTTTTGAGGAACCTCCATACTGCTTTCCAAAGTGGTTGAACAAGTTTACATTCCCACCAACAATGAAGTAAGGTTCCTTTCTGTCCACATCCCCTCCAGCATCTGTTGTTATTAGAGTTCTTGATTTTTGCTGTTCTAACTGGAGTGAGGTGATATCTCAATGTTGTTTTGATTTGCATTTCTTTTATGGCTAGGGATGTTGAACATTTCTTCATGTGTCTATTGGCCATCCTTCTTTCTTCTTCAGAGAAGCTTCTCTTTAACTCTTTCGCCCACTTATTTATTGGGCAGTTGTTTCTTTGAGGATTTGTTGTTGGGTGGTTTAATTTTTTGAGTTCCAAGTATATTTTAGATATGAGACCTTTGTCCGTTGTATGGCTAGTAAAGATCTTCTCCCAATCGGTGGGCTTTCTATTGATCTTGCCAGCTATGTCATTTGCCCTGCAGAAGCTCTGCAATCTTATGCAATCCCATTTGTCCAACCTTTCTTTGATTTGTTGTGCTTCCGGGTCTCTATTCAGAAAATTTCGACCTGAGCCAAGGAGACCTAGGGTTTCTCCTATTCCATCCTGTAATGTTTTCAGAGTGTCTGCTTTGAGTTCAAGGTCTTTGATCCATTTGGAGTTGATTCTGGTGCAGGGTGATATATAAGGATCTAGCTTTAGTTTTCTACATGTAGTTAACCAATTTTGCCAGCACCATTTACTGAAGAGGCTGTCTTTCTTCCATTCTATTGTTTTAGCTTCCTTATCGAAGATTAGATGGCTATAGGTCTGTAGGTTCATTTCTGGGTTTTCAATTCTATTCCATTGGTCCTGAGGTCTGTTCTTATGCCAATACCAAGCTGTTTTGATTACTATGGCTTTATAGTAGAGTTTGAAATTTGGTATTGAAATTCCTCCAGCAGTGTTCTTTCCGTTGAGGAGCGTTTTTGCTATTCGGGGTCTTTTATTGTTCCATATGAATTTTTGGATTGCCTCCTCTATTTCCTTGAAGAATGAGGGTGGAATTTTGATAGGTATCGCGTTGAATTTGTAGATAGCCTTGGGAAGTATTGCCATTTTCACGATGTTAATCTTGCCAATCCAGGAGCATGGGAGGTTTTGCCATTTTTTAAGTTCTGTGTTGATTTCCTTTTTCAAGATTTTAAAGTTTTCATCATAGAGGTCCTTCACTTCTTTGGTTAAGTTAATTCCTAGGTATTTTATTTTTTGTGGGGCTATTACAAATGGAGTTGCTTTCCTAATTTCAGCCACACTTTTCTCATTGTTGGCATATAGAAAAGCCATTGATTTTTGGGGGTTAATTTTATAACCTGCTACTTTGCCAAAGTTTTGAATCAGCTTGAGTAATTTGGGAGTGGAGTCTATGGGATTCTTTAAATACAAGATCATGTCATCTGCAAAGAGGGAGAGTTTTATTTCTTCTTTCCCTATTTGGATCCCCTTTATGTCTGCATCTTGCCTTATTGCTGTAGCTAGGCATTCTAATACTAGATTGAAGAGAAGTGGAGAGAGTGGGCATCCTTGTCTTGTTCCTGAGTTAAGAGGAAATGGCTTTCGTTTTTCACCATTGAGTATAATGCTGGCTGTAGGTTTGTCATATACAGCCTTTATTGTATTGAGGAATGTTCCATGGATTCCTAATTTTTCCAGAACCTTCATCATAAAGGGGTGTTGGATCTTGTCAAATGCTTTTTCTGCATCTATTGAGATAACCATGTGGTTCTTATTCTTGCTCCTGTTGATGTGATGAATAATATTAATTGATTTGCGTATATTGAACCAGCTTTGCATCCCTGAAATGAATCCTGTTTGATCATGGTGTATGATTTTTTGGATGAATTGTTGAAGTCGATTGGCCAAAATTTTGTTGAGAAGTTTTGCATCAATGTTCATCAAAGAAATGGGTCTATAGTTTTCTTTCTTTGATGAGTCCCTGCCTGGTTTTGGGATGAGGGTTATGATGGCTTCATAGAATGTGTTTGGTAGTGAGCTTTCTCTTTCAATTTCATTGAAGAGTTGGAGGAGTATTGGTGTGAGCTCTGCTTTGAAGGCCTTGTAAAATTCCGCTGTAAAACCATCTGGTCCTGGACTTTTCTTAGCTGGGAGGTCTCTTATTGCTGTTTCTATTTCAATGCTTGATATGGGCCTGTTAAGCTGGTTTAACTCATCTTGGTTTAGTTTTGGTATGTCAATATTTGCTAGGAAAAGGTCCATTTCTGTCAAGTTCTCAAACTTATTAGCATAAAGTTTTGAGAAGTATTCCCTTATAATGTTCTGAATCTTGGTTGTTTCCGTGGTGATGTTTCCATTCTCATCTCTGAGTTTATTAATTTGGGTGTGCTCTCTCCTTTTTCTGATAAGGTTTGCTAAGGGTCTGTCAATTTTGTTAAGTTTTTCGAAGAACCAACTCTTTGTTTTGTTGATTCTTTCTATAGTTTTTTTGGATTCTAATTCATTTAATTCTGATTTAATTTTGATTATTTCTTTCCGTCTACTGGATTGGGGTTTATCTTGCTGCTCTTTTTCAAGGAGGTTTAGATGTGTCATTAAATTGTTAGTTTCCGATCTCTCCAATTTGTTGATGTAGGAGCTCAGAGCTATAAACTTTCCTCTGAGTACTGCCTTTGCTGTGTCCCAGAGGAGCTGGTAATTTGTGTGTTCATTTTTGTTGAATAGCATGAACATTTGAATTTCCTTTCTAATCTCTTCCATGACCCACTCATGATTCAGCAGTGTGTTGTTCAGCCTCCATGTGATACCGGACTTTCTTTGGTGGCTTTTGGTGTTGAGTTCTAATTTTATTCCCTTGTGGTCAGAGAGAATGCAAGGTATAACTTCAATGTTTCTGAATTTAGACAAGTTTGCTTTGTGGCCTAAAATGTGGTCTATTTTAGAAAACGTTCCATGTGCTGCTGAGAAGAACGTGTATTCTGATGCTGCTGGGTGAAATGTTCGGTAAATGTCTGTTAAGTCTAGTTGATCTATGCAGCTGTTTAGATCTGCGGTTTCTCTGTTGAGTTTTTGCCGAGTTGATCTATCTAGTGGGGAGAGTGGTGTGTTAAAATCCCCAACGATTAATGTCTTTGGATCTATCTGGGATTTGAGGGAAAGTAGTGTTTCTTTGATAAATTTGGGTGCTCCATTGTTTGGCGAATAGATATTTAGAATTGTAATATCCTCCTGAAGGAGAGATCCTTTAATTAGTATGTAGCGACCTTCTTTATCTCTTCTCACGAATTTTAATTTGAAGTCTATTTTATCTGATATTAGGATTGCAACTCCCGCCTGTTTATGAGGGCCGTTTGCTTGGTAGATTTTGTTCCAGCCTTTAACCTTGAAAATATGTTTGTTTTTACGGGCAAGATGTGACTCCTGCAGGCAGCAGATAGAAGGGTCTTGTTTTTTAATCCAACTAGACAGTCTATGTCGCTTAATTGGAGAGTTCAGTCCGTTAACGTTAAGAGATAGGACTGAGAGGTATTTGGGAGTTCCTGCCATATTATCCACCTTCTTGGGGGCTGTGAAAACTGGGTTCTTCCTAAGGTTCTTGGATTCTCAGTTTGTGTGCAGTTTCTTGGCCTTTGTTGCGTTCTTGTTGGTTTTCTATGTGTAGGACATCTTTAAGAATCTTTTGCAGGGCTGGTTTGGTGGAGATGTATTGTTTCAATTTTTCTTTGCTATGGAAGGTTTTTATTTGGCCTTCAGTTATGAAGGAGAGTTTAGCTGGGTACAGTATTCTTGGTTGATAGTTGTTTGTTTTTAGGGCATGGCATACGTCATTCCAGGCTCTTCTTGCTTTGATTGTCTCTGCTGAGAAATCTGAGGTAATTCTAATTGGTTTCCCTTTTTAGGTGATTAACCTTTTCTCCTTGACAGCTTTAAGGATCTTTTCCTTGGTCTGGGTTGATCCTGTGTGGATTATAATGTGACGGTGGGATGTCCTATTCTGGTCTGGTCTATTTGGGGTTCTAAAAGCTTCTTGTATCTGAATAGGCCTATCTTTTTGTATGTTTGGGAAGTTCTCTGCTAGGATCCTGTTAAACAAATTTCCTAGACCATTAACTTCTGTTTCTAGGTGCTCCTCTACACCCATTATCCTTAAATTGGGCCTTCTGATGGTGTCCTCCAGGTGTTGGATAGACCTATCATATTTCTTGGACTTGTCTTGGATGGTTGTATGTTCTTTCTCTATAATATCTAGGCTGTCTTCAATCCCTGAGATTCGATCTTCTGCATGGTCTAACCTGCTGTCAAGACTCTCTACTTTGTTTTTTATCTCTTTTCCTTCTAATTGGTCAGCTTTGATGGCTTCAAGTTCTTTGTTGAAGCTCTGTTTTAGGTCTTGTATGAATTTCTTTACTTCCTTAATTTGGTGTTCAGTGTTTGTTCTCAAATCACTTAGTTGATTGGTTATGGTTTCTTTGGACTCCCATTCCTTCTGTTGGGTTCCATTCAACATTCCCTTTGTGGTCTCCCTGACTTCCTTCAGCTCTTTGTTAATGGATTCCATGAATGTCTTTAGTGATCTTTGTGTATTCTCTACCTGGTCTCTTAATTCGTGAATTACTCTTTGATTAGTTTCCTCCCTTCTGTGGGATTCCTGCAGTTCTCTTTGAGTGTTCTCTGCCTGCTCACGCCATTCCTCCCTTTCTCTTTGAGTATTCTCAAGTTGTTCATGCAAATCCTGTATCAGTTTTTGAGAAGCTTCCTCACGCTTATGATATTCCTGTATAAACTTCTGGGATGCCTCCTCTCTCTCCCTATCACGCTCATACAGAGTCCTTTGTACATTGTCAAACTTCTCATTTATCATGTTTGCTATTAGTGTTTGTAGAGCTATTTGGGAACTCTCCTCTGGGTTATTCTTTATCTGTTCTAATCCCTGATTATCAAGGTTGGGAATTGAGATACCCGAATTTGCCATTTTTCTTGTGTTTTTCCGGCTTACTCGGCCCATTTGAGATAAAGATTGCACCAGTTTTGTGCTAGAACACTATCTTAAGGCAACCATCAACCAAAGTTTGCATTTGTACAGTCAATAGTCTACAGATACAATCTAGTTCAACAGATACATCTATTCAACATCAAACGACTATATGTTAAAGGACTTCGAACCGCAGAAAAGAATTTGGAAAACCAGAAATTATTAGGATTAGTGAGAGATGTGGGTAAAAAATAGGAATAGATTGGTGTGGGGAGGCACAAGGAGAGTTAACTATGTCCTACTCACAGTGCAGGAAATGGGTTGGGTAGGGTGCAAGTAGAGAGAGAGAGAGAAAGAAGAGACGAAAAGGGGAATAAAGAGAGACCAGAAAAAGAATAGAAACGTAAAAATTAATGTTATTATACTGGTTAAAAGACCGTCTATTTAGAGAGGAATGTGAGTATGTTCAGAGAAGGGGAGGGACATTGAGGAGATGTGAAAAGCTTTAAGGGAGAAGAAAAGATCAGAAGTTCAGTAGAGCTAGATAAAAAACAAAAAGATAATTAAGAAAGAAAGAAAAAGAGAAAGAAGACAAGAAAAGAAAGGAAAACTCTCATTCACGTAATTCTGAAATAAAAATTATAAGATGAGAAAAAAAAAGTTACTGGAAAACAATTATTTTTTCAGAAGAGGCAAAAATTAAAGATTGATAAAAGTTTTAGAAGGGAAAAAATTTATATACATATACATATATATATATATAAGGTAACAAAAAACAAAAAACAAGCAAAAAAAAAAGAAAAGAAGAAGAAAAAAAGAGAAAAAAAAAAAGAAAAAAAAAAGAAGAAAAAAAAAAGTCTTTTGATTTTTTTTTTTGGGGGGGGGGAGGAGTGGGAAGAATCCTGTATTTCCCTTTTGTCTGCAACCAGTCTCTTGGAGTCTCTGGTCAGCTTGAGTTCCTGTGGCTTGATTGGTTTCTTAAGTCGGTTGGTTGGAAGAGGCAGAAAAATGCTCTGCTTTACCCAAGATTTTGAGATCCCCCTCCCAGGTTAGTTTTCTGGGATGGTGGTCTGCTTTGAGAGTCACAAAAGAGGGGGATGTGGTGATGAGGCTAGGTTCTGGGTGGAGTTGAGGCCTTTCAGCAAACCGCAGCTTTTCCCTGGGGCTATTTTGTGATAACTCACAGCGCCCAGCCTGGAGCCATTCTCAGGGTTTCTGTTTTTCAATTGATTGTGGTGGCTGCTAGAGGGAGGGGCAGCCTCTGGCTCTGGTTACCCAGTGAGGCTAGGCTGGCACCTGAGCTGGGTGACTTTTCCCTGGATGGAGCTGAGTCTGGCAGGTCACTTCGGCGTTAAGTTCTTGTGACCTGCTAAATGACTCATTTTATTCCAAGGCCTGAGCTGAAGCTAGCAGCAACTCCGAGCTTTGTCGGTATCCAAGATGGAGATCACCGGTGCTGGGGGGGAGGGGTGGCCTTCCTTCCTCTGCTCCCTGAGGAGTGAGGATGTCGGGCTTGTACTCACGCCGAGTCTTGGGTCCTGGGTCGTCTCTGGTGCCGAGTCTTGGATCCTGGGTCGTCTCTGGTCTGCAAGCTGCAGGGTGAAGATGTCCGCTCTTTGTTGGTTCTTGATGGTGTTGAGTAGAATCCGCTCGGCCGCTGCGTCTGGCTCCTTCGTCCCGGACTCTCTGTGTGAGCGCTCAGGTATGGCCCCCGGCTGTGGTCTCTGCCGCTTGCGACCCTGTCGCCTCCGCCGCCGCCGTGGCGGCTGCTGGCGACCACTTGCCTTGGCTTCCCCTCTCTTGTCTAACTCTCTGTCCTGTGATGGCACACTTGGTGTGATTCTTTGGCTTAGGACTGTTCACTGGAACTCTAAAGCTGCTTTCTATGCGAGAGCTTGTTCAGATTCCAGCTTCTCCTCCGCCATCTTCCCGGAACTCCTGAGACTCTTATCTAAAAGGAATTGGCAGAAAACCAGAAGTTGTGCTGTGGCTCAAGCAATTGAGTGCTTGCGCTTGCCTTAAGCTGAAATGCTCAGGGACAGCAACCAGGCCCAGAGTTCAAGCCCCATAATATAAAAAAGAAAGAAAGTAAGACATCTTTGCCTGCAAATGATGGTGGAAGTGTGGGGGTGTGGGGAGGGTGCTGTGTTTGGGAGACCAGGTGCTGGACTCACTGTAAAGATATTTGTAAGAACTCCCCAAGTTTGCCCCAGTTTGAAGCCACAGCTTCAAGAGGACGTGTCCTGTGGCAGGCAGGGAGTGGGCGAAGGGGTGCAGATGTGATTGTTTTGTCTTTATTTTCTCCATTGAAGGATAGATTTGGATGCTGGGTATCAAAATCTGAAGTGAAGGGTTGCAAAAAGTTTGTGGACTGACGAGATGGGTTTCCTCTGTGTATATGAAGGTGGCTGAAACCAGAAGCCACCCATGGCTCACAACTCCCATCCTAGCTACTCAGAAGGCTGAGATGTGAGGACCGTGGTTACAAGTCAGCTTGGGCAGAATAGTCTGTGAGACTTGATGATAGACCACTAGAGAACAGGAAGTGTTGCTTTGGCTCAAGTGGGAGAGTGCTCACCTTCAGCTGAATTGCTGAGGGACAGCACCTTGGCCCAGAGTTCAAACACCTTGACCAACAACAAAAAAGAGGTGACTAAGTTTTCCACATAGCAGTGTGCATGATAGGAAATGTCATACTGGTCTATGAGACATTCCAGATACATGTGCGGCTCAATGTTTTGTCTACAGTGGGCCTGATGTTGATACTGCCACCTTCTAGTGGGTGGGATCTGATCCTAATTGAGGGAGTTCATGTTACTGTTCTCAGGGACTGTAGAATCCTTGGGCTATCTTGTGTGTGTTTGTGTGTGTGTGTGTGTCTGTCTGTCTGTCTGAATGTGTCTGTGATTGTGTGTGTTTGGAGGTAGAAGAACTGGGCCTTGAACTCAAGGCTTAGGTGCTGTCCCTGAGATATCTTGCTCAAAGCTAGAGCTCTGACACTTGAGCCACAGATCCACTTGTGGTTATTTGGTGGTTCAGTGTAGATAGGAGCTTCACAAACTTTCCTGAGTGGCTGGCTTTGAACAGTGGTCCTCAGAACTCAGCCTCCTGAATAACTAGGATGACAGACAGGAGCCACCCATGATGGCTGTGTGTGTGTGTGTGTGTGTGTGTGTGTGTGTGTGTGTGTGTGTGTGTGTGTGTGTGTGTGTGTGTGTGTGTGTGTGTGTGTAGAAGTTGGTTGTTACAAGGAGTGCTGGACCCTTTGGTAACTTCTAACCGCTGTCTTTAGGGGGGTGCATGGACTTTGTGGCTGAGGTCTGGGGGCTTGGAAGGGTGAGATGTTTGAAGGGGACTCAGCACCTTTAAATTATAAAAACAAGGGACCTTTGTGATCTGGAACTGTCTACTCTCTTGGGCCTGGTTGGTGGCAGAGGGAGCACGGGAGGACCTGGGGGTGGGGCCCTTACGGGTTGGCTCCCCAGGGGGACAGAGAGCATGGTTAGCACTTATTAAGGCTGTGAGCCCTGTTAGTATGGACCTTATTGGCATGGGTCAGACTCTGGGTCATCTCATCATGACGTCTGATGGGCAAGGCCAACCCTACTTTAAATCTTGACCTGTGATCTTCAGATCTCAGCATCCTGAGTAGGTAGCAGTATAGACATGAGCGTCTAGCACCAGGTCTCAGATTTTTTTGGTATATTAAGGTTTGAACTCAAGAGCTTAGGTTTTCCAATCAGGTCTTGTTCCATGGGAGCCAAGCCTTTCTGTCTTGGGCATTTCTGAGATAGAGACTCCATATATGTTCAGGCTTGGCTGGATCATGGTACTCCTGTGACAGGCAGGTGTCACCATGCCTGTCCTCTGTAGTTGGGATGGTAGATATGTAGCGCCATGCTCATTCATCGGTTTAGATTACTGTCCCAAACTCTTAGTCCACAGCAGCCGATTTTTGACCACAGTTGAAGCTCTGCGTTCAGCCTGGAACCATTGGTCCTCAGTCTCCTCACAGGACAGTTGTGAGGAAACAAGGGATCAATACAAGGGGAAATCTAGGGCAGGGCCAGGCATAGAGACAACGGTCATCAGATAAGTTTCTTGGCAATTCTGTGAGCATATAACAAGAAGATACCTGGAAAGGACTCAGAAGGGGCCTGCTATTTATTAGGCTAAAGGTATGGGATTATGAAACAAAACATGGCTCTCTTTCATCCTTACCCTATCCTCATGAGGAAGGGGATCCTTCACTGTTCAGCTTTGCAGCTGGGACAAATGAGGCACGGAAAAGCTGGGTGACCTACTCATGACCCCCAGGAGACAGGAAGCTTGGCCTGACTTCTTGCCCATGCTCCCTAGGACAATGGGTGCTATTCAGTCCATTTCATGTGGTGGGAAGTCCACTTATTGTCAGTCGTGGGGCTTGAACTCTGGGCCTGGGCACTGTCCACAAGCTGCTCAGATCAAGCTTAGGGCTCTACCACTTGAGCCATAACACCACTTCTGGTTTTCTGGTGGTTCTTTGGAGATAAGCATCTTACAGACATTCCTGCCTCGGCTGGCTATGAACCATGATCCTCATATCTCGATGTGTAGTTTCCATTGTAGGCCTGTGCCAACGGCAGCCTGATTAAGTGTAATTCTCTCCCTCTCTCTCTCTCTCTCTCTCTCTCTCTCTCTCTCTCTCTCTCTCTCTCTCTCTCTCTCTCTCTCTCTCTCTCTCTGTCTCTTTCTCTCTCTCAGTAACTTGTTGAATTTGTCCTGGAGGAGTTGGCTCAGTGTTCCCATGTGGCTGGGACCCAAGGTGACCCTCTCATTCTGGAGGTAGGCTGTGTGTCAGGATCATTCCCAATTGGACTGTGGAACTAGCTCCCTTAGGTAAGCCCCTCTGTGCCCGGGGTAGACTGTGATGGTTACTCATTGTCAGTCTGTCTGGTGAGTCTTTCCCCACTACCCTCTGCTAAGACAGTTAAAGCAAAGTGGATGAGGAGGCATCGCATTGTCCAAATGCACAGCACTATCCTGAGCCTCTGATCCTCACTGTCACCTATCTGGCCAGACCCTGATTATAAGAAACTGAATTCACTCTGTCTACTTCATGTTGCTGCAGTGTGTCATTTCAGGGAGTAGAGTCAGTGTGCAGAGGAAAGACCCCAGGTCTGACACCTCCTGGGGGACATTTGTTCTATGACAGCGTGAAGTCATTGCTGTGGATATGGAGGAAGCCGGCATCAGACTGAGCCAGAACAATGCTCAAAGGTAGGTAGGCGGTTGAAGAATCAAACCCACACAGTTCTGCTTCCAACTCACAAAAAGGAGGATGCAGTGCAGGTAGCCCAGCACTGGATCTAGGGGACTATGAATGGATGGTGGCAGTCAGGTACTGTGGAGCACATGGGCAGCAAGGATGGCGCTGAGAGGCGGTTGAGTGGGCAGAGCCTAATTTACTGTAGAGCACATGGGCAGCCAAGATGGCGCTGGGAGAGAGTAGAGTGGGCAGAGCCCAATTGACCTGCCGATCAGTGCCTAACCAGCCCGTGAAGGATCAGGTGAATGATAGGGTGTGACCTTGACAGTGATTGGTTCCTCTTCCTCCCTTACCATGCCACCAGCCCTTTATGTCTTTAAAAGGGGCTGCTCTCTGTTAATAAACGAGTTTTTTACCTGCTGGATTTGGCTCCCCGCTGTGTCTGATTGTCTCCTGGGCTGAGGGAGGCTGGGGAACAGGTGAGTGCCGCACTTACCTTTCCTTTCCTCGGACCCCGTCCGTCCGTCTTTTGTTCGGACAAAGACCCAACAAGGTGCCAGTGGCTGTCGCCTGTCATCCGGCCTATTCCGGAGGCTGAGTTCTGATGGTTGTGACTCAGAGCCAGCCCAGGCAGGAAGGTCTGCGAGATTCTTATCTCCCATAAACGACCTCCTTCACCCCACCCTGAAAAAAGCCAGTTTTGGTGCTGTGGATCAAGTTATAGAGCCTCAGCCTTGAGTAAAAGAAGCTCAGGGATGAAACCGAGTCCCTGAATCCAAGACCTGGGACTCACAAAAAAAAATGAATATTGGACATTTGTTTTCTTACTACCAAAAAGGAAGGATACATTTTTTCTCTGGTACTTGTAGCCAAAGGTAAGGGGCTTCCCTTGATGTTCCTCTAAATCTCTCCTTCTCTCTACTATCTCTCCTGGCTTCAGTTGCAGGATAGAATTCAGATCATCCCACTTGATGTGACCTTAAGTACCCTCCCCTACCCACCTTTCTTGGGGTGGGGATCCTGGAGGTACTCACCTCTGGGTGAAAGAAGCACCAGAAAGATGGGGGTAGGTATCCCTGAAACTCATACACACACACACACACACACACACACACACACACACACACACACACACACACACACTCACTCACCTAGGCCAACTCTGACTAGCCTTTTCCAAAGATATTTTATCTCCTTGGGTTAACTGACCTAGGAGAGGAACATGATCCTCTATAAATGACTATTTTAACTAGGGCTTGTTAGTTGACATGAGATAAACAGAAGCTCAAAGGAAAGGTTCTGGAGCCTGTCTGGCTCAGGCTCACACTTGACATCCTGGCTCCTCAGTAGGCAGAGATCTGAGAATCAAAGATCGAAGCCAGCCATAAGCTGGCAAGGTTATAAGACTTCTATGCATGGTACCACCAAAAATCCAGACGTGGAGCTGTGGTTCAAGTGGTAGAGTAGCAGCCTTGAACATGAAAACTCAGAGAGACAGCTCCCAGATCCTCAGTTCAAACCCACACAAGACTAAGATCTGGAACCAACCCAGATGCCCCTCAGTAGATGAATGGATCAAGAAAATGTGGTATATATACACAATGGAATTCTATGCCTCCATCAGAAAGAATGACATTGCCCCATTTGTTAGGAAATGGAAAAAATTATATTAAGTGAAGTAAGCCAGGCCCAAAGAAACATAGGTCCCATGATTTCCCTTATTTGCAATATCTAGTATATGTATGAGTCAAGCAGAAAAGGTCAGATAATGTGATGTCAGGAAAATGAACCCTTAGATATGTAATTTAATGTTTTATTTCTTTCATGCATGTGTTTCTAACGCATTTATAAGATTATCTCTTTGTTGCTTTGTATGTCCCTCCCCCACAGTATAACCCCTGCTTTCACTATATTTGATGTCAGTATAACTTGTGGAGGAGATGGGGAAAAACCAGTTTTTTAAGGATACAGGCGGACCTGTTGCAACAATGAGAAGTACAAGTTGTCATGTCCAAAACGAGCTTTACAACGTCGGTGCAGGGGGGGGAGGGGGGCAGGAGAAGGATTGGGATTGGGGGGGAGGGAGGAGGCTGGGAAGTGATGTGAAGGGTAAACAAAGGAGGAGGCTGCAATGCTTGGTAAGAAATGTACGCATTATCCTGCCCATGCAATTGTAACCCCTCTGTACAGTATGTTCACAAATAAAATTAAATTAAATTTAAAAAAAACCCACACAAGAAATGGCCCCATTTGTTGCCCCTAGACTGCCTGGGCCTCAAGTGCCCTCTCACAGAGTGTGATTCCGCACTGATCCCTGGGTAGTGTATCAGAGCCTTCAGAAATTGGGTGGTGAAAGCAAGGCCTTCGCCTTTGTCCGCTCTCAACCTCACCAGCTTGAGGCAGAGCATGACAAAGCCAAAAGCCTGCAGAGTGGAGAAGATCCCCCTCTGCCAAGGTGATTAGAGAGGGCTTTTTAGAGGCAGCACTTGAAAGGAGGTCTTGCTTAAGAAGGAGGATGGGACAGGAAGCACAGAGAGAAAAGATGCCATAGATAAAGGACAACATAGCAGAGCGTGTTCTTTTCCAGACAAGGCTGCTGGTTAGATACTCGGTAAAGATGTGCCAGACTGTCCCGAGTCAGGCCTAAGGGGTCACAGAAGAACAGCCATCCAATATTGGGATTTTGTCTTAGCAGTAGTGGGCTCACCTAGCACACAGGAAACCCTGGGTTCGATTCCTAGGTCCCACATACACAGAAAAAGCCAGAAGTGGTACTGTGGCTCTGGTGGAAGAGTGCTCACATCAAGCAAAAGAAGCTCAGGGACAGCGCCTGGACCCTGAGTTCAAGCCCCAGCTCTGTCAAGGTAAAACTTCACTCCAAGGGACCTGGGTGACAGGTGGATGGTGTGCACTGTAGCACTTAGTAGATCCATTCATGCTTTGTGTCTCCTTCTTTGACAGAGGGGATCTGGACACTCTTTCTGCCCTGGGCACCCCTGGACCCAGTTATCAGCAACTTTCCAACGTCTTCCACTGGGACATGGAGCAGCTGGCCCCAGAAATTCTCAGATACCGGTTGGGTGTGACGGGGGGGGGTGTGATACAGGGCAGGCCTAAGAAGTCCTAGTAGGTCTGATCTCGCCAGACATCCAGGCCATCCAGAGGAAGTGGATGGGAGCTTAGAAAGGGTTAGTGATGTGATAGGGCCCCTTTTATGCCCATGGTCCTTCCCAGATTCTGAGCCTCCCTTTGCTGTCCCTGAGGGAGGTAGAGGAGAGTCTAGGTGGTAGTGTCTAGAGGAAGACTAGATGGAAATTGTAAAGAATGAGACATCATAGGCCAAGCACTGATGGCTCATGCCTTTCATCCTGGCTGAGATCCAGAGGGTCTTGTTTCCCCGCACAAGGAGGAAATTCTGATGAGATTCTCATCTCCAATCTCCAACTTGAAATGGTGCCATGACTCAAGTGGTAGAGCACTGGCTTTGAGCAAATTCATCATCTAGGACAGTACCCAAGCCCTGAGTTCAAGCCCCTCATCCAAAAAAACAAGAAAGAAAGACACCCCTTGTTTGCCAGAGATGGTGAAGGAGTGGGGTTGCTGTTGTTGGGACACCAGGTTCTGGCCTCAGTGTACAGCCATTTCTAAGAACTCCCCACGTTTGCCCAAGTGTAAAGTTACAGCAGGCTGGGTGTTGTCTTACCAAGAACTCCAGAGGTTGTGGCCTATCTTAGGCAGGGAGTGGGAGAATGGGAGTAGGGTTGGAGGGCAGTGTCGATTATATTCTCTCCAACAAAGGAAGAATGGCTTTGGATACTAGTTTCAAAGTCTGAAAGTGAAGGTTTGCATGTGCTTTATGGCCTGACATTTTGGATTTCCCCTGGTTGTAAGAAGGTGGCTGAAACCGGGCACTGCCAGTGTCTCACAACTGTCATCCTATCTACTCAGGAGGCTGAGATCTGAGGATCACAGTTCAAAGCCAGCTTGGGTAGGAAAGTCTGTGAGATGTTAACTCAAGGGAAGCACTAGAAAACTGGAATTGGTGCTATGGCTATAGTGGTAGAGCGCACACCTTCAACTGAAGAGCTGAGGGATAGCACGCAGGCACGCAGTTCAAACCCCATGACTGACAACCAAAATGCTGTGGCTGAGTTTTCTTCATCGTGGGGTGTACAGTAGGAAATGCCATGCTGTTTTATGAGCCATTCCAGATGTGTGAGAGGCTCTGAATTTTGTCAACATTTGGCCTGATGATGGTAGTGCCATCTTCTTGGAGTTTGGGATGTTCAGTTTCTCAGGGACTGCTGAGTCCTGGGGCTACCCATGTGTGTGTTTGTGTGTGTGTGTGTGTGTGTGTGTGTGTGTGTGTGTGTGTGTGTTTCTATGTGTGTGTATTTTTCCCTGATCATTCTCTACCCACTTCCTGGGTGCTTGTCTGCCTCTTCCTAACCTTGGATGGAGCCCTTCCTCAATAGCAACCTTGTCTTTAGTCCCCTATCATGGTCTACAATGAGTCCCAAATTGCCAGAGACCTGCATATTCCATCTTTTCCTTGGGACACAAGTCTGGCTGTCCATATCTTTGTCCTCATCCAGGGGATTTTGGGTCCTCACGGCTGGCTGGCATATGTTCTCTCCTGCCTCTGGGGGCCAGGGTGACTCATGCTCTGTCCTGTCTTTTTCTCAGCTGGGACCCTGGCTGCATTTCCCACTCCCAGCAGGCTGGCAGTGGTGTGGGGGAAGGGTGGTTGCCAGTGGCTCTGGCCAACTCGACCTTGATAGCAGACTGAAGGCTCCCCAAACAAGGATAATATGGGGCTACATGAGAGGTGAGGCCAAGGTGGCTTGGATGTATTGTTCGATGTCTAGGAAATGTCAACATACCTTATTGTAGGCAAATATATCTTCTGGCAACAGCTGGGCCTCTCAGGTACTTCTAGACAATTCTGGATTCCCAGAATACAGAGGCATATAATTTAGATTCCAGGACCAGGGAATTGGGGGATGAGAGACTGGTATAGCCAGTACCTCAATGTTCTGGGGCATTAGTTTTGCCCTGGATGAGCTGAGCTACAATTGGAGGGCAGTCCTGAGTCATAGTCACAGTAAACTCTCAAGCCAGATCAAGTGGTTTCTCCCTAAGTCCTTCTTGGGCTGAGGGGTTTGGGCCATGGCAGTAAGTTCTATGGAACCTGCCCCTCGATCTCAACATGGGGCTACAGGATCAAGTGAAGGACACTAGGGTTGCTCTTTGGTAGTCAGCCCATGATTCCAGACCTTCATCTGCTCCTCTTCCCCAAGCACTGATAAGGAAAGCAGGGCAATGAGCCCTCGGACTCCTAGGATAGTGACTGCTACAAGCAGCAGCCAGTTGGCTGTGCATTCCTGAGCCTACAAAACTTTCATGATCACAACTCAACACCTGCCCAAGGTCTGAGTGATAAATTAGCACTCTTGTGATACTCATGTGATTGGCATTATCTGGTGTGACATCTTACAGCTCCTGCCCCTCCTGGCCCAGAACTGTGGTCTGAGATAGTGATTTACTGCTCTCATCCACATTGCACCCATGACAGATGCCATTCTGATGATCTTCATGCCCCACGGCTGGATACTTCTCTGCTACTGTGTCATGCTCTGTAGGCAATGTCCTCCAAACAGGCTGCTATCAAGACTTGTAGGACACTTAGACATTAGGAGACCCTCAGGAACCCACTGGAAAGAACTCTGCCTAGAGCTACAGAGTAAGGTCTAAGCAAGCCAGGTGTTGTTCATGGGGCTTGAACTTTGGGCCTGGGTGCTGTCCCCCAGCTCTTCACCTTACCACTTGAGCCACAGAGCAACTTCGGGTTTTCTGTAGGTTCCTTGGATATCTGAGTCTCCCAGACTTTCCTGCCTGGGCTGGCTTTGAAACGTGATCCTCACATCTCAGCCTCCTGAGGAGCTAGGAGGACAGGCTGAGCCACCTGTGCCTGGTGATCTGGCCTTACACCACAGTGGACTAGGAGCTCCTGAAAGCTTTTCTTTAATTTTCCTGTGCTAGTATTGGGGTTTGAACTCAGGGTCTTGGCTCTGGTCTCTTTTTTCCTTCAAGGTTACCACTTTACCATTTGTGCCACATCTCTATTTCTGGATTTTGGTAGTTAATCGGCAAGAAGAGTCTCATTAACTTTCCTCTCCAGAGCTGGCATGACCCTCGATCTTTATCTCAGTCTCCTGAGTAGTTAGGATTTACAGGGGTTGAGCCACTGGTGGCATTGGGCTAGAAGCTTTTCTAAAGCAAGAGTTCTTCCCTGCATTTGCCCTGACTCCTCCATGCAAAGGAGGCCTGAGGGTCAGGAGCTGGGAAAACAGGTTTCCAACCACAGGAAATGGCTTTGGGTCCCTGGCGAAAAGCCAAGCTAAGCTTCCCCCTGGGCACCATTCTAGGACCCCATCTTCTGCCCTATGACTCAAGTCAACGTTGACCCAGCCTTGAATTTCCTGCCAGACATTTCTGAAGCCATAAAACCTTCATACCACTCACACCACCTGATCTACAGCACATCTCAGGATCTTTGCCCATGCTATACCTTCTGCCTGAGGCTCTCTGTCTTGTACCCACATATTAGAACTACTGTGGAATTTTGGCACTAGCTATATCACTTCCTGGAGCAAATCTTTCCTTCCCTTCTCCATCTTTTTTTTTTTAATATTGAGTTGCTAGAGATGGAACTTGTGCAGGCTGACTGGCAAATGCTCTATATTGGTGTGTGTGTGTTTGTTTGTGTGTGTGTGTGTGTTTGTGTTTGCGTGTGTGTGTGTTTGTGTGTGTGTGTGCCAGTCCTGGGGTTTGAATTCAGGGCCTGGATGCTATCCTATCCTTGAGGTTTTGTGCTCCATGCTAGCACTCTTCTACTTGAACCACAGCTCTACTTCTGGCTTTTGGGGTGTTTAATTGGAGAAAAGTGTCTCATATTGACTTTCCTGCTTGCAGTTGGAATCTTCGGATCTCATCCTCCTGAGTAGATTACAGGGGTGAGCCTCCAGAAGTTCCAGAATAATATATCTCACCAGGCTCAATTTTTTTGCCAGACTTGGGCTTGAACTCAAAGCTCATACTTGGGATGGACATTAAATATGTGAAGACTGGGACAAATGCTTCCATTCAATTATGTATCATGTTTCAACACTTAATAAAACGTTAATTAAAATGGGTCAATGCCCTAAATTATTATGTATAATTTTATAATAGATGTGCAAAATATAATATTATGTGTATAATAATACTAAATACCATAATGAATAAATGAATCAAAGAAAATACAATATAAAATCAATAATAAAATTCATAATATGAAATTAACATGCATATATATGTATATATCATGTATTACACATGTATAGAAATATTTATTCCATTGCAGGACCTTCATTCAGGCCCTGAGAACACTAGCCTGAATTTCTTTTCCTCAAGGACAGTGAGCTTCGCATTCACCCATGTTGCAAAAGAGTTACCTGGATGGTGAGCTCAAAAACTAGCAAAGGCAGAAATACTGACCCTAGTTCCAAGAGAGTAACTTAATTTTTTTGATGGAAGCAGTTATGTTTATTCAGTTCCATACTGGACATTTAAAAAAAGCAGTGTAGAGTTTTGTACAGCTATTCAAACGTCCTTCCCTTATCTCCAAAGTGCTTCTCTGAAAACCACATTGTTTCTCTTTTTTGTGTATATTTTTTATTGTAAAAATGCTCTACAGAGGGGTTAGAGTTCCAGGAGCAAGGTAATGAGTACATTTCTTATTGAGCATTGTTTATTCCTCCTGTGTTTTTCCCCTACCATCCCTTCCCTCACATCTCCACAATTACCTCCCCCTGCCGAGGTCAGTGACTTAGTTTTTCATTTTTGGTTGGCACGGGGTTTGAACTCAAGTAATGGCAACTCTTCGCTCACATTGCTACAGATTTACCAAGACCCTGAGTTAAAATCGCAGGCTAGAAAAGAAAACTGGCAGAAATTCCAAACCAGAGAGCTTTATTTTTTTAATTTAGTGAAATAATTAATTTATATATAAATTGGTTTTTTTTGACCAAGCATGGGGTTTGAACTATTTAGTGGAAATTCTACTTCAGGTTGGATCTCCCTTTGCTGGTGTGCAGTCTCTGTTTCCATAGCCCATCCTGGGATCCTGGGCCCAAAGGTCTTTCAGGAAGAAAAAATCATTGGAAAACACAAAAAGTGGTGACCTGCAGAGAGCTGGGGTTTTACGATTTTTTTCTTTGGACAGTGACCATCCTGTGTCTGAATGACAAAGCTGCAATATGGACTTGAGCTGCCATTGCTTGTGGCTGGTGGGCTATCAGTGAAGCCATAGTCTAATTTTTCAACATAGGCCCTGGGTTCAAATCGCATTCCTGACATCAATCACAGGAGAATACAAGGGACTCATTCCTATTCCTATTCATAGGAATACTGATTGAAAGAGTATTTTATACATCGATCTACACTAAAATTGGATGCAATAATCCTAGAATGCTGATTGAGCATAATTAATAGTTTATTAAGCATGAAAAGAATAATATTTCTTCAATTGGGGTATAATAAATACCTAAGAGTTGGTAGGAACATAGTAGGTGTTATTCTATCATAGATGACTATGGAACTCTTTACATATATATATATATATATATATATATATATATGTATATATGTATATATGTATATATGTATATTTGTATACCTCTGTATACCTCTGTCTGCCTATCCATGTATCACTGTTTTGGCCAAACCTGGGGGTCGATCTCAGTGTCTGGGGATCACCTGACATCTTCATTGGCTAGAGGCTGCCATGCTCAAACTCACCCAATCATGAATTGGGCCTGCTAGGCACTAAGTTCAGATCCTGGCACTGCCAGGCATGATGGAGAACACATCTTACATCTGGATGGTATGTGACAGGATGTAAACAATGTAATAAATGGTATAGGTGTCATCAGAGTCAATAAAATAAATTCTAAATAAATGAATGAAACAAGAAATAAAATAAATAACCACACCAAACACAATATAGACTGAACATCTGTATGGAAATATAAATCCTATCTTTAAAATATATATAAAGAGGGCTCGGATGGTGGCTCAATGGTAAGGCGCTTGCCTTGCATGGATGAGGTCCTGGGCTCGATTCTTCAGCACCACATAAGCAGAGAAAAAAAGCCAGCAGTGGCGCCGTGGCTCAAGTGATACAGCGCTAGCCTTGAGGTGTAGAGCTGAAGGTCAGTGCCCAGGCCGAGAGTTCAGGCCCATGAATGGACTAAAATATGTATATATATACATAAGGAGTATCTTTTCCAGGCCTGAGGCTTGAATTCAGCCCCTCTATGGAGAAGAAATGGCAGCAGATCCTGAGATACTCATTTCTGGACCTGGGATGAGTCATGGAATGTGATTGATCTCATCCTTGAATGAGTAGTTTGTGCATGATGCAAGTAGGAAATGATAGGCACCACTCATGGGGTATCGATTATTTGTAAAGAACAGTTGATGAAGCATGACAATAATCATCACAGTATGAAATGGAGGCATCAGGAAATATCCAAGAATCGGGTGTCACGCAGATTGGATTCCAACACAGGTTACCATCTCTCCTACTCTATTTTAATGTGTACTTATTTCCATATTACCTTCACCTTATGAATGGATGACTGTTGTGCTCCCCGCTGTCCCCTCGGGGGCGGAGGCTCAATCGCAGGTCCTTGGAACGGCCTAGCTCCTTCGTGGCTCAAAGGCTGGTGTGCTCATATGACCCCATTCACCGCTTGGTCCTGCTAGGTCCAGAATTCAGATTCCCCACCCTGCCAAAAAATTCATCTTGATGTCAGAAGTCAATCGTTGCACCTGTTTTCTGTCCTGTGCAAGTCCTGGATCTCAGTTAGGTCGGAGAAAGCATGGGCCACCCTGTGGCCATGGGAATAAGTTGTTATCCATGTCAGCCCAGTTATTCCTGTCATCATATACTCAGGAAAATACACAATACACCCATGAATAACATACAAAATAAAGAGAATAACTACACTCAATGCACGATGCAGTCCACACACGGATGTGAATATACATCCCATGTTTCAATGATCATTGAGAACTATTTTGGCTTCCCTGGGGCTCGATCTCAGTTCCTGGGAAAGGCCCAGTACCTTAGTGGCTCACAGTCTGGTGTCATCACATGGACCCATTGGGCAGTTGGGCCTCCTAGGCCCAAAGTTCGAATCCCAGCACTGCCAAAAATTCACCTGATGTGAGAAGCCATTCATTGCACCTGTTTTCCTGTACTGTGCAAGTTCTGGGGCTCAGCCAGGAAGGAGAATGTATATGCAACTCTATACTCATGGGAATAGGTTGTCATCCAGTTCACCGCAGTTATATTTGTCATCCTATACTCAAGGAAATACAAAATACATCAATGAATAACACACAAAACAAAGAGAATGACTACACCAAACGCAAGATGCCACCCACCCATGTTTGGAAATATAGATCCTCTATTTAATTATGAATTTATTATATTGGCCCCCACCAGGGCTCCATCTCAGGTCCCAGGAATGGCTTAGTTCCTTAGTGGCTCAAAGCCTGGTGAGCTCACCATGACACATTCACCAATTGGGCCTGCTAGGCTTTGAGTTCAAATTCCTGCACTACCAAAAGATTCATTCTGATGTGAGAAGCCTAATGTGGCACAGGTTTTCCTGTCCTGTGAATGTCCTGGGTCTCATTGAGGATGGAGAATGCTATACAGGCAACTCTTAGCCATGGGAATAGGTTGTCATCCATGTCAGCACAGTTATATCTGTCACCCCATATGCAATAAAATACAAAATACATCCTTGAAAAAGACACAAAATAGAAAGAATAACTACACTGAATGCAAGATGCATACCACAACTGCAGTTAAAGAGAAAGCCTATGTTTTAAAAAGGTGGGCTTGTTATTTTGTCCAGTGCTGGGGCTTCAAATCAGGCCCTGCACCAGACCTGACATTCTACTCTTCAAAGATGGTGAGCTTCCCCTTCTCCCACAGTGCAACAGAGTTACCCAGACTTGAGCTAAAATCCCAGCAGTGACAAAAGATTCATCCTGATGTCAGAAGCCAGTCGTTATGCCTTTTATCCTCTCCTTTGATAGTCCTGCGTCACAAATATGATGGAGAATATGATAGACAACCCTGTAACTATCAGAACAGGTTATCATCTATGTCAGCACAGTTATACTTGACACCATATTTATTAAAATACACAATACCTCCATGAATTAGAGACAAAAAAAGGAGAATAATTGCACTGAACACAAGATGCTGTCCAAACATGTATGTCAACATATGTTTAAATTATGAATTTATGACTATAGTGGACCACCCTGGGGATAAATGTCAGATTCTGGGAATGGCCATACTCCTTAGTTGCTCACAGGTTCAGATGATCACCTTGACTGATTGGCTGAGTCCTGAGGAAGAGACTTGAGGTGACTTTGGAGTATAGTAGAAAATTGATGCTCCCACCCCACCTGACCCCTCCCCTCCCTTCACGCAGTGCCAGGTTTCAAACCTCAATCAATGTCTAGCTGCCAGCCGGCCTAAATCCCAGACCTGGTCCCTGCCCCTAGTCTTCTGCTCTGGGCCCATGTGTCCGCGATGCTGCCACCATCGCTGCTGCCCCAATTGGAGCAGTTGCGAACAGCTTCTCCCAGCAGCACAGGTGAGTGGCTGCCCCAACACCAACCTACCTTGGGTCAAACACCCCTCTGGAGGCACCATGACCCCTTTGGGTGTTTCCTCTCCCTGGCTCTGATGAGCCACCTTTCTGTCTTGAGCATTTCTGAGATAGAAACTAAATATGATCAGGCTGGGCTGGATCACGGTCCTCCTGTGAAAGATATGCTCCACCAGGCCTGGTCCTCTCTAATTGGGATGATAGACATGTGGTGTCATGCTCAGTCATAGGTGTAGATGGATTATCCCAAACTCAGTCCACAGCAACAGATTCTTGACCACACGTGATGCTCTTTGTAGGGCCTCAATCATTGGACCTGTCTCCTCACAGGACAGTTGTGAGGCAACAAGGGATTTATACAGAGAGATCTCTGTGGAATGGCTAGGCAGAGAGGGAGCGACCTTTAGATAAGGTTTTGGCAATTCTGTGAGCATATGACAGGAAGATACCAGAAAGGGCTCAGGTGGGGCTTGTTATTAATAGTGCAACAGGTGTGGGATTATGAACCGAAACATGGCTCTTTCATTATTACCCTATCCCAATGAGGAAGGGGATATTTCACTTTGTTCAATTTTGCAGCTGGGGAAACCGAGGCACAGAGAAGCCAGGTACCTACTTATGACCTCAAATTCACAGGAAGCTCGGCCTGACTTCTCTACCATGCTCCCTAGGACAATGGGTGCTGTTCAGTCCACTTCTTGTGGTGAGAAGTCCACTTCTTTTCAGTCGTTTGAAATCTAGGTTTGGGCACTGTTCCCGAGCTCCTCAGCTCAACGCTAGCGCTCTATCACTTGAGATCACAGTGCCACTTCCAGTTTTCTGGTGGTTCTTTGGAGATAAGATTCTCACAGACGTTCCTGCCTGGGCTGTCTATGAACCATGATCCTCATATCTCAGCCTCCTGTGTAGTTAGGATTAGAGTTTTATGCCACTGGCACCCGATTTAAGTGTAATTCTGATTTCTCTCTCTCTCTTTCTCTCAGGAACTGGTTGAATGGGTGCTGTAGGAGGTGGCACAACGTCCCCAGGTGGCTGGAACCCAAGATGGCTCACTCATTCTGGAGGTAGGCTGTGGGTCAGGAGCTGTCTCATTCAGCGTGTTGATCTCCATGAGGTAAACCCTCTGTGCCATTGAGAGACTGTGAGGGTTATTCATTGTCCATCTTGCCTTACTGGATTTATTTTATTGTATTCTTTTCTACATTATTTTCTATCACCTGGACAATACTATGGTACATAGTTACTGAATGAAAATGTGATGTCAACTTAAGAAAGTCATTCAGGGCTCTGGGAATGTGGCTTCATGATACGGTGATTGCCTAGCATGCATGAAACCATGAGTTCAATTCCTCAGTACCACATAAACAGAAAAACATTGGAAGTGGTGCTGTGCCTCAAGTGGTACAGTGATAGCCTTGAGCAAAAAAAAACAAAAAAAAATCCCAAAGCAAAACCAAACCAAAAAACATTTAATTAGTAAATGCAAAATAAAGAACCCATACTTGGAATATATTATTGCTCATGCCTACTGACACCTGACAATAGTCCCTAATTCATGAACTTTACTTATATTAGGATATTGTGTTGAAAAAAAAGTTTTGTTCATTAGGTCACAGCAATTAATGTCTTGAATATACTTAGATGTCAGGTGAAGATTAATTCTGGAAATTCAAAGATTCCAGGTTTTTGAATTGTCACTGCTAATCACAATGAGAAGTGTAGTCTAAGTGAGATTTGGAAATATTTTTGGTCATTCATTTCACCAAAACAGCAGAGGCAAATTATCAGTTGTGAAAGAAGAGAAGGAATAATTCCAGAGTTAAGTAATAAGTGGTAATAAGTAAGGTATACCAGAAACTGTTTTAGAGAACCATTTTTGGATATTGAACAAATAGTTATCAACTAGCCTTATTCCTCATTACCTTTAACATTCTAAATCTCTTACGCTACCTCTTAATAAATGTATCTCCTTCTGTGCTATTTTTTCTTACTTTATCTTCTTCGCTTTCTAAAAATCTTAGTCTTTCTATGTTTCTCTATGAACATTTCCTGATACTAAATACCTACACAGACGGAAGAGAATGATCATTTAAGGGTCCCATAACTGATGAGTTATTAATGAAACCACATGGACAAGGAGGACATATTTATTGTTACCTCAAATTTTCTGAAAAGCTGCAATGCCATCATTTGATTCAAATTTCCATTATTTGTTTACATAGTGTCATTCAGCACACATAAACGCAAATATGAGCTGGTCGTTGGTGGTTTATGCCTGTAATCCTAGCTATTCAGGAATCCTGAGGATTGCGGTTCAAAGATAGCCTGGTCAAGAATGTCCATGAGACACTTATCTTCAATTAACCACCAGAAACCCAGAAGTGGTGCTGTAGCTTAAGCGGTAGAGTGCTCAACTTGAGCTGAAGAGGTGAGGGAGTGCACCCAGGATCAGAGTTCAAGCCCCACAACAAACAAAAAGTGCAAATATTACCTTAAGTTTCCCCAAAAGGAAGAACAAGATCAATAATCTTCTCAAGCAGAAAAAGGTAATTTCAAAATGATTCAGTGCACCTACATTTGCTGAATTATTTACGTTATGGCTTCTTTGCTAGACATATTCTCTTCCTTTAAAAATTGTCAAATATTAGCTTTACAATAAAATTCATCTAATATTTCTTGTTTCAAAAGAGAAGTCTATACAGTTGATGTCACTTAGCTTTCTTACTATCTTAATTCAAACCCAAACCATGCAGAAGAGTTTGTCAAACTCTTATTGCAAATTGAACACCAAAAAACCAGAAGTGGGGTTTTGGCTCAAGCAGTAGTGTACTAGCTTTGGGGGCAGGTGGGCAGGAAAGACAACTGTTCACGGGCAAGATCCAGCCTCTGGATTCAAGACCCAGAACCAGCACAAACTAAGGAACAAGCAAACAAAAATCCCAGATATTTCTTTGGGACCCTCCTTAAAGGAGTACTGGTCAGAGAAGATGCTCCTTTTGCTGATCAAACTCACTGGATCCTGCTTTTTTGGAATCCTTATTGCTCTGGAGAACTCAGGACCAGACCAAAGGAACTGATAACTGACTCCTGCATCAAGAGAATCATCTCAGGATTGAAATATCCATCCGTAAGGCACTTTAAAACCTCCATGTCTTTGTTCCTTTGCTGGAGAACACTTTTAAAACAATGTTTTTTTTTCTTTTGTTCTATGCTGGCCTTCAAATGGTACATTATTTCTTTTTGTAACACATGAACTAGAAGTTTACAGAAAAATATTATATGAGTAAAGAACACACTCAAAAAAGCCAGGGACAGAGTTTCCTTCAAGCCTTGGGATACTTTTCTTGTACAGTAAAAAGGAAAGCACAAGGTAACTTGAACTTTGTTATTCCTCTATGTTCCATTCCTATCCTGGGGTCAGTTTCCAAATCTAGTAACAGTTACTTCCAGTAACAATCGATGGTGGTGCTTGAGGTATAATGAATGTTTTCTGGCTTCACTGAAATAACACTAGAACACCTATGGACTCAGAGACAACTTAGTAAAAGGAAAATATGAAATTTATATTGCTTATACATACATTATACATGAGTACATTGAGATCAAATTTTGTAAGTTCTCTGTAAATAAAGGTGAATTTTAAATGGGAAGGTTTTCAGAACATTCTTTTTGTGAGTGTATGTGCTGTTCATTGTTTCCCAAGTGTACATGAGCTAACAGTAAGGAAACAATAGCAATAATAGGAGAAAGAGAAGTTCTGTGTTTAAGTATAAGGGTTCAATACAATATAGAAGACTACAAATAAGGCAACATTGAAACAATAAAGCCAAGTCCAGTATGTAGATTTATCGGAGTGTTATACAGAAAGCAAGACTCCTACATGGAACATGAAGTATGAGGCCAACCCCATTGTAAATCATGTTTGGTAATCATGCAACTTTGTAGAAAGTAGAATGGAAGAATGATTATGTTTTCAATGCAAGTCAAATATAACAACATGGAATTAACTGGAAAAAATGTCCATCTTGTGAGAGCAGGGATTATGCTAGCAATGAACTGGTGGCTAAGATCACATTTCTTTTTTTCTTTACACACATGCACACACACATATATTTGTTGGCGGTGGTCTTGGCACTTGAACTGTGGGTCTGCGAGCTGTCTCTCTTCTATTCAGTTCAAGGCTAATGCTCTACAACTTGATCCACAGTGCCATTTCCAGTTTTCTTTCAGTTAATTTGAGAAAAGAGGCTCTGGGACTATCCTACCTGGGCTGGCTTTGAACCTCAATCCTCATATCTCAACATTACCCACCTTACGATCACATTCCTAACAGTGTACACTCAGGGTATGTAATGTGTGGGTTCAACTATCTTTATAAGAATTCTTGAGTTAGGGGCTGGGAAGGTGGCTCAGTGGTAGAGCTCTTGCCTTGACTGCATGAGGCCCTGGGTTCAATTCCTCAGCACCACTTAAGCAAAAAAGAAAAATGCTGAAATTGGCAATGTGACTCAAGTGGTAGAGGGCTAGCCGTGATCTGAAGAGCTGAGGAACAGAGCCCAGGCCCAGAGTTCAGGCCCCATGACTGGACCTCCCACCAAAACAAACAAAAATAATTCTTGAGTTAAAAATCTGGGCTACAGCTTAGACATTACCCTCAAAAAATGTTTGTAGTTTAAAATTTGATAGTCCTGGAGAAATAAAACCTAAGAATGTAAAGGAGTCTTGGAAGTTCAGTTTGCATCCAGCCAGGGCAGAACACTCTTTGCAACTGTATATAAAATTAAGCAGTCAAAAGCTGGATTGGAAGAATGGCTCAGGTGATGGAATACCAGTCATGAGCTGAATAAGAGCTTGAGGCTTTTGCATGCATACATGCAAGCATACACATAGACAAAGAAGCACTTATATATGCACACACAAATACACAAATGAAACAACTCTCAGAATGTGTAGAAAAGTTAGAAAACAATAAATGTATGTCCTGAACAAGACTAGAATCAAGTGATAATTTTTAATATTAGAAGTCCTCAAATGAACTTCCTTCAAAGAAGTTTGAGAATATTTCATTGGTAGGGATCAGAGATAGTAAGAGAGTCAATAATCATTATTAAAGGGATCAGATCCATGGTGGAATGAATCAGAGATCCCGCAGGTGCATCTGAAAATATTCATATCCTGTGTCAAATATTAGAACATCCTTGAAAATAGAAAACAGTCTAAGCAGTCACTCTGGTGTATAATATCACTGGAGAAGTTCAGAATTGGTAGTCTGTATCTAGATTAAATAAACCAAGAAACTATGGCAGGGCAATGTGATACAAGCTTAGAATTCTAGCACTGAGATTAAGACAGGAGATTAGATAATGGAATTACATAGTGATATGTTCCCTGGACCAGGTAATTTTGTCTTAATAAAACAAAACAAACAAGAAAGGAATACATAGTTGGACGTTTGGGCTAATTTTGTCATTATGTTTTGAGAAGTCAAATTTCCTGTTGAAATGCAACTCATACTTAATCCTCACTTGTGTTTTAAATTCTCTCTTCATTACAGAACATTCCTAGATGTTAAATGACTTATGATTCCCATCCAAAATTTGATAAATAAGTTATCATCATTCTGTTGTATCCCAAAGAAATGATGCAGGATTCCAAAAGATTAGGCCTGGAAAAATAGCAAAGTTCGTCTAATATAGGATTTTGAAGATCTGGCTAAATTAGAATTTAGATTTAAAATAATTTGTTTTTGCTTGAAATTTTATATTCTATAGGATTCTACGAAATTCTTTTTAAGTAGAGAGTTAATGACAAATTCACAAATGATTTTGCATTCTATTTCCCTAGAATATTCTTTCAAGAGAGTTATAATTAGAACTTAATGTGAATGTTGTAGACAGAGTTGCCAAAAAATTGATGATATTAATTTATAAATTGAGAATAAGAGCAATTTTTGGAATCTTTGGTATAACATGGTATGAAGAGAATAATCGTGTGACATCTTCTTTCTTCTACCTGTATGTAACACAGGAAGCAATTTCCTTAATTATTTGCTACTGTATACACTGAGAAAAATGTTAGGTTTGGATTTGTTTTTGTTTTATTGGTTTGTCCTAGGGCTTGAACTCTGGGCCTGGACACTGTCTCTGAGCTTGTTTATGCTCAAGACTCGTGCCCTACCACTTCAACCTCAGTGCCACTTGCATCTGGCTTTTGCTGAGATGTTTATTAGAGATAAGAATCTAGGGAATCTTTCTGCCTGGGTGTGCTTTCAACTGTAATCTTCCAATCTTAGCATCCAGAATTTAGAAGATAGTTTAAAAAGTATAAATATAAATAATATTTACAAGTGTTCCGATCTCAAGAATCCCAGTGGCAGGGTGGGGGGTGGGATGATGCAACCCAGTTTATTATGGTATTCTTTCCAGAACATGTATGTCATCACATTAGTAGAGTTCTATTTTTTCACAATAGAGATAAGCTATTCATGATGTGAATGAAGGGAAGTTTGAGGTGCACCCTAAAAGTTGGAAACTGTTGGGCTAGGATGACTCTATATCATAAATATTGGGATTGATGGTCATAAAAAACTAGCTTATTGAGATAAACAATTGCTTACTCTTGAAGAATTAATTATTACCAATGCTACATAGTTTTATCCTCTACCAGAATGTGGTTTTTTTTCTGTTGAACCTCAATCTGTAACATCCCTTTGGAAAATGCATCTATTGCAGAATTACATAACATGCAAGCCGGTACTTTTTTGAATCTCTCAGGTATGGAATCTTCTGAATTTGAAAATGAGTAGTTACTAGTCATTGGAATGTTGAAGAACACATACATTCTGTCTTCTTAACAACTTATTTACTTTTAAAAGTTATAAATTTCCATAGAATTAAACTGTTTTCCCTTTTAGTATGAGAATGGACTATATTTATTCTTTTTTCAAAATATTGGTAAGTATATTGTGAAAATATTGTCTAGTCGGATAGCATTCAATTTGATGGTCCTCTGATTAAAAATGGATAATTAATTCAAATTAGACGCCAAACAGTATTGTTTTTTTTTGACTAATCTGTAGTCAACAAGAAAGTTTAAAAATGCCTTAGAATGTGTTCCTAACCACCAGTTTTATAAATGGCTTTGTACAGTGGTTTGTGATTACTTTATTTTACATGGGATAATATTTTCTACTACTATAAGTTTTGGCAAAAGAAGAAAACTAAAAATTTACTATTGTAGAGGAATATGATAGAAATAGAAGACAGTTTTATGTTTGTCAAATCTGATGAGTACCCATATTCAAGACTTAAAATCATATTTCTTACTATGCTAGACAGATAGGGAAAACATAAAACACCATATGATAAGGCAACAATTCATGACTTTTTAAAATGTACTTATTATGTGATTAAATTTACTTTATTAGCTAATATTTTGGTTTGAAATATGGGAGGCTGATCTAGTTAACAAATTTTCGAAGGCACCTACTGAAAAGCACAAATGGAGGAGGGTACTATTTCTACACATTAATGAATGGTTGAACCTGTTTGGCATTAGTGCAGAGTAAATAAATCAACTCTATTGTAACTTGCTCCTTACACATGAAAAACCTGTAACATCACTAAATATCATCTACTTGTAAAGTGTTATTTTGGCAAATGTGATTTTAAAAAGTTTATTTGAAAAGGAATATACTTTCAGGAGATTCAATGTAGGTTATCATTTGCTTGAGAATGACAACATTTTTATACTACAGAACCAAGTTTTACTGAAGTACCAGTGTTTTGAAGCACTAAGGATCTTCTCAATTAATGTTTTCCTGAATTATATTTGACCTCTATGTCAAGTATTCCTAGCATTGGTAGACAATTATGAATCTATCGTTCCAGGAACTATTTTTTGGCCTGATGATGTTGGACTGAAATCATTTATTAATCATTAGGAGAGGGGTATTACAAATAATCTTGTGACATTTGTGATCTTTTTCACTCATATTGGATGGTCATCTGAAAATTGAAAGTTTGAATTACTGTACTTTCACATTTTGTGATTTCATCTTGCATTTTAGGTTGCCTTGCATTTCCCAAATTGCTTACTGCTAATTCCTGCATTTCAAGGAATTGGGGCCCTGAAATATAGGAAATGAGAAATTGAGATGGGTCTTCAATTACTTTCTGCTGGCATGTTGCATGGGCCTAGGTGAGAACTCTTGCCCTAGTTATGTGATGATGCGGATAACTGGGACCTGGGATCCTAGGACCCATGGATCCTGTAGAAGAATAATAGCTTTTATATATCATATCAATAAAATTTGAGTATAATCAGTAGGAATGCTTCAGAAATATGGAGAAAAACAGTTTGGGACAAGCGAGTTAAAACAATAAACATCAGCAGAGTAAAATCCCTTATAGATTAGAGGAAAACAACATTGTTTTTGTTTTTTTTTTTACCATGTGAATTCAGAAACCAAGAACACTTAGAAGGTATCACAAGTTTATACCGAAAACATTGCATTGATACTTTTTATATTCTAATATATATTCTAATCCTGATTATTTATATTCCAATCTATTTATTGGAATAAATATCAATTAATTTGTCAAATTATAATTAATTCTAGTAAAATTCACTGTGTGAAATATAAAATCAGCATATATAAATATAAAATATATAATTATATATAATATATGAAAATGTTTTGCATTGTTCTGTTGTGGTTATGGTATCAAAGGCAACTGTTTGAAAGTATTATTCCATTACCTCTACCTCAGTGTTTGGTAGAATTAGAACTAAAGCATTACCATTCTGAGATGTACAGCCTAGAGACAAGAAGAAACACTGTGATTAAAACATTACCAAATTAAGGCCTAATAACAAGAAGAAACATATGGACTTCTCCTGGCACTATGGAATATATTTGGTGATAGAAAATCAGTGGTGTAAGTTTCTGCCTGGTTGGATGGTAGACAGGCCAGGGCATTAGGGAATCATGCATATGAATAATTTTTCACCTTCTAGGCTTTAGCTACTTTTGAAATAGTAGGGTGTAATAAACAATTATATTTTGAAAAAAGACCTTCTAGTCTGAACATTTCTGTCTGAACTGTTCGTCTCTCTATGATCCCTTGTAACTAAGATTAGTTTTGCTCCAGTAAGACAATCTATGCTATCAGGGTAAGATATTCTGGTTGGTCTGTTCCTACATGGAGCAAGGGTAAAGGGTCAGGGAGACATTTGTGCCAGTAAGCCTTTATTTGGGAAATTTTATGCTACTGAAGTTTAGAAGTAGCTCTTAAGTAAGGCTTACTTTGAATGCATTAGCTCCACAAAGCTCAATCAGTTGATAAACAAGTATTTGAAAAGCCATCACCTTTGGACCTAGCTATAAAGGCTTCAAAGTATGATCAAATTTCAAATGAAAAAGACTTAAAATAATCATTGACAAAAATTACAAATGTGAGCAATCGAAGAAAAAATATGTTTTTTCCACCATACACAGAATTTTACAGAAATAATATGAATAGAAATTTTGGGAACAATAAGGTTTCCTTGTTACAAATAGGCAACCAAGGATATATGCCTGTCTTAAGATTGCATTATTAACTATTTAAATTTACAGGATACTACATGCTTCAGCAGCACGTCTACCCAAATTACAATACAGAGTTTTACATGGTTCTTGTACAAGGATGATATGAAAATTTGTGAAGTATTCCATATTTTTCATTCTTCAGATGCAAGAAATTAAACAGTAATTTAAAAATTGAGTACAAATATACAAGTGTAATAATACATGTAATTAATAGAAATAAATGTTAGTTTGACATCAATGTATTCAATCTTCACCTTTTTAGAAAGGCCTTTACATAGCATAACTTTTATAAAACTTTGAAATATGATAACATTGTCATTTTATCCCAAAGAAATAAAATTCTATAAGGACCTAGGAATTAAAGGAATCTTAAACTGTTTCTATATGGAATGCAATCTGAAAGGTCACATTTATTAATTAATTTATTATTATTGTAAAACAATGTTGAATTCAAAGTATTGTATCTAGGAGAGAATGAAATAGATTATGGACATTATACAAACAGAATACTAAATATTTTAAAATACACTGTTTCAGAAAAGCACCAGAATTATCTTTAGTTTCTGTACTACTCATTTCAACAGATAACTTAAAATTATTTCTGATTAAAAAATCACAAAAATCATTATAGGTGTATAAAAACAACTCAAATATATTTTTATATCAAAGTCAGGCAGTTCACTTGGAAGAATACCATGGAATCCATGAATTTTTAAAGTAAGATATTGCTGCTGTATTGTAAAAATATTTTGTATGGACACCTAGGATGGACTGGCAATTTTGAAATTTAAGAAACTTACCCAAACCATTAGGATTTAGGAGAACAATTTCTACAGCCTTCTACAACTTCAAAGAGGTAGTGATACATAATTATTATTTTGGCAATATCAAATGCAGTTTCTTCCAAGTTGTGCTTCAGACCTGGTTTTATATAATGGTTCAACAGAAGGAGATCTAGCATAACTTTGCTATTTCTATTCTCAGCAGAAAGATGCAAGGGGCTCAAGAAGCCTTTAGTTTGGTCATTTGTATCAGCATCATGATGAAATAAAGAAGCCACTCTGGTATTATTCCATGTATAAGTACTGTGCAGGGTTGTCCAGACATTCACGATTATTGCATGAATATCTACCTTGAGCCACCAACTCATGGACAATATCTAAGTGCCCACTGTAGGCTTCTCGATGAAGAGGGGTATATTCATCGTTATCCCTAGCATTCACATGAGTGGCCTTTTTGGAAAGTAGTCTCTACACTGTAGTAAGGCGATTATTTTCGGCAGACCAAAGAAGAAATTTACATGAATCCTTCTCCATTTTTCTTTTGCAATTGATACCATTTCTTACTTTTTCATCTTGTTCCTCATCTTCATCAGAATTGCCTAGCCAGAGATTTTGAGTGCCAGTGAGAATGAGGTGTCCATGTATTTCTCCAATAGTTCACATTGGATGAACTGGTCAGAAAAATCCAGTAAATTTTCTGCATCTGTTTTTTTCACTATTATTTATTTTCTCCTTTTTAATTTTTACTATTCTAAATTATTCTAACTGGAGAGTAGGGAATTGGTAGAGAGCAGAGGAAAGATTTTCCTCCGTATTCAAAGGTACAGACTGAAAATGAGGACCAGTGGTGTCTTCATGTACAGCTTATTCTAGGAATGAGAAAATAGGAAATAATGCCTTCTATATAAATGAATTGGGAAATGGCAGAGCAGAAAGTGAAATGATGCAACCAAAAATATAAAAGCAAAATAAATTAGGATAATTATGGAACAATCATATTACCTATGAGAACCATGAAAGGGAGAGAGGAAGAGAGAGACAGATGTGAAATGATCTAGCTAACTACAAAATCCATCCCTCTGATCAATTTATAAAGAAAATAATTAAATTTTTTAAAAGAGATGGAAATAGAATTTAAGATCAGATGTCTCCATTGTTTTTAATTATATTTTTATTATCTTAAATACTTGGAAAATGGAATTTCCATTCAACAAATCAGTATTTTTTTAAGTATAATGGATCTTTATATAACTTTTCCACACCCTTCCAAACCTCACCCCACTTTAATTTTTTCTAGTTTCATACTATCTGCATTGAATATTATACCTTCACTCTCTTCCTCCATAACTCTCTTTATTCCTTCCTTTTGACTTCCCCTCACATCTTCCAAGTGATAGTTTCCTGATATATATTTTGTTGGATTAAAACTTCAATTTTATAAGAAATTACACCTTTGAAATACTCCTCTGCAAATAGCACGCTTTGGTTAATATATTTGTGTAAACCTGTATAAAGTTCTAGCTTCCAAATATGAGACAAAACATGGGTCCTTTGTGCATCTGGCTTAGTTCACTTAGTGACTTAGTTCACTTAATATATTTTTAGATCTATCCATTTCGTTGCAAATAATGTAACAGTCTTCAGAATGGATGGGTGCAATAAATTGTGTATATGTGCCAAACTTTTTCTAACCATCACTCGGCCAAAGGGTATCTGGGTTGTTTCCGTAACTTGGCTATGGTGAATAATGCAGCAGTGAACATGGTTGTGAAAGTGATTTTATTGTAATCTTTTGGTAGAATTCATCACTACCTTTATGGGAGCAATCCTCTAGCCAGTTTTCCAGAATAAGAACATCCCTCCCTTCATCTTCATCACAATGTATTGCAAGTCCTCAAAAACACACTTCCCCCTACAGGTCTAAATAAGCTAAAACCACATTGTTCCCATATTTTTTCAATACATTATTTCATAATTGTACATATAATTTAGTGAGAACCATCTATGTACTTTCCTAATGTGGGAATGAGGGACATCACAGAGTAAAAGTAAGAAGTATGCAATTGAATTAGCTATTATCACATTTAATATAATTTTCAGCTCCAATTCATAGCCTCACATAATATTATTTTAATCTTTATTTGATTACTTCATCTAACCTGTAAATTATAACAGGTGAGTTAAAAGCAAAGGCAAAAATTGTGGTTTGATTTTGACACTCATGTGTGAGGTTGCACAACATGGGCAAACAGATGGATTGGAATTAATAGCTCTTATCTATTTTGTTAACGTACAGATAATTTTCCCAAACTGATTTTTGCAATTCGTATTCCATTCAACAACAAGAAACATGTGGTCATTTCCTTTGTTTTGCTCCTTATTAACTTTTGTCTCCATTTTATTTTATAATGGATGATTTCATAAACCTACTGTAGATACAAAAATATGTTAAGATATTTCTATCTGTATGCATTGTTATATACATACACACATATATTACACAGGTTATAATGATAATGAATAACTTCAGTAACTGTACAGTTTACTAAATTATTAAAACTATCGACGGCTCATGCCTGGCATCCTGGTTACTCGGGAGGCTGAGATCTGATGATCATGGTTTGAAGTCATCCTGGGCAGTAATGTCCAGGAGCCTCTTATCACCAAACAATCAATAGAAAATCAGAATTGGAACTGTGGCTCAAAGTAGTAGAGTGGTAGCCTTGAGAGAAAATTTTCAGGGACATCATCAAGGCTCTTAGTTCAAGAAGTACAAACTACCCAAATAAAATCTATTTAATTTACACCTGTGTAAGTAAAGTATGTCCATCACCCAAATGTACAACCATGCTCATTTGCCAGGTAACTGTTTTTTCTGAAGTACCAGAAAATATTTTCACTTAAGTTGAAAGCATTGCACCATGGGTTCATTCTATCTCGCTCATGCATTTTCCACTCAAATATTCAAATCTTACAATTATTCCAATTATTTAAAATCATAGTTTTTTACTTTAATGCCCATAATATTAGAGTTTGAATTGAGTGTCTTGTGCCCCATAAGTGGGTGTTCTTACCACTTTGTCATGTCTCCAGCCCTAAATTATCTTGATTATTTTTCAGATACTTGTATATGATCTTGAGCTCAGTCCACATTATGTTATTCTTCCTGGAATTTAGAATATCAGGTGCATGGCATTGTGTACACATCTTTGTCCAGTCTGGGCTTTCACCTCTATCCTCACAAGAGTAGACTCACATGTAGTCAGGATTTTCATAAGCTTGTCATACCTGATTTTTTTAAGTCTTTGCATTTCCTGCAGGTTCTTCAGTACTTAATTAATTTGTTTTCTTGGGTTGTTTTGTTTCATTTGAATGTATGTGTCGAGTTGTTCCTCACTTTTCCTTTTGTTTCTTTCAATCAAGTTCATTCCTAAAGTTCTGAGAAACCAATTCTTCTTTTTCACGATAGTCAAGGTGAACATGATTCATTCCAAAGCAATTTCAGTAATATTTAAACACCTTCATATCTATGAATGGTATATAAATGATAAGTGCTGCAAAGGGTCTTTTTATTTGCACAGCAGTCTTTGTCATACACAGACAGATCATGAAATATAAGAAGATATTAAAACTACAGATGCTAGCAAGGAGAAGAAAACCTATTATTAATTGTTTGAAAGAGGCTTCCCGTCTAGTGAAAGAAATACGTTGCTTGATGCAGGATTTCACAAAATTATATTGGTTGGACCAAGCTAAACAATCATCTAATTCTACAGAATTGAGGGAGATAAATCGAACTTCTGAATAATTTACATTTGGTTCAAATAAAAGCATGCTTCCAAAAAGAGAGTTCACTTTAGAGAAACATGATGAGTTGTATGTAAGTAGGTGCTTAGCTGATTTTGTTAATTTGTAAACTAATACAGGGAAATAGATTACAACACCGTAAAAAAAGAACTTTGCATTGAAATACTCATTTGTGTGTGTGTGTGTGTGTGTGTGTGTACACATGCACGCGTATACATGCACGTGCATTTGCAAGTGCTCATTCATTCATTCATCATTCCTGAGGCTTGAAAGTGACTGGGCACTCTCCCTAATCTTCTGTGACCAAGGATAGTGGTTTACCACTAGAGCCATTGTTCCACTTCTGTTTTTTTTTTTTTTTTTGAGATAATCACATTTATTTTCATGATTGGACTGGCTTTGAATAGTGGTCTTCATATCTCAGCCTCCTGAGTAGCTAGCTAAGCTTATTCAGCCTCTAAGTAGCTAGTTAAAATTGGGCCTGTCCTTTATGTTTCACTGATCTTTTATTCTTGTCCTGAGGTTTTCACATGACTAAGTCATATATATGTGTAGTTGCTTTAAAAAAAAAATAGTCTTACTGCGTGGCACCAGGGGCTCCCATCTGAACTCTTAATTATTGAGGAGGCTTGAGAACAGAACCCAGGCCAAAAGTTCAGTGGACTTCCTTCTCTATTTATTGCTGGGTGCATTGGATTATTTCCACCATCCTGCACTATCTACAGAATAAAATTGGAAGGACTACAGAATCCAGGCCAACCAAGGTAGGAATCTAGACAAGTTGGTGTGCAACTCTTATGCCATTGATAATGGGAAGGCTAAAAAGACAGATCAGGAGCATGTTCTTGTGGAAAGGGAACCCTTATCCTAAAATTAACCACTGATATGACACCAATTTAACAAAAATAATACCCCAAGTTGAACACAATTTCCAACAACCAAAATAGGTATAAACATTAACATCCAAAACTTAGTAGAATCTGCTCTTTGTTCTAATATCAGCTTCATCCCAGTTTCATATGATGTGACAGAATAGTTTCTTCATTAAACTTACTATATATTTTAAAAGACCTAGAAAATTCCTTCTCACTTATAAAGTGCAAACGAATGGCAAATTGCCTCATTTCTTACATATTTGATTACCACTATAAATTCATCTTTTGATTATTATTAATAGTAATATATTCTGATTTATTACTTTACTTTGTAACATTTTTAAACTTTTGGCTTCTCTGCTGAAGTTGAAGTATTTAAATAGTATCATCAAATTATATTACTTGGGTAATTAGGGAAGTTTTCTAAAAAGTTTTTAACCAATGGCTTCTAGTAATTCTGGTGGGGTTTTTTTGTTTTTGTTTTTTTTTGGGGGGGGGGTCCAGTCGTGGAACCTGAACTCTGGGACTTCGCCCTGTCCCTCAAGGCTAGCTCAAGGCTAGCATTTGACCACTTGAGCCACAGCGGCACTTCCAGCTTTTTTTCTGTTTATGTGATGCTGAGGAATCAAACCCAGGGCCTCAAGCATGCAAGGCAAGCACACAACCACTGAGCCAACTTCCTAGCTCCCTACGAATTCTTAATTGGTATATTGATTAGTTCATTTTTAATTTCAATTTAATTCTACTGTAAAGGTAATGTAGAGAGGGGATACAGTAACATAAGTAAGATAATGAGTACATTTATGATGGAAGGAACATTGTTATCTCTTCCATTGAATTTTTGCACACTCAAAAAAAACTACTGATGTTTTTCCTGTCGCTATTGACCAATGGGTATATTTCTTTCTTTGTTCATGCATTTTTTATTAAAAAATTGATATACAAAGGGTTTACAGTTAATTAAGTCAACTAAAGAGAACACTTCAATTTATTTTCTAAATTTCAAATTTTGAACTTATTTTGTTTGGTTTCTTTAGGGTAATTCTTTTTTCAGAGTTGGAGGATTTGTTAATTTAGTTTTGTATAATATTAACACATGTAAATTATTCAGATATATATTTTGCTTTCAAAATAGTTAACATGTGAATATGTAAAAATTATTTTCTTAAATTTTATATGGTTTGTGAATTTAAATAAATGTGTTTTCTTATAGTTCTAAACATATTTGTCCATGTAACAAATACTGTATTTTCAAGAAGCACATACTTTATTTAAAAAGGCTTTATTACCTGGTCACATTTTGGAAATATTTGTACGAGAATTAAAAAAAAATGTTTGAGCTAGGCATAGTGATTTGTGGTTTCCATTTTCTAACTATTGTGGGAAGTGTAAATAGGGTTTGTAATTCGGAGAGACTGAGAAACTATGAGACCTTATCATAAAATTTCCAGAGTGAAATGATTAGAGATATAGCCATCCCTAGCAAGATATAGAGCACCTGGTTATCATATTCTAAATCTTGAGTTAAAACACTAGTAACATCAATCTTTTGTCAAAATAAAAGGACACATATTTCAAAATGTTTATTACTTAAAACTTTTTTTTTTACAAATTTCTCATTTCTTTTATTTCTTAATTTTCAATTTACTTAATATATAAGAATCCACTCCCAAATTACTCAAGCTAATTCAAAACTTTGGCAAATTACCAGGGTATAAAATTAACCCCCCAAAATCAATGGCTTTTCTGTATCCCAACAATGAGAAAAGTGTGGCTGAAATTAGGAAAGCAACTCCATTTGTGATAGCCCCACAAAAACTAAAATACCTAGGAATTACCTTAACCAAAGAAGTGAAGGACCTCTATGATGAAAACTTTAAAAACTTGAAAAAGGAAATCAAAACAAAACTTAGAAAGTTGCAAAAACTTCCATGCTCCTGGATTGGAAAGATTAACATCGTGAAAATGGCAATACTTCCCAAAGTTATCTACAAATTCAATGTGATACGTATCAAAATTCCAACCTCATTCTTCAAGGAAATAGAAGAGGCAATCAAAAAATTCATATGGAACAATAAAAGACCCCTAATTACATAAACGCTCCGCAACGGAAAGAACACACCTGGAGGAATAACAATACCAAATTTCAAACACTACTATAAAGACATAGAAATAAAAACAGTTCTTTACTGGCACAAGAACAGATCTCAGGACCAATGGAATAGCATTGAAAACCTAGTAATGAAACTTCAGACCTATAGCCATCTAATCTTAAATAAGGGAGCTTATAAAATAGAATGGAAGAAAGAGAGCCTCTTCAGTAAATGTTGCTGGAAAAAATAGGTTAAGTACTTGTAGAAAACTAAAGCTAGATCCATATATATCACCTTGAAGCAGAATCAACTCCAAATGGATCAAAGACATGGAGTCAAAGCAGACACTCTGAAAACATTACAGGATGGAATAGGAGAAACTCTAGGTCTCCTTGGCGCAGGCCAAAATTTTCTTAATAGAGACCCGGAAACACAACAAATCAAAGGAAGGTTGGACAAATGAGATTGCATGAAGTTGCAGAGCTTCTGCATGGCAAAGGAAGTAGCTAGCAAGATCAATAGAAAGCCCACGGATTGGGAGAAGATCTTCAATAGCCATAAAACGGACAAGGGTCTCATATCTAAAATATACTTGGAACTCAAAAAATTAAACCCCCAACAACAAATCCTCAAACAAATAACTGCCCAATAATGAAGTGGGCTAAAGACTTAAAGAGAAACTTCTCTGAAGAAGAAAGAATGATGGCCAATAGACACATGAAGAAATGCTCAACCTCCCTAGCCATAAAAGAAATGCAAATCAAAACAACACTGAGATACCACCTCACCCCAGTTAGAATGGCAGACATCAAGAACTCTAATAAGAACAGATGCTGGAGGGGATGTGGACAGAAGAGAACCTTACTTCATTGGTGGTGGGAGTGTAAACTTGTTCAACCACTTTGGAAATTAATATGGAGGTTCCTCAAAAGACTTCACATAGAGCTCCCCTATGACCCAGCAATCCCACTTTTGGGCATTTACCCAAATATTTACAAACAAGACCACACTAAAGCTACCAGCACAACTATTTTACTGTAGCATTATTTACCATTGCTAAGATATGAAACCAACGCAGTTGCCCCTCAGTACATGAATGGATCAAGAAAATGTGGTATATATAAACAACGAAATTCTATGCCTCCATCAGAAAGAATGATATTGCCCCATTTGTTAGGAAATGGAAAGACTTGGAAAAAATTATATTATGTGAAGTAAGCCAAGCCCAAAAAACATAGGTTCCATTGTTTCCCTTATTTGCAATATCTCATATATATATGAGTCAAGCAGAAAAGGTCAGGTAAGGTGATGTTAGGAAAATGAACCCTTAGATATGTATTTAATTACTTTTTCTCTCATGCATTGCTTTCTAACGCATTTATAAGATTATTTCTTTGTTTCTTTGTATGTCCCTCCCCCACAGTGTAACCCCTGCTTTCACTGTATTTGATGTCCGCATAATTTGTGTGTGTGTGTGGGGGGGGAAACAAGTGGTTTAAATAAGGATACAGGTGGACCCATTGCAACAATGAGAAGTACAAGTTGTCATGTCGAAAACGAACTTTACAACTTTGGTGCAGCTGGGCTGGGGGAGGCTGGGAAGGGATGTGAAGGTAAAACAAAGGAGGAAGCTACAATGCTTGATAAGAAATGTACTCATTATCTTGCCCATGAAATTGTAGCCCTTCTTTACAATATGTTCACAATAAAAATAAAAATTAAAAAAAAAAGAATCCAAGAATCTTGTGACTATTTTATTTCTACTAAACTTTTAAATAGTATGAGCAATATTATGATTTCATATTTTAAAATACTTTTACTATTTGTGGTAATTTCCTCTGTTTAATATGATAATAACAAATGTGTGTATGTGGTGTGTGTGTGTGTGTGTTTATTTGTTATTTTGTGTGTGTGCTTTGGGTGTACTTTGTAATGCTTGGGAGATCACACAATTGCTTCACATATGTTAGGCCAATGTTTTACCTCTGAGCTATACTATCTAGTTATAATACAAATTGTATTTTAAATTATGACTTTGATTTTTTGGGGGGGTCCGGTCATGGGGCCTGAACTCTGGGCCTGGGCACTGTCCCTCAGCTCTTCAGCTCAAGGCTAGCGCTCTACCACTTGAGCCACAGCGCCACTTCCGGCTTTTTTTCTTTTTACTTATGTGGTGCTGAGAATCGAACCCAGGGTCTCAGGCATGCAAGGCAAGTGCTCTACCACTGAGCCACCTTCCCATCCCCGAATTTCAAATTTTCATACCTAGTATGGTTTTTCAAAATTATGTATGATAAAATGTGATCCATCTTCTATCCACGTTAGCAATTGTTATTGTTATTCTTTCTCTTATTTATTTGGAAATTAATTAGATTCCTAGTACAGCTTCTTTACATTGTAACAGCTCTATACAATGCTTTATTTTCTATTTTATTTTTCCCATGTTATCTGACTTTCAGTCCAATCTATCAGGTGGATTAAAAAGAAACTAGATTCAGGACACTTTATTTTTCTCCTTCTCTTCTCTGAAGTCTTTCTGTTTTTTGAAACAATACCAATGACATACAGCTCCTCTGTGGTCCACCATTCTTCTCCCTCTCACTCTCTTCTGCAGTGAAGCTCAAGAAGTTATCATTCAGCTTTATTATGCTGTACTGCTATCTAAATCTTAACTCATTCCTAAATGAGACTGCATTGAGCAGTCTCTAAGTCATTTTCTATATATAATATCAGGGGTTTGTATTTTCACAAGGTGTGAAATATGAATGACTATCAAATACTTAGTTATCTCTGTAGAACATTGGTCCACCTGCTCAATAATCTCATATGTAAATTCAAGGAATACAGGTCAGTCAGAGAAATCTTGTAAAATGGTGTAGCTTGAGCCTTCATACTAGTTTTGAATAGTATTACCATGTTTAGTAGTGAAGACAACATAGTTCTACTATAAGAACAGACACATAGAAGAAGGTAACAGATATTTCAAAAATAAATTCTTAGTTTTATGATCCACAGATTTTGAAAAGGATGCTATGACTTTATGAAATAAAAACAGAAACTTAAATGGTTGTATTGGCACTATTGCCTCTCTAGATTTAAAGAATGATCTTAGACTACTACCTCAATCCATTGTTTGTTTGTATGTCTGCTGGTCATGGGGTTTGAACTCTGGGCTTGGGCGCTGTCCATGTGCTCTTCAGCTCAAGGTGAGCACTCTACCACTTGAGCAACAGCAAAAACTTCCAGTTTTCTAGTGGTTTATTGGAGATAACAGTCTCATGGCCTTTCTTGCCAAGGCTGCCTTTAAACCACGATCCTCAGATCTCAGCCTCCTGAGTAGCTAGGATTACAGGAATGAGCCACCGGTACATGGCCTACCTCAAACCTTATAAAGAATGATTATCAAACTAAATGTGAATTGTAAAAACCTATAAAAATTAAATGTAAAAATTCATGACATTGATCAGTAAAGGTTTCTAAAAATTTGACATGGAAAACATTAGGGGCTAAAGAAAAGAAAGAAGTGGATTATATCAAGTGATAACGTTTCATAAATCAAGGGACAGTCTAACAGAAATGAAAACATATCCAACAGAGGGCACAGATTTGTTAATGCTACAATGTTAATGCTACAGTGATTCTGAAACTTTATTTTTCTATCTTCTAATTCTATATAAATTTTTTCCTGAATATTTCTTTAAATAACATATGTAATTTAATAGTCAATAGGAGGAACATATGAAATAAGCTCCTCTTTAGTGTCTAAGAAATAATAAAAAGAAAACTCACTAGTATGACCATAATATAAAAAGAGGACCCAAAATATAGTAATGCATTTGTGGATAAATTGATATACTTCTCATAGTGATCGATATGTTTAATAATGCAATCATTTTAGCAAACAAGTTTTCAAGTCTTCAAAAGGTGAAAGAATTGTACAGGATCCAGGTATTACACTTCTATGAATGTATTAAACAGAAGTAAAAAACTTTTTTGGACAGAGAATGTAGTTAATTGACAGTGAACTTGAATAGTATGTGTGAGACCCTGGAAATGATCCCCAAAAACAAATTTTGAAAAGACACACTATAGAGAATGTATGCTGGGCAAATTCCAGTAACTGAATTTTATATCTATTTTAATGTCTGTTCTAAAATTTACAGCATTTCTATTTGAAGAAATGCAAGTTTGTGAAAATTAGGCTTTTAAAACCTATGAAGGTACAATTCACTTCCAAAGCACTAAAATGTATACAATAAAAGGAGATATTGTATTGTAAGTGAATTGCATGTCATTAAAAAAACTATTGTTAAAACTTCTTCACACAAACTGCAGAATTGCTAAAAAGATATTTTTGGTAAACTGCTGCATTTAAAACAAAGATGTGATTTCTGTTTATTTTGAGGGTATTTTGTCCGTTTGAGTTTATACAGAGATAACTCAATCCAAAAGTATATGTGATAAGTAATTTTTATTATTTTTATTTTTTTATTGTGAAAAAAACTGTACAGAGGGGTTACAATTACATGGGCAAGATAATGAGTACATTTCTTATCAAGCATTGTAGCCTCCTCCTTTGTTTGCCCTTCCCATCCCTTCCCATCCTCCCCTGCCGCCCCACCCAATCCTCCCCGCTACCCCCCCCCCACTGTTGTAAAGTTCATTTTTCGACTTGTACTTCTCACTGTTGCAATGGGTTCATCTGTATCCCTATTTTTCCCCCACGGTTTCCCTTATTTGCAATATCTAGTATATGTCTGAGTCAAGCAGAAAAGGTCAGATAAGGTGATGTTAGGGAAATGAACCCTAAGATATGTATTCAAATGCATTTTTTGTTTCATGCGATTGTTTCTAACACATTTATAAGATTATTTCTTTGTTCCTTTGTATGTCCCTCCACCACATTATAACCCCTGCTTTCACTGTATTTGATGTCGGTATAATTTGTGGAGGGGAAGGGAAAAAATTTCTAAGTAATTGAGAAACTTTTCTGGAAGAAACTTTAGCAAATGACAGTAGACACAAATCTATGCATCTGCATTTTATGAAAGTCATATGTTACTTGTACAATCCAATTGCTTATCTCTACCTTGCTAGGAAAAACGTATTCTCAAGATAAGAGCCAAAAGCAATGAAAAGAACAAAATACACAATCATCTTGATTTATTGGTGAAAGTAACAAATGAAATAAAGCAATTCCACTGAAGGGAATCCAATATTACTGTATGTGAAGATGTTCCTGAATACCAATATCCATTAAATTTTTGGAATTTTAATTTCTACAAACATATGAAAACTAGAACAAGAAAACAAATATAGACTTAGAGTGAACCAACCTTGAAATCATTTTCTTAATTGTTTTGAAATCACAAAAGAATTGATACTCCTTTGCTTTGGAAATCATTTAAAAATATTTATCACTTATGATAAGTCAAATACCAAGCAAGAGTAATTTTATATAATCATTATAAATATCATTTTATTACTATTGTAAAATAGAATAAAAATAGAATAAAAAAACCACTCCCAGTATATGACCTACCTATCATTATTCTTAACTTCTAATCATTACCTAAATATCTTAAACAGTATAAATAGTCATGTCTTTAAAACAGACGTAAATATTCTATACTTTTTTACTTAACATTTTACAGAGGTATGTATTCATGTTTCTAAGAAATGTTCACAGCAGTTAAAAGATGCCTTTGTGAAATTAATGTGATAAAATTTGTTATTGGTGGTGTTGTTTGCAAGGCCTGGGAATTGTCCCTAAGCATTTTTATGCTCAAAGACAGCACTCCAGAAATTGAGGAAAAGAGCTAATTCCTGTTTTCAGTGGTTAATTGGAGATAAGAATTTAATAAGTACTTTTCTGTCTGGGCTGGTTTTGAAAAAATTCTAAGATCTCAGCACCCAGAATAGCTCGTATTATAAGGGTGAGTTACCAGCACTTGGTTTCATGAAGTATTTTTTTTATTTTAATTATGTTTTAAGATGTTTGTTTCACTATGATGTATATCACTTTGCAAATAAATTTAGATATATGTATATATTTCTGATGACAAATAGTCTCTAAAATGTACTTTTTTACACATAACATATATATATATATATATATATATATATATATATATATATGACAGACACCCTCTAAAATTTTCATGTTACTATTCTTGACCTTTTTCATTTCAAAGATATACACTCTAGTTTTCTAAAAGTTTCCTAGAATAAAATAACTAATATTTCAATAGAAAGTAGAGTTCATTACTTTCAAGGGAATTTTAGATATACATATGATATTGTAGTAACATTTACAGTATATTACTTGAAAAGGTTCTGCCCAAACTCTTAAATATTTGTTTGTAGTTAAGGAGAGGGAGGAAGTTAATTCATACTGATTAGGAATTTTCAATGCTTCAAAGAAATCTATTCCATAATTTGTTATAAGCACATAGTGAAGCAACCTGATATGGTTTAGTTTTTTGTTTTGTTTATTTGTTCAAAATTTCAATATGGATGCATGCAGAGTGGTAACATTAAAATTATTAATCAAAAGACAAATAATAATAAAATCATAGACAAATATCCAACGTTCAATAATTAGCACTTATGATACTAATAATAATTTTGATGGAGAGGATGATGACGACAGTGTAGCCTGATAATGACGATGTTGTGATTGAAAAGGAATAAAAAAATCTTTAGATATCTATGAAGCTAAATTTCCCATATTGAATGCATAGTTATAAACAGAGTTGGATTACATATAATAACAATAACAAGAGGAAGGCTGGGAAGGTGGCTCAGAGGCAGAGTGCTGGCTTTGCCTACATGAGGCTCTGGGTTTGATTCCTCAGCACCACATAAGCAGAAAAAGTGGGAAGTGACACTGTGGCTCAAGTAGTAGAGTGCATTGAGCTGAAGAGCTGAGGGACAGTGCCAGGCCCAGAGTCCAGGCCCCATGACGAACCAAAAAGAAAAAAAAAAAAGAACCAGAATAACAAGAGGAGAGTTTGAATATCAAGAAATACAATCACATAAACAGGTAGAGACAGTAAAAACAGTAATGTTATTCCAGCAGTCTTTCTAATGTACACTCACTGTTCTTGGTGGTATTATTTTCTTATAAATAAAATCATTTATTTCCATATTTTGATGTACTAAGATGTAGGTTTCAACTTAGTGTGATTAGTTCAAATAACATTCTCATATAGATACTATTCAATAACCAATGTTTACCAATGATATATTAAGAACATGTTCTTCATTACAGCTGTAAATACATGATACAATTTACATAATACCACTTACATAACTGCAGTTACCATAAAAGGACACAAGCTACAGAGCCAGGAGTTAAAATTTATTTTTATTTCTGCATGAAACTATTTCTGACTTTATACCAACAAACTGAATTTGACTCTTTCCTTATTTGTAAGCTAAGGTAGAAAATGTAAGGACTGTTTACTTTCTTTTTCCTTGCTCTAGAATAAAACAAATATAGTCTTCAATATTTCTAGTAGATTACATCCATTTACAGATGAAAAATATAACACCAACAGTCAATGTTGTGAGTAAATAATGGTACTAGAATTTTTCTCTGAGTTCTTTACTCTGTGTGCTTACAAGGAGAGTCATTTGGTGAAGGAGAGGACCAATATGAAAATACTATGGGGAAAAATGCATACTTTGTAAACAGTTGTTTTAGGACTGAGTGACTGGTGATGAGTATTTGCAATAGGCTGGTGTCAGGGGCATAAAAAGGAGTACATAGAAATTACATTATGACAGAAACTGAAAAAATCTTGATCATTCATCTTATCTATGGATGGAGGTAGGGTAAGAAGAAATATAAAGTGTTTTCACATCTCTGTCTCCTAACTGTGTTAGTTACATTCTTGGTGATAAGGACTACAGGAGGAAAAGATGGATTTAGAGGAAAATAAACTCTCTGATAGTTCTAAGGTTTATGTTAAACAGATGCCAAGATAGGTCTGTTTGAACAACATCAAAATATCCACGAACATGAATATGAAATGTAATGATAAAATCAGGGTCATAATTAAAGGGAAGAAGAAAAGGAAAGTTCTGACGAAAGTGTGAACAATGTGAGTACCAGTGTGGACAAGATTGGAGGAAAGAGATAAATAAGGAAAGAAAAAGGTAATAAACACAGATTAACAGAAGAAAAGGAAGGAAAGAAATTTCAGTAAGGAAATCTACTATTTGGATTTGAAAAGTAAAAGGACATAGACTAGATCAATAAGAACAGTGTTTTGGTGAAAGTCATATTGATAAAATGTTGAGCTATGAATGTGAAGACATAAAATTCTGGACCAATAAATTCAACAGGTCCTGTTGATTCTAAATGTTGGGAACAAATGCTTTAATCCTGACCTTAGAAATATTATACAGATATAACTGTCATGAACTTTTCTTAGAGGTATTCTGTGAACATTTTTGAAAACTTTATTTAGCCAGGAGATTATAGATTGAACTAAAGCACAGACAAGCCTACTTTGTCCTACAGTTCCAATTAGTGACTCTTCTATCCATATCAGTTCGGGATTTTATTGAAATATATTTAGATATGTTTGGATATCTTATCAGCCTACTCATTATAAATGTAGGACAAGTAACACCAAGTATTAAGTTGAACATACAGCTTTACTGATGTGACTGAAGACTCCTCAAATTGATTCTTCTTTAAAATAGAAAATGCTTCAATAGCTATTGACACATCATAACTGCCAAATACTCTATTGAAATGTAATTCTTGTTAGGTATATCTCCATGCTGAAATAACCCTGTCTATCAACCTGACACAAATTCATATATGTAGGAAAGTGTTCTTATAAATTTCAAGCTTTTTTTGAATGGAAGAGTTCAGACATTACCCTCACCACTAGGATTAAATGCCTAAAAAATAAGACATTTTGCTTTAATGCCTTTCTTTCATTTTCTCATACACATTGCCAAGTTGTGAAGGTTTCTGTTGTAACAATAATACAATCATGACTTGTATTAACACAACATCTAGGATCTAATGTTAATTCGGATACTTAGTAATTAGCTCCAAATTTTGTGGATATTTTTATTTCTTTAGGGTAAACTAATGAGCTCCAGGAAAATTTCCCTAAGGAGCCTTTCAATTCTAATATCACTGTCTCAAAATGCTTTAAATTCTACATCCTCTAATGTGGGCATAGGATTATATTGTGGAACTTTTCTCCTCAGAGAGTAAGTATTACTCTATTGCTTAACATGGACAAAGTACTTTCATACATAGACTGGGCGTGTGCAAACAAGAAGTGGTAGTTGAACAATGTTCTTAGCAGTTTGTACAGATGAAATGGAAATAGAGCAACTATGAACTCAAAAGGAATGTGCAAAAAAGACAAAGGCACAAATAGAATGTGCCAAGAAAAACTGAAGTATAATTTCAAATAATGTGCTCAGGTGTGAGGGTGTGTTCAAAGTACAGCTTCAGACAATGTAGTTGGATGTCTTGGGGAAAAACGGCTTTAAACTATTCTGGGATAATTGTACAAATAGAAGCCCCTAACTCTGACTCTAAACAGCCACAACATCATCAACTTAGGGACTATTTTCCAAGTGCAAAAATGAGAAAAAGAGGGCTTATCACAGTTACTGTTCAAGTTGAAGCAATGGCAATCACATAACTTTTCTTAGAAGTATTCATTTATTTTGGAGCATTAGAGTAGGAAAAAGCCAAGTAAAAATTCTGCATGTACCTAAATTAAGTGGGACATATTATATTGGGATCTCTTTAATTTGGTAGTTATAGATTATATTTTTTGTACTGTAACTTGGGAAAATTTTCTGCTGTCAGTTATTTTCTTCTCTTACCCTTATTTTGCCCTTCCACTTACATGATTATTATGTAAAGAGACATAATTGAGGTTGCATTTCTAAATTATTCAAATTATCTGAACTAATTCATACTTCTGGCAGCCTCCTATATCTTTCTCAAGGGAAATATTTTGTCACTACCATTTTTATCCTATATGATATTGGATATCTTCCTGCCTAATTCAGTGCAAGATATGCACTCGACTCATTCAGATATCTCAACACTTGTACCACCATAAAATACTATCTTATTTTAAATCATGACATTAGTATATCTGCTGAGTTGCCATCTGTCATTTTGAATGGCCTTAAGTGATACTTACATGCAATCATGTTTTAAACCGATATACCACTCAGTAGATGAGGGAATTGAAAAAAGATGTGTTTTATATATGTACGGAGGAATTCTATGCTTCCAATTCATAAGGAAATGGAAAGAGCTGGAAAAATCCTACTAAGAAAAATAAGCAAGACACAAAAAAACAGATTCCATGGTTTCCCTCATTTGTAATAACTAGGAAGTATCTAGGATAGTCCTAGCAGATGAGTAGAATGGCTCAATAGCTATGTATAAATGACCACATAAAATGATGCTGAGCAAAATAAACTCCTAGATATGGAAAGAGAGGTTTTACTTTTTGGTTGTTGTTTTTAATGTACTATGTGATTTTTTTTTCTTTTGTGTTTTCCTCTATGGTTTGTCCACTGTTGTATTTGATTTCAGTATCCTGTGTATGGTATATACATTTATCTTCATTTGGCAAGGGAAACGGAGCAATAAAATGGCCCAACAAAGGACAAAAGGAAAACCAATGCAATAGCAACACTCACAAGACAACATGTTAGAAATTTACTTTACAACTTGTGAGGAGTATTGGGTTGAAGGAAAAGTGGGAGAAAAATAAGGGAGGGGGGAAAATTTTTGAGATGTTATATATTCACTACCTTACAATTACTGCAACCCCTTCTATATATCACCTTGACAATAAAATTAACTTAAAAATGAGCTGCATAATATATAATTTCACTGTATTGGTATAGTAAATATTATTCTCTGTGTATTATCTTTTATAAAAATGAACATTTTGCCTGCTAATTTGAATTACCTCTTTATTTATCGGAGGGACATCAACATGAATGTTATAAAACTATACATTATTGTCAGAATACACTTGCCATTATTTTTTTAAAAAACAGTATTTTAGTATTGTCTCATACTAAAACAGAAAATAGTTCAATTCTATGGAAACTCCTAACTTTGAAAACTCACTAATTGTTAAGAGGACAGAATATATCTTTTCCTCAACATTCCTATGACTACTAACTACTCATTTTCAAATCCTGAACATGCCATACAAGAGACATTCAAAACAGTTTGCATTTTAATTAATTCAGCAATAGATTCAGTTTCCAATGAGGAATTACATATTTAAAAGTCAATAGGAAAAATAGACATGTTCTGGTAGAGGATAACACTATGAAGTATCTATAATAATTGATTCCTTAAGAATAAACATTTCTTCATCAGAGTAAGCTATTATTTCTATGACAATCAATCCCAAGTTTTTATCCCATAAAGTCATTCTAGCCCAACAATTTCCAGCTTGTAAGGTGCACCTTAAAATTCCCTAAATTCACATCATGACTACTTTATCACTATTGTGAAAAAATACTACACTACACTTATCCTAATGTGATGCCCTTCCTATTATGGCAAGAATACTACACTAAACTTTGCTACATCATTTTCACCGCAGTGGTATTCCTGAGATCAGAACACTTGCAAATATTATTTATTTTCATTTTATTTTATATTTATCATATATACATATATATTATCTATCATAGATATTCAGGAGATCTGTATATATTAATATTAAGATTTGAAGGTTATGGTTGAAAGCCCACCCAGACAGGAAGGTTCTTTAGATTTTTACCTCCAATAAACTCATAAGGAAAAGCCAGACCCAAGAGGCACTGAGGTTCAAGTGGTAGAGCAGTAGCCTGGAGCAAAAACAGGCTTAGGGACAGTGCCCAAGCCCTGAGGTTAAGCCCTAGGACAAACCAAGCAACAAAAACAAAATAAAAAGAAACCTCAAACCTAGCATTTTTCTCATTGTTTACAGAGGTACATAAGTAATAAAATTTCTTCCTGTGTTATGTATAGGTAGAAAAAAAGATGTCACACAATAACTCTCTTCATACCACGTTACACCAAAGTCTCAAAAGATTGCTCCTTTTCTACATAAATCAATATAATCAATTTGTTGACAGTTTGTCTAGATTATTCACATTATCTTCTTACACATGAACTGTTGGAATTATCTATTAACTAATTCTTATTATACTTGCCTTGAAAGAATATTATATTTTTTTTTTTTGTGAGGGTCCGGTTGTGGGGCCTGAAGTCTGGGCCTGGGCACTGTCCCTCAGCTCTTCAGCTCATGGCTAGTGCTCCACCACTTGAGCCACAGCGCCACTTCTGGCTTTTTTCTTTTTGCTTATGTGGTGCTGAGGAATCAAACCCAGGGCCTCAGACATGCAAGGCAAACGCTCAACCACTGAGCCACCTTCCCAGCTGAAAGAATATTCTAGTCAATTAGAATGCCAGACTAATTAGTGAATTTGTAAATTAAATCTTTTACTTGAAAAGAATTTTGTAGTATTCTATAGAATATTAAATCACAAACAAAAAATATCTATTTTGACTCTAAATTCTAATTTAGCCAGGTGTACAAAGTCCTACATTAAATGAACTTTCTTATTTCTTCAGGCTTAAACTTTTGTAATCTTTCATCATTTCTTGGGACTCTAACAGAATGATACTTACTTTTTCAAATTTTTGGTTGGGAATCATGAGCTCTCTTGCATCTAGAAATGTTCTGTAATTAAGACAACATTTAAAACACAACTGAGGATTATATATGAGTTGCATTTCAATAGGAAACTTGACTTCTCAAAGCATAATGACAAAATTAGCCCAAATTTCCAACTGTGTATTCCTTTCTGGTTTATTTTTTATTCCTTTCTTGTTTGGTTTTATTGAGACAAAATTATAGTCTTCAAGTTGGCCAAGGTTCTGATCAGCTCACATAACTTGGGAATGGAATACATGGGGTTCATTAAATACAAGATCATGTCATTTTCATATTTTTTTCTTTTTTGCTATTTTTAAATTTATTATTTTTTTATTGGGAAAAAATTGTACAGAGGGATTAAAATTTCCTGGGCAGGATAATGAGTACATTTCTTCTGAAGCGTTGTATCCTCCTACTTTGTTTCCCCTTCCATCCCTTCCCACCCTCCTCCCTTGTCCCCACCCAATCCTCCTCCCCACCACCAAAGTTGTAAAGTTCGTTTTCGATATAATGACTTGTATATCTCATTGTTGCAATGGGTCCACCTGTATCCCTATTTAAACTATTTGATTTTTTCCCTTCCCCTCCACAAATTATACTAACATCAAATACAGTGAAAGCAGGGGTTATGCCGTGGGGGAGGGAATACAAAGCAACAAAGAAATCATCTTATAAATGTGTTAGAAACAATCCCATGAAACAAAAAAAAAAAACATTTGAATACATGTCTTAGGGTTCATTTCCCTAATATCAACTTATCTGACCTATTCTGCTTGACTCAGACATATACTAGTTACTGTAAATAAGGGAGACTATGGGACCTATGTTTCTTTGGGCCTAGCTTACTTCACTTAATATAATTTTTTCCAAGTCTTTCCATTTCCTAACAAATGGGGCAATGTCATTCTTTCTGATGGAGCCATAGAATTCCATTGTGTATATTTACCACTTTTTCTTGATGCATTCATCTACTGAGGGGCATCTCGGTTGGTTCCATATATTAGCTATGGTAAATAAAGATGCAATAAACATAGTCGTGCTGGAAGCTTTAGTGTGGTCTTGTTTGTGAACATTTAGGGAAATGCCAAAAAGTGGAAATGCTGGGTCATAGTGGAGGTCTATGTGGAGTCTTTTGAGGAACCTCCATATTGCTTTCCAATGTCGTTGAAAAAGTTTACACTGCCACCGACAGTGCAGTAAGCTTTCCATCTGTCCACATCCCCTCCAGCATCTGTTATTAGAGTTCTTGATTATAGCCATTCTAGCTGACGTGAGGTGGTATTTCAATGCTGTTTTGATTTGCATTTCTTTCATGGTTTGAGAGTTTGAGCATTTCTTCATGTGTTTATTGGCCATCCTTCTTTCCTCTTCAGAGAAATTTCTCTTTAAGTCTTTAGGACACTTATGTATTGGGAAGTTGATTCTTTGAATATTTGTTGTTGGGGGATTTAATTTTTTAAGTTCCAGGTATATTTTAGATATGAGGCCCTTGTATGTTGTATGACTAGTGAAGATCTTCTTGCAATCCGTGAGCTTTCTAGTGATCTTGCAAGCCATGTCCTTTGCTGGGCAGAAGCTCTGCAATTGCATGCAATCCCATTTGTCCAAGCTTTTATTTTATTTTTTTTTGTGTTTCTGGGTCTCTATTAAGAAAATTTCGGCCTGTGCCAAGGAGACCTAGGGTTTCTCCTATTCCACTCTGTAATGTTTTCAGAGTGTCTGCTTTGACTCCGAGGTCTTTAATTCATTTGAGTTCATTTTGGTGCAGGGTGATAAGGATCTAGCTTTAGTTTTCTACAAGTAGTTAACCAATTTTTCCATCACCATTTACTGAAGAGACTGTCTTTCTTCCACTCTATTTTTTAGTTCCCTTATCAAAAATTAGATGCCTATGGTACTGTAGGTTCACTTCTGGTTTTCAGTTCTATTCCATTGGTCATCTTGGATGTTTTACATCATATTTCCCTATTTGGATTCCCTTTAAGTTTGCATCTAGTCTTATTGCCCCAGCTAGCATTCTAATACTAACTTGAAGAGGATTGGAGAGAGCAGACATACTTATCTCTTTCCTGAATTAATAAGAAATGGCTTTAACTTTTCACCATTAAGTATAATGCTAGCTGTAGGTTCGTCAATTCTTAGCAGAAAGAACAGCACTGCAGCAATATCAGTTCCAAATTTCAAACTATACTAAAAAGCCATAGTAATACAAACAGCTTGGTACTGGCACAAGAACAGTCCTGAGGACCAATGGAATAGGACTGAAGACTCAGAAATAAACCCACTGACCTATAGCCACCTAATCTTTGACAGGGGAGCTAAAAAAATTGAATAGAAGAAAGACAGCCTTTTCAGTAAATGGTGCTGACAAAATTGGTTCAACACCTGTAGAAAATTAAAGATATATCCATATATATAAAACACTCTGCATGATAATCAAATCAAAATGGATCAAAGACCTCAAAATAAAAGCAGACACTGTGAAAACATTACATGAAGGATAAGAGAAACTCTAGGGCTCTTTAGCACAGGCCAAAAATTTCTTAATAGAGAACCAGAAACAAAACAAATCAAAGAAAGGTTGGAGAAACGGGATTGCATGAAACAGCAGAGCTTCTGCATGGTAAAGTTCATAGATAGCAATATCAATAAAAAGCCCACTTACTGGGAGAAGTTCTTCATGAGTCATAAAACAGACAAAGTCTTATACATAAAATATACTTAGGACTCAAAATCATAAATCCCACAACAACAAATCCTCAAAGGAACAACTGCCCAATAACTAAGTGGGCTGAAGACTTAAAGAGAGACTTCTTTGAAGAGGAAATAAAAAATGTCCATTAGACAAATGAAGAAATACTCAAATTTTCAAGTCATAAATGAAATGCAAATCAAAACATTGAGATTACACCTCACTCCAGTTAGAATGGCTGTAATCAAGAAATGTAATAATGACAGATGCTGGTGGGGATGTATCTAAAAGGGAACCCTACTGCATTACTTGTAGCTGTTTAAACTTGTTTAACCACTTTGGAAAGCAGTATGAAATTTCTTCAAAAGACTCCACCTAGAGCTCCCCAATGACCCAGCAACCCCACTTTTGCACACTTACCCAAATGATCACAAAACTACCAGCACAACCATGTTTATTGCAGTATTAGTCACAATAGCTATGTTATGGAACCAACCCATATGCCTCTCAGTAGACGAATGGTTCAAGAAAATGTGGTACACACACACACAAACACACACACACACACACACACACAGACACACACAGACACACACACACACACACACACACACACTGGAATTCTATGCTTCCATCAGAAAGAATGGAATTGCCCCATTTGTTAGGAAATGGAAAGACTTGGTAAAAATTATATTAAGTGAAGTAAGCCAGACCCAAAGAAACATAGGACCCATGGTTTACCTTGTCTTACCTTTGTTGGCAAGGATTAGTACATGTCTAGGACAAGTAGAGAAGATCAAAGCTAGGTACATATGACAATACAAGATGATGTTAAGCAAAATGTACTCCAAGTCAGAGACACAATTGGTTTTTCCTTTCTTTCTTTTGTTTTTATTATGATTATAATGTACTCTATGATCATTTTGTAAGTTATTCCCCCACGGTAAACCCTGGTTTTCACTTTATTTGATTCCAGTGTTCTGCATCATATATATATATATACATATATATATATATATATATATATATATATACATATATATATATATATAATTGTAATTTGGGGAGTGGAAGGAATATAGCAGAAAGCTTAAATGGGCATGCAGGTTGACCATTGTGACAATGAGATGTACAGGACACTGTGTCGAAAATGAGTTTACAATGTCAGGCAGGGTTGAGGAGGGAGGAGTTGGAGATGTGGGGAGGGAAAAGATGGCAGGGGAAAAACAAAGGAGGAGGTAACAATGCTGTATAGGAAATGTACTCATTATCTAGTTCTGTAACTCTGAGCCCTCTGTACAGTTATTTTTACAATAAAAATATATTTAAAAATCTCTACCCGATGTTAATTTCCAGTGCTGCCCTCAGAATTGCATTTTCTGCTTATTCTGGCTGTGGTTAGGTCCACCTGCCCAATGGATCAGTAGTCTTCAAGGCATCTTGGTCCTGCAGTGGGACTTGGATTATCCAGTGCTGGTTGGAACCAGTCCAAGGACAGGACAAAACCACTTCCAGGACATGACTTCGTTATTGCCCAGGCAACTAGGATTGCAAGCAGAATTTCTCTGAATTTGACTACAGAAAACAATCAGTGAAACAAAAGGCAAGTCCACCAAACACCTCCTCCCTCCCCCCAACATTTCCTCCTTTCTCCCTCCCTGGGAAAGTAGAAAATAATTTTGCAAGTTTTGACACACACACAAAATGCCCACCATCTCCCCTGGTAAACTTGGTTTCAAGTCACTAAGTCATGTCAACGGATAATGCTGCATTCATTATTCTGGACAACATCTTCAGGTTGTTTGATGCTTTAATTTTTTGTTGCTGTTGTTGGTAGGGGGGCCTGAACTCTGGGTCTGGGTGCTGTCCCTGAGCTGATCAGCTCAAGGCTAGTGCACTACCACTTTAGCCACAGTGCCACTTCCAGTTTTTTCTGCTTATGTGGTGTTGAGGAATTGAACCAGGACCTCATGCATGCAAGACAAGCACTCTACCACAAGTCTTCTTCCAACCATAATGCTTTCATTCTTTAAAATTTCTTTTTGTCAGTCATGGGTCTTGAACTCAGGGCTTGGGTATTAACATATCCCAGAGTGCTTCAGCTCAAGGGGAGCCCTCTCCCAATTGAGCCACAGTGCCACTTCCTGTTTGGAGATAACTGACTCACAGACTTTCATGCCAGGATTTGCTTTGAACAGGTAAATTTTTAAATTATATTTCTTCTAGGTGTTTATTGGTACATTACAGTTTTTCTGGAATTTAAAGTTTTCTGTAAACCTTTGCCTTCAAGTAATGCAACAGCATTAAATATTACATTTTGAAGCTATCCTTTATCACATCCATTTTGAAATTATTATCTTAAGATGAAATTCTAATTCTTTGTAGTAGCAACCCATAAAGTCCAAATGGGAAATATTCTAATTTCAGCAGCCTTGACTCTCCTTCTTCCTTTTTTTTCTCTCTAGTATCTTTTCTTGTTTTGGAACAAGTGTCATGGACTGTCCAACCATTCAAAAGGAAGATTATTCCATTAATTTAATAGAAAAGGAATCCAGCCTGCCTGCATCTCAAGGCAACTTTGAGAATAATGTTAATCTAATAATTCATGTCAGTGGATTTTCAGTCATTTCAATAATTTTTTGTTTAACCACTCATTAAAGAGGTCCCAAAAAGCTAGAATCCAAAAGCATGTTCTGCTTTCTAAGAATGTTTAAAAAGCTATTGATTCAACAAGACACATTCTATTCTTTCAAGATTCCTATGTGAAGAATTTCTGTTTTAACATAGCCCTTACCACTGACCCCTTCCCTTCAAACTTGTAGCTTTGTTCAATTTTCTTGTTTCAGCTTTCATTTTGGTATTAGCCTCAGTAATATCCTTGTAGTATTTGACAATGAAATCCCATTAATTGTTAGAGAGCTCAATTCATATTGCCAAAGGCAGACTCATGAGCATATCATAAAGCATAAACTATTGAGTATCACTAACATGATCATATGCAAATATTCCATAAATTAATACAAGTACCACATAAATGTGCAACTTCATAAACTTTTAAAACTGCAAAGTAGTTACATATCTATGTCATAAAATAATTCAGATCACTGGTAGAAGAGATTAAGCTAAAACTTTTGTTTATATCATTCCCAATATTTTTGTCAAATTTTCTTTTCTCAATAACTTTCACCTTAGGGCCTGCTTTTCCTAGCAACAAGTTATAAGTTGATATCCTTGGATTTTAGTCCCCTCTGAGTAACCTCTTTTCTTTCCACTACTAGTTAGTTCCTCATGTTAAATCCCTGAGGAATAACGTCCAATTGTGCCTGCAAGAGGAGTACCCAATTCGACTGTCTGTGCCTACTCTGGCCTTGCTTTGTTTGGGAATGTGGTACCATAGACAGGGGTATCAGGGATCAGGTGGCTGGAACCATGGTGTTAAGAATTATGGGTAGCAAAATGAGTAGCAGAGCATAGGATAACACGGAAAGGGTAATTGTGACTGTAATTGCTGAGTTGCATTGGCAGGAAATTGGGTAGCAGCAACAGCTTTGCAGGGGTTTGGGTAGTTAATACATGCATCCAGAACAATTTAGCATTGACAAGGAAGCATAGACAAAGTGAAAGATAAAAGTTGTGAGACATTGTGGGAATTCTTTTCTACCCATGCTAAAAACATGGAGGAGGGTTATTTTAAACTAAACTACAAAAGATAATTTAAGGTCTTGGTGCTAACAAATCTGTCCAGGTATTATTACTTTAAACAGAGAATTCAAAGTTGTTTTTCTTCATGAATACAGAGATCAAAGGTATTATAATTCTTATTTCAAAATGCAAATTAAAGGGAAAATTAGTCAGGAGGTAAATTTCATATTGAATGTTAATATTTAAGAGGAAAAGAAGATCCTAGATGGCAGACTAAAGACAAAGTAATATCAGAGCATTATATGTTCAATAATAATTAAGTAACTTTAATTGAAAAATTGAGTTGGAATGTACACATCAGGCAAAGGCAAGCAATCAGCCTAACACTAACAAAGAAACACCATAATGTATATCTCACAAAAAGGAACCAAGTTCCTTATCCTTGATTTCAATGATACACACACGCGCGCGCGCACACACACACACACACACACACACACACACACACAAATGTATGCAACAGATCAATCTACTCACATCCATTCAACATGAATCAAAGATCTTCAAACTTTAAAAGTTTGAAGTCTTACTCTGAAAACATTACAGGATGGAATAGGAGAAACCCTAGGTCTCCTTGGCACAGGCCGAAATTTTCTTAATAGAGACTCAGAAATACAAAATAAAATCCAAGACAAATGGGACAAATGGTATTGCATGCAATTGCAGAGCTTCTGCATGGCAAAGGACACAGCTAGCCAGATCACTAGAAAGCCCATGGATTGGGAGAAGAACTGCACTAGCCAAACAAGATACAAGGGTCTCATATCTAAAATATACCTGGAACTCAAAAAATTAAATCCCTCAACAACAAATCTTCAAAGGAACAACTGCACATTAAATAAGTGGGCTAAAGACTAAAAGAGAAACATCTCTGAAAAGGAAAGAAGGATGGGCAATAAACACATGAAGAAATGCTCAACCTCTCTAGTCATAAAAGAATTGCAAATAAAAGCAACATTGAGGTACCACCTCACCATAGTTAGAATGGCAAAATCAAGAACTCAGATAACAACAGATGCTGGAGGGGATTTGGACAGATGGGAACCTTACTACATTGTTGGTGGGAGTGTAAACTTGTTCAACCACTGTGAAAAGCAGTACAGAGGTTCCTCAAAAGACTCCACATAGAGCTCTCCTCTGACCCAGCAATCCAAATTTTTGGGCATTTAACCACATGATCACAAACAAGACCATACTAAAGCTACCAGCACACCTATTTTTTATTGTAGAATTATTTACCATAGCTATGATATGGAATCAAACGAGATGCCCCTCAGTAGATGAATGGATCAAGAAAATGTGGTATATATACACAATGCAATTCTATGCATCCATCAGGAAGAATAACATTGCTCCAATTGTTAGGAAATGGAAAGACTTGGAAAAAATTATATTAAGTGAAGTAAGCCAGACCCAAAGCATCATAGGTCCCATGGCTTCCCTTATTTGAAATAAGTAGTATATGCTGAGTCAAGCAGAAAAGGTCAGATAAATTGATGCTAGAGGAATGAACACTAAGATAAGTATTCAATTTTTTTCTTTCATGCAGTTGTTTCTAACATATTTATAAGATGATTTCTATACTGCTTTTCCGGTCTCTCCCCCTGCTTTCACTGTATTTGATGTTGGTACAATTTGTGAAGGGGAAGGGCAAAAACAAATCGTTTAACTAGGGATACAGGTGGACACATTGCAACAATGAGATATACAAGTAATTATGTCGAAAAATTAACTTTACAACTTTGGTGAGGGGAGGAGGGTTTTGGCTATCTACTTTCCAGTTGAATTATAGGTGTAGAAGCAAAACGTAATACAAAGCAATACAAACCAGTTCTTACTATAAATCATTTTTCTCTGAACATCTTAAAAATAAATTAAGACATCATAAAATAAAAAATCCCTTGATACCTATCAAAATTCCAACCTCATTCTTCAAGGAAATAGAAGAGGCAATCCAAAAATTCATATGGAACAGTAAAAAACCCTGAATAGCAAAAACTCTCCTTAATGGAAAGAACACTGCTGGTGGAATATCAATACCAAATTTCTAACTCTACTATAAAGCCATAGTAATCAAAACAGCTTGGTAATGGCATAAGAACAGACCTCAGGACCAATTGAATAGAATCGAAAACCCAGAAATGAACCTACAGACCTATAGCCAACTAATCTTTGATAAGGGAGCTAAAATAATAGAATGGAAGAAAGACAGCTTCTTCAGTAAATGGTGCTGGCAAAATTGGTTAACTGCTTGTAGAAAACTAAAACTAGATCCTTATATGTCAACCTGCACCAGAATCAACTGCAAATGGAACAAAGACCTTGGAGTCAAAGCAGACACTCTGAAAATATTACAGATGGAATAGGAGAAACCCTAGGTCTCCTTGGCACAGGCTGAAATTTTCTTAATAGAGACCCGGAAACACAAAAAATCAAAGAAAGTTTGGACAAATGGGATTGCATGAAGTTGCAGAGCTTCTGCATGGCAAAGGACATAGCTTGCAAGACCAATAGAAAGCCCACAGATTGAGAGAAGATCTTCACTAGCCATACAATGGACATTGGTCTCATATCTAAAATATACTTGGAACTCAAACAATTAAATCCCCCAACAACAAATCCTCAAACAACTGCCAAATAAATAAGTGGAATAAAGACTTGAAGAGAAACTTCTCTGAAGAAGAAAGAAGGATGGCCAATAGACACATGAAGAAATGCTCAACCTCCATAGCCATAAAAGAAATGCAAATCAAAACAACATTGAGATACCACCTCACCACAGTAAGAATGGCTATAATCAAGAACTCTAACAATAACAGATGCTGGAGAGGATGTGGACAGAAGGGAACCTTACTTCATTGTTGGTGGGAATGTAAACTTGTTCAACCACTTTGGAAACTAGTATGGAGGTTCCACAAAATACTTCACTTAGAGCTCCCCTATGACCCAGCAATCCCACTTTTGGGCATTTACCCAAATGTTTACAAACAAGACCACACTAAAGCTACCAGAACAACTATGTATATTGCAACATTGTTTACCATAGCTAAGATATGGAACCAACCCAGATGCCCCTCAGTAGATGAATGGATCAAGAAAATATGTTATATATACACAATGGAATTCTATGCCTCCATCAGAAAGAATGATATTGCCCCATTTGTTAGGAAATGGAAAGGCTTGGAAAAAATTATATAAAGTGAAGTAAGCCAAGCCCAAAGAAACATAGGTCCCATGGTTTCCCTTATTTGCAATATCTCGTATATGTATGAGTCAAGCAGAAAAGGTCAGATAATGTGATGTTAGGAAAATGAACCCTTAGATATGTATTTTAATGTTTTTTTTCTTTCATGCATTTGTTTCTAACTCATTTATAAGATTATTTCTTTGTTGCTTTGTATGTCCCTCCCCCACAGTATAATCCCTGCTTTCACTATATTTGATGTTGGTATAATTTTTGGAGGAGATGAGAAAAACAAGTCATTTAAGGATACAGGTGGACCAGTAGCAACTATGAGAAGTACTAGTTGTCATGTCGAAACCGAACTTTACAACTTTGGTTAGGGGAGGGGGGAGATTGGGTGGGGGAGAAGAGGGAGGCTGGGAAGGGATGTAAAGGGTAAACAAAGGAGGAGGCGGCAATCTTGATAAGAAATGTACTTATTATCTTGCTTATGTAATTGTAACCCCTCTTTACAGTATGTTCACAAAAAAATTAAAATTAAAAAAGAAAAAAAAAACTAAGTTTAAAACATCCTTCTAGACAAGTTAAAGAAATAATGAGACCAAGTATTTTTAGAATAATTTCAGAGAGCTTGAACTGAGGGCCTGGATTCAGTCTCTAGATTTTTTACTCAAGACTAGTGCTGCCACTTTGAGCCACAGTGAGACAGAAAAGTCTCACCAATTTTCCTCTCCAGACTGCCTTTGAACTAGGATCTAGAGGTTTCAGCTCTCTGAGTAGCTAGGATTATAGGCATGAGCCCCTTGCACCTGGCTAGAATAATTGCTTACCTGAGACAGAGGCCAGTTATTATTAAATGTCAATCATGTTTAACTTTGTAAAATAAAGTTAACTGAAATGTCTTCCACTAGAAAAAAGGAATTAAATGTGCAGATGGGTTACAAAGTTCTTACCAAAAGCTACATATTTTCCTTTTTTTTCTTCCAAAATTGTTTGCTTTCCAGAATCATACCTTATCTTTCCTTGATGGTTTCTTTAGTTTATTTCATACATGCCCACAGCTGCTTCAACTATCAATTCTTATGTTAAGACCTTGCTAATATCTATTTTCAGTCGAAACGACCTGTATGCACCTCTCATCCATCTATTCAACTGACATAAAAACTTGTGAAACAGTAATCATCTCTTATCATTTCTGGATATTAAAGTGTAAGTAAAATTTAAGAAAATAAAAAATACCATAAATAAACATAACATGATTTTAATAGTAATGCTAAACATAAATACAACGTTGATTATTTTCCCGAGCAATTTAATAAAAACCTCAAGGAAAAGAAATCAATTTTTTTGAGGGCTGATATTATGGTTTAAAATTAGGACCTAACCTTGTCACTTAGACTTTTTCCCTTAATAGTGGTGCTCTGTATTTGAACGACATCTCCCCTTCCAGTTTTATTTGGGGGATCAGAGAGAGAAAAGAATCTCATGGAATACAAATTATTTGTGTCCCTATCTTGGGGTTCATTTCACATAACATCCTCTTATATGGTTATATGTTACCATGTACTAGTTACTCCAAGTAAGATTGACCATGGGGCCTATGGTTATTTGAGCCTGGCTTATTTCACTTAATAGAATTGTTTCTGCGTCTTTCCATTTCCTAGCAAATGGGGCGATGTCATTCTCTCTGATGGAGGAATAGAATTCCAGTGTGTGTGTGTGTGTGTGTGTGTGTGTGTGTGTGTGTGTGTGTGTGTGTATCACATTTTCTTGATCCATTTATCTACTGAGGGGCATATGGGTTGGTTCCATATCTTAGCTATGGTAAATAATGCTGCAATAAACATAGATGTACCAGTAGCTTAGTATGGTCTTCTTTGTGATCATTTGGGTAAATACCCAAAAATGTGGACTGCTGGATCATAGGGGAGCTCTAAGTGAGGACTTAGAAAACATTATATCAAGTGAAGTAAGCCAAAACCAAAGAAACATTGGTCCTATGTTTTCCCTTATTTGCAATAACTATTACATGTCTGGGATAAGCATAAAAGTTCAAAAGCTATGTACATACGACCAGATAAGATGATGTTAAGTGAAATGAACCCCAAGATAGGGTTTATAATCTACCATGTGTGTGTTTTTTTTATGTTCCTCCCCCATGGTTTAACCCTTGTTTTCACTATATTTAGTGTTGGTGCCCTGTATCTTGTATACACCCTTCTCTAGCTTGGGGAGGGGAAGGGAAAAAACAAAATAGATAAATAGTGATACAGGCTGACCCATTTTAACAATGAGATGCACAAGACACAATGTTAAAAAAAAGATCTTCACAATATAGGCGGGGAAGAAGGGAAGGGAGTACAGGGGAGTGTATTTGTGGAGGTGGGAGGGGAGGGTAGGGGAAAAACAAAGAAGGAGGTAACAATGCTTGATAGAAAATGTACTCATTAACTTGCTCATGTAACTATAACCCCTCTACACAGCATTTTTTACAATTAAAACCTCTTTTAAAAAATAGAAGGTGTGTCGGACACCTGTGGCTGACCCCTGTAATCCTAGCTACTCAGGATGCTGAGATCTGAGGATCACGGTTCAAAGACAGCCCTAGAAAGAAAGTCTGAGAGACTCTTATCTCCAATAAAACCACTAGAAAACAGATACTGGTGCTGTGGCTCAAACGGTAGAGCACTCCCCTTGAGCTGAAGAGTGCAGGAACATCGCCCAACAACAGAGTTCAAGCCCCACGACCGACAAAAAAAAAGAAAAAGGTGTCATGTACACCAAGTATAGTAGCTCCATCTGTAATCCCAGCTGATTGGGAAGCAGAAATGACAAGGATCTTGGTCTGAGGCAGGCCAAAGAAATAATTGTCAAGACAGCCATCTCAACAAATGAGGTGGTCATAGTGGTTCACATCTGTAATCCTAGCTAATTATGTGGGAGGCATAGGTAGCAAAGTCTCAGTCAATCTAAGATCTGACCAGGGTAAAAGTTCAAGACCTCAAGTAAATAAAATGGACTAGAAGTATGGCAAAAGTAGTTGAGATGCTTGGTGCTATACAAAGTCCTGTCTAGCAAGCAGAGAACCCCTGAATAGAACCCTACTAATATTCCTTTCTTCCACCAAAAACCTAAATAACTTTGTCCTATTTGAACATCTAATTTCAAGGCCACTGACAGATCAGAGATGGTGAAATTATCTTAAAAATTAGGTTTGCAAAAGAGACAAAATTCTTTAGGTTTTGAAAAAATTGAAAACGTAGGAAAATGCATGTGATTTTTGTTAGCTCCATAATTCTTGAAAACATAAAATGTACTCAAGTATTTAATATATATCCACATGTGTGCATATATCCATGTATGTATACATATATGTGTGTGAGTGTATAATCATATATATATATGTACATACATATATATGTATGATTCATCACTTTTCCGTGTAGCAAATGGTACAAATGAATCTGTACTATCACTACTCAAAGGCATGCATAGACAAAGAGAATGAGCAGAGAACTGATACTCAGGAATCTATGGTTAGCACTTAACCTGAAAATCTTTTACATCAGTTTGCATGTGTCAGTTACTGCAGTACAGGGACAATACGATGGCAATGAGATACCAGGCAGATGAAATGATAAATGAGAGATACAAAAGGTACAATATTCTATCTGATGAGTAAGAAGAATTTCCAGTGTGTGTGTGTGTGTGTGTGTGTGTGTGTGTGTGTGTGTGTGTGTGTGTGTGTGTGTATGTGTGTGTGTGTGTTACATTTACTTGATTCATTTCTCTTTTGAGAAGTATCTGGGCTGATTCAGTAAGCATGGTTGTGCTGAAATCGTTATGTCCTGGTTTGTATTCTTTCGGGTAAATACCCAGGAGTAGAGTTGCTGGATCATATGAAATTGGGTAGTCAAAAGAGGAGTGAAGTGGGAAAAGGCAGAAGATTGAATAGGAGAAAAGGGGGAAAATGCAGAGAGGAATCCAGTAAATATCCTATAAAATTAAGAAGAGTGAAGGAAGAGCTGTATATGGGAGGGATGGATGAGAATGTTGAAAGGGTTGGCATTGATCAATGTGTATTGTACACATAAACTGCTTGTTTAATGATAACTGCTTTGCTACTTAAAATACTAATTAAAAAATCATGTCCCTAAAATGTTATGCAATTAGAAGCAAAGCATGAGAATCTGTTCGGAAAATCTCTAGGGTCAATAAATCTTTTTTGGTTAGGATAAGTTTTTTTTTTTTTTTTTTTTTTTTTTTTTTGCCGGTCATGAGGCCTGAACTCTGGGTCTGGGCATTGTCCCTGAGCTCTTCAGCTCAAGGCTAGCGCTCTACCACTGGAACCACAGCACCACTTCCGGCTTTTTCTGTTTATGTGGTGCTGAGGAATCAAACCCAGGGCCTCATGCTTACAAGGCAAGCGCTCTACCACTGAGCAACCCTAATGATATATATCATTTGAAGAAAATTTAATGATTTCCAGCTATTTAAAATAATCACTTTTGAAGATATGGCTCAAGTGGCAGAGTGCTACTTAGTGAGCAAAGCTGTCAGATAATGAATTCAAGTCTCAATCTCGAACAAAATTAAAAACATTCAGTATAATTCAGGCACTTTCCAGGACACTAGTAGCTCATGCATTAATCCTACTTTAAATCAGAAAGCAGAGATCTGGGGATCTCAGTTCAATGTCAGCGTAGATAGGAACGTCTGTGAGACTCTCATCTCCAATTCACTGTCAAAGAGAGCTGGAAGTGGACTCATGGCTCAAGTGGTAGAATGCTAGTCTACGGCAAAAAGCTCAGGGGCAGAACCCAATCCTTGAGTTCAAGCCTTAGAATAGTGTATATACATCACAAACAAAGAAAGTCACTCAATTTCTCAACTTTCCATTTCCCTAATCCTAACTCTAATTTTGGACAGAACCCTAAGAGTAATCTTGATGATAATAGCAACCCAATCCTAAAATTAATGGAAAATACTCGAGTTTAGACACATTCTAACAGATACTCATTGCCTTTGAAATGATTTGCAGTTTGCTCCAAATCCTAGATTCCCTAACTTGGACTCTGAAATCGTTCCCTGTTATGAATCATTAACCTCATATCTTCATATCATGAAAACTATCTCAGTTTCCACTGATCTTAACATTTACTGAACTCCTATATCTCCAAAAGAAGTTGCAGGTTTATTTAAAATCTACTTTAGTACCTAACCCTAACTATATATAAACCTTACTAGAAACCTAACTCTAAATTTAACCCTATTCAACCTTGAATAGGAAACTTAGGAAAACTCTGTAGTTTTTGTTTAATTTCAAACTTATTATACTTGAAAATGTTAGCAGAAGACTCAGTTTTACTGTAAAGCTTACCCTTCCCTAAGCCTAAGTCTAACCTGAACTAGAAGAGTAACCCTAACCCTAGAACTAATAGCCTTTGGATTCTAAAAGCCATACAAATACATTAGTTTTTATTCATCTTAACTTTGATTCAACTCATCTTTCTAAAATAGTTTGTAGTTTTACTCAGTATCTTGCCATTTTTGTAAACCGAACCCTAACTGGAATATTGAGACTAACCCTCACACTAATCATACCCTAATCTTAATATTATTAGCACTTTCTTATTTTACATTCATCCTAATTCTAACTAGACTTGTTATTTGAAGATTTACTTTCAGTTTGGCCCTAAACTTTCCATTTCCCTAAGGCTAACTCTAACTCCAGCTGGAACTGAAATCTAACTTTCATTCTAATGATAGTCCAATTCTAATGTTTAAGAAAAAACTCTAGTTTATAATCATTCTAATGGATACTCCCATTTGCACTCTGGAAATGCATTTCAATTTGCCCTAATTCCCAAAAATTTTCTGACTCTACCTCTGAAGTTATCTTGTTCACTAACATGAAGTATTATATTATTTGTCCTCAAATTCACTTATCAGGAAAAATACTGTAGTTTCCAATGATCCTACCTTTCCCTGAATGCCTGTACCCTAAATCAATTTCAAATTTACTTGCCATCTAATCCATTACTTAACACTAACTCTCAAGCTAAACCTGGCTGGAAAAGTCTCATTAATCATTACAAGAATGATCACTGAGAAATAAATATAATGATAATGCTCTAGTTACTATTCAATCTCACGTTTTTGCTCCTACTTGTTAGTGAAAACTGAATTTTTTTTTGGTCAGTCAGGGGGCTTGAACTCTGGGCTTGAGCGCTATCCCTCAGCTCTTCAGCTCAAGGCGAGCCCTCTACTGCTTGAGCCACAGCTCCACTTCCAGGCTTTTGGGTGTTTAATTGGAGATAAAGAGTTCTCATGCACTTTGCTGCCAAGGGTGGCATCCAACTGCAGTCCTCAGATCTCAGTCTCCTGAGAGGATAGGATGACAGGCATTGAAAAGTATGTTTTGCTGGGTGCCAGTAGCTCATGGATGTCATCCCAGGTACTCAGGAAGTGAGATAAGAGGATCATAGTTCAAAGCCAGACTGGACAGGAAATACCTTGACACTCTTATCTCCAACAAACCACCAGAAAACTGGAATGGGTGCTGTGGCTCAAGTAGTAGAGTGCTTGCCTTGAGCTGAAGAGCTCAGGGACAGCACCCAGGCCCAGTATTCAAGCTCACAATCGAAAAAATGAAAGAAAGTAAAACATTTTCGCTGCAAAGATGTGCAGGTGTGTGTGGGAGGGTGTAGTGATTGAGAGACCAGGTGCTGGCCTCAATTTACAGACATTTCTAAGAACTCCCCAAATTTGCACCAGTTTGAAGCCACAGTAGAATGGATGGTGTCTTACCAAGGACTCAAGTGGTCGAGGCCTATGGCAGGCAGGGAGTGGGCAAATGGGTGCAGGGGTGGGATTGTTGTCTGTATTCTCCCTAATGAAGGATGGATTTGGATGCTGGGTGTCAAAGTCTGAAGTAAAGGGTTGCAAGAAATTTTGTGTCCTGATGAAATGGGTTTTCTCTGGGTATATGAAGATGGATGATGTCTGGCACCTCTGGTGGCTCACAACTGTTATCCTAGCTACTCATAAAGTGGAAATGTAAAGACCACGGTTCAAAGCAGCTTGGGCAGGAAAGTCTGTGGGTCTTGATATCCAATGAGCCACCAGAAAACAACAAACGTCACTGTGGCTCAAATTATAGAGTGTTCATCTTCTGCTGAAGAGCTGAAGGACAGCTCCCTGACCCAGAGTTCAAACCCCATGACCAACAATAAACAAAGGGGTTGGCTGAGTTTTCTACATTGCAGTGTGTACGGTAGGAAATCCCATGCTGGGTTCTGAGACATTCCAGATATCACAGGCTCAATGATGTGTCTACAGTTAGTCTGAGGATGATAGTGCCATCTTCTCACGGGTTGGATGTGATCCTAATAGAGGGAGTTTATGATTTTGTTCTCAGGAACTTCTAAGGGCTTGAAATATCTGTGTGTATGTGTGTGTGTGTGTGTGTGTGTGTGTGTGTGTGTGTGTGTGTGTGTGTGTGTGTGTGTGTGTGTAATTTTCCCTTGTCTTTTTCTGTCCCTTTCTTGGTGGCTGGGCTGCCTCTTCTGATCTCAGATGGTGCCCCTCCTTCACTCCGACCTTGCTTTAGCCCCCTATTAGGGTCTACAATGAGTCCTAAATTGCCACAGACCTGTGTTCCAACTTTTCTCTGGCACACAAGACTGGCTGTAACAATATTTGGTCACCTCCAGGGGATTCTGGGTCAGTGATGCCAGCTGGCATAGGGTCTCCTCTGCCTGAAAGGGAGGGCCTCAGTCATGTGATGTCCTATCATTTTCCTCAACGGGGACTCTGACATCATATCCCTCTCATCAGGCTGGCAGTGGAGTGGGGAATGGGGGATTGCTGGTGGTTCTGGCCAAGTCGAGCTTGACAGCTGACTGAAGACTGCCCAAGAAAGGAGGATCTAGGGCTACATGGGAGGTAAGGCCAAGGTGGCTTGGAAGTATAGGTCAGTTTCTAGGAAATGTAAATGTACTTTATCACAGGACAGTCTATCTTCTGGCCCCAGCTGGGCCTCTCAGGTCCTTCTAGACAATTCCAGATGCTCCGAATACAGAGGCACAGACTTTAGATTCCAGGGCCAGGGTCTGGGGGAATGAGAGGCTTGTATGGCCAATACCTCATTGTTTTGGGGTATTAGTGTTGACCTGGCTATGCACCCCCTTGTGTACTTTCACTTCTTAACCCAGTGTTGGCCACACACCGGCCCCTAGTGGCAGTACTGTGGAAGTGGCAGGAGTGGAAGTGGAGTCTAGGATGACCAAAATCAGGATTTATGGCCTTTGGGGGTGGCAAAGGATGTCTTTTAAAAAACTCTTAGAGCTGGAACTCAGGGCCTAGGCAATGTCCCTGAGCTTCCTTTGCTCAAAGCTAACATTCTACCACTTTAACCAGAACTTAACTTTCATCTTTTTTTTAGTAGTTTAGTGGAGATAAGAATCTCATGGACTCTCCTGCCTGTTCTGGTTTCAAGCTGCCATCCTAAGATCTCAGTCTTTTGAGTAGCTTGTATTGCTTCTATAAGCCACAGGCACCTGTTAAGGATGTTAGTGTGTGTGTGTGTGTGTGTGTGTGTGTGTGTGTGTGTGTGTGTGTGTGTGTGAGAGAGTGTGCGTGTGTTTGTGTGTGTGTGTGTGTGTGTGTTTAGCGGGACTTGAACTCATACCATAGATGCTATCCTTTAGCTTGTTTTCACAAGGTTGGTGCTGTACAACTTGAACTACAGTAGCTCTGCTTCCCAGCTTTTTGGTGATTTATTGGACATAAGAATCTGCCCAGGCTAGCTTTTAATTTTTATTGATGCTCAGGTCTCAGGCTTGAGTTGCTAGGATGACAGGCATGAGACACCAGCGCCCAGCTGATAATGGCCTTTCTCCACAGTGGATTGGGATCTCCTGAAAACTTTATTTTTTTTCTGTGCCAGTACTGGGGCTTGAACTCAGGGTCTGGGCTCTGATCTCTTAACTTTTTCCCTCAAGTCTCTTACTCTACCACTTGAGCCACAGCCCATTTCTGGATTTTGGTGGTTCATTGACCAGAAGAGTGTCACTAAATTTCCTCTGCTAAGCTGGCTTTGACCAACAATTTCTGATCACAGACTTCTTAATAACTAGGATTTACAGGGTTTGAGCCACTGGAGGCATTGGGTAGAAGTTTTTATTAAGCAAGAGTTCTTCCCTGCATTTGCCCTGACTCCTCCATGCAAAGGGGGCCTGAGAGTCAGGATCTGTGAAAAATAGGCTTCCAGGCACAAAATTGGCTGGGGTCTTTGGTAAAAAGTCAAGCTAATCTTCCCCTGAGCCCCATTCTGGGACCCCCACCCTCTGCCCTACCTTTGACTCAAGTACAAACCTTGACCCAGCCTTCATTGTTCTGCCAGACTTATCTGAGGCTACAGAACCTTCATTCCACCCACACCACCTTCTCGACACCACCCCTCAGGACCTTTGTGCATGCTCTGTACCTTCTGCCCGAGGCCCTCTGTCCTGTTCCACATCTTAGAACTCCTGTGGAATTTTGGCACTGGTCATATCATCTCCTGGAGGAAGCCTTTCCTTCCCTTCTCTCACTTGTTGTTTAATACTGAGTTGCTAGAGATCGAACTTGTGCAGGCTGTCAAATGCTCTATCTTTGTGTGTGTGTGTGTGTGTGTGTGTGTGTGTGTGTGTGTGTGTGTGTGTGTGTGTGTGCCAGTCCTGGGATTTGAATTCATGGCCTGGATGTTATCCCTGAGTTTTTATGCTTAAGGCTAGCATTCTACTACTTGTACCACAGCTCTGGTTTTTTTGGTGCTTAATTGGAGAAAAGAGTCTCATATAGACTTTCCTGCCTGCACAGGCTTGCAGTTATAATCTTCAGATCTCAACTTCCTGAGTGCTATTATTACAGGGTTGAGCCACCACCACCTGCCCTCTACTCTTGCCTATAACCTTGGCCCTCTTCTGAATCCCAGAAGAGTATGTCTCACCAAGCTCACATTTTTTTTGCCAGTGTTATGGCGTGACTCAGGGTCTAGGCATGTTCTTGAGCTGCTTTTGCTCAAGGCTACATTCTATCACTTAAGCCACAGTGACACTTTTGGATTTTTCTGTTTATGTGGTACTGAGGAATCCAACCCAGGGCTTCATGCTTGCTTGGTAAGCACTCTATCACTTAGCCACATTCACAGCCCAAGGATTATTTCTACAAGGAACTATGAGGGTGGAATTTACTGGCATACTCTTTTCAGCACAGAAATCGCTGGCCATTTCAAATCTTTGCCAAGATTTGGGACCAGTGTAAGACTCAGCAATGAGGAATGATGAATGAGTGATAGCCACCAGGCCCCAGAGATCTAGGCTCATGTCCTAAAGAGGGATAGGGAATATGGAGCCAGAAACTTCCACAACTCCTACAGCCTAGGAACAGTGATCTCCGTAGAGGCAGAGGCTGGCTGCTAAATATCCCAATGGCACACCTCAGCCAGAACATAATGAACCCATTGCATACACCAGCCAAGGCAAGCCTTCAGTTATTAAATGGCAGAGAAGGATACTTTGTTCAAGCTACTGACTCAGACTTAGTACCTTCTGAGGGCTTGTCCCAGCTTGCCCAGGTTGGGGGTCTGTTCATGGGCAACCTGCTGAATGCCCATCATCCATACATCATCCATAAATACACAGAGACATGGAGTTACTGCCTTCTTTTTTTTCTATGGCAGGTCTCAGGCTGAAATATGAGCCTAGGCCCTATCCCTGATCACCTCTTTCTCAAGAGTAGCGCCCTGCCCTTGAGCCACAGACCCAACCCATGGGGATATTTTCCTGTGATCTCTTAGAAATAAGAGTGTTGCGGAGTTTCCTGCCCTGGCTGAATTCAAATTGGCAATCTCTACATCTCACCCCCCTGAGGAGCTAGGATTACATACAGGAGCCACTGACACCTGGCTTTGTTTTCTTCTTGTTGTTCTTTTTTTAATCGTGACAATCTGAAATCTTCAGTGTCATTCCAATGGTTTGCATTCAAAGTAAACTTCCCAGGCGTGGAGTTCAAATCCCAGGACTGCCACACACAAATGGAGGGAGATCCTGACAAACTCATTCCTATTTACGTGAATGTTAATGGAATGTTATAAAAGTAATTAAATTTGCAGTTAATTCATGATTCTATTTTAGAAAGCCACACAACAATCATTGGATTTATATCTTCCATTCTTGCAACAAGTTGTGATTCCCCTAATGGAAGGATATTGATTAATTTTAATTAATGATTTTATAAGTATTCAACCATGATACTTCATTAAATGGAGACATAACTTAATAACTAAATATTGGTAACTATATATATAAAATTTAATAATATCATCACATTCTCTCTCTACATATATACATATATATATATATATATATACAGCAATCTACACACACACACATACACATATATATATACATACATATAGATAGATAGATATAGATATAGATATAGATTGGGCACTAGTGTGGCTTGATAATAGGTCATCAGAATTTTCTGGCATCTCAGTTTGCCAGAGGTTAGTGTGCTAAGGCTTTGACTCCATTTATGGATTTGACATTGTAGGCCATGAGTTGAAATCCCAGCATTGCCAAAAATTTATTCATTTTTTCCCTGACAAAATGTCCTGGGTCTCAGTATGATGTATAATTCATATGCAAATATATCCTGAATGATAGGATGTAATAAATGAAATTGAATAAGGGTAATAAACGTCATAGTCACTAAACTCATGTGTGTATTTTTCCAGTGCTGGGGCTTCAATTCAGGCCCTGGGAACTGGTCTGAATTTCTTGTCTTCAAGGACGGTGATCTTCTCCTTCACCCACAGTGCCACAGAGATCCCCAGATGCTGAGTTCAAATCCCAGGTCTGCCAGAAAAATGGTGCAAATTCCAAGCCAGGGCCTTATTTTATTTTATTATTATATTTTTTGCCAAGCACGAGGCTTGAACTCAGGTCTTGGTATGTCTGCTACAGCTGGCCCTGGGATACTAGGACACAAGTTCAAATCTCGGGGTTGGCAAGAAATAAAATAAAAAGGAAAAGGATAAAATGAAGAAATTCAAGAAGGTGGTTTTACATTTTTTCCCTTTGCATTATTACCATCCTGAGTGTAAATGACAAAGCCCAGAAAGTGTTTGTGACATTGCATGCTGATGTTTAGCTGGCTATTAGGGAAGTCATAACCAAAACGAAAACTTAAGACTGGAGGTCGAATCACAGGGCTGCCACTAAGTATTGGCGGGAGATTCTAAGAAACCCATTTACATGTACATCCATTCGAATGGAATTCTATAAAAGCAACAAATTAGTAGTTAGTGTATGAGTATACTATAAAATTATACACATCAATTTTATTGCATTGACGAATTTTCAATTAATACTTTATTATGTATTCAATCATGATACTTAAAAGTGGAAGGAATAATTTGAATATCAATAATGGGTTGTAATATAATATATGTAATTTCGTAATATACAGACACATTTCTCTTGTTTTTTACATATATATAGGTATATATATATATGTATATATATATACATATATATATACCTATATATATGTATATACATATACATATATGCCAATCTACACATTTATCTGTTCATACACTTGTCACTCCTGGGGCTCAGTGGTATAATGATGACTAGTACATACAAAGCCCTAGATTCGATTCCTCACTATCACATGCACATAAAAATCTAGAAGTTGTGCTCTTGCTCAAGCAGTTGAGCATTAGCTTTGAGCATAAAAGCTAAGGGACTGTGTCTAGACTCTTACTCAAGGTCCAGAATGGGCATGAAAAAAGATTGAATGTTGTGACTGCAACTCTATAAGGACAGGACTTCAAATACCTCCTCACAGAGCAAGCCGGGAATCTGGTGCTGACAGCTGCCATCTAACCTGACTTAGTCAGAGGTATACAACTGCAACTCAGCCCCACAGAACCAGATGCTGCTGGCTTGCTCACCCCTGTCATCCAAGATACTCGGGAGCTGAGATCTGACACTGGTGGGTTTAAAAACCAGCCCTGGCAGGATGTCTGTGAAACTCTGAGCTGTGGATCAAAGTGATAGATCTCTACCCTTGAGCAAAAGATCTTACCGCAACATTTTAGTGTAATCGCTGTGGCTGACTCCACCCACCCCCAAAAATACCCCCTCTGAATCATTAGATGTGAACTTTGTGCAGTTTGTAATGTGTTTCTGAAAGAATGGTGATATTGATGAAAGCACCTTAATACTAATGACAGCTTGTGTGATACATCTACATGATGAGTCCTTTCTGGGGTGCTGGGGCCCTCACAGGGTGCTGTGTGCTGAGTCCTGCACAGGATGCTATGTGCTGATTTCTTCACAGGTGCAGTAGGCTGAGTTCTGCATTTGGTGCCGGATGCTGAGTCTTTCACAAGATGCTGTGTGCTGAGTCCTGTAAAGAGGGTTATTTGGAGCTGGGCACCAGTGGTTCACGCCTGTAATCCTAACTACACTGGAGGCTGAGATTTGAGGATAGTGGTTCAAAGCCAGCCCAGGCAAGAAAGTCTCTGAAACTCTGATCTCCAATTAACCAACAGACAACTGGAAGTGTCACTGTAGCTCAAGTGGTAGAGCACTAGCCTTGAGCTGAAGAGCTGAAGGACAGAGTGCAGGCCCAGATTTCAAGCCCCATGACAGACAAAAAAAAAGTTTTCTGTATTTTGTCCTTCAAAGGGTGCATTCTTTCATCTTGTTCTTGTAAGAACTCCACAACTCACATGAATATGCAGAAAATAATATTGAGGTTTGGATCTGTCCCAATGGCAGGGACAAAATTATGTATTACTGAAGACTAGTTAGTTGTCTACAGGAGATAAATGATTTGTCTTGTTTTTCAAAGTCATGAACGTTGAACTCGGGGCCTAGGCACTGACCCTTACCTCTTGGGCTCATTGCTAGCACTCCTCCACACGGAGCCAAGGACCCCCTTGCAGCAGAGTGCCACGACTTAGGGTTCTATAACTGAGGTCTTTCATCCTATCTTCTCAAGTAGCTGAGATCTGGGTTCCAAACAATCCCTGACACAAAAGATACCATGAGACTATTATCTCCAAATCATCACTAAGAAACCTGAAGTAGAAGCTGGGTGCTTGTGGCTCATGCCAGTCTCTCTAGCTATTCAGGAGGATGAGATCTGTGGATTATGGTTCAAAGCTAGCCTCAGCAGGGAAGTCCTTGAGACAGCTCCAATGAACCACCAGAAAACCGGAAGTTGCTTTATGGCTCAAGTGGTAGAACACAAGATTTGAGCTGAAGAGCTCAGGGACATCACCCAGGCCCAGATTTCCACTCCTACGATGAGAACAACAACAAAAAAGACATAAACAAACTAACAAACTTGAAGTAGAGGACTGGGAATGTGCCTTAGGGGTAGAGTGCTTGGCATATATGAAACCCTGGGCTTGATTTCTCAGAACCACATTACTAGGAAAAAGCCTGAAGGGGCTCTGTGGTTCAAGTGGAAGAGGGCAAACCTTATACAAGAGAAACTAGGAACAGTGCTCATGTCTTGATTTCAAGCTCCAGGACTAGTGTATGCAAATGTACATGCACATACACACACTCACACACAGAGGGCAAGCAGAAGTGAAGCTTGACAATGTGGTAAAGTAATAGACTTTGGCTCTGAGCTCATAATCAGCACCCAGGCCCTATGTTCAACCCCAAAACCTAGTCACCCAGGGCCCAACTAGGAGAGGTAAAAGGTTTCAAAACCTGATGTGCTTCACCAGTACTAGATGACAGGAAGCTTTGCGATGTTCAACATTTTCTTGGATTTCCTAAGCTTCTGGAAACCTAGGAGTGGCATTATAAGCCCATCATTGCCGGCACTGAAACGTTTCATTATGCTCAGTGCCTTAATTGTCTGCCTGAAGGATTCCTGAATTATATTGAGCACTGTATCTGAACACCAGAATATAGTCTCATAAAGGCAGGATAAGAGCACAGAACCTGGCCTGCCATGGGAGGTGGCAAAAATGAAGGTCTCCTGTTAAAACAAAGCACTGGGGAGAGAGATAGCTAAGGGTAAAAAGAGGCCTTTTTCTCCTGACTTTCAGAGCCCTTGCACACATCCTCACTAATTGGCCCAGATGGAGTTATTTGGTACACAGCTGTACAGGAGTGAGGGCTTTTGTGTGCCTGTCCAGAAAATGAAAGAGTCTTCCTCCAGCAGGCCTGTGATGAAGAGAAACCCTTAGGTTACAATGTGAACAGTGAAGGGAGGCCTGGAACATGCAATATCATAAAAGCAGTCTCTGTGTTCTGAACTTATTGTATTGAATACAATTTTTCTTGCTTGGTGCCATTCATCATAGCTACTCAGGAGTTTCACCTAGAGGAATACATCCATACATACACAAAGAAATTGAGATACAGGATTTCTTTTGAGGGGGCAGGTCCTGGGGTTGAACTATGAGCCTAGGCCTGGACCAAGAGCTCCTTTTGCTCAAGGGTACTGCATTAAGCTTGCGTAACAGCCCCACTTTTGGGTTTTTCTGTGATCTCTTACAAATAACATTGTCAAAGACTTTATTCCACTGGCTGGTTTCAAACTCCAATTCTCTACATCTCAGCCTCCTGAGAGCAGGGATTACAGTCAGCAGGCACTTTCACCTTCATTCTTTTCTTCTTTGTCTATATTCTGGACTGACTTCTTAATAGGGTCATTACGATGGTTAGGACTTATAAGTAAACTACACAATGTTCTTTATAGCTGCTTTCTCTGAGAGTATTTTCTCTCTTCATCTTACCCTCTGGTCACAGGGTTGAAGCCAAAAGTGAGAAATGAGTGTTACAGGATTTAGGAGCAAATGTCAACAGGACATGTCAGTTCTGTCACTTAGCATTGAGCTGCAGTGAATTTACTGTCTCAGGATATGAGGACCGAAAGCTGGAGTGATCCTCATACAGTCTGCAATGCTCGATTTGCCTATAAAATGATCTAATAATTATGAGTGTTTTTATCTCCAACCTTAAGTATCTGGGACACACTAGAAGCATGTTCCTGTTTCCGTTTTTTTCTAGTACCTCTTAAAATTTAGACTAAAGGTTTGGGTGGAGTGGCTTCTAGGTGAATCGCTGAGGAAATCCACTTGAAGCCTCCTCAGGAGAACTCCATTCAAAGCCAGCCCTAGCAGGTAAGTATTATTGTCTCCAATAAACCACCAGAAAACCAGAAGTGCAGAGTAGCCTAGAGGGTAGAGCTCCAGCTTTGAGAGAGAAAGCCAAGCAGGAGATACAGGCCAGACCAGGCAGGAAAGCCTAGGGTGCGCTTATGTCCATTGAACAACCAGATAGCTGGAAGTGGAGCTGTGCCAGTGGTAGAAACTCAGCCTTGTGAAAAACAGCTGAGGAATGCATCACATCCTCAGTTTAAGCCATGGGATGGCCACAAAAGAAAATTGAAAAAGATAAGGCCAAGTTAATGTATCAGTGTCCTACTTACTAACATGTGCATATTACTTCCCTAAGTGCAAAGAGGTTGTATGCAAAACTTCTGCTTTTATTTACTGATTTATGTTTTAGATATGCTCATTGTACATACTGCATCATTCTCTTCATTTTAGCCCCATTGCTTTTCTTTTCCAAGGTTCTAGGCCTGTTTCCTTATATGATGCACACTGAAGGTATTAGCAGCCTTTATTTGCATTTTATTATGAGGCCAATTCAGAAGCAGTCACAAATCAGGCAGAGGAGGAGAAGATCAGAGTTCATAGAAATAAGCGGTATTCAGAAAATTATACTTGGGGATGCAAAATGGTAGCATATATATGTAAAAACTACCATTAAGAAAAAAGATGAGGGGGCTGGGAATGTGGATTAGTGGGAGAGTGCTTGCCTAGCATGCAAGAGGCCCTGGGTTCCATTCCTCAGTAACACATACACAGAAAAATCTAGAATTGGTGCTGTAGCTCAAGTAGCAGAATGCTAGAGACAGTGCACAGGCCTTGAGTTCAGTATAAGAAATGTCAAAGAGATAACTATGTATGTAGTTACGTAGGTAGGTAGGTAGGTAGGCAAGTAGGTACGTTTGTACATAGATAGATAGATACATAGAAAGAAAGAAAGACAGGAAGAAGAACAAAAGAAAGAAAGAAAAGAAAGAAAAGAAAGAAAGGAAGGAAGGAAGGAAGGAAGGAAGGAAGGAAGGAAGGAAGGAAGGAAAGAAGGAAGGAAGGAAGGAAGGAAGGAAGGAAGGAAGGAAGGAAGGAAGGAAGGAAGGAAGGAAAGAAGAAAGGAAGAAGGAATGGTCGATAGATAGATAGATAGATAGATAGATAGATAGATAGATAGATAGATAGATAGATAGATAGATAGATAGATGATAGATAGATAGATAGATAGATAGATAGATAGATAGATAGATAGATAGATAGATAGATAGATAGATGGAAAAATGATAGATGACTCTGGTCTTGGTCTTCAGGAGGAAAGAAGGGAACAATTCCCAGTCATGATGCTTCTGCAGTATGCCAGGACACCAGCATCACCTTCACACAACCACAGAGGATGAATAATGTCTCTTTCCCACTTCTCAAGCAGCCGAAGGCTCCAGAGTCAAGAGGACAGACCCAGGTTCTAACTCAGCTGCTTGGAGACAAAAGAGAAATGACACTGCCTCCCCTTGGACTGGGGATTAGAATTATGATGTGGAGAATGAAGGAAGGAGAAAAGACTGGCAGAGGTAGAAGAAGGGCCTTCAAATCTGATATATGGAGATTAAAAATCCCACTCCCTAAGACCAGAGAGCAACGCTTTTCTACTTTGTTCCTCCCCTCTCCCTCACTAAAGTGGCTCTCTATTGGTAACCTAAAGATAGCCTGAGGCTCCCTTCACCTGAGCGAGGAAGGTTAGTCATTGTTTGAGGAAGCTGAGAAAAGGCTGACCCTGGTGTAACTGTAACAAATGTTTCAGGTTTCCCCCATTGCTGGCTGTGCCTGGAATGAATGAAGTGGTTTTGTAGCTCAATTCCCTGTTGAGTTTCTATATTCTGCCTCCTTGTTCTCTTCACCTAGTCTGGCTTTTGAAACTGTTTTCTGTCCTTCAAATACAGTGTTACACTGGTGTTCTTCCTGCTAACTGTGCCAGGGCTTGGATCCTGAGAACTTCATTTGAACCCAGGATGGAGCAATGGGTCAAGAACACTAAGAATATTTAGAGTAACTTCTCATCACCAAGGGAAAAACAAGAAGCTCTTGAACATCTGAACTTGCAGACGTGGAAGTCATAGTGACATAGACTTTCCTGCCTTGGCTGGCTTCAATGTGATCCTGAGACCTCAGCCTCCTGAGCTAGGGTGATGAGCAAGAGATACTGGTGCTCTGCTAGGTTCAGACATGTAATAACTATGACAATACCAGTCAACTGCTTATCACAAAGGGCTTGAGGAGCATATTAAGCCTTTCAACATTGGACTTTTCAGAACCCTGTGGACACAGGTTACAAGGCTAGAGTCTGTGAGACTGAGCATGTGGACCTGCTACACTTAAGCCTGGAGGTCTGACTCCAATTCTGGTGTATATCAGCGTTGATTTTCCAGAGAATGTTCTCATAATTAGCAAATAGGAAAAGTACTTTGATTAACCCTCAATTTTTTCCAGTTGTGTGTCTTGTATCAACCCTGGGCACTGTCCCTGAGCAATTGAGTCAAGGCTAACTCTCTACCACTTGAGCCACAGCTCCACATGGGATTGTTTAGTGGTTCATTGGAGATAAGAGTCTAAAAGGCTTTTCTTGCCTAAGCTGTCTTTGAACTCTGGTCTTCAAATCTCAGCCTCATGAGAAGGTAGTTTTTAAGGTGTGAGCCACCAGCATCTGGCCTATTGCTTTTGACAGTCCTGCGGAATGTTTTTCTCAAGGCTAGCACTCTACCATTTGAGTCACTCCACTGTGTCTGGCTTTTTCTTAGTATGTGGCGCTCAGGATTCAAACCCTGGTATTCATGCATGTTGAGTGAGCTCTTTACCGCTATGACACATTTCTAGCCTCCCCCTTACAATTTTAACCCACAACTTGCCTGTCCTCAAGAAAAGGCTTCTCATGAGGGAGAAGAGGAGGAAAGGCCACTCCTCCCTCCTGCCCCCCAGTACCAGAGATCTCCATTTTTGATACTGACAAAGCTCAGTGGAAATGCTAGCTCCAACTTAGGCCTTGGAAGAAAACTAGAGTCATTTAGCAGGTCACAAGAACCTAAACTGACCTGCCAGACTCAGCTCCACCCAGGGAAAAGTCACCTAGCTCGGGCGCCAGCCCCAGGAACGTCTTTCTTCACTGGGTAATCAGAGCCAGAGGCTGCCCCTCCCTTTGGCAGCCTTGACAATCAATTGAAATTCAGTAATCATAAACCCTGAAAGTGGCTCCAGGCTAGGCTCTGTGAGTTTCTCACAAACTAGCCCCCGGGAAAAGCTACTGTTTGCTGAAAAGCCTCAACTCTACCCAGAACCTAGCCTCAACATCTCCAAACTTGAGGAAAAAGCCATCTCCCTCTTTTGTGATATTCAAAGCAGATCTCCCTCCCATTGAACTGAGCTGGGAAGAGGATCACAAAATCCTGGGTAAAGCAGAGCATTTTTCTGCCTGTTCCAAAAACTGACTTAAGAAACCAACCAAGCCACAGGAAAATCAAACACCACAAGCAGACCAGAGACTCCAACAAGAGGCTGGTTATGGACACAGAGAGATACAGGATTTTTCCCACCCCTCCTAAAAAAAATCAAAGAACTTTTTTGGTAACTTTTATAAAAAAATTTTTCTAAAACTTTTTTTTAATTTTTAATTTTTACCTTTTTTGCAAAAAATTGTTTTCTAATAAATATTTTCCTCTTATAATTTTTATTTTAGGGGTATATGTGTGTGTGCATTTTTCTTTCTTTTTTCTTTTTTTTTGAATTGTTTTTGTTTTTTTGTTTAGCTCTATTAAACTTCTGATCTTTTTTTCTTTCTTTCTTATCCTTTTTACATTTTCTTCTTTTTCGTTCTTCTTTATGTGACTTAATTGTTGTTCTGCACATCCTCAGATAAACCCGTAGTTGATTATTAGACGATATCCCCCACTGTGTACACACTTAATCCACAAATTAATTCAAAACCTCTTAGACTTAAATTCCTTAATAGCAGTACTACCTCTTTATACCTATATAATATTTTAAGTATTTTTATTTTGTTTTTCACTTCTCCTTTATATCCATCCCCTTCTCTCAGTATTTCCACGATCTTCTCCGAATATTTTGTTTGTGACCCTGCATAATATTTTTAATTTTTACTTTTCTATTTTTTCTGGTATCTTTTTTTCCCTTACTCTTTCTTCTTTTTATTCTCTCCCTACTTTCATCCTATCCAACCTATTTCCTGCCTTGGGATTAGGATTTATTTAAGTTAACTCTCCCTGTGCCTTCCCACATCACTCTATTCCTATTTTTTACCCACATCTCTCCCTAAACCTAATAATTTCTGATTTACCAAATTCTTCTTTGTGGTTCGTAGTCCATTAATATATAGTTGTTTGATGTTGAATAGATGTATCTGTTGAACTACATTGTATCTGCAGACTATTGACTGTGCAAGTACAGACTTTGGTTGATGCTTGCCTTAACATAGGGTTCTAGCACAAAACTGGTGTTAATTTCATCCTAAATGAGCTGAGTAAGGCAGAAAAACACAAAACCGGGTATCTCAACTTCCACTCATGATAACCAGGGGACAGAACAGATAATGAATAATCCAGAGGAGAGTTCCCAAATAGCTCTACAAACACTGCTGTCAAACATACAAAGACTCTATGAGCGTGATAAGCAGAGAGAGGAGGCAAATAAAAGGTTAATGGAGGCAAACAAAAGGTCAATGCAGGAAAAGATTGAAAACCTAAAAAGGACACTGTATGAGCGTGATAGGGAGAGAGAGGAGGCAATCCAAAGGTTTATACAGGAATATCATGAGCGTGAGGAAGCTACTAAGAAACTGATACAGGATTTACATGAGCAGCTTGATAATAATCAAAGAGAAAGGCAGGAATGGTGTGAGCAGGCTGAGCACACTCAAAGAGAACTACAGGAATCTCAAGAATGGGAGGAAGCTAATCAAAGAGTACAGGAATTGAGAGATCAGGATGAGAATACACAAAGATCACTAAAGGCATTCATGGAATCCATTAAGAAAGAGCTGAAGAAAGTCAGGGACCACAAAGGGAATGCTGAATGAAATCGAACAGATTGAATGGGAGTCCAAGGAAACCATAGCCAATCAAGTAAGTGATTTGAGAATAAACACTGAAAACCAAATTAAGGAAATAAAGAAGTTCATACAAGATCTAAATCAAAGCTTCATCAAAAAATTTGAAGACATCACAGCTGACAAATTAGTAGGAAAAGAAATAAAAAAACAAAGTAGAAATCTTGACAGCAGGTTAGAACATGGAGAAGATCGAATCTCGAGGAGTGAAGTCAGCCAAGATATTATAGAGAAAGAATGTACAACCATCGAAGACAAGTCCAAAAAATATGATAGATCTATACAACACTTGGAAAAAAACATCAGAAGGCCTAATCTAAGGATAATGTGTGTAGAGGAGCACCTAGAAACAGAAGTTAATGGTCTAGGAAATTTGTTAACAGGATCCTAGAAGAGAACTGCTCAAACATGCAAAAAGATAGGCCTATTCGGATACAAGAAGCTTTCAGAACTCCAAATAGACCAGACCAGAATAGGATATTCCACTGTCACATTATAATTCACAAAAGATCAATTCAGACCAAGGAAAAGATCCTTAAAGCTGTGAAGGAGGAAAGATTAATCTCCTCTAAAGGGAAACCAATTAGAATCACCTCAGATTTCTCAGCAGAGACAATCAAAGCAAGAAGAGCCTGGAATGATGTATGCCATTCCTTAAAAACAAACAATTTTCAACCAAGAATACTGTACCCAGCTAAACTGTCCTTCATAACTGAAGGCCAAATAAAAACCTTCCATAGCAAAGAAAAATAGACACAATAAATCTCCACCAAACCAGCCCTACAAAAGTTTCTTAAAAATGTCCTACACATAGAAAACCAATAGGAGCACAATAAAGGCCAAGAAACTGCACAGAAACTGAGAATCCAAGAACCATGGGCAGAACCCAGTTTTTGCAGCCCCCAAAAAGGTGGATAACATGTCAAGAACTCCCGAACAACTCTCAGTCCTATCTCTCTATATTAACGGACTTAATTCTCCAATTAAGCGATATAGACTGTCTAGTTGGATTAAAAAGCAAGATTCATCTATCTGCTGCCTTCAAGAGTCACATCTTGCCCATAAAAACAAAGACATTTTCAATGTTAAAGGCTCGAACAAAATCTAAGAAGCAATCAGCCCCCAGAAACAGTCGGGAATTGCAATTCAAATATCAGATAAAATAGACTTCAAATTAAAATTTGTGAGAAGAGATAAAGAAGGTCACTACATACTAATTAAGGGATCTCCCCTTCAAGAGGATATCACAATTCTAAATATCTATTCGCCAAACAACAGAGCACCCAAATTTATTCAAGAAACACTACTTTCCCTCAAATCCCACATAGACACAAAGACTTTAATTGTTGGGGATTTTAACACACCACTCTCCCCACTAGATAGATTAACTCGGCAAAAATTCAACAGAGAAACTGCAGATCTAAACAACTGCATAGATCAACTAGATTTAACAAACATCTACCGAATATTTCACCCAGCAGCATCAGAATACACGTTTTCTCAACAGCACATGGAACATTTTCTAAAATAGACCATATTTTAGGCCACAAAGCAAACCTGTCCAAATTCAGAAACTGAAGTTATACCTTGCATTCTCTCTGACCACAAGGGAATAGAATTAGAACTCAACACCAAAAGCCACCAAAGAAAGTCCGGTATCACATGGAGGCTGAACAACACACTGCTGAATCACAAGTGAGTCATCGACGAGTTTAGAAATGAAATTCAAATGTTCATGCTATTCAACAAAAATTAGCACAGAGATTATCTCTCCTCTGGGATACAGCAAAGGCAGTTCTCAGAGGCATGTTTATAGCTCTGAGTTCCTACATCAAAACATTGGAGAGATCTGAAACCACCAATTTACTGAGACATCTGAACCTCCTTGAAAATGAGCAGCAAGAAAAACCCCAATCAAGTAGACAGAAATAAATAATTAAAATTAATCAGAATTAAATGAATTAGAATCTAAAAAACTATAGAAAGAATCAACAAAAAAAAGAGTAAGTTCTTCAAAAAAATTAACAAAATAGACAGACACTTAGCAAATCTTATCAGAAAAAGAAGAGAACACACCCAAATAAATAAACTCAGAGATGAGAATGGAAACATCACCTCAGAAACAACCAAGATTCAAAACAATATAAGGGAATACTTCTCAAAACTTTATGCTAATAAGCTTGAGAACCTGTCAGAAATGGATCTTTTCCTAGCAAATATTGACATGCCAAAACTAAACCAAGATGAGTTAAACCATCTTTACAGGCACATATCAAGCATTGAAATAGAAACCGCAATAAGAGACCTCCAAGCTAAGAAAAGTCCAGGACCAGATGGTTTTACAGCAGAATTCTACAAGGCCTTCAAAGCAGGGTTCATACCAGTACACCTCTAACTCTTTAATGAAATTGAAAGAGAAAGTTCAGTATTGAACACATTCTATGAATCCATCATAACCCTCATCCAAAAACCAGGCAGGGACTCATCAAAGAAAGAGAACTATAGACACATTTCTTTGATGAACATTGATGCAAAACTTCTCAACAAAATTTTAGCCAATCGACTTCAAGAATTCATCCAAAAAATTATACACCATGATCAAACAGGAATCATTTCAGGGATGCAAAGCTGGTTCAATATACGCAAATCAATGAATATTATTCATTACATCAACAGGAGCAAGGATAAGAACCACATGGTTTTCTCCATAGATGCATAAAATGCATTCGACAAGATCCAAAACCTTTTTATGATGAAGGTTTTGGAAAAAATAAGAATCCATGGAACATTCCTCAATACAACAAAGGCCATATATGACAAACCTACAGGTAGCATTATACTTAATGGTGAAAAACTACAGCAATTTCCTCTTAAATTAGGAACAAGACAAGGATGTCCACTCTCTGCAATTTTCTTCAATCTAGTATTAGAATGCCTAGCTACAGCAATAAGACAAGATGCAACCTAAAGAGGATCCAAATAGGGAAAGAAGAAATAAAACTCTCCATCTTTACAGATGACATGATCTTGTATTTAAAGAATCCCATAGACTCCACTCCCAAATTACTCAAGGTGATTCAAAACTTTGGCAAAGTAGCAGGGTATATTTTTAATCCCCCAAAATCAATGGCTTTTCTGTATGCCAACAATGAAAAAAGTGTGGCTGAATTTAGGAAAGCAACTCCATTTGTAATAGCCCCACAAAAAATAAAATACCTAGGACTTAACCAAAGAAGTGAAGGACCTCTATGATGAAAACTTTAAAAACTTGAAAAAGGAAATCAAAACAGAACTTAGAAAATGGCAAAAATGCCCATGCTCCTGGATTGGAAAGATTAACATCGTGAAAATGGCAATATTTCCCAAGGCTATCTACAAATTAAATGTTAAACCTATCAAAATTCCAGTATCATTCTTCAAGGAAAAAGAAGAGGCAATCAAAAAATTCATATGGAACAATAAAAGACCCCGTATAGCAAAAACGATCCTCAACAGAAAAAAACACTGCTGGAGGAATATAAATATCAAATATCATACTCTACTATAAAGCCTTAGTGATCAAAACAGTAATCAAAACTGGAACAAGAATAGACCTCAGGACCAGTGGAATAGAACTGAAAACACAGAAATGAACCTACAGACCTATAGCCATCTAATCTTCAAAAAAATAGAATGGAAGGAAGACATCCTCTTCAGTAAATGGTGCTGGCAAAATTGGTTAACTACTTGTAGAAAACTAAAGCTAGATCCTTATATATCACCCTGCACCCAAATCAACTACAAATGGATCAAAGACCTCGAAGTCAAAGCAGAAATTCTGAAAACATTACTGAATGGAATAGTAGAAACCCTAGGTCTCCTTGGCGCAGGCCAAAATTCTCTGAATAGAGACCCGGAAACACAACAAACCAAAGAAAGGTTGGGCAAATAGGATTGCATGAAGTTGCAGAGCTTCTGCATGGCAAAGGACATAGCTAGCAAGATCAATAGAAAGCCCACGAATTGGGAGAAGATCTTCACTAGCCATACAACGGACAAGGGTCTCATATCTAACATATACTTGGAACTCAAAAAATTAAATCCCCCAACAACAAATCCTCAAAGAAACAACTGCCCAATAAATTACTGGGCGAATGACTTAAAGAGAAACTTTAAGAAGGAAGAAGGATGTCCAATAGACACATGAAGAAATGCTTAACGTCCCTATCAATAATGAAATGCAAATCAAAACAACATTAAGATACCACCTCACCACAGTTAAAATGGCAAAATCAAGAACTCTTAACAACAACAGATGCTGGAAGGGATGTGGACAGAAGGGAATCTTACTTCATTGTTGGTGGGAGTATAAACTTACAAACTTACAAACAAGACCACACTAAACCTACCAGCACAACTATGTTTATTGCAGCACTATTTACTATAGCTATGATATGGAACCAACCCAGATGCCCCTCAGTAGATGAATGGATCAAGAAAATGTGGTATATATACACTATGGAATTCTATGCCTCCATCAGAAGGAATGACATTGCCCCATTTGTTAGGAAATGGAAAGACTTGGAAAAATTTTATTAAGTGAAGGAAGCCAAGCCCAAAGGAACATAGGTCCCATGGTTTCCCTTATTTGCAATATCTAGTGTATGTACGAGTCAAGCAGAAAAGGTCAGATAAGTTGATGTTAGGAAAATGAACCCTAAGATATCTATTTAATTTTTTTCTTTCATGTATTTGTTTCTAACACACTTATAAGATTATTTCTTTGTTGCTTTGTATGTCCCTCCCCCATAGTATAACCCCTGCTTTCACTGTATTTGATGTGGGTATAATTTGTGGAGGGGAAGGGGAAAAACAAGTCGTTTAAATAAGGATACAGGTGGACCTGTTGCAGCAATGAGAAGTACAAGTTGTCATGTCAAAAACGAACTTTATAACTTTGGTGGGCGTGGGATTAGGTGGGGGTAGGAGGGAGGGTGGGAATGGATGGGAAGGGGAAACAAAGGTGGAGGCTACAATGCTTGATAGGAAATGTACTCATTATCTTGCCTATGTAATTGTAACACGTCTGTACAGTATTTTCACAATAAAATATAAATAAAATTTTAAAAAAAGACTTCCCTGTATAAATCATCTAAAGACATCCCTATAGGAAGGTGTCCAAAGATAAATAAGACAAAGCTCATACTTGGGAGAGACTCTAAATGTGAGAAGACTGTGACAAATGCCTCTATTTAATTACGTATCATGTTTCAATGCAAAATTTTTAATGATAAATGAGTAAGTGTCCTAAATTATTGTGTATAATTTTATAATATATTTGCAAAATGTAAATGGGAATGATAATATAAATAAAATAAACATTAAAAGATTGTATCAAATAAAAAATAAATACAAAATCAATAATGAGAATCATAACATGTAATAAACATACATATGTAAGTATATATCATATATTACACATGTATAGAAATATCTTTTCCATTGCAAGGCCTTCATTCAGGCCATGGGAACGGTAGCCTGAATTTCTTTTCCTCAATGACAGTAAATTTTTCCTTCACCCATGGCATATAAGAGTTACCTGGACAGTGAGATCAAATCCCACCAATGGTATAAATACTGGCCTCAGTTCCAAGACAGTAACTTAATTTTTTAATGGAAGCAGTTTATTCAGTTCCATACTGAACATTAAATAAAAAGCAGTATAGAATTTTGTACATCTATTCAGACATCTATCCTTCACTTAACCCAAAAGTGCTTCTCGGAATACTACATTTTTTCTGTTTTTGTATGTTTTTTATTGTAAATATGTTGTACAGAGTGGTCACAGTTACATGAGCAAGGTCATGAGTATATGTTGTATTGAGCATTGTTACCTCCTCCTTTGTTTTCCCCCTATCATCCCTTACCTCCAATCTCCACAACTACTCCCCCTGCCATGCTCAGTGACTTAATTTTTTAGTTTAGTCTTGGCACTAGGTTTGAACTCAAGTAGTAGCAAATCTGCACTTTCCTTCACATTGCTACAAGTTCCTGAGTTCAAATCCCAGTCTAGAAAGAAAACTGGCAGAAATTCAAAACCAGAGAGCTCTATTATTTTTAAATTTAGTTAAATAATCAATTAATTTTTGTCTTTTTTCGTTTTCTTTTCTTTTTTTTTTTTTTTTGGCCAATCATGGTGCTTGAACTCATGGCGTGGCAACTCTGCCTCAGCTTCAATCACCCTAGGCTGGGTGCTGCCTCGGGATCCATACCCAATCCTGGAATCCGAGGCCCAGAGGGCTTGCAGAAAGAAAAAAGAGTGAGCTAGCATAAAAAGTGACAAGCTGCAAAGGGATGGGGTTTAATTTTTTTTCTTTGCATGGTGCCCATCCTGAGTTTGAATGCCACGGTTGAAAAGTGGACCTGACCTGCCATTGCTGAAGGCTGGCGGGCTAGCAGGGAAGCCATAGGCCAACCTGTCAACATAGGTCCTGTATTCAAATCCAGGTCCTGACAACTACCAGTGGCAGGAGATCACAAGACACTCATTCCTATGCATAGGAATACCAATTGAAAGAGAAGTTTGTGCATTGGTCAAGCCTAAAATTGGGTGCAATAATCCTAGGACAATCATTGATCTTAATTTCATGCTTTACTAAGGATGAAAAGAATAGTATTCCTTTAATTATGGTATAATAAATACCTAAGAGTTGGTAGGAATGTAGTATATGTCATTCAATCATAGATAGGCGTCTATGGTGCTTTTTACCAACATATATTTATGTGTATAATACGCGCTGCCTATCCTTGTATCGCTGTATTGGCCAATCCTGTGTCACGATCTCAGCACCAGGGAACCACCTCACAGCTTCATTGGCTAGAGGCTGTTGTGTACACACTCACCCATTCATGAATTTTACCTGCTAGGCCCTGAGTTCAGATCCTAGCACTGCTAAAAATTTAATCTTGGAGTATGAAGCCAAGTGTGATACCTGTTTTACTTTTCTGGGAGAGTCCTGGGTGTCAGGCATAATGGAGAACACATCTACAAATCTAGATGGTATGCGATCGTATGTAAACAATGTAATACATAGTTAGGATTCATCACAGTCAATAAAATAAATGGTAAATTACAAATTTCAAACTCTACTATAAAGCCATAGTAGTCAAAACAGCTTGGTATTGGCATAAGAACAGACCTCAGGACCAATGGAATAAAATTGAAAACCCAGAAATGAACCTACAGACATATACCCAACTAATCTTCGATAAGGGAGCTAAAACAATAGAATGGAACAAAGAGAGCCTCTTCAGTAAATGGTGCTGGCAAAATTGGTTAACTACTTGTAGAAAACTAAAGCTAGATCCTTATATATAACCCTGCACCAGAATCAACTCCAAATGGATCAAAGACCTCGAAGTCAAAACAGACACTCTAAAAACATTACAGGGTGGAATAGGAGAAACCCTAGGTCTCCTTGGCTTAGGCCGAAATTTTCTGAATAGAGACCTGGAAACACAACAAATCAAAGAAAGGTTGGACAAATGGGATTACATAAAGTTGCAGAGCTTCTGCATGGCAAAGGACATAGCTAGCAAGATCAATAGAAACCCACGAATTGGGAGAAGATCTTCACTAGCCATACAACGGACAAGGGTCTCATATCTAAAATATACTTGGAACTCAAAAAATTAAATCCCCCAACAACAAATCCTCAAAGAAACAACTGCCAAATAAATAAGTGGGCTAAAGATTTAAAGAGAAATTTCTCTGAAGAAGAAAGAAGGATGGCCAATAGACACATGAAGAAATGCTCAACCTCCCTAGCCATAAAAGAAATGCAAATCAAAACAACATTGAGATACCACCTCACTATAGTTAGAATGGCAAAAATCAAGAACTCTAACAACAACAGATGCTGGAGGGGATGTGGACAGAAAGGAACCTTGCTTCATTGTTGGTGGGAATGTAAACTTGTTCAACCACTTTGGAAAGCAGTACGGAGGTTCCTCAAAAGCCTTCACATAGAACTCCCCTATGACCCAGCAATCCCACTTTTGGGCATCTACTGAAATGTTTACAAACAAGACCACACTAAAGCTACCAGCACAACTATGTTTATTGAAGCATTATTTACCAAAGCTAAGATATGGAACCAAACTAGATGCCCCTCAGTAGATGAGTGGATCAAGAAAATGTGTTATATATACACAATGGAATTCTATGCCTCCATCAGAAAGAATGACATTGCCCCATTTGTTAGGAAATGGAAAGGCTTGGAAAAAATTATATTAAGTGAAGTAAGCCAGGCCCAAAGAAACATAGGTCCCATGGTTTCCCTTATTTGCAATATCTAGTATATGTATGAGTCAAGCAGAAAAAGTCAGATAATGTGATGTTAGGAAAATGAACCCTTAGATATGTATTTTAATGTTTTTTTCTTTCATGCCTGTGTTTCTAAAGCATTTAAAAGATTATTTCTTTGTTGTTTTGTATGTCTCTCCCCCACAGCATAACCCCTGCTTTCACTATATTTGATGTCAGTATAACTTGTGGAGGAGATGGGGAAAAACAAGTCGTTTAAGGATACAGGTGGACCTGTTGCAACAATGAGAAGTACAAGTTGTAATGTCCAAAGCGAGCTTTAAAACGTCTGTGCGGGGGGGGGGGGTAGGAGAGGAGAGGCTGGGAAGGGATGTGAAGGGTAAACAAAGGAGGAGGCTGCAATGCTTGGTAAGAAATATACGCATTATCCTGCCCATGTAATTGTAACCCCTCTGTACAGTATGTTCATAAATAAAACAAAATAAAATTAAAAAAATAAATAAATAAATGGTAACTTAATGAAAAATATAAAAAAGTACAATGAATAACCACACCACACATAATATAGACTGAACATCTGTATGGAAGTTTAATCCTATCTTTAAAATGTATATAAGGAATATGTTTGCCAGGTCAGGGGCTTGAATTCAGGCCTAGGGAACAGGCTTGACTTACTGGTCTTCAAGCACGGCGAGCTTCCCCTTTCCCCACAGTGCAACCGAGTTACCCAGACCCCGGGTTCAAATTCCAGGACTTGCAGACAAGAAAATGGCACACATTCCAAACCAGGGAGCTTCATTAGCATTTTTAATATTTTTTAAGTTCACTTTGCATTTATTTGATACATACTGATTTTATACCATGAGAGTTTTTCAAAAAGGCGTTTAAACTTTTACATTTTAGCATAGCACATTGGTGTTTCTATTTTGACCATCTGCCCTGAAGAGTGAGAACGAAATAAGGATATCATTTCTCTCTAGAATGTCGGGACAGTTGAATTTATTTCTATTTAGAGTTATTTCTACAATTATAAACTCTCTGCATTTGTATCGTATGAGTTTTCCTCAGTGCCTACCACGACATACAGTAGCGGAGTCCTCATAGCACAAAAGGTTTGGTTTCTGAATAAAACCTCACTTCTATGAGGACAGTAGGTACTTCTAAGCATTTTGGAAATAAACTGGATTGTAAAATGAAAAACGAAAACAATGGGACTGTGATGTATCTCAGTAGTGGAGTACTTGCCTAAAGAGCATAAGACCCTGGCAGGAATGTTTCCTAAAGCTCAGAATGTTAGAATTTTATGATCTGCATGAACAAACTTCTTTTTTTACTTATTTTTTGGTCCTGGGGCTAGAACTCAGGGGTTATCCCTGTGCTCTTCAGCTCAAGGCGAGTGATCTACTACTTCATTCACAGCGCCACCTGGGTTTTCTAGTGGTTTATTGGAGATAAGAGTCACTCAGACTGACATTGAACCACCAACCTCAGATCACAGCTTCCTGAGTAGCTAGGATTATAGGCATGAGTCACCGGTGCCAGGCACATGAACAAATTTCTTAAAGATTGATTCTGAGAAAAGAAACTTGGAATACACTTTTAGTATAAATAATTTATAATGCCGTGTTTAAGGCACTAATTCAGAAATATTTATTCATTGGCTGGTTTCTTATTTTATTTAAAGATATATATATATATATGCATTATTAATATATATACATATATATTTTTAAAAACATAGCTTAGAAGTGCACCTAAGAGTTTATGTGCTCATGAAAAGTTATACAACTGCACAAGCTTCATTTTTTTCATTTTGGTTGGTACCTTAAATTAGGTGGGATTTGTGTATTGTCATTTTGTTCTCTGTTTTTGAAGGATTTCTCTCCCTTTTATCCCCCTAATTCCTCTCCTCACATTTGAAGTCAGTTGCTCTTTCTTGGCTTTGTTGTTCATAGCTGATTTTCTACCACTTCAGCTATGCCTGTAGCCTGGTATTTGCCAGTTAATTGGAGATGATATCTCTCAGGCTTTTCTGCATTCATTGGCTTTGAAATTTCATCTTGCAGTTCTCAGCCTCCTGAGTAGTTACAGATGTGAGCCACTGTGGTGCCTAGGTATAAATTAGACTTTGGTTGGTGTATTATTTTTGTTTTTCTATGCATGGGATCATCTACTATAGTATTTCTCTGAATGTCCTAGGTCTAAAGTAAGATATAATACATATGCAAATCTGTATAATTTTCATAAGATGTAGTAAATTTAATATGTGTTTTAAATGTAATAATAGTCAGTAAATATAATTAATAAATACTACAAAAAGCACTATGCAGTAAACATAAGTATGTACATATTAATCATTTCAAATGTGGATGAAAATTAATTTACAGGGCTGGGAATTGAATTCAGGCCTAGGGAACAGGCTTGGGTTGCTTGTATTCAAAGAGTCAGTTTACCCATTCCCCACAGTGCATTAGAGTTTCCCAGACTCCAAGTTCAAATCCCAGGCCTGGCAGAAAAAAAATGAGTACGCATTCCAAGTCATCACTCGCAGTATCTACATATACATTTATTTGTATACCACCATTTGCATAGAAAGATACTGCTATTTTGGCCAAACCTGTATCTCCATCCTAGGTCCTGGGATCCACCTGGCACCTGAATGTGCTATAGGCTGCCGTGCTGACACTCACCCATTCGTGAATTCGGCATCTAGGCCCTCATTATAGGTCCCAGCATTGCTAAATATCTTCCTGGAGTAAGATTGCAAGTGTGATACCTGTTTTCCTTTTCTCTGCAAGTGCTGGGTGTCAGTTATGATGTTTATAATATGTCTGCAAAGCTACATGCTATGGAATAGATTTGAATGAATGTAATAAATGTTATAGGTGCACTCACAGTCCATAAAATAAATGGTAAACAAATAAATATATAATTAAATATAATGAATCATTCCAACAAACAAGATATAGACTGAATGTATGGATGTAATTATAAATGATATAATAAAAATGTGTATAAATGTTATGTTCTCCAAGGCTGAGGATTGAATTCAGGCTTAGGGAACAGGCCTGAATTCCTTGTCTTCAAGGGAGGAGAGCTTCCCTTTTCTCCCATCCCCTGCCCCAAGTGGATCAGAATTACCCAGATCCCAAGGTGACATCCCTGGCATGGTAGACAACAAAATGGCACAAAATCCATGACATGGAGCTTCAATAGTATTGTTAATTAATTAATTTATTTATTAATTTTTGCCAAAAATGGGGTTTGAACTGAGTTTGTGGCAACTTCTCCTCAGTTTCCATCACCCTAGCCTGGGATGGTGCAGCCTCTGGACCCACAGCCCATCCTGTGGTGCTAGTCCTCAGGGGTTCACAGGAAAAGAAAATGAAAACAGCACCAAAAAAAAAGCCACAAACTGCAGACGGTCAGCAGTTTCTCTTTTCCTTACTTGCACGTTGACCATACTGGATGTGAATCATATGGCTGCAACATGTAGGTCATCTAGCATTTCTGAAGGCTGGCTCTATCAGCGAAGCCATAGGCCAAAGTGGACACTAGGCCCTGAGTTTGAATCCCAGTCATGCCACTTACAAGGGACTGAAGTGCCTAAGAAACTATTGCTTTTCCATAGGAACACCAGAGGAATGTGATTAATGTCATGGTTGGAAGAGTAGTCCATCAATCAGTCTTGAATAAAATTAGACCCAATAATCACTGGACAGGGATTGAATTTAATTCATAGTTTATTATGCATTAAAAGAATACTATTGCTTAAATGGACTGTCAAATTCTCTATTTTGGTGTGTGTGTGTGTGTGTGTGTGTGTGTGTGTGTGTGTGTGTGTGTGTGTGTGTGTGTGTGTGTGTGCGTGTGCCAGTCCCGGGGTTTGAATTCAGGGCCTGGACGCTATCCCAGATCTTCTGTGCTCAAGACTAGCACTCTATTACTTCAACCACAGCTCTACTTCTGGATTTTTGGGAGTTTAATTGGAGAAAAGAGTCTCATATAGACTTTCCTGCTTGCATTTGGCATCCTCAGATCTCAGCTTCCTTTGGAGCTAAGATTACAGGGGTGAGCCAACAGCACCTGCCCTCTACCTGTTACCCATAACCTTGGCCCTCTTCTAAGTCTCAGTAGAAAATGTCTTACCATGCTCACTTTTTTTTTTTTTTTTGGCCAGTCTTGTGGCTTGAACACTGGGGCTGGGCATGTTCCTGAGCTTCTTTTGCTTAAGGTTAGCACTTTTATTGCTTAAACCACAGTGTCACTTTTGGATTTTTCTGTTTCTGTGGTAGGGAGGAATCGAACTCAGGGCTTCATGTGTGCTAAGTAAGCACTCTACCAGTAAACCACATTCGAAGCCCAAGGCTTGCTTCTAATGGGAGTTATGACGGTGGGATTTATTGGATTACCCCTTTTGGCACAGAAATTGCTAGCTATTTTCTATCTTTCCCAGGAATTGGGACCAGCCTGAGACTCGGCAATGAGGAATGATGAATGAGTTATGGCACCAGCCCCCAGAGGCCTAGGCTCACATCCTACAGAGGGATAGAGGATATGGAGTCACAACCTTCGACAACTCCTACAGCCTAAGAATTGTGGTTTCCCTTGACAAGTGCCAGGACATAATTTACCCGTTGTACACAGCAGTTGCACACACCAGCCCACACAAAGCTTTCCTGGCTTCAGTTATTAAACTGCAGTGAAGGATGCTTGTTCAAGATGCCTGCTCAGACTTAGTACTCTCTGAGAGCTTGTTCCAGCTTGCCCAGTTTGGGGGGCTGGGCATGGGCAACTTGCTCAATGCCCATCATCCAGGCCCTGTCCCTGAGCCTTTTTGATCAAGGGTAGTGCTCTGCACCTTGAGCCATGGGCCACTCTGGTATTTTTTGTTATTATTTTGTTTTGATTTCCTGTGATCTCTTAAGAACTATGAATGTCGAGGTCTTTCCTACCCAGGCTGAATTCAAATTTGCATCTCAGCCTCCTGAGGATCTAGGATTACAGGCAAGAGCCACTGACACATGGCTTCCTTTTCTTCTTGTAGTTCTTTTTTTTATGACAACCTGAAATCTTCACGGTGTCATTCCAATGGTTTGCAGTCCCAGGCCTGGAATTCCAATGCTAGGACGGCCACCCACAAATGGAGGGAGATCCTGACTAACTCATTCCTATTCATGTGAATGCTAATGGAACATTATAAAAATAATAATTAAATTTTCAGTTAATTCATTACTCTATTTTAGAATGCCACACAAAAATTATTGAATTTATATCTTCCATTCTAGCACCATGGTATGATTAAGGATATTGACTGATTTTTTATTAATGATTTTATAAGTATTAGATGGTGATACTTCATTAAATGGAAGCATAATTTAATGACTAATAATTTGTAAAAATATATAATCTAAGAATATCCTCACATTCCGTCTGTCAGTTTATATATATATATATATATATATATATATATATATATATATGTACATACATACATATATGGCACTGCTGTGGATTGATCACAGGTCCTCAGAATGTCCTGGCAGCTCAGTTTTCTAGAGGCTGGTAGGCTAAGACTGTGACCCCATTTATGGATTGGGCATTGTAGGCCGTGAGTTGAAATCCCAGCATGGCCAATAATGTATTCATGGAGTAAGAAGCCAATTTTGACACATTTTTTTCCTTCTCTGTAAAAGTCCTGGGTCTCAGTATATGTGATATGATGTAATAAAATAAATGTTTTTTGTGTAATAATACTAAATAAATAAGGGTAATAAATGTCATATGGAATGAACCCATGTATGTATATAGATCTCCTATATGAGTATTATTTTTTCCAGTACTGGGACTTCAATTCAGGCCCTTGGAACTTTTCTGAACTTCTTGTCTTCAAAGATGGTGATCTTCCCCTTAACCCACAGTGCCACAGAGTTCCCAGACCCTGATTTTAAATGCCAGGCCTGCCAGTGAAATGGTGCAAATTCCAAGACAATGCCTTATTATTATTATTGTTGTTGTGGTGGTGGTGGTTATTGTTATCATTATTATTATTATTTGGTTTTAGGCAAAGCACCGGGCTTGAACTCAAGTCTTGGCATCTCTGCCAAAGCCAATCCTGGGAGCCTAGGTCCTGAGTTCAAATCTCAGGGCTGGCAAAAAAATAAAAAGTAAAAGTATAAAACTGAGAAGTTCAATCCAGTGGTTTTACTTTTCTTTTTCCTTTGTATTGTACCATCCTGGGTCTAAATAACAATGCCCAGACAATATACATGACCTTGCATTGCTGATGTTTGGCGGGCTATTAGGGAAGCCAAGCGGAAATCAGCAACTTAGGCCTGAAGTTTGAATCCCGGGACTCCCACTAATTAATGGCTGGCGGGAGATTCTAAGAAACACTTTCCAGTGCTGGGAAAGTGGCTCAGTGGTAGAGCACTTGTCTTGCATGCTAGAGGCCCTGGGTTCGATTCCTTAGCACCACATAAGCAAAAAGAAAAAAGCCAGAAATGGCGCTGTGGCTCAAGTGGTAAAGCACTAGCCTTTAGCTGAAGAGCTGAAGAGCTGAAGAGCTGAGATACAGCGACCAGGCCCAGAGTTCGGCCCCAGGACCGGACCCCCCCAAAAAAAATAAAAAAATAAATATTAAAATTAAAATTTAAAAAAGAAACGCTTTCCAATAGACATCTGTACTAATAGAATGTTGTAAATGTAACAATTACATTAGCAGTTGCTGAACAATTATATTAAAAATTATACACAACAATTATACTACATTTACTAATTTTCAATTAATACTTTATTATGTATTCAATCATGATACTTAAAAAAAGGAAGGAATAATTTAATTGGCAATATTTGGTATAAATATATATGCAATTTCATAATTTACAGACATCCCTCATTAAATAAATCTACATCTATCTATCTATCTATCTATCTATCTATCTATCTATCTATCTATCTATCTATCTATCTATCTATCTTTCTATCTATCTTTCTATCTACCAATCTACACATTTATCTGTTTATACACTTGTCACTACTGGGGCTCAGTGGTAAGAGTGCTCGCCTAGTAAGTACGATGCCGTTGGTTCGATTCCTCACTACTATGTGCATAGAAAAATCCAGAAGTTGTGCTGTAGTTCAAATACTCGAGCAATAGCTTTGAGCATAAAGGCTTAGAGACTGTGTCTAGAGCCTTACTCAAGACCCAGGATTGGCACCAAAACAAAACAAAACAAAACAAAACAAAAAACGAAAAGATAGAATTTTCTGACTGTAACCATATAAGGATAGGGCTGCAAATACCTCATCACAGAGCAAGCTGGGAGTCTAGTGCTGACATTTGCCATCTAACCTGAATTAGCCAGAGGTAATCCGCTGCAACCCAGTCCCATGGACTAGATGCTGCTGGCTTGCTCATCCTGTCATCCAATATACTCAGGGGCTGAGATCTGACACTGGTAGGTTTAAAACCCAGCCCTGGCAGGAAGTCTGTGAAACTCTGAGCTGTGGATTAAAGTGGTAGAGTTCTAGCCTGATCAAAAGACCTTAGGACAGTACCCCCAACATTTCAGTGCAATCCCCGTGGTTGACTCTCTCCCCCCCAAAAAAACCCCTCACTCCTCTAAAATCTAAATTTGGACTGTTTGTGGTTTGTTTCTGAAAGAATGGTGATAATGATGAAAGCACCCTAATTCTAATGATATTATGTGGGTTACAGCTATGTGATAAGTCTTTCATGAGTTGTTGTGTGCTCAGTACTTCATGGGGTACATTTTTTCATTTTTTTCATCTGGTTCTTGTAAGAGCTCCACAAGTAAGATGATTGTGCAGATGGGAAATTTGTGGCTCAGATATGTCCTCATGTCAGGGCCAAAATTATGTATGTACCTAACTCTAGTGAGTTGTCTCCTGCAGACAATTGTTTTGGTTTATGTTTCTTGATCATGAAACTTGAATGCAGGGCCTAGCCACTGACACTTACCAGTGGGGATCATGGGTAGCGCCCTACCACGTGGAGCCAAGGACCCCCTTGCAACAGAGTGTTACAGTCTAGGCGTTTAGGAGCTGAGGTCTGTCATCCTGCCTACTCAAGAAGCTGAGATCTGACAATCTGGGTACAAAACTATCCCAGAAAAAAGGTCCCATGAGACTATTATCTCCTATTCACCACTTAGAAACTTGAAGTGGAAATTAGTCGCTGCTGACTCGTGTCTGTCATCCTAGGTACTCAGGACGCTGAGAGCTGAGGATCACGGTCCAAAGCCAGCCTGGGCAAGAAATTCCTTGAGACGCTTCTCTCCAGTGACCCACCAAAAACCTCAATGGGTGCTGTTTTTCAAGTGGTAGAGTGATTGGCTTCAGCTAAAGAGCTCAAGGACAGCACCCAGGCCTAGACTTAAATTCCTCCAACTTCCAACAAAGAAAGAAAGAATCCTGAAGTAGAGTGCTGGGAATGTGTCTTAGGAGTAGAGTGTGTTGCATGTATGAATCCCTGGGTTTGATTTCTTAGTACTACATCTCTAGAAAAAAGCCTGAAGTGGCTGTGTGCCTCAAGTGGTAGAGTGCTATCCTTGTACAGGAAAACTCAGGTGCAGTGTTCAGCTCCTGAGTTGAAGCTTCAGGACAAGTATGAACACACATACACACACCAATACCAGAAGTGAAGCGCTGACACCAAATGATAAAGAACTGAGCTTCTGCTCTGAGCTCATGGTCAGTACCCAGGTCCTATGTTCAACTTTGAAACACAGCCACCCAGGGCCCAACTAAGATAGGTCAAATTTTCAAAATCTGATGAGTTTCACAAGCCCTAGATGACAGGAAGCATAGTGATAATACACATGTGTTATGATTTAGCAAGTTTCTGGAAACCCAAAGAGGCATCATTGCCAATAATGAATCATTTCATTAGGTTCAGCTCGCTAGTTGTCTGCCAGAAGGACCCTTGAAATAATTGTAGCAGGTTATTTCAACACTGAAACATAGTCTAACAAAGACAGGATAAGTGCAGGGAACTTGGGCACGGGAGGTTCACAAATGAAGTCTTCCTGTTACAACAGAGCTCTCGGCAGAGAGATAGCTTCAGGTACATAGAGGCCTTTTTCTCCTGGACTTCAGAGCCCACCCACACTCCTCACTACTTGGCCTAGAAGGAGTTTTTTTAATCACTCAGCTGTACAGGAGTGAAGCATGTTCCAACAATGAGGAAGACTTCTTCCAGCAGTCCCCAATGTGGAGAAAACCTCAGCCTACAATGGGAACAGTGAGAGGAGCCCCGGAAGATGCACTGTCTTGAAAACTCTATCTGTGCTATGAAATCATTCTATTCAAAGCAAATTTCCTAGCTGGATACCTTTCATTATAGGGATTCTGGACCTTCACCAATAGAAATACATGTGTACATACATGGGGAGACATGTTGTTACTGGCTTTTCTTTTAATTTCCAGGCTCGGGAGTTTTACTATGAGCCTAGGCACTGTCCCTGAGTTCTTGTGCTTAAGGTTAATGCTCTGCCCTTGAGCCATAGCCCCATTCGTGGGGATTTTTTATTCCTGTAATCCCTCAGAAATAAGAGTGTGGTGGATTTTCCTGTCCTGGCTGAATTCAAACTGGTATTCTCTACCTCTCAGCCTCCTGAAGAGCTAGGATTACAGGTAGGATCTACTGACACTTGGCTTTCTTTTCTTCTCTTTCTTTTCTTTAATCCTGACAGTCTGAAATCTTCACAGTGTCATTCCAATGGTTTGCATTTTGAAGTAAAATACCCAGGCCTGGAGTTGAAGTGCCTGGACTGCCACCTATAAATGGAGGGAGATCTTGAGAAAATCATTCCAATCCATGGGATCACCTAATGGAATGTTATAAAACTAACAATTAAATTTGCAGTTAGTTCATGATTCCCTTATAGAATGCCACACAAAAAGTATTGGATACTGTCTTCCATTCTAGCACCATGGTATGATTCTCCAAATTAAGGAATACTGACTACTTTTACATTAATGCTTTAATAAGTATTCAACAATGGTACTTCATTTCATTAGAAGGAGGCATAATTTAATAACTAATAATTCACAGTATATGTAATTTAATATCCTCATAGTCTCTCTCTCATATACATAGCAAACTACACATCTATCTATCTATCTATCTATCTATCTATCTGCCACTAATATTGCTTGATCACAGGTTCTCAGAAATGGCTGGCAGTTCAGTTTGCAAAGGCTTTTGTTTTACTGTGAGTTCAAATCCCAGCATGGCCAAAAGTTTATATGTGGGTGAGACGCCAATTTTGACTCATTTTTTTCCTTCTCTGTGAAAGTCCCGGGTCTCTGTATTATGTATAATCTATATGCAAATAAATCCATGTCATAAGATATAATAAATGAAATAAATGTTATATATGTAATAATACTAAATAAAATAAATAAAAAATAAAGGTAATAAATGTCACATGGAGTAAACACATGTATGTAAATACATCTCATTTATGAATAATACTTTTTCCAGTGCTGGGGCTTGAATTCAGGCCCTGGAAACTGGTCTGAAATTCTTGTCTTCAACGATGGTGGGTTTCCCCTCCCCCACAGTGCCCGAGAGTTAATCAGACCTTGAGTTGAAATCCCAGGCCTGTCAAAAAAATGGTGAGAATTCAAAGCCAGGGTCTTAAATTATTTTTAACCAGGAACATGAACTGTCTTGAAAGCACTCTCTGTGCTATGATATCATTCTATTCAAAGCAAATTTGTTAGCTGGGTGCTATTCTTCATAACGACTATGGATGTTCACTGAAAGAAATATATGCATATATATGCAGACACATGCAGTTACTGGTTCTTTTTTTTTAGTGCAGATTCTGAGGCTTGAACTGAGCCTAGAAATTGTCCCTGAGCTCCATTTACACAAGGAAGCACTTTATTGTGCCTTAATCCATGATACTTCATTAAATGGAGGCATAATTTAATACCTAATAATTATTAGTAATATTTTACATGCAATTTAATAATATATAGACATCTCACATTCTATAAATATATTTATATTTTCTATAAATATATTTATATTTAAATGTACAGTGGAATATACATATACATCTCTCTCTATATATATTTATATACACTTATTTGCAGCAATTTACACATCTATCTATCTATATATTGGCCACTGCTGGGGCTAGAACTCAGGTCCTGGAAACTGCCTGGCATTGAATTTGTTTGAGGCTGCTGTGCTTGAACTGACCCCTTGATGAATTGGACATTCCAGGCCCTGAGTTCAAATCCCAGGAATGCTGAAGTCAATTGGTGGAGTAAGAAGCCAATGATGACCTAATTTCCTTTCCGTGGAAATATTGTGCCCTAGGTACAATATGTAATATCTATGCAAATACATATGTATGATATATATTATACATGTATGTAAATATTATTTTGCCAGTTCTAGGCCTGGAATTCACACACTGGGGAATGCTCCGGATTTGTTTTTCTTCTAGGTTAGCCTTCACTTCACCCAGAGCACAATAGTGTTACCTAGTCTCTGAGTTCAAATTCTAGGTATGGCAGATAAAGTGGCCCAAACTCCTGGCCAAGACCTTAACTTTTTTTGGGGGGCAGGCATGGGGCTGGAACTCAGGTCACCACAACTCTGACTCAGCCTTGATTACCCTAGGCTGGGGTGCAGCTTTTAAACCCACAGATGATCCAGGGATCCTAGGACCCGTGTTCAACTCCCAGCTGTGGCAAAAAAAGTAAGGCAACCAAAATGGAAGAGGAAAATCCAGGAAGTTTTAGACAACAGTTTTACCTTTGTTTCCTTTGCACTGTGACCATCCTGGCTCTCAATGACTCGGCTTGAAAATTGCATATGTCCTTGCATGGCCAAAGGCTGGCGAGCTGTCAGTGAAGCCTGAGCCCAACCAAGACACCTAGGCCCTGAGTTCGGTGCTGGGACTTCCACCTACTCGTTCCTATCTATAGGAACAATAATAGAATCTTTGTAATGTACCAATTGAACTACTAATTAGCTAGTCATTGTATTATAAGATTGTACGCAATAAATATAGGTCATTGATTAACTTAATTAACACTTTATTAAGTCTCCTACTGTGATTAATTCATGGTGGCATAATTTTAGACCAAATAATTCATAGTAATAGAATATATAAAAATAAGATATAGATCATCATTCTTTATATAGAGTTACACACTAGAATCTACATAAATGTCTATCTGTCTCTATCTATAACTTTATTTATAGATTCATATACATATCTAAATACACACACACGCTGCAATTCTACACATCTATCTGTTTATATATTGGCCACTCCTAGGGCTTCATCTCAGGTCCTCAATTTTGCCCGACAACTTCACTTGCGTCAGCCTGGTGGGCTAACATTGACCCACTAAAATATATAATTGATCCTCTAAAATATATAATAACTAAATAAAAAAAAATAAAATGAATAACTACACTAAATGCAATATGCAATAAACATGTATATGTAAATATAAATCATGTGTTTAAAATGTATATGAATATTATTTTAGCAAGTGCTAGGAACAGGCCTGTCTTTCTTGTCTTCCAGCATTGTGAGCTTTCCCTTCCCCAACAGTACTGCAGATTTACCCAGCCCCTGAGTTCAAATCCCAGGCCTGGCAGAAAAAATGGAATGTATATATCACCAAGTAGCCTAATAATTGTTTAAATATTTTAATGTATATATGTACGTATGCATTTATGTATTACATATTTTTATTTTGTCAAGCACAGGGCTTGAACTCAGGGCATGGCAACTCTGCCTAAACTTTGATCACTCTAGGCTGGGTTGCAGCCACTGGACCCACAGCCGAACCTCGGTTCTCGGTTCCTGGGCCTCAAAGGATGACAGGAAAATTAAATAAATAAAACGACACAGAAAAAAAACCAGTAACTTGCAATGGCTGCCAGTTTTACATTTGTTTTCTTTTCAAGGTGACCATCCTGGGTCTAAATGACAGGGCTGAAAAAAGTGTTCGTAACCTGGCATTGATGAAGGCTGTCAGACTTCCAGAGAATCCATGGGCCAACACGGCAACATAGGCCTTGTGTTCGAAGTCGGGTCCTGACCCCAACCAATGGAGGGAGATCCTAAGAGTCTCATTCCTATTCATAGGAATACCGATGGAAAGATATGAATGTCAAGGTTGAATTACTTGTTCCTGAATGATACTGGCATAAAATTAGAGAGGGATTTTAGGAGGTTGATGGATTTTAATGAATATTTTAGACACATTAAAAGAATACTATTAATTACATGGACACAATAGCTTCGGGACAGAGGTCGATATAATTAATAATTCATTAAGGATGAAAACAGTAATATTACTTACATGGAGGCATAATAAATACCCAAGAATTGGTAGGAATGTAGCCTATATAAGTAAATAATGTATATACATCTCTGGCACTCTATAAAGATCTATATTTATTTGTGTACTACCATCTGCATGTCCATCTGTTCTTGTTTTGTAAACCCCTGGGGCTCAATCTCAGGTGCTGGGAACTGCTTGTTGGCTTCATATGCCCCAGGCTGGCGTGCTGACACTCATTCATGAATTGGGCCTTGTAGGCTATAAGTTCAGATGCCAGCACTAACAAAAATTGAATCATGCAGTAAGACACAGGGTGACACATGTTTTCTTTTTCTGTGAAAGTCCTGGGTGTCAGGTGTGAAGTTTTATACATAGGCAATTCTATACCCTATGTAATAAGTGTAGTAAATATTCCATGTGTTACAGCAGTCAATAAAATAAATTGTAAATGAATAAAAAATAAAATGAATAACTACACTAAGCACAATTTGGAGTCAACATATGGGGCTCAATCTCAGGGCCTGGGCACTACCTGGCAGCTGAATTGGCTAGGGCTGCTGTGCTGGCAGTTCCCCATTCATGAACTGAGACTTCTTTGCCCTGAGTGTAGATCCAAGCACTCCCAAAAACGTAATCTTGTAGTGAGAAGCCGAACATGACACATGTTTTCCTTTTCTGTGAAAGTGCTCGGTGTCAGGTAGGATATATAATTTGGATATTAATCTATATGCTATGTAATATGATGTAATAAAGTTAAAAAACATCATAGGTAGAAGAATTGCCACTACAGTAAATGATAAACAGATTGAATTTGTAGTGAATCATTCTAGGATAAAATTAGATGCAATAAATGTAGGATGTGCACTAAGTTTAATATTTTATTAAGCATGAACAGAATAAAAATTACATGGAGACATAATTAAATAACTAATAATTGGGAGTAACACATGATGCATAATTTAATAATATATAGACATTGGTCTCATTCTATGAAATATCTAATTATATGTATGGATATATGTACAAAAATGATAAACAATTATAGGATATTGAGTAATTATTAATTAATGCTTTATTAATTGTTAACTGGGACACATCATTAAATGGAGACATAATTTAATACCTAAGAATTGGTAGCAATATTATCTATAATTTAATAATATGCAGAAATCTCTTTTTCTGTATATAATATTTATATATAGTAATCTCTATTTACACCTCGTTCCCTCCAGAGGTTCGGGGGTTAAGTGCTCTCATAGTAAGCACAAAGCCCTGGGTTCGATTCCTCAGTGTCACAAAACAGAAAACTCAGAAGTTCTGCTGTCTTTCAATCAATTGAGTGCTAGCCTTGAGCACAAACGTTTAGGGACAGTGTCTAAGTTCTTACTCAAGCCACAGGACTGATGCCAAAAAAAGTAGGATATTCTAACTGCTTAATAAAATATTAATTAAACTTAGTGCACATCCTACACTTATTGCTCATTACAGACCAATCTAGGAGTCTGGTGCTGACAGCTGCCACATAACCTGACTTAGCCACATGTAAACTGCTGCAACCCAGCTCCTTGAGTTACCCAGGTCATCCTGGCTTATGCCCGTCACCCTAGCTGCTCAGGGCCTTTAAAACCCAGTACTGGCAGGAAGTCTGAGAGACACCTCAAAATGTGGCTCCAAGTGGTAGAGCTTTGAGTTCAAGCCCCATGGCTAACACCCCAGAAAAACACCCCTCTAAACCATTAGATGTGAACTTGTATGGTTTGTAAATTTTCCTCAAAGAATGGTGATACTGATGAAAGCACCCTAATTCCAATGACAGCTTGTGGAATGGAGCTATGTGCTGAGTCCTCCATAGGTTGCTCTGTTCTGAGTCCTGCACAGGGTGCTATGTGCTGAGTCTTTCACAGGATGCAGTGTGCTGAGTCCTGCATTGGGTGCTGGGTGCTGAGTCTTTCACAGGATGTTGTGTGCTGAGTGGTGCAAAGAGTGCCATGTGCTATGTCCTTAACTGGGTGCATTCTTACACCTTTTCTATGTAAGAGCCCCATAACTTAGATAATTATACAGACAAGAATATTGAGGCTCAAATAGGTCCCCATGTCAGGGACAAAATTATGTATTACTGAAGACTCGTGAGTTGTCTACAGCAGACAATGGCTTGGTTTGGTTTTTTCTTGGTCATGAACCTTGAACTTGGGGCTGAGGCACTGACCCTTACCTCTTGGGCTCATGGCTAGCACTCCACCACGTGGATCCATGGACCCCCTTGCAGCAGAGTCCATAGCCAAGGGGTCAGTAGCTGAAGTCTGTCATTCTGCCTTCTTGGGAAGCTGAGTTCTAAAGGTCTGGGTTCCAAACTATCTCACACACAAAAGGTACCATGAGACTATTATCTCCAATTCACTACTAAGAACCTGAAGGGGAAGCTGGGTGCTTGAGGTCATGTCAGTTATCCTACCTACTCAGGAGGATGAGATTTGAAGATCATGGTTCAAAGCTAGACTAGGCAGGAAAGTCCTTGAGAAACTTAGCTCCAATGAACCACCAGAAAACAGGAAGAAGCTCTATGACTCAAGTGGTAGAACACAAGAATTGAGCTGAAGAGGTCAGGGTCAGCACCAAAACCAAGACTTCAACTCCTTCAATCGACAACAACAACAATAAAAAAGACAGAACTAAACTAACAATGCTGAAGTAGAGGGCTGTGAATGTGCCTTAGTGGTAGAATGCTTTGCATATATGAAATCGTGGGCTTCATTTCTCAGGACCGCATTACTAGGACAAAGCCTGAACTGGCTCTGTGGCTCGAATGGGAGAGGGATATCATTATACAAGAGAAACTTGGTACAGTGCTCAGATCAGGAGGTCAAGCTTCAAGATTCATGTATATGTGTGCATGCACACTCACACCCGTGCACACACACAACGTGGTGTGCACATACACACACACACACATACATCACAGACCAGATGTGATGTTGTTACACAAAATGGTAAAGTACTGAGCTTCTGCACTGAGCTCATTGTCAGCACCCAGCCCTATGTTCAATCCCAAAACCTAGCCACCCAGGGCCCAACTAGGAGAAGTCAAAGGTTTCAAAACCTGATGAGCTTCACCAGTCCTACATGACAGGAAGCTTTGTGATATACAACATGTGCTTGGATTTCCCAAGCTTCTGGAAACATAGGAGAGGCATCATAGGCCCAACATTGCCTGCAATGAATCGTGTCATTATGTTCAGTGCCCTAGTTGTCTGCCCTTCAGGCAGACAACTGAATTATATTGAGCACTTTAACTCATCACCAGACTATAATCTCACAAAGGCAGGATAAGTGCACAGAACTTGGCCTGCCATGGGAGGTGGCACAAATGAAAGTCTCCTGTTAAAACAGAGCACTGGGGAGAGAGATAGCTAAGGGTACAAAGAGGAATTATTTTTTGTGACTTTCAGAGCCCGCCCACACTCAGCCTCACTAACTGGCCCAGATGGCGTTGTTTGTTACCCAGCTGTACAGGAGTGAGGGCTTTTGTGTGCCTGTCCAGACAATGAGATAGTCTTCCTCCAGCAGGCCTGTGATTCAGAAAAACCCTTAAGTTACAATGTGAACAGTGAAGGGAGCCCCGGAACATGCACTATCTTGAAAGAAGTCTGTTATGAACTCATTGTACTGAATACAAATTTCCTAGGTTGGTGCAATTCATCATAGCTACTCTGGATTTTCACCTACAAGAATATAATACAAAGACAAAGACAGGCTCTTTTTGAGGGTCCAGGTCCTAGGGTGGAAGTATGAGCCTATACATGGTCCCTGAGCTCCTTTTGCTCAAGGGTAGTGCAATAAGCTTGATTCACAGCCCCACTTCTGGGTATTTCTGTGATCTCTTAGAAATAACTGTGTCATGGATTTTCCTACACTGGTTGGATTCAAACTAAGTTACTCTATATCTCAGTCTCCTGAGGACCTGGGATTACAGACAGCAGCCACTGGCACCTTTTTTCTTCTCTTCTTCATTTTTTAATCTGGACAATCTGACTTCTTAATGGTCATTCCCAAGGTTTTAATTTATAAGTAAAATACCCAATGTTCTTTACATCTGCTTTCCCTGAGAAGGATTTTCCCTCCTCATCTTCCCCTCTGGTCACAGGTTTGAGGCCAAAAGTGAGAAATGAGTGTCACAGGATTTGGGAGCAAATATCCACAGTACATGCCAGTTCTGTTACTTAGCATTGAGCTGCTGTGAATTTACTGTCTCAGGATATGAGGACCGAAAGGTAGAGCGATCCTCATACAGTCTGCATTGCTCCTTTAGCCTATAAAGTGATCTAATAATTATGAGTGCTTTGTGTCTCCAACCTTAAGTGTCTAGAACACACTAGTAGCATCTTCATGTGAAGGGTTAAAGTTTTGAGGCAGTGACCAATTGTTGCTTGTTTCTAGCGGAGCAACATATGGTGGTAATCCAAACACCTGGTTGGTTGTGTGCCTTTATAAACCCTGCAAATCTTTAGCTAGGGGTTCTCCTCCTAGGCTCCACTGTGTTGGAGTGTAGGATGAGACCGGAGCTCCCGCCCATTTAAATAAAACCTTAAAACAGCTGTAAAGTCTGACTCTCGATGGTCTTCTTGGTGGGGATCCTGCGACCTGGGTATAACATAATAGTGGGGGCTTGTCCGGGATCCCCCCAAAGACCTCCGAGATCTCAGACTCCAAAAGTAAAACAGCACTGTCTTTATTAATTTGTCTTTTCCTGTCATTTGTCTGTTTTACTTTCATTTTCCTTTGTGAGGATGGCCTCTCCGATTTGTAAAGGGTTGTTGAAGCAGGTGCCCTTTCACCACAACCCTGGAGGAACTAAGATATGTCCAAGATCCACTTGTGGGGCAGGGGTCCTTGGAACCCTGCCATATGGGGCGGGGGTCCTTGGAACCCCACTGTGTGGGGCAGGGGGGGCAGCCCTTGGAACACCACCGTGTGAATTGTGGCGCGGAGGTTGGTTCAGTGTTGGGCCAGAACTGACCAAGAGGGTCTCCTAACAGAGGCTCAACTTGCCCACTGTGGCTCTGCTCCTTCTGCTGTGTGGTGTGGGTGTGGAACCCCACCATGACAGTAGTCAGTGGACCAATTTGGGAGATCTCCACTTTGTAAGCTTTTTTTAGTAATTGTCAGGCCTGCATGTGTTTTGTTTGTACTGTTTATTGTTTTTTGGACTGTACGTCTGACAGGACTGGAAACCATAGGCACCACTCCATCTAACCCCCTAGACTTACAAAAAGAAACTGAGATACAGGGTACCCCCCGGTTTTTCAGGGAGATAACTTGAAAGAAGAAATGTTTCCTCCACCATATTCTCCTTTCCAGGTCCCTTTTGCAGAACCTGAGAATGATCAAGAGGAGGAGGGCGCTATAGAACACTCGGCACCTGCCCTTAACGTTTCTGAGGAGCCAGTCACTCGAAGATGCCATGGGATCAATCCCCCTTCTAATGCAGCTGTTTTTCCCTTATGCTCTATAGGTCCTGTGGATGGGAGGGTCAACAGCAACTCTAATATTGGCCATTTTCTACCATTGATCTATACAATTGGCACACCCAAAATGCCCCCTTTTCTGAGAAACCCCAGGATTTAATTTGTTTGCTTGAATTTGTTCTCTTTACTCATCAGCCCACCTGGGATGATTTTAGTCCACTTTTACAGGTCATTTTTACCACCGAAGAGAGAGACTATATCCAAGAGGCAGCCCGGAAACATATCCCTGGCCCCACAAGAGCACCTATTACGGATCCTGCCCTTATCACTGTCTATTTTCCTTAGATCTGACCAACATGGGACTACAATACAGTTGAAAGTAGGGAGCGACACTTCGTCTATCATCAGGCTCTGTTGGCAGGTCTCAAGGAAGAGACTTGCCAACCTACTAATATGGCCAAAGTTTATGATGTTATACAGGGAGGAAGTGAAAGTCCCGCAGCATATCTTGAGCAGCTCAGGGAAGCTTTTAGTCAATATACCCGTATGATCTTGAGAACCAGGTGTGGGCTCAGATGATTATGTTTGCCTATATAAATCAAGCTGCACCAGACATAAAGCAGAAGTTGCAGGCTCTAGACAGAAGTGGTGAAAAGTCTATTAGGGATCTAGTAGCAACAGCAGAAAAGGTTTACAATGAGAGAGAGAGTACCAAAGACAGGAAAGGAAGGACAGAGAATGTGAAATTAGTGTGAAAAGAGTGACCAGGCCAAAGATAAGAGGCCAGACTTGTTGGACTCACCACTATCGCACGCCGAGCATACCTGGTTCACAGACGGCAGCAGTTTCATTTGAGATGGAAAAAGGTATGCTGGTGCAGTAGTCACCACAGACACTGAGATAGTGTGGGCAGAAGAACTCCTCAAGGGAATGTCTGCACAAAGAGAAGAACTAGTGGCACTAACAAAAGCCCTACAGATGGGAAAAGGGAAGAGACTAAACATTTACATGGACAGTCGGTATGCATTTGCCACTGTGTATGTCCATGGAGCCACTTACCAAGAGAGGGGGCTGTCGATAGCCGAGGGAAAGGCTATTAAAAATGAACAAGAAATTTTAAGGCTCATCCGGGCCTTATGGGAACCAGCAAATATTGCCATTATCTACTGTCCTGGCCATCGAAAGGTAACTGATTCAATAACCAAAGGAAATAACTTGGCCAATCAGGCAGCTAAGGAGGTGGATCTCCAGCCCAAAGCAGAAGTAGACCCAGGGCCCCAAGCTTTGCCTCCTGAGCCTCAGTACTTCCAAGAAGACTTGGAGTGGATAAAGAAAAGTTCAATGGCCTATAAACCCCCAAACAGAGAAAGAAATAAAGACTGGTGGAAAACTGGTGAGAGAAAACTTATCTTGCCACAAAGATTGGGCAAGAGGATTCTTATGAGAATCCATCGGGTCTCTCACAAGGGAACCCGAAGAATGGAGGACTTGTTCCTACACACAGAAGTAAAAATCAGGCAAGGAAATCAACTCATTGAGGACATTGTTAAAAATTTTAAAGCCTGTCAGCTTACCAATGCCCCTAATCAACTGGTTACAAAAGGAGCTCGCCTCCATGAAGATAGGCCAGGTGTGTATTGGGAAGTAGACTTCACAGAAATTAAAACTGGAAAATTTGGATATAAATATTTGCTAATTTTTGTAGACACCTTTTCAGGATGGGTTAAAACCTACCCAACAAAGCATGAGACTGCACACGTCATATCTAAGAAGATCCTGGAAGAAATCCTACCCAGGTATGGCTTCCCATCCACCATCTGGTAAGACAATGAACCAGCTTTCATCCCAAAAGTAAGTTAGGGAATAGCCTCCGCACTGGGGATGGATTGGAAATTGCACTGTGCTTATAGACCCCAGAGTTCAGGGCAGGTAGAAAGAATGAATCAGACTATAAAAGTCACCTTAACTAAATTGGCCTTTGAGACTGGCGCAGACTGGGTATCACTACTTCCTTTTACCCTGTTTAGAGTAGGAAATTCACCCTATCAGCTTGGCTTTACTCCTTTTGAAATAATGTATGGACACCTTCAACCCATTATCCCTAGCCTTCAGACTGAATTGCTTGCTGATTTGGATGATATTGAATTTCTGTGTAAGCTTGTCTATTTACAGCTGGTGCATAAGAGGATGTGGCCCCAGCTTAGAGCATTATATGATTCTGCTTCTATTCCTACCCCCATTTGTTTAAACCAGGGCACTGGGTGTTTGTTCGAAGGCAAAACCTGAGATCTCTGGAGCCACAGTGGAAGGGACCTTACATGGTTCCACCCTTACATGGTGCTACTGGTGTGTAGCCCTGCTGCTACTGTGGCATTGCTGCTTGGATCCACTGCTCCCACGCCAGACCAGCTGACCCGTTTGCCCTGGACAAGCATGGGGAAACATGGGAAGTCTCCAAGCATCTTACCCAACCAGTCTGCATACACCTCAAGAAAAGAAAAATGAACTGATTGTTATTGGTATAGTTGTTTAATAATATGGCTAACCCGTTCAAGATCAAGAGCTGTTGGAGTTCAGTTTAAGGCTGGAGCCACAAGATTGTGTTCCAGGACCATAAGTCAAGGGGGGAATGAAGGGTTAAAGTTTTGAGGCAGTGACCACTTGTTGCTTATTTCTAGAAGAGCAACACATGGTGGTAATACAAACACCTGGTTGGTTGTGTGACTTTATATACCCTGTAAATCTTTACCTTGGGGCGCTCCTCCTAGGTGCTACTGTGTAGGAGTGTAGGACAAGGCCTGAGATGCAGCGCGTTTAAATAAAACGTTACAACAGCTGTAAAGTCTGACTCTCGGCGGTCTTTTTAGTGGGGGTCCTGCGACTGCGGTATAACAATGTTTCCTTTTTCTCTAGTACTCCTCGAAATTTAGACTAAGGGTTTGTGTGGAGAGGCTCCTTGGTGAATCCCTGAGGAAACCACTTGAAGCCTCCTCAGGAGAAAGCCATTCAAGCCAGCTTAGCAGGAGAGTCTCTGAGACTATTATCTCCAATAAACCACCAGAGAACCAGAAGTAGAACAGTGGCCCAGAGGGTAGAGCTCCAGCTTTGAGAGAGAAAACTGAGCAGGAGATACAATCCAGACAGTCAGGAAAGCCTGGGAATTGCTTATGTCCAATTAACTACCAGCTGGCCGGAAGTGGAGCTGTGGTGGTGGTAGAGCCTCAGCCTTGAGCAAAGCAGCTCAGGAACACATCAGCCCCTGAGTTTAAGCCCTGGGATGGCCACAAAAAATTCAAAAAAAGAAGGCCAAGTTTATGTATCAGTGCCCTAACTACTTATGTGTGTATGTAAATTACCTCCCATAGTGCAAATTCTGCTTTTATTTACTGTTTTATTTTTCAGATATGCTAATTGTGCATACTGCATCATTCTCTTCATTTCAGGCCCATTGCTTTTCTCTTCCAGGTTTCTAGGCCTGTGTCTTTATATGAGACACACTGAAGCTTTCAGCAGCCTTTATTTACATTTTATCATGAGGGCAATGCAGGAACAATCACAAATCAGGCAGGGGAAGAGAAGATCAGGTCTCTTGGAAGTAACCAGTATTCAGAAAATTAAACTTGAGAACATAAATGGTAGCATACTTATGTAAAAACTACCATTAAGAAAAAAGTGAAGGGGCTAGGAATATGTATTAATGAGAGAGTGCTTGCCTAGCATGCAAGAAGGCCTGGGTTCGATTCTTCAGGCACCCGTACACAGACAAAGCCAGAATATGTATTGTGGCTCAAGTAGCAGAGTGCTAGAGACAGTGCCCAGGCCTTGAGTTCAACCCAACAACTGGCAAAGAGATAGCTACCTAGTCAGGAAGGTAGGTAGATAGATAGAAAGAAAAAAGAGAAAGAGAGATAGAGGGAGAGAGAGAGAGAAAGAAGGAAGGAAAGAAAGAAAGAAAGAAAGAAAGAAAGAAAGAAAGAAAGAAAGAAAGAAAGAAAGAAAGAAAGAAAGAAAGAAAGAAAGAAAGAAAGAAAAGAAATGAAAAGAAAGAAAGAAGGAAGGAAGGAAGGAAGGAAGGAAGGAAGGAAGGAAGGAAGGAAGGAAGAAGGAAGGAAGAAAAGAAGGAAGAAAGCTGATAGATGAATCTGGTTTTGACATCAGAAGGAAAGAAGGGACCACTTCCCAGTCACGAGTCTTTCTGCAGTGTTCCCGGACTCCAGCATCACCTTCACACAAACACAGATCAGGATAACTGTCTCTGTCCCACTTCTCAGGCAGCCAAGAGCCCCAGAATCCAGAGGGCAGAGCCAGGTTCTAAATCAGGTGCTTGGAGACAGAAGAGAAATTGCCCTGTTCCTCCTTGGACTGTGGATTTGCATTAATGATGTGGAGAATGTAGTAAGGAGAATGGACTGGCAGAGATAGAAGGGCCTTCAAACCTGAAAAATGGAGAGTCAAAAACCCACACCTTAAGACCAGAGAGCAGGATTTTCTACTCTGTTCCTCTCCTCTTCCCCACTAAACTGGCTCTCTATAGGTAACCTAAAGATTGCCTGAGGGTCCCTTCACCTGAGGGAGGAAATTTAATTAGTCATCGTTTGAAGAGACTGAGAGAAGCCTGACCCTTCTGTAACTCTAACAAATGTTTCAGGTTTCTCCCACTGCTGGCTGTGCCTGGAATGAATGAAGTGGTTTTGCAGCTCACTTCTCTGTTGAGTATGTACATTCTGCCTCCGAATCCTGCAGGCCTAGTTCTCTTCACCTAGCCTGGCTTTTGAAACTTTTTTCTGTGCTTCAAATACAGTGTTACTCTGGAGTTCTTCCTGCTAACAGAGCTAGGACTTGGATCTTGAGAACTTCATTTGAATCCCGATTGGGTCAATAATATTTCTATCCTTCTTCTGTAGCTCAAGAACTCCAAAAACACTTAGAGTGCAAGTAACTTCTCATCACCAAGCGAAACACAGGAATTTCTTGAGCATCTGACCTTTCAGAACAGGAAGCCAGAATGTCCTAGATTTCCCTGCCTTGGCTGGTTTCACACTGTGATAGAGACCTCAGCCTTCTGAGCTAGGGTGATGGGTGTAAGCTATTGGTTCTCTGCTAGGGTCAGAACTGTAATGACCTTGACAATACAAGTCAACTGCTTATCACAAAGGGCTTGGGGAGCATATTAAGCCTTTCAAAAATGTGCCTTTCAGAACCTTGTGGGACGCAAGTTTATAATGCTAGAATCTGAGAGACTGGGATTATGGATGTGCTACACTTGAACCTTGAGGTCTGACTCCAATTCTGGTGTACATCAGCATTCATTTTCCAAACCATATTCTCATAAATAGCAAACAGGAAAATTACTTTGATTATCCCTCACTCTTTTTCCAGTGTGTGTCTCAAACTGAAGCCTGGGCGCTGTCCCTGAGCCCTTCAGCTCAAGGCAAACACTCTACCACTTGACCCACAGTGACACATGGGGTTTTTTGATGGTTCATTGGAGGTAAGAGTCTAACAGGCTTTCCTTTCCTAGGCTGTCTTCAAACTGTGATCTTAAGATCTCAGCATCCTGAGAAAGTAGGTTTCCAGAGACACTGTAATCTGGCGTATTGTTTTGGCCAGACCTGGGGCTTCAAATTAGGGCCTGGGTACTGTCTTTGAGCTTCTTTTTCTAAATGCTAGCACTCTACCACTTGAACCACACCACAGCTTCTGGCTTTTTCTGAGTACGTGGCACTGAGGATTCAAACCCTGGCATTCAAGCATGCTGAGTAAGCTCTCTACCACTAAGCTACAGTTCCAGCCCCAACCTTACGATTTTATCCCTCAACTTGCCTATCCACAAGAAAAGGCTTCTGAGTATAAATCATCTAAACAAATCCCTATAGGAAGTTGTCCAAGATAAATAAGACAAAGCTCATACTAGGGACATAGTCTAACCATGTGATGACTTGACAAATGCCTCGATTTAATTATATATCATGTTTCAACACTTAATAAAGTATTAATGAAAAATGAGCATAAGTCAATGTACTAAATTATTGTGTATAATTTTATAATATATGTACACAACATAATAAATATTATGTGTATAATAATACTAAATAAATAAACAATTAAATGAATAAAAAATTAAATACAAAATCAAAAATAATCATGAATATGAAATAAACATACATATGTACCTATATATCTTATATTACACATGTATACAAATATTTTTTTCAATTGCAGGGCCTTAATTCAGGCCCTGGGAACACTAGCTTGAAAATCTTTCCCTCAAGGACAAGGAGCTTAGCCTTCACCCAAGGTGCAAAAGAGTTCACTTAGAGCTCACTTAGACAGTGAGCTCAAATCCCAGCAATGGCAGAAATATTGGACCCAGTTCCAAGACAGTGACTTAATTTTTGTAACAGAAACAGTTAAGTTTATTCAGTTCCATACTGAACACTGAAAAAAAATCGGTGTAGAATTTTGTACAGCTATTCAGGCATTCATCCCTTACCCCCAAAGTGCTTCTTGAGCACTACATAATTTTTTGTACGTTTTTCATTTAAAAATGTTGTACAGGGGTGTCACAGTTACATGAGCAAAGTAATGAGCACATTTCCTATTGAGCATTGTTGCCTCCTCGTTTGTTTTTCCCCTACCATCCCTTCCCTCCCATCTTCACAACTAACTTCCTTGCTGAGGTTAGTGACTTAATTATTTATTTTTGGCTTGGCATGGGGTTTGAACTCAAGTAACGGCAACTCTGAGCCTTCCGTCACATTGCTACGGATTCATCAAGACTCTGAGTTCAAATCCCAGGCTAGGAAAGAAAAATAGAAGAAATTCCAAACCAAGGAGCTTTATTATTTCAATTTAGTTAGTTAGTTGGTTAATTAATGAATTAATTAGTTAATTAATTTTGCCAACCACGGGGCTTGTACTCAGGTCATGACAACTCTGACTCAGCTTCACTCTCCCTAGGATGGGGTGCAGCCTCAGGACCCAAAGCTGATCCTGGGACCCTAGGCACAGAGGGTTTGCAGGAAGAAAAACAAAGCACAACAGCACAAAAAGTGGGGAGCTGTAGAGGGCTCAGGGTTTTACAAGTTTTTCTTTGCATGGTGACCATCCTGGGTCTGAATGACATGGTTTCAAAGTGGACCTGGCCTGCCGTTGCTGACGGCTGGCAGGCTATCAGGGAAGCCATAAGCCAACATGTCAACATAGGCTCTGGGTTCAAATCCTAATCCTTACACACTAATGGCCTGAGATCACAAGAGATTCATGCCTATGCATAAGAATACAGATTGAAAGAGTAGTTCATGCATTTGTCTAGTCTAAAATTGGATGCAATAATCCTAGGATGTTGATTGACCTTAATTAATAGTTTATTAAGCATGAAAAGAATAATATTTTTTCAATGGAGGTATAATAAATACCTAAAAGTTGGTAGGAATGTAGTAGATGTCATTCAGTCATAGATAGACAGCTCTGGAACTCTTTAACAATATATATTTATTTGTATACCACCTTCTGCCTATCCATGTATTGCTGTTTTGGCCAAACTTGGGGCTTGATCTCAGTGCATGGGAACCACCTGATAGCTTCATAGGCTAGAGGCTTCTGTGCTCACACTCATCCAATCATGAATTGGGCCTGCTAGGCCCTGAGTTCAGATCCCAGCACTGCCAAAAATTTAATCTTTGAGTAAGAAGCCGAGTGTGATATATGTTTTCCTTTTCTGGGAGAGTCCAGGGTGTCAGGCATGATGGAGAACACATCTACAAATCTAGATGGTATGTGATATGATGTAAACAATGTAATAAATGGTATAGGTGTCATGAAAGTCAATAAAATAAATCATAAATAAATGAATAAAAAAGAAATAAAATGAATGACCACACTAAACGTAATATGGACTGAACATTTGTATAGAAGTATAAATCCTACCACACCAAACACGGTATCTACTGACCATCTGTATGGAAGTATAAATCCTATCTTTAAAATGTATATACGGAGTATGTTTTCCATGACTGAGGCTTGAATTCAGCCCACCCCCATGAGAAAGCAATGGCGGAAAATCCTGAGATACAGGAAAAGTCATGGAATGCGATTGATATCATCGAATAAGTAGTTAATGCATGATATGACTAGGAAATGATAGGCAAGACTCATGGGGTATCACTTATTTGTAAAGCAGTGTTGATTGAGCATGACAATACATCACAGTCATGAAATGAAGGCATCTGGAAAGATCCAAAAATCAGTAGACACATGGTAGATTGGATTCCATCACAGGTTATCATCTCTCCTACTCTATACAATTGTGTACTTATTTGCATACTACCTTCAACTTATGAATGGATGACTGCTGTGTGCCCTTCCCCCACACCCTCTCCTGGGGGTCCATCTCAGGTCCTGGGAACGGCCTTACTCCTTAGTGGCTCACAGACTGCTGTGCTCACATGGACCCATTCGTCAATTGGGTCTGCTGGTCCCCGAGTTGAGATCCCAGCAGTGCCAAAAGATTCATCCTGATGTCAGAAGCAAATTGATGCACCTGTGTTCCTTTCCTGTGCAAGTCCTGGGTCTCAGCTAGGATGGAGAATGCATGGGCCACCCTGTGGCCACGGAAATAGGGTGTTATCATGTGAGCCCAGTTATACCTGTCATCATATACTGAAGAAAATACACAATACATCCATGAATAGAATAGAATACAGAATAGAATAACTACACTAAATGCTAAATGCACAATGCAGTCCACACAGAGCTTTGAATATATATCCCATGTTTAAATGATGCATTCAGGACAATTGTGCCCCCCCCCCGGTGCTCGATCTCTGTTCCTGAGAACCGACCAGCTCCTTAGTGGCTCACAGTCTGGTGTGATCACGTGGATCCATTGGGCAGTTGGGCCTCCTAGGCCCAAAGTTCAAATCCCAGCCGTGCCAAAATTCACCCTGATGTGAGAAGCCAGTCATTGCACCAGTTTTCCTGTGCTGTGAAAGTCCTGGGTCTCATCTAGGATGGAGAATGTATACGAAACTCTATACTCATGGGAATAGTTTGTCATCCAGATCACCACAGTTATATCTGTTATCCTATAGTCAAGAAAATACACAACACATCAATGAATAAGACACAAAATAAAAGAATGACTACACCGAATGCAAGATGCTGCCCATCCATGTATGGAAATATAGATCCTCTGTTTAAATGATGAATTTATGACTATATTGGCCCCAACCAGAGCTTCATCTCAGGTCCTAGGAATGGCCTCCCTCCTTAGTGCCTCACAGGCTGGTGTGTTCACCATGACCCATTCACCAATTGAGCCTGCTAGGCCTTGAGTTCAAATCCCAACACTGCCAAAAGATTTACCTTGATATGAGAAGCCAATCGATCCACCTGTTTTCCTGTCCAATGAAAGTACTGGGTCTCAACGAGGATGGAGAATTCTATATAGACAACTCTATAACCATTCGAATGGGTTGTTATCCATGTCAGCATAGTTATATCTATCACCATACTCAATAAAATACACAATACATCCATGAATAAGACACAAAATAAAAAGAATAACTACATTGAATGCAAGATGCATACCACACTTGTAGGTAAAGAGAGATCCTATGTTTTAAAAAGGCAGGCTTGTTATTTTGTCCCGTGCTGGGGCTTCAAATCAGGCCCTGGACCAGGCCTGACATTGTAGTCTTCAAGGATGGTGAGATTTCCCTTCCCCTAAAGTGCAACAAAGCTACCCAGACCTCAGTTCAAATCCAAACACTGACAAAAGATTCATTCTGTTGTCAGAAGCCAGTCGTTGAACATGTTTTCCTCTCCTGTGAAAGTCCTGAGCTTCCACTAAGATGTAGAATGTATAGGCAACCCTATAACTATGGGAACAGGTTGTAATCCATGTCTGCATAGTTATACCTGTCACCATACTCAGTAACATGCACAATAATTACATGAATTCGACACAAATTAAGAAGTGCACTGAATGCAAGATGCTGTCCACACATGTATGTAAATATAGACCCTATGTTTAAATTATGAATTCATGACTATCTGGACCTCCCTGGGACTTGACGTCAGGTCCTGGGAAGGGCCTATCTGCTTCGTTGCTCACAAGCTGGTGTCCTCACCTTGACACTTTCCCCAATTGGGCCTGATAGGCTCTGAGTTCAAATCCCAACACTGCCAAAAGATGAATCCTGATGTGAGAAGCCCATCGATTCACCTATTTTCCTGTCCTGTGAGAGTCCTGAGTCACAGCTTGGATGGAGAATGCATAGGAAACCCTATAGCCAGGGCAATAGGTTGTCTTCCATGTAAGCACTGTTATATTTGTTACCTTTCTCAGTAAAATACACAATACTTACATAAGAAAGAAAATGAGGAGAAAAAGTACTCCAAAGGCAAGATGCTGTCCAAACATATATGTAAATATTGATCCTATGTTTTAATTATTAATTTATGACTATCGTGACCCACACTGGGGATCAATGTCAGATCCTGGGAATAGCCTAACTCCTTTGTTGCTTACAGGCTGGTGTGGTCACTTTGAACAATTCACCAATTGGTCCTGCTAGGCCCTGAGTTCAGATCCCAGCACTACCAACAATTGGATCATGCAGTAAGAAACCCAGTGTGAAACTTTTTTCCTTTTCTCTGAGAGTCCTGGGTGTTAGGCATGATGGAGAACACGTCTACAAATTTAGATTCCATGTGATAGGATGTCATCAATATAATAAAGGGAATGGGTGTCATCATAGTAAAATCAATGGTTAATAAATGAATAAAACAAAAAGTACAAGGAACAACCACACCAAACGTGTATGGACTGAACATCCATAGGTAAGTACAAACCCTGCATTTTCAATGTATATAAATAGTATGTTTTCCAAGGCTGGGGCTTGAATTTTGGCTTAGAGTACAGGCCTGACTTTCTTATCTTCAAGTACGGTGAGCTTGCCCTTCTAACACAGTGCTGCAGATTTACCCAGAACTTGAGTTCAAATCCAAAGCCTGGCAGAATAAACGGGGTGAATTGCAAGCCAGGGAGCTAATTTCTTTTAATTATTTTTTGCTCAGTAGGGGGTTTGAACTCAGGTTGTGGTAACTCTGCCTCAGCTTCGACACCCTATGCTGGGGTGCAGCCACTGAACATACAGTAGATCCTGAGATCCTAGACCCCCAAGCCTTGTGTGGCAAAAATGTACAGAAAAAATGCAGCGAGATGGCCTTTTTATGTTTTCTTCCTTTGCACGGTGACCCTCCTGGGTCTGAATGACACTGTTGCAAAGGGTACTTCACCTTGCATTGCTGAAGGTTGTCAGACTATTGAGGAAGTCATAGGTCCACGTGGCAATGTAGGCCTTGATTTCAAATCCTAGTCCTGACACCAATCAATGGCAGGAGATACTAAGAGACTCGTTCCCATCCATGGGAATAACAAGGTAATATTATCAATGTCACAGTTGAATGAGTTGATGGTGAATGATGCTCCTATAAAATTAGACAGCATCATTTCAGAAGACTGATTTTATTTAATATTTATGAAGCATTAAAATAATACTATTACTTACAGAATGTAATAATTTCAGGATATTGATTGATTTACTTAATAGTTTGTTAAGAATGAAAACAATAACATTAATTATATGGAGGCATTATAAATACCCAAGAATTGTTAGGAATGTAGTCTATATAACCAAATAATGTATAGACATCTCTGGCACTCTATAAAGATATATATTTATTAGTGTACTACCATCTGCATGTCAATCTGTTCTTATTTTGTCAACCGCTGGGGCTCGATCTCAGGTACTCAGAACTGTCTGTCAGCTCAATTTGCCACAGGATGCCAGGCTGACACTCACCCATTCATGAATTGGGCCTTGTAGGCTGTGAGTTCAGATGCCAGCACGCCCAAAAAATGAATCATGTAGTAAGAAGTTGATGCTGACACGTTTTCCTTTCCTGTGAAAGTCCTGGGTGTCAGGAAGGATGTGCAATACATATGCAAACCTATATCCTATGTAATCAATGTAATCACTGTTCTATGAGTCATAATAGTCAATAAAATGAGAAGTCAATACATGAATAAAACAAAAAATAAATAACTACACTGAATGCAATATAGAATCAACATATGTATATAAATATAAATCATATATTTAAAATGTACAAAAATATGATGTTTTCTAGTGGTGGGCATCGATTTCAGGACTAAGGAAGAGACTTTGAATTTCTTGAATTCAAGGAGGCAAGTTTCTGTAGAGAGCTGCGAGAGGCCGCACCTGGAAGATGGCGCCGGCTTCCGCCCTCTGCCTTCCCGATGGCGAGTGCTCTCTGTGGTAAACAACTCCTTATATGTCTAAGGCAAAGAATCTGGCTTGCTTCCGTGCACCTGAACCTATTGGTGGTTCTCACTTGGCGTATCAGGGTTGGTTACCAGCGGGTATTTAAGGCTGTGGGGAATTCTCCCCAGGGTTGGGGTCAGAAGATTGCTCAAAGGTCCTGAATAAACTGCAGAGAGAAGAGTTCGGTGTCGTGTCTTCCTTGGTGGTCGAGGCAGTAGCGACACGTGGTGGTCCGTACGGGGACTCAGCCATAACCCCAACGAGGACTCAGAACTCTCTGCCGTCAGGGTGGTGCACCGGTAAGTTCCCAGGTAAAAGGGGAATTCGCGACAAGAGCAGGGGGGGGGGGGATTTTTTGCTCTTCTCTGTAGATAGAGAGCGAGATCCCGGGGCTAGTCAATAGAGTAGCCAAAAGTAAAAGTAAAAGTTTGTTTACCAGCTTTAAATGTTTAAAACATGGCTGCTTCTTCTTCGCACCCAATTTTTTTGTCTGTCAATGAGCTACTGCACTCAAAAAAGTTAAAAATAAAAAAGAGTAGAGAGATTTTTGGATGAATGTGACATCGTTGCCCCGTCGTTCGCTGTCTCCGGAAGCCTCCTCACCGTGGCCTCTTGGGAGAAACTAGGGAGGGACCTAGATTTTGCCTCTGAACAAGGAACGCTTAAGAGCGGAGTGAGACCAATATGGAAACTGATAAGAGGCTGTCTTGAGGACCAGCGTTGCAGTGAGGTGGTAGAGAATGGTCAGACCGCCCTAGTAATGCTGCAGGAAGAAAGATCGGAAAGGGCAGACAGCGAAAAGGAGGAGAACGGGGGGGGGGTTATATTCCGATCTTGCTGAACTAGAGACCTCTGAGTCTACAGATTTAGAGAAACTACAATCACTCATACAACAAATAGAGAAAAAAAAAGATAAGAAAGAGGAGGAAAGGGAAGGAGAGAGAGGACCCAGATAAAGACGAATGCACGCCTTTCATGTGCCATGCCGCAACCTCGGCCTCTCCGCTTTATGCGGAGGACCGTGGAAGTGGCAACCCCAGCTGTTCTTTCAGCCCAGGCATGTGGAAAGCGGTCAGAACCGAGTTACATCTAGCCTGTCCAATATTTCAGGATCCACAGGGACAGTGGTATCATGAACCCTTAGATTTTAAGGTTATAAAATCTTTAGCTGAGTCTGTGCGGACATACGGAATCATGGCCTCCTTTACTGTGGCCCAGGTGAAGGCCCTAAACAGACACTGCATGACACCCGGTGATTGGAGTGGGCTCGCACGAGCTTGTTTGAGCCCAGGTCAGTATTTAGATTGGAAGGTCTTTTTGATTGAATTTGCTAGTGAAGAGGCTGCGGCCAATCAGGCTGCGGGAAACCCAGCTTGGGACAGAGATATGCTGCTTGGACAGGGGAGATTTGCCAATCAGCAGATAGGCTACCCGGTTCAAGTTTATGAAGAAATCAATAAAATTGGCATAAAGGCATGGAAGGCCTTACCAAATAATGGCGAGGTAAGTGGCAATCTCACCATAATCCTGCAGGACTCTACGGAGCCGTTTTCGGACTTTGTTGCCCGTATGGTCGAGGCCGCTGGCAGAATTTTTGGTGACCCAGACGCAGCCATGCCATTAATTAAACAGCTTGTTTACGAGCAATGCACTAAAGAATGCAGAGCTGCCATAACCCTATATAAGAATAAGGGACTAGAAGCATGGATGAAAGTTTGCAGAGAGCTGGGCGGACCACTAACTAATGCTGGATTAGCTGCTGCTGTGGTGCAATTAACCCAGAAGGGGCTGGGAAGGTGGCTCAGTGGTAGAGCGCTTGCCTTGCATGCCTGAGGCCCTGGGTTCGATTCCTCAGCACCACATAAGCAAAAAGAAAAAGCCAGAAGTGACGCTGTGGCTCAAGTGGTAGAGCTCTAGCCTTGAGCTGAAGAGCTGAGGGACAGTGCCCAGGCCCAGAGTTCAGGCCCAGGAAAAAACCTATTCAAAAAACGCTGCAAATTTGGCTAAACAGTTGTCTAGTTATCTTTTAGGTAATTGAACTGGGGAGTTCGACAGCCTGATGGAACAGCTCAGGGTTGCCATCGTCACGGTGAACTCGACACGAGTGGATGCCGGATTGGCGGAGGGGTTATCTTCATGGATCTCCGCTGCTATGAATCATCTTAAGGAGTGGGTGGCTTTGGGAGCCCTGACAGGCCTCCTGGTGTTAGCCTCCTTGGTATGTCTGTGGTGCATTTGCCAAATTAGAGGTTCTCAACGTCGCAGTGAAGCCATGATTATCCAAGCCTTTACAACCATTGGAGCAGGTCAGTCCCCCCTAGCGTGGCTTGCCACCCTAAAACAATGAACACAGATTGCAAAGCCAAAGTATTGCAGTCGAGAGGCATGAGTTTTGCCCTCGAGGAGAGCATGTTTGATTGCACACGGGTTCGATTCGCCTTTTCCTGTCCTTGTGAAAAACGAATCAATGGACAGGCTGAGTCATCCCTAGAGAAGGCTCCCTCTGGGAGAAGGCTTGTATGCAGTCCTTGCGTTGCACAACAGGGATCAGACCTCTGTTCTCATCTGTGTTCTTTAAACAAAAAAGGGGGAACTGTAGAGAGCTGCGAGAGGCCGCACCTGGAAGATGGTGCTGGCTTCCGCCCTCCGCCTTCCAGATGGCGAGTGCTCTCTGTGGTAAACAACTCCTTATATGGCTAAGGCAAAGAATCTGGCTTGCTTCCGCGCACCTGAACCTATTGGTGGTTCCCACATGGTGTATCAGGGTTGGCTACCCAGCGGGTACTTAAGGCTGTGGGGAATTCTCCCCGGGGTTGGGTCAGAAGATTGCTCAAAGGTCCTGAATAAACTGCAGAGAGAAGAGTTCGGTGTCGCATCTTCCTTGGTGGTCGAGGCGGTAGCAACAAATTTCCCCTTTTTACACAGTGCAACAGCAGGGATACCTAGGCCACCAGTTCAAATTCCAGTCCTGGCAGGAGAAAAAATAGCATCTCCATGCTATGTGATGCCCAATTCATAGGTATTTCATTTGGCCTCCATTTAAAGAATGTGATTGTTTAAATGCTTAATAAAGTATTAATTAATATTGACCAGTGTCCTATAATGTAATTGCGTATAGTTTTATCCTCAAATCATTCAAGTACTGCCCATTTAATCATGGTATACATCACATTCCTTTGGTAGTCATATGAATAGGAATGAGTTTCATAGGATCTCCTGCCATTTGTTGGTGGTAGGACCAGGATTCAAACTGTGGGCTCCAGCTCCTACCACTTCAACCTGAGGATAGGGAATTCACAGGTCTGTCCAAGAACATCAGCAAAACCAATGATTAGCCAGGCATCAGTGGCTCTCAGCAGTCTTCCTTAAAACTTACAAGGTTGTGAAAGGAGGATCATGGTCAAAGTCACCCTAGACAGGAAAGCCCTTGAGACTCCTGTCGAACTAGAGCCAACAAAGCCAGAAGTAAAGCCATGTGGATCCAGTGGTAGAGAGCCAGCTTTGATCAAAAGCAACTCACAGATTGTGCCCAGATCCTGAGTTCAAGGTCTGGGAACAAACAGACATAGACAACAATCTGTGCAGCCATTCGGCTAAAGCAGGTCACCCTCTTGTGCCCAACTGGCATGGACAGAGTTCCCTGGGAAATGGGCTGCGTCATTTTGACTCCTCCCATTCTGCCTGCATCACACGATTCCAGCCACACCCCCATTGTTTCATGGTTCTTTCTGACCAATGGGATACAAGAATGATGGCCACGCCCACATTCCATGCCGACCAGTAGCACCATGATTCCCTCTGTTTGTTGACACCACTACCAGCAGTTGAGAAAGGTAGAGGTGGCTGAGTGGTGAGCAAAATACTCGAGGCCTAGGAGGAAAGGGCTTCCTCAGGCCCATCATGTGCCTGCCTGCACTCTGGCCCCCTCCCCCCCTTCCCCATGGAGCAGCATTTCAAACCTGGTGCTGTGGGCTCAGACTCATGGTTTCCTCAGGCAATGGTGCAATGGTGTGCCACGAGCCAGCTTGCGGCCCTGACCTGGTCCTGGCTCCCCTGTCCTCTGCTCAGGGCCTGAGCGTGTGTCATGCCTCTGCCATTGCTGCTTGCCCCACCTGTAGCAGCTCCCAACAGCTTCTGCCAGCAACACATGTGAGTGGCTGCCACACATCCCTGCACCCTGCACCCCATATCACCTCCTCTCTGACCTGGACCCTCGCCTCCCCTGTGCCCCACAGTCTGGCCCACGCCATGCCACAAATGTGCCCCAGGGGTAGGGGTGGGTGTTGACCCGAGGATCTCACCCCCATCCCCAGCGGCTAGTGTCCCAGGAAACCAGGAGATATATGGTTGGGTGAGGAGTGGGCACCACAGATCCCTTGGCCTGGAGTAGTGGGAGCCACACTGCCGCACATTTTCACCCCTCCTCTCCCTGGTGAAAACCTGGTGGCTTTAGTCAGAGGTAGGGAGGAGCATGTCTACACCTGCCTTCTGGGGTCTTTTTCTTTTTTTCTGGGGATGGGAGGTGTTGGATGCAGAATATAGACACCCTTCCTGTGTGAGCTCTTGTGTTCTGTGTTCGGTCAACGTTTCCCCTGAAGACAGAGAAACACATAGAGAGAGACATAGAGAGACAGAGAGAGAGAGAGATAATCTTTTTCCTTGTACAGCCTGACTGTGCTCAGGTGAGTGATCAGTTGGCAAATTGCAGGTGCTGCATGGATGAGTCTTCTGTCACTGGTCTGGATGTGTGTGTGTGTGTGTGTGTGTGTGTGTGTGTGTGTGTGTGTGTGTGTGTGTGTGTGTGTGTGTGTGTGTAGAATTGGGTTGTAACAAGGAGGCAGAATGCTTTGGTAACTTCTACCTGCTATCTTTGAGGCATGTATGGGCTTCACAGCTGAGGTCTGGGGGCCTGGAAAGGTGAGAGGCTTGAAGGGGACCCAGCACTGTTAAATTACAAGAACAAGGGATCTGTGTGCAATGGAGCTGGGTACTTTCTTGAGCCTGATTGGTGGCAGTGGGAGATTTGGAGGACCTGGGAGTCTGGCCTGCAGGGGATGGCTTCCCAAGGGGACAGAGACCATGACCAACACTTAGTAAGGATACGACTTCTGCTAGTATGGAGCGCAACAGCATAGATCAGACTCTGGGTCTTCTCATCATGATGTCTGATGGGTGAGGCCAACCCTATCTTAAATCTTGAGCTGTGATCTTCATATCTCAGCCTCCTGAGTATCTAGGATTATAGGCATGAGCCTCTGGCACTGGGATTCTGGTTCTTTTTGGTATTTTAGGGTTAGACCTAAAGACCTTAGGCTTGCCAGTCAGGTCTTCTACCATGCGAGTCAAGCATTTCTGTCTTGGGCATTTCTGAGATGGAGAAGTAATATATGCTCATGCTGGGCTGGATCATGGTCCTCCTATCTGTGACAGGCATGAGCCACCAGGCCCGGTCTTCTGTAGTTGGGATGGTAGACATGTAGCACCACGCTCAGTCATTAGTTTAGATGGATTGTCCCAAACAAAGTCCACAGCAGCCGATTCTTGACCAGAGGTGAAGCTCTGGGTTGGGCCTCAACCATTGGACTTCAATCTCCTCATGGTACAGTTGAGGAAACAAAGGATTAATACAGAGGGATATCTGGAACAGGGACAGGCACAGAGGGAGGGGCCATCTGATCCTTTTCTTCGCAATTCTGTGACCATATGATAGGAAGATTCCCAGAAAGATCTCAGATGGTGTGTGTTATTAATGGTGAGACAGGTATAGGATTATGAAACAAAACATGGCTCTCTTTCTTTATTACCCTATCCCCATGAGCAACAGGATCCTTCATTTTGTTCACTTTTGAAGCTGGGGAAACTGAGGCACAGAGAAGCCAGGTGACCTACTAATGACTCCTAGCTGACAGGAAGCTCGGCCTGACTTCTCTGCCATGCTCCTTAGGACAATGGGCGCTATTCAGTCCACTTCTTGTGGTGGGAAGTCCACTTCTTTCCAGTCATGGGGCTTGAACTTTGGGCCTGGGGCAGCTCCCCGAGCTCCTCAGCTCAAAGCTAGTACTCTACCACTTGCATCACAGCACCACTTCCAGTTTTCTGGTGGTTTTTGGAGATAAGAGTTTCACAGGTGTTCCTGCCGGGCTGGCTATAAACCACGATCTTCATATCTCAGCCTCCATTGTACTTAGGATTATAGGCCTGAGCCACCGGCACCTGGCTTAAGTGTAATTCTGACCTACTTTCTTTCTCTTATTCTCTCAGGAACTGATTCAATGGGTGGTGGAGGAGGTGGCCCAGCATCGCCATATGGTTGGAACCAAGGTGGCCCTCTCATTCTGGAGGTAGACTGTGGGTCAGGCTCTGTCTTGCTCACTCTGTTGTACCAGCTCCAAGAGGTAAATCCCTCTGTGCCCTGGCTACACTGTGACAGTAATCCATTGCCCAACTAGCCTTACTGGACTCAGTACTGTGTTCAATGTTCTTTTCTAGCAAAAATTTCTGGTTAAAATTATGATACATAGTTACAGAATGAAAATATAATGCCATCTTAAGAAAGTCATTTAGGGTTCTGGGAATGTGGCTTCATGGTATGGTGATTGCCTAGCATGCATGAAACCCTGGGTTCAATTCCTCAGTACCACATAAATTGAAAAGGAAACACTGGAAGTGGTCCTGTGCCTCAAATGGTGGATGGTTAGCCTTGAGGAAAAAAAAAATCTGAGGAATAATTCCCAAGCGCTGAGTTTTAGCTCGAGGACTGCCAAAACAAAAACAGCAACAACAACAACAACAGTCTAAGTGAGATTTGGAAACTCTTTTGGCAAGTCATCGCACCAAAAGGGCAGAGGCTAATTAACAGTTGTGACAGAAGAGAAGGAATAACTCCAGATGGAAAGAAAAAATGATAGTAACTAAGGTATAGCAGAAACCGTTCTAGGAAACCATTTTTGGATATTGAAGAACTAGTTATCAACTAGGCTTATTCCTCATTGCCTTTAGCATTCAAAATCTCCTAGGCTAGTTCTTAATCTCTGTGTGATAAATGTACCTCCTTCTATGCTGTTCTTTCATACCTGATCTACTTTGCTTTCTAAAAATCTGTCTTTCTATATTTCTCTGTGAACATTTTCTGATACTAAATACACCTACAAAGATGAAAGAGGATGCTAATGTAAGAGTCCCATGGCTCATGGGTCATTAATGTAACAAAATGGGAAAGGAGGACATATTTATTGCTAACTCAATCATTCTGACAAGCTTCAATGTAACATCATTTGGTTCAGATTTACATTCTTTGTCTACATAGTGACATTAAGTGCACATAAATGCAAATATGAGCCGGGTGTTGGTGGCTCATGTCTGTAATCCTAGCTACTGAGGAGGTTGAGACCAGAGGATTGTGGTTCAAAGCCAGCCTGGTCAGGAAAGTCCATGAAACACTTACCTTCAATTAACTCCAGAAACTCGGAAGTGGTGCTGTAGCTAAAGAGGTAGAGTGCTCAATTTGTGCTGAAAAGCTGAGAGACAATGCCCAGGATCAATATTCAATAATCACAACCAACAAAAAATTACAAATATGGCTTTAAGTTTCCCTCAAAGGAATGATGAAGTCAATAGTAATCTTCCCAAATGATTTAGTAGTGCACCTACTTTTGCTGAGTTATTTGTTATGGCTTCTTTGCTAAACATATTCTCTTTTTTAAAAATTGTCAAATAGTAACTTTATAATAAACTTCATCTAATATTTCATGGTTCAAAAGAGAAGTACATACAGTTGAGGTCACTTAGCTTTCTTACTGTCTTAGTTCATAGCCAACCCAGGCAAGAGAGTCTGTCAACCCTTATCTGTAATTAAACACCAAAAAAGCCAGAAGTGGAGGTTTGGCTCAAGCAGCGGAGTATTGGTTTGGGCCACTTTGGAAAAAAAGACAACTGTTCAGGGACAGGGGCCAGTCTCTAAGTTCAAGCCGGAGAACTAAATAAACAAGGAAACAAAACAAACCCTGGGTATTTCTTTGGGACTCTCCTTAAAATAGTGGTGGTCCGAAAATAGGCTGCTTTTGCTGATCATACTCACTGGATCCTGCTTTTTTGGAATCCTTATTGCTATGTAAAACTCAGGACTTGACTAAAGGAATTGATAACTGATTCCTGCAACAAGAGAATCATCTCAGGAGTGAAACATCCATCCATAAGACACTTCAAAACCTCCATATCTTTGCTTCTTTGCAATAGAACATTTTTAAAATAAAGTGACTTCCTTTTGTTCTATACTGGCCTTCAAATGACATATTGTTTCCTTTTCTTATACTCTCAACCAGAAGTTCACAGACAAGTTTTATATGAGTAAAGGACACACTCACAAAAGTCAGGGACAGAGTTTCCTTCCAGCCTAGGATCCTTTTCTTATATAGTAAAAAGGAAAGCAATAGTTAACTTGAACTTTGTCATTTCACTATATTCAATTCCTCTCCTAGGATCAGTTTCCACATCCAGTAACAGTTACTTCCACTTACTTCCAGTAACAATCTATGGTGCTGCTCCAGAAATAAATGAATGTTTTCTGGCTTCATTGAAATAGCACAAGGATACTTTTGGCCATGAGGTAACACGTGTTTCAGAGACAACTTAGTAAAGAGAAATGAAATTTAAATTGCTTATAAATACATTATCCATGAGAACATTTTGTTCAAACTTCCTATGTGTTCTGTCAATTAAGGTGAATTTTAAATGGGAAGAAGGTTCTCAGATCATTTTTGTGAGTCTATGTGCTGTACATTAATTTCCCAAGTGTACATGAGTTAAGAGTAAGAGAAACAATAGCAACTATGGGAGAAAAAGAAGTTCTGTGTTTATGTACAAGTGTTCAATAAAATATAGAAGACTCAACAAATAAGAAAACATTGAAAAATAAAGCCAAATCCAATATGTAGATTTATGGGAGTGATATAGAGAAAGCATTACTCCTATGTGGAACATGAAGCATGAGACCACTGCCTTTCTAAATCATGCTTGCTAATCACATAAATGTGCAAAAAGGAGAATGGAAGAATGATTCTGTTTCCAATGCAAGTCACATATAGGAGAGTAGATGTAACTGGAAAAAAAGAATCCATCTTGAGAGAACAGGAATTATACCAGCAATGAACCTGGTGGCTAAGATCACATTTCTTATTCTTTCCTTTTCGTATATTCTTTTTGTTGTTGTTTTTGTTGTTTGTGGCCCTTGAAATATAGGACAGGTTGCTGTCCCTCAGCACTTCAGCTCAAGGCTAGTGCTCTTCCACTTGAGCCACAGTGCCACTTCCAATTTTCTAGTAATTATTGGAGAAAAGAGTCTCCAGGACTTTCCTACCCGTGCTGGCTTTAAACCCCAATCCTCAGATTTCACAACAACTTGGTTTAGGATCACATATGTAATGTATATGTTCATCTATCTTTATATGAATTCTTGAGTTAAAAATCTGGGCTACAGGTTAGACTTTACACTCACAAAAGTGTTTGAAGTTTAAAAGTTGATACTCCTGGAAAAATAAAACCTAAGAATGTAAAGGAGTCTGGGAAGTTCAATTGGCATTTAGCTTGGACAGTATAGGCTTTGAGACACTACCTATAATTAATCAGCCAAAAGCTGGAATACCAGTCAAGAGCAACATTGCTGAATAAGAGCTTTAGGTTTTTGCATACGTACATTCGAACATACACATACACACAGAGGCACTTATAGGTGCACACAAAAAGACACAAATGAAACAACTCTCAGAATATGTAGAAAAGTTAGAAAACAATAGAAAATAAGTCCTGAGTAAGATTAGAATCAAATGATAATTTTAAATATTAGAAAGCCTTCAAGTGATCTTTCCCCCAGAATTTGAGAATATTACATAGGTAGGGACAGAGATAGTAAGAGAGTCAAGTAATCATTATTATTATAAGATCCATGGTAGAATGAATCAGGGAACTCTGCAGGTGCATCTGAAAATGTTCATATCCTGTGTCAAATGTTAAAACGTCTTTGAAAATAGTACATAAACAGTCTGAGCATTCAGTCTAGTGGATAAGATCATAGGAGAAGTTCAGAATTGCTAGTCTGTTTCTAGATTAAATAAACAAACTATGGCAGGGCAAAGTGCTACAAACTTGGAATTATAGCACTCAAACAGGAGAATAGAGAGTGGAATTACATAACGATACCTTCCCTGGACCAGGTAGAATAATTTTGTCTCAGTAAAACAAACCAAACAACAAAAATGGAATACACAGTTGGAAGTTTGGGCTAATTTTGTCATTATGATTTGAGAAGTCAAGTTTCCTATTGAATGCAACTCATATATATCCTCACTTGTGTTTTAAATGCTCTCATCATTACAGAACATTCCTAGATGAAAAATAGCTCATGATTCCCATCCAAAAATTTGCAAAAGTAAGTAAGCCTCATTCTGTTGGATTCCAAATTAATGTTGAAGTATTACAAAAGCTTAAATCTGGAGAAATAGGAAAGTTCATCTAATGTAGGACTTTGTAGACCTTGTTAAATTAGAATTTAGATTTAAAATATATTTTTTGGTTTTGTTTGTAATTTCATATTCTATAGTATACTACAAAATTATTTTTAAGTAGAGGGATTAATTGAAAAATTCACAAATGATTCTGGCATTCTATTTGTCTACATATTCTTTCAAGAGAGTTATAATTAGAACATAGTAAATAGATAATTCCCACAGTTCATATATACTATGTTAATGTGAATAATCTAGACAGAGTTGCCAAAAAATGGATGACATTAATTTATACATTTAGAAAAACCAATTTTTTAAGGATTTGGTTTAATATGGTATGAAGAGAGTAATTGTGTGACATCTTCTTTCTTCTACCTATATGTAACACAGGAAGTCATTTCCTTATTTACGTGCCTCTGTATACATGGAGAAAAATGCTAGGTTTGGGGTTTGTTTTCAATTTTGTTTTTGTTTTATTGGTTCATCCTAGAGCTTGAACTCTTGGCCTGGACAGTGTCTCAGAGCCTGTTGATGCTCAAGTCTCATGCCCTACCACTTCAACCTCAGTGCCACTTGAGTCTGGCTTTTCTGGAGAATTTTTTTGGAGATAAGATTCTAAGAAACCGTCCTGCCTGGGTGGGCTTTGAAACATAATTTTTTTATCTTAGCATCCTGAATATCTATGATAGTTAAAAAAGTATAAATATAAAAAATATTTGCAAGTGTTCTGATCTCAAGAATACTAGCGGAGGAAAAATGATGCAGCTCAATGTATTGTAGTGTTCTTTTCAGAACAAGGAGGGCGTCACATTAGCAGAGGTGTAGTATTTTTTTCAAAATAGAGATAAGGTATTCATGATGTGAATTAAGGAATTTTAAGGTGCCCCTTAAAAGTTGGAAACTGTTGGGCTAGGATGACTTTATGGCATAAATCTTGGGATTGATGGTCATAGAAATAATAGCTTAATCTGATAAACAATAGCTTACTCTTGAAGAATTAGTTATTACACATGCTTCATAGTTTTATCCTCTACCAGAATGTGGCTATTTTTCTGTTGACTTCTCAGTCTGTAACACCCCATTGGAAACTACATATATTGCAGAATTATATTACATGCAAACAGGTACTGTTTGGAATCTCTCAGAAATGTTAAGAATTTAAAAATGAGTAGTTATTAGTCATAGGAATTTTGAAGAACACATATATTCTGTCCTCTTAACAACTTACTTACTTTTAAAAGTTATGGGTTTCCATAGCATTAAACAGGTTTCTGTTTTAGAATGAGAAAGTACTAAATTTATTCTTTTTTGAAAATTTTGGCAAGTATATTGTGAAAATATTGTCTAGTTGGATAACATTCAAGTTGATCACCCTCTGATAAATAAGGGGTAATTAATTCAAATTAGATGCCAAATAGTATTGATTTTTAAAATATTACTACATAAAGAATATTATTTCCTGTGCCAATACAGTGAAATTATATTTTACGCAGCTTATTTTTCAATTTTATTATCAAAGTGATGTACAGTGGGGTTACAGTAATTGTAAGGTATTAAATCATAACTTTTCAAATTTGTTAACCTTCTCTTATTTTCTCATAGTTTTCCTTCACCCCTTCATCCCTCACAAGTTGTAATGTACATTTCCAATATACTGTCTTGTGAGTATTGCTATTGCATTGGTTTGCCTTTTGTCTTTTGTCTCACCATTATGCTTTACCTCTTCCCTTCGCTAATTAAGGTAAATGTATATACAATACAAAATGATATACAGGAAGGATAAACCATAGGGGGAAAACCCAAAGAAAACAGAAATCACATAGTTCATCAAAAACAACAACCACAAATGAAAAAATCTGGTTCCATATCTTGGAATTAATTTTGCTTAGCATCAGCTAATATGGTTATATATATGCATAACAAAGCCACTGGAATATAATAGCTGCATGGATAATATATCATGAAAATAACATGTTAACTTTTTGATGGTAATGGTGGAATTAGGATTGGTGAATTCACGGTTCTGATAAAGGATTTTCAAGAGTTTTAAAGTTTTGACAGGTAAATTTTAATTGTTCAAAATTTTAACAACTTAGCCTATTACAAAAATTTAAATTGCCTGGAAGAATAGTTTTCATGCAAAGAAATCCAAGGAGACTTAGTAGAGAGGGAGCAATGTGGATGAAGATGGCTCTTTTTCACACTAAACAAACAAACCTGTAAATCCTGTAGGGTCCCTTGGAATTATCCTTACCCCGGAAATATATTTTCACTGTTTGACACAAGGTTGTATTGGAATTTAAATTCAAAATTCTTAAAAAATAAGGCATCAAAATTTGTGAATTTACCTTTAATTACCAAAGAGTAATTCTCTGAAAAAGATAATTTGAGTCAAACAATTTAGGGAGAAAGTGCCCTTCACAATGAAAGAAGGTGTTGGGATTACACATTTTTGTTTGTAACACTTTCCACAATGTCTTTGGATGTGAAGCAGTGAAACACAGAAAAAAATCTGATTGGATACTTCAAACCAATGATTTCACATTTCTAAATGGCTCACAAAAGTAATATCCTTATTAATATGAGATAGTGAATACTTCTGTTATTACATATGCCAAAAAGTTCAGAAAAGAATTGAGCAAATGGAAAAGTTAATAAAAAAAAGTTTTGTTAGAAGACTTAGCTAAGCATATTGTATTCAGCAGTGAAGGGAGGCCAAAACTTTTTGATATAAATTGTGTTAGTATTTTTACTCCCTAAAGAGAGTTTACAGAGCCTATTTGGCTCACTACAATGCAGAACTGATTGAATGAAGACATGAAAATAAATTCCACGTCCAAATGAGGCAACTTAAAGAGTTTTAAAAGAGAAATAATGAAGATTTAACAGTGGTGGAGCCGATATAGTCCTTCAGCTTCACTAGACATGAAGCCAAGAAGCTGTGATTAATTGGAACTCCGGCAAGAGCTAAAAGGAGGACATAGAAATAGGACATAGAAGCATTGTCCTTTTGTAACAGACACTGTCTTCCAAGGTATGGGTCATTTAACTCTATTGTCCTCCATACATCTTGGTGAACAAAGTCAAGACCAAGAGAAAAATAATCTATTGAAATAATTTTGCCTAGAATAACTTCACTGTTCCTGATATGGTATCTAAGGAGAATCTTAAGAGAGAAGATAAAAGTGCAGTGTTTTTTGTTTCCTATAAGCATCTTGTTAGGAAAATATATTTTTGAGCTTAGACAATTCTGATTGAACCAACAAGTGATGGAGTACTTATTTTTGTGGGCACTTTAGACACAAGAAGTCTTTTAAGGTAAAAGAAAAAAAATAGCTGAATATTTGTGATCACAGCTTCTAGGGCTGTATTCTGGAGACAAAGTTTTACATTAGATTTCTCCTCATTAACATAAATGTTGTTTCATGTCAACCAAATGCAAGAGGGATATTTAATGGACTCATTAAATATCAATGGCCAATTAAACAGCATGAAAGAAGAAAATGGCAAATAATATTTAATGAATTACTTTGCCAGAAGAAAGAAGGAAAAATATAATTCAAAATCAATTGACTTAAAAGTATGAAGAAAGAGTAGTGAAGAGATATTAGAGAAAATATAGAGTATTGTTTTCTCTCCAGAGGAGTAATGGGTTCATGATCTTGTTTCTTCCACACTAACCTCACAAGCTACCAAATGTGTCTCAGAACTGGATTATCCAGTTCAGACAGAAAACTCGTAGAAGAAAGATACTATTTGCAGCAGATTCTGTTCAAAATTCTCCCCTATCCCAAACTTCTGTCTTTGAACAGTTTTGTTTGCTTTTCCCAAGACTGTCCTTCATTAATTGATTAAAATTTTGAGAGGTCATATTCATACTCTCTGGAGATTGCTGTTTGGTTGTGATTTTTCTGTTTTTTTTGTTTCTTGTGTTTTTTAACTGAATTTTAAAAGGTTGTGCAATTGTTTTACAATTAAATATATCCATCTAATTGTCCAACGCTCCTAGATCTGAGTCACTCCTTCCATCATTCTCAACCAACCCATTCTCCAAGATTTATTTCCAATTTTCCACTTCCTTTATCATGTGTGTACATTGAATATTCTAGCTGTACTTACCCCTTGTTAATTTTTCATTCATTCTATGTCTTTACTATAATTCTTCTCTGGTTTCAACTTCCTGATAGTCATTGTGTTAAACTGTCTATTAATACTTTGAGTGGTTTATATGCATTCCATGGACTTTCAATCCTGCATATTCTTGAACTGATGTCAGCTTATATTTCCATAATTGATTCATCTGCAGCAACAATTTGCTGGAGACTGGAGAGGTGAAGCACCTAAACAAGACTTTATTCTCATCCATTTGGAAGATTATCTTTAGTCAAAAAGAAAGTTAAAAAAATGGCTTAGAATGTATTCCTAACTACGAATTTTTATAAATGGCTTTGTACAATGGTGTGATTCTTTTATTTTACATGGAATAATATTTTCTACTGCCTATAAGTTTTGGAAAAAGAAGAAAATTAAAATTTATTCCAAAAGAGGAATATGATAAAAATAGAAGACAGATATTATGTTTGTCATATCTCTGATGAATACCCATATTCAAGACTTAAAGTCATATTTCTTACTATATTAGACAGAAGGAAAACATAAAATAACATATGATAAGGCAACTATTTGTGACTTTTTAAAGTGTACCTTATTAAATGATAAAATTTATTAGCTCAAGTTTGGGTTTGAAATTTAGGAGGCTAACCTATTTAACACATTTCTGGAAGGCCCTTACTGAAAAACACAAATTGTGGGTGGTACTATTTCTACACTTTAATGAATGGTTGAACGTGTTTGGCATTAGTGCTGTGTAAATAATTCAACTCTATTGTAACTTGCTCCCTACACTTAAAAAACTTGTAATGTCACTAAGTATCATCAACTTGTAAAATGTCATTTTGACGAATGTGATTTTTAAAAGTTTATTTGAAAAGGAATACACTTTCAGAAGATTGAATGTAGATTATCATTGGTTTGAGAGTGACATTTTTATACCACAGAACCATGTTGTACTGAAGTCCCAGTGTTTTGAAGCACCCCTTAGTGCTTCAAATATTTTTCTGAATTACATTTGACCTCTAAGTCAAGTTTTCCGGGCTTTGGTAGACCAATTATGGATCTATCCTTCAAGGAACTATTTTTTTGGCCCACTTATGTTGGAATAAAATCTTTCATTAATCATAGGGGAGGGGTATTAAAAATAATCTTTTTACACTTGGTGAACTTGTTCACTCATATGGGCTGGTCATCTATAAGTTGCATGTTTTAATTACTGTACTTTCTCTCAAATTTTATTTCATTCTTCATTTTAAGTTGCCTTGCATTCCACAATTGCTTACTGCTAATTCATGCATCTCAAGGAATTGGGGCCCTGAAATATAGGAAATGAGAAATTGAGATTGGTCTTCAATTACTATGTGCTGACATGTTGCATGGGCCTTGGTGAGAAGTCTTGCCCCTGTTATTTGATGATGCAGATAACTGGGACCTGGGATCCTAGGACCCATGGGGACTGCAGAAGAATAATGTTTTTTTAGACATCTTAGCAAAATTTGGGTATAATCAATAGGAATGCTTCCAAAATATGCAGAAAAACAGTTTGGGACAAGAGAGTTAAAACAATAAACAGAGCAGCAGAGTAAAATGCATTATACATTAGAGGAAAACATTGTTTTTTTTACCATGTGGATTCAGAAGACCAAGAAAAGTTAAAATGTATCACAAGTTTATACTAAAGACATTTCATTGATACTTTTTATATTCTAATATATATTTTAAACCTAATTATTTATATTCCAATTCTATTTACTAGAATAAATAAATATCAATTTATTTGCCAAATTATCAACTAATTCTAGTAAGTTTTACTGTGTAAAATATAAAATCAGCACATATAAATATAAAATACATAATTATATATAATATAATTAAAAGGCACAGGTTTGCATTGTTCTGTCGTAGTTACTGTATCAAAGGCAACTCTGTTTTAAAGTATTATTCCATTATTTCTACCTTAGTGTTTGATAAAGTTAGACCTAAAGCTTTACCGTTTGTAGATTTACAGCATGGAGCCAAGAGGAAACACTGTGATTAAAACAGTATCAATTTAATGCCTAATAACAAGGAGAAACATATGGACTTCTCTTGTAACTATGAAAATATTTGGTGATAAAAAGGCAGTAGTGTAAGTTCCTGCCTGGTTGGATGGTAGACAGGCCAGGACATTAAGTAATCATGCATATGAACAATTTTTTCACCTTCTTGGCTTTAGCTACTTTTGAAATGGAAGGTATAATAAACAATTATATTTTGATAAAATACCTTCTAGTCTGAACAGTTCTGTTTGAACTGTTCATCTCTCTATGATCCCTTGTAACCAAGATTAGTTTTGTTCTAGTAAGACAATCTATGCTGTCAGGGTATGATTTTCTGGTTGGTCTGTTCCCACATGGAAGAAGGGTAAAGGCTCAGGTAGACATTTGTGCCAGTAACACCTCATTTGGGAAAATATCAGCTGAAGAAGTTTAGAAGTAGCTCTTAAGCAACGCTTACTTTGAATCCATTAGGTCCACATAGCTAACACAGTTGGATAAATAAGTACTTGAAAAAGCCATCACCTTTGGACCTATCTATAAATAATTGAGAGTATGATCAAATTCCAAATAAAAAGACTTAAGATAGTCATTGACAAAAAATTTGCAAATGTGAGCAATCGATTGATCAATATAATTTTTTCTACTATTCACAGAATTTTAGGGAAATAAGATCGATAGCATTGTTAGGAACAATACTGTTTCCTTGTTACAAGTAGGCACCCAAGCCTATATAGGCTTGTATAAAGATTGCATCATTAACTACTTAAATTTAGAGGATACTACATGCTTCAGCATCACGAATACTCAAATTACAATGCGGAGTTTAACATGGCACTTGCACAAGGATAATATGAAAATTTGAGAAGTATTCCATATGTTTCATTCTTCAGATGCAAGAAATGAAAAACAGTTATTAAAAAGTTGATTGCAAAATTACAACTGTAACAATACACGTAATTCATATAATTAAATTTAGTTTGACATCAGTGTATTAAATATTCACCTCAGAAAGGCGTTTACAAAGCATAAACTTTACAAAACTTTTCAAATTAGACAACATTGTCATTTTATCCCAAAGAAAAATAATATTAAGACCTAGAAAAAAAGGAATCAAACTGTTTCTATATGGAATGCAATCAGAAAGGACACATTAATGAACCTAAATATTATAAAATAATGTAGAATTCAAAGTATATCTAGTAGAAAATAAAATAAATTATGAACATTATGCAAACATAGAATATAGAATATTTTAAAATATACTTTTTCAGACAAGCACCAGAAATATTTTAGTTTCTGTACTACTCATTTCAACAGGTAAGTTAAAATTGTTTCTGATTAAAAAATCACAAACTCTGAAGAAATCATTATACATGTATACAAAAACTATTAAATACATTTTGACATCCAATGCAGGCAATTAACTTGGAAGAATTCCGCACAATCCATGAATTTTTACAGTAAAATATTGGTGTTGCCGGCACATGTGGCTTATGCCTATAATGCTAGCTACACAAGAGGCTGAGATCTGAGGATCATGGTTCCAAGGCAGCCTGGGAAGGAAAGTCTGTGGTACTTTTATCTCCAATAAACCACTAGAAAACTGGAAGTGGAGCTGAGGCTCAAGTAGTAGAGCGCTCACCTTGAGCTGAAGAGCACAGAGATAGCTCCCAGGCCCAGAGTTCAAGCCCCATGACAGACCAAAATAAAATATATTGCTCTTATTTGGATTGTGAAAATATTTTGTAGGGACACAAAAGATCGACTTGCATTTTTGAAATTTAAGAAACTTAACCCGACCATTAGGACATAGGTGAACAATTTGTACAGCCTTCCACAACTTCATAGAGGTAGTGATACATACTTATCCTTTTGGCAATATCAAATGCAATTTTTTCTATGTTGTTCTCCAGGCCTGGTTTTATATAATGGTTCAACAGAAGGAGATTCAGCGTATCTTTGCTAGCTCAATTCTCACCAGCAAGATGTAAGGGGGACAAGAGGCCTTTAGTTGGGCATTGGTATCTGCATCATGATGAAGTAATAAAGAAGTCACTCTGGTATTATTCCACGTATATGCACTGTGCAGGGGTGTCCAGTCATCTACAGTCATTACATGTGCCGCTTGAGACACCAACTCACTGACAATGTCTAATTGTCCACTGTACGCTTCTTGATGAAGAGGGGTATACTCATCGTCATCCCTACTATTCACATGAGTGGCCTTTTGGGAAAGAAGTCTCTGCACTGTAGTAAGCAGAATATTTTTGGCAGCCCAATGAAGAAATTTGCTTGGATCCTTCTCCATTTTTTTTCTTGCAATTGATATCATTCCTTATTTTTTCATCTTGTTCTTCATATTCCTAAGAATTGCCTAACCAGAAACTTTGAGTGCCAGTGGGAATGAGGTGTCCATGTATTTTCCTAATTGTTCACATTGGTTGAACTGGTCAGAAATATCCAGTGAATTTTCTGCAACTGTTTATTCACCATGATTTATTTTCTCTTTTTTCAATTTTACTATTCGAAACTATTCTAACTGGAGAGTAGGGAATTGATGGAGAGCAGAGGAGAGATGTTCCTCCGTATTCAAATGTACACAGTGAAAATGAGGACCAGTGATGTCTTCATGTGCAGCTTATTCTAGGAATGAGAAATTAGGAAATAACGCCTTCTATATAAATGATTTGGAAATGGCAGAGCAAAAACTGAAACGATGCAACCAAAAATATGAAAGCAAAATAAATTAGGATAATTATGGTGCAATCATATTATCTATGAGAACCAAGAAAGGGAGAGAGAGACAGATGATGTGCAATGACCTAGCTAGCCACAAAATCCATGCCTCTGATCAATTTATAGAGCAAACAAAATTTTATTTTTTAAAAAAGATGGGAATCGAATTTATGTATTTACTTGAAATTAATAAATACATTTATAGTAGCCTACATAAAGAGACATAACTTTGACCAAATTACAGACAATAAACTAATTCCTTGATAATTCTAGCAACACATCTGACTGAAATCAGGTGAATCACACTTTTCCTGTATAATGAAGAAATAGAAAGGTAGTAAAGCAGCTAGAGAAGGCAGGGAGATTGTATCTGTGACAAAACTTTGTGGAAATTGGTATTGAGGATTTCTTACTGGTGACCAACTTGCAGTGGAAGCATGATTCTGAACTATTGATTTCTGATTCTGAATTATTGATTTGATCATTATATTCTCCAAGAAGAAAAATGAGAATTGATAGTTAGGGACTACTAATACATTTTGACCTTCTCACTAAGCACTTTCAATTATTGAAATCTCATGAAGAAAATAGACAGGCCTACTTTTTAGATGAAAGCAAGTGTCTTTAAAAAAAAAAAGGAATATTTGTAGTCATGCAAAGGACTTCTATTTTACCAATGCCTCATACATTTCTCTAATGTTGGGTAACAATAAATAATGGATCTATTAGAAAGCTCTTAAAGCTCATATGTTAAATAGTGAGTTCTCTTACACTATAATATGGTATTTTTTGTGTATGGTCTTAAGAATAATTTACATTACTAACTTGAATTTCTGACAGGACAGTATCATCACTGTACATCTTGCTTCTATACTCTCAGCTTTAAATTACTATTTAAGTATGTGCATTAGATAACTATAGAGGAAAAAGTAGAAGCCACACTGATGGCTTATGTCTTTAGTAGTAGTTAATCAGAAAGATGAAATCTGAGGATTGTGGTTTGAAAGCAGACCAAGAAAAAAAATGTCCATTAGATTCTGATTTGAACGTAACCAGCAAAAGCTAGAAATGGAGCTGTGGTACAAGCAGTAAAATGCTAGCCTTGAGAAAACTGAAATAAAAAATAAATTCTGGGACAAAGCCAGGCCCTGAGTTAAAGCCCTAGTATTAGCACCAAACGAATTAATAAAGGTAATCAATTAATTAAAAATAAATTAAGTGGTCACATTTGGAGAGGCAGGTAAAATGTAACAAGGGTGGTGATGGTTCATGTATTATTTTGTAATAAGGCATATTATCATTTGTCCTAATCACTAATATTTTATTTGAACTTTTTTGTACAATAAACCCTAATTTAGCATGCATGTATATGTGTGTGTACATGTGCGAAAATGTGTATACATGTATATGTGTGTGTGTGCTGTTGCAATGTTGCTTGCCAATCTGGACAGGGTGAGGCTGAAAAGAGCTAACTGTGTTGCAATGTTTTATTTATCAGTGTTCTGTCATGTCATTTCAGTGGAACCACCCTGCTGTACATATTATTTGTCTACTAAAAAAGTCATCATAATCAAAGCATTTACAGCATTAAGTTAGATAAAGAGACCGCTTTCAGCTCTTATTGTATGTGAGGTAAGAAGATACAGACATAATTATGTAGTAAGTTATTGCTGTAAGACCATTGTCAGTACAAAATTTGACCTCTTAATTTGGTTATACTTTTAAGATACACTCATGGAGTGATTTGGACAGACTTGACCAAACAGGTATTACTCTCTGGTTATTCCTGTGAAACACAAGTTGGATAAACTCTTTCCGGATTTCGGTAGAAAATCGCTTTCTTTGCAAGACCATATCTATTCGCACTAAGAGTTAAGCAAACCCATATTAAGTTTGAATATCCCATCTTATTGACAAAATAAGTATTGTCGATATGCTTGTTAGATATTCCTTCCAAAAACGAACAAACAAAATGCATGTGTAATGTCCAGATTGTGTATGCATTTGAAGGTGTTTTGTACATGCACAGGGATCTTTACCAATGGCTCTTTTGTGGGAGTAACTACGGCAACTTTAACAAATAAGGCTTTTTGAATGTCTTTTCCAATATACATAACATCCCAGAGGAAGTCTTGCAATTTCTGAAAGTCCTTTGAATAGTTTAGTATTATTTCAGTTCATTGACTATAGAGCTAAAATTTCTGAAATAAATATTGTTAAGATCTGAAAATGTAAGTAGGCATATAGGCTTTTTTATGCATCATTTTATGAAAGCCCAGTTTTTATGAAAGTAAATGGAATAGAATAAAGAATGTAAGTGAATTGGGTAAGCTAATTATTAGTATAACTTTGTTTTCTATTAACAGTCCATTGAATGTACATGATGCAATTAAATTATTTCCTTTGTGTCTGTACTTCAGTTAGTTTTAGAATCTTTATAGTTATGAGTGAATGTTTAGTATAAATAAAGATCTTTTTAAATGATTAGAATTAACCTTGTGTTTTGTGTCCTACTCCCAAGAAAATGAGTTATTTTTAAGTGTTAAGAGTTTATCATTTTCATTATTATCATAGGGAATCATTTTCATTATCATAGGGAATTAAAAAATGCAGTAGTATTGATGTCTTTTTAAACCAATTGTATTCACAAGTTGGAGAGTCTTTAATTCATACTTAGGTTTTGGTGCCTATGATTTTTAACCTCTCATTCCTAACATTAATATGTCAGACTGCATTTTTGTGTATACAAAAGGTAAAATATTTATCTGGGGTGAAAAGTGATTTTTATATCAGTCTTTAATAACATTATATAGTAGCACATTTCTCTCAAAATGTTGGGTATAAAAAGCAATCAAAATACTTCTAATGGTAAACACTTTAGGTGAGCTACAATGTGGAAACGATTGCTCCAAAAGACCTGCAGTCTGTTTCCATCAGGAATTGGGCAGGTCATTCTTTCAGTAAGACTGTGTTAACCAGAGATGGGGTCCCCAGGCAGTGCAGTGTTGAGTGAAGGGATAAAATATGATTTCTAGTATTTTGAGCTAGAAATCAAGAATGTTATAATTTAGCAGTTCCTTTCACCAGGGAGGTATAAATTGATTATGAACTTGGAGTTTTCATATTACTGTTACTTATTTTCTTTTTTTGTTGTTGTTGGTCATGGGGCTTGACCTCTGGGCTTGGGTGTTGTCCCTGGTCTCTACCACTTGGACCACAGTGCCACTTCCAGTTTACTAGTGGTTTAATAGAGATAAGAGTCTCACAGTCTGTCCTGCCCGAGCTTGCTCTGAACCACAATCAGCAAATCTCAGCCTCCTGAGTAGCTAGTATTACAGGTGTGATATACCGGTGTCCGGCTTAGTTACCTATTTTCTAACAAAGATAAAGTGAAATATTATTAGAGTGTGCACAATAATTTTGGGAAATTTTCCTAGAATTAGTAGACTGAGTGCTGGTATTTAGTTATAAAATAGAATGAGGTTATTTGATATGGTGGGAACAGACCGCAGCCTAACACTTACCGTGTGTATAATGTGGTACTAGTAATTCCAACTCTGAAGACTTACATATCTTCATCTTAGAATTAAAAATAGAAGTAGTTCTACTTTATGGGATTATTGTGAGGATTAAATTAGATACCAAAGTTAAAGTACTTGGAAAAACAATCATAGTTTGATATTTTCTACTTGTTATTTTATCATGTGATATATTCAAATATTTGTACTATGATTTTTATATTGCGTCTATTTAGGATAGGCAAAGTGATGTATTGATATTCATTGCGTTGTTCACTTTTCTGTTATTATGAGGATAATACCTGCAAAGAAAATTTCTGAGAAGGAAATTATCATATTGACTCATGGATTAAGATCAGATGTCTCCATTGTTTATCATTATATTTTTAGTAAATAATTGTACGAAGGGTTTTCCATTCAAATAATCAGTTTTAAGTATGATGGATTTTTACATAAATTTCTCACATCCTTCCAAACCTCACCCCACTTTCATTTTTTCCTAGTTTCATACTATCTGCATTGAATATTATGGCTTCACTCTCTACCGTAAGTCTCTTTAATCCTTCCCTTTGACTTCCCCTCACATTTTCCAAGTGATAGTTTCCTGGTATTCATTTTGTTGGATTAAAAGTTCAATTTTATAAGAAATTACACCTTTTAAATACTCCTCTGCAAATAGCATGCTTTGATTAATACTGTTGTTTAACTTGCATAAAATTCTGGCTTCCAAATACGCGTCCTTTGTGTGTCTGGCTCTGACGTCGTTTACTTAACATAGTTTTAGATCTATCCATTTGTTTGCAAATGCTGTACCGGTCTTTATAATGGATGGGTGCAATCCAGTTGTGTATATGTGCAACACTTTCTCCAACCATCCCTCTGCTAAAGGGCGTCTGGGCTGATTCCATAAGTTCTCTATGGTGAATAGTGCAGTACAGAACATGATTGTGAGATTGATTTTACTGTAACCTTTGGGAAGAATTCACCACTGTTTTTCTAGGAGCAACCCTCTAGCCAATTTTCCAGAATAAGCACATCCCTTCCTTCATCTCCATCACAAGGTTTTTTAAGTTGTCAAAAACACACTACCCCCTACAGGTCTGAATCAGCTAAAACCACACTGTGCCCATATTCTTTGTTGTTGTTTTCTGTCCGGTCAAGTGGCCTGAACTCTGGGCCTGGACGCTGGCCCTCAGCTTTTCTGCTCAAGGCTAGCAATCTACCATTGGAGCCACAGCGCCACTTCCAGCTTTCTTCTTTTTGCTTATGTGGTGCTGAGGAATCAACCCAGGGCCTCATGCATGCAAGGCAAGAGCTCTATCACTGAGCCACTTTCCTAGCCCCGATGTGCCCATATTCTTTTAATACATTTTTCATAATTTTACACATAATTTAGTGAGAATCATCTATGTACTTTCCTAATGTGGTAATGAGGGATATGACAATAGAGTAAAAGTAAGAGATATGGAATTTAATTAGCTACTATCATATTTAAAATAATTTTCAGCTCTCATAGCATCACTTACTATTATTTTAATCTTTATTTGATTACTTCACCTATCCCCTAAGTTATAGCATGATTTAACTACAAAGGCAAAAATGTGTGGTTTGACTTTGACACTCATGTGTGAGGATGCAAAATATGGGCAAATAAAGGGATTGGAATTAATAGCCATTATCCATTTTGTTAAATGGTTTTCTCAAACTGATTCTCACAATTCATATTTCATTCAACAAGAAACGTGACTATTCCCTATGCTTTGCTCCTCATTAAACTTGTTTCCATGTTATTTTGTAATGAAGGATGATTTCGTAAATCTACTGTAGATACAAAATTACATTAAAATATTTCTATATGTATGCATTGATATAAATATACACACATATATTATAAAAGTTATAATGATAAATTTTAACTTCTGTAACTGTACAATTTACTAAATTATTAAAAACATGGACGGCTCAGGCCTGGAATCCTGGTTACTCAGGAGGCTGAGATCTGACGATCTTGGTTTGAAGCCATCCTGGGCAGGAAAGTCCATGAGCCTCTTATCTCCAAACAACCAACAGAAAATCAGAATTGGAACTGTGGCTCAAAGTAGTAGAGTGATAGCCTTCAGAGAAAAGACACAGAGATATCACCCAGGCTCTTAGTTCAAGAACTAAAATCTACCCCAAAAATGTATTTAATTTACACTTGTGTAAGTAGAGTATTTCTTTCACCCAATTGCACATCCATGCTCATTGCAAGGTAATTCTGTTGTATCTGGAGTACCACATAATATTATCACATAAGTAGAAGCATTGCAACATGGGTAAACTCTGTCTCATGGATTTTTCTCCACTCTATATTCAAATCTTGCAATTATTCCAATTATTTAAAGTCATAGCTTTTTTTCTTTAATACCCATAATATTAGAATTTCAATTGAGTGTCTTGTGTCTTCTCAATGGATGTTCTTACCACTTTGGCATGCCCCCAGCCCTAAATTATCCTGATTAACTTTCAGATTGAATCTCGCTTCCTACTTGTGTATGATCGTGGGGTCAGTCTATTTCATGTTATTCTTCCTGGAATTTAGAATAACAGGTTCCTGGCATTGTGTACAGATCTTTCGGTCCAGTCTGAGCTTTAACCACTATCCTCACCACATTAGGCTCCCATGTAGTCAGGGTTTTCGTAAGCTTATCATAGCTATTTTTTTTGAGTCCAGTCGTGGGGCCTGAACTCTGGGCCTGGGCGCTGTCCCTCAGCTCTTCAGCTCAAGGCTACCACTCTACCACTTGAGCCATAGCGCCACTTCCGGCTTTTTTCTTTTTGCTTATGTGGTGCTGAGGAATCGAACCCAGGACCTCATGCATGCAAGGCAACCGCTCTGCCACTGAGCCATCTTCCCAGCCCCTATCATATCTATTTTTAAAAACCTTTGAATTTCCTGCAGTTTATTGAGTACTGAGTTAATTTGGGTTTGCTTGGGTTGTTTTGTTTCTTTTGAATGTATGTGTTGAGTTGTTCCTCATTTTTCCTTTTGTTTCTTTCACTCAAGTTCTTACCTATAGTGCTGAGAAACCAAATCTTCTTTCTCAAGATAGTCAAGGTAAAAAATATTTATTCCAAAACAATTCCAGTAACATTTAAACACCTTCAGGAATTTCGAGAAGATGGCAGAGGAGAACATGGTGGCTAAACAAGCTCTTGCAGAGAAAGCAGTTCTAATGTTCCAGTGAACAGTCCTAGGTACACCAAGTGTGCATCACAGTACAGAGAGTTTGGCCAGAGAGGGAAAATCCAGGTAAGGAGACAGATGTGAGCATTTTCCGGCAGCCATGGCTGCGGCGGCTGTGGCGGCTGTTGTGGTGTCCATAGCCACCATACCTACAACCCAGATAGTTTGGGACAAATGTGCCAGATGCAGCAAGTGAGCAGATTTTACTCAACACCAACAAGAACTGACAAATAGCAGATATCTTCATCCTGCAGATAGCAGAACATAGGCTACCCAAGAACCCACACTCCCGCTTGAGTACAAAACTGACATTCTCACTGCTTCTCAAAGGAAGCAGAGGAGGGAAGGCCACTCCTTCCCCCCAACAGTGGAGATATCCATCTTTGATACAAAGTCCTGGCTAAGCAGCTAGCTCCAACTCAGTCCTTTGATGAAAACAAAAAAGTCATTTAGCGAGTCACAAGTACCTACCCTGACCTGCCATTCTGAACTCCACAACCAGGCAGAGAAAGCTACACCCCTGAAGGAGTGGCTTTCTTCACTGGGTAAAAAGAGCCAGAGGCAGCTCCTCTCTACAGCAGCCCTGACAATCAATTGAAACTCAGTAAACATAAACCCTGAGAATGGCTCCAGGCTGGGCTCTGTGAATGTCTCAGAAGCTAGCCCCTCAGGGAAAGCTACTGTTTTCTGAAAGGCCTCAACTTTTCCCAGAACCCAGCCTTTTCACAGCAACTCCAAACTAGAGGAAACAGCCATCTACCTCTTTTGTGATACTCAAAGCAGATCTCCCTCAAACTGAACTAGCCTGAGAGGAAGATCACAAACTTCTGGGTAAACCAACAGAATTTTTCTGCCTGCCCAAACAAACTGACTTAAAAAAACCAATCAAGCCACAGAAAACGAAACACCACAAGCAAACCAGAGACTCCACCAAAAGACTGGTTACTGACACAAGGGAGATACAGGATCTTCCCATCAACACCCCAAAAACAAAATCAAAGAAGTCTTTTTTTATATCTTTTAAAATATTTACTTTTTAATTATAAAAATTGTTATTATTAATCTTTTTTTCTTCCTCTTATAACTCTTATTTTAGGTGTATATGTCTGTATATGTGCTTTTTAAAAAAAATCTCTACTGACCTTTAGGTCTTTTTTGTTCTTTCTTTCTCATTCGTTTTACTTTTTCATCTTTTGTTCTTTTTGCATGAATTATTTGTTGTTCTGCTTATCCTCATATATACCTGTCATTGATTATAAGACCTTATCCCCCATTGTGTACATACTTAATTCACAAATGTATTCCTCAATTCAAAACTTCTTAGGATTAAATTCCTTAATAGCAGTATTATCTATTTACAACTATACAATATTTGAAGTATTTTTTAATTTATTTTTTATTGTGAAAATACTGTACAGAGGGGTTAAAATTACATGGGCAAGATAATTTGAACATTTCTTATCAAGCATTGTAGCCTCCTCCTTTGTTTCCCCTTCCCATCCCTTCCCAGCCTCCCACTGCCCCCCATTTAATCCTCCCCCCCCACCAAAGTTGTACAGTTCGTTTTCGACATGACAACTTGTACTTCTTATTGTTGCAACAGGTCCACCTGTGTCTTATTTAAACGACTTGTTTTTCCTCTTCCCCTCCACAAATTATTTTTTTTTTTAGTTTTTCAGGTCTCCTTTCTATCCCTCCCCTCCTTTCATCCTATCCCCGTTCATCTCTCAATGTCACTTCTTTAAATTTTCATTACTTTTAAGAGTTTCACTTTTTAAATTTAAATATTTGTCTTTCCGTTTTTTTCTTGTCTCTTCTTTTAATTTTTTTTCTCTCTCTCCTTTCATTCCTTCCAATCCATTTCCCTCTTGAGAGTAGGACTTGGTTAATTTCATTCTCCTTTTACCTTTCCACATCCCTCTAACTCTATTTTTCCACACCTTTCTCCCTAAACATAATAATTTCTGGTTTGTCAAATTCTTCTTTGCTATTCTTACCCCATTAGTACAAAGTTGTTTAATGTTAAATAGACTGTATCTCTTGAAATAGATTGTATCTGCCGACTTTTGACTATGCAATTACAGGACTTTGGTTGATGCTTGCCTTAAAATGGTGTTCTAGCACAAAACTAGCATTACTTTCATCCCAAATGGGCAGAACAAGCAAGAAAAACACAAGGAAAAATGGCAAGTCCAGGTATCTCAAATCCCACTCAAGATAATCAGGTGATAGAACAGATAATGAATAATCCAGAGGAGAGTTCCCAAAAAGCTCTACAAACATTACTGGTAAACATGGTAAATGAAATGATTGAAACCCTGCAAAGGACTCAGTGTGAGCGTGATAGGGAGAGAGAGGAGGCAAACCAAAGATCAAAACAGGAAGCTCATGGGCTTGAGGAAGATACTAAAAGGTTGATACTGGAATTGGGTGAGCAGGTTGAGAACACTCAAAGAGAAATAAAGGAATTGTGTGAGCAGGCTGAGATCAGACAAAGAGAACTATACAAGTTGCATGAACGTGAGAAATCTAATCAAAGAGTAATACAAGAATTGCAAGAGCGGGATGAGCATAGACAAAGATCAATAGAGGCATTCATGGAATCCATAAACAGGCACCTGAAAGGAGTCAGGGAGACCACAAAGAGAATGCTGAGTGGAGCCCAACAGAAGCAATGGGAGTCCAAGGAAACCATAACCAATCATCCAAGTGATTTGAGAATAAACACTGAACACAAATTAAGGAAGTAAAGAATTTCATACAAGATCTAAAACAAAGCTCCAACAAAGATTTTGAAGCAATAAAAACCGTGGTCGGCAAAAGAAATGAAAAAATGTAGTAGAAAGTCTTGACATCAGGTTAGACCATGCAGAAGATTGAATCTCCGGCATTGAAGACAGCCTAGGTATTATAGAGAAAGAACATACAACTATCCAAGACAAATTCAAGAAATATGATAAATCTATTCAACACTTGGAAGACACCATCAGAAGGTCTTATCTGAGGGAAATGGGTGTAGAGGAGCACGTAGAGACAGAAGTTAATGGTCTAGAAAATTTATTTAACAGGATCCCAGCAGAAAACTTCCCAACATGCAAAAAGATAGGCATTCAGATACAAGAAGCTTTTAGAACTCCAAATAGACCAGACAAGAACAGGACATCCCATCATCACATTATAATCCACACATGATCAATTCAGATCAAGGAAAAGATCCTTAAAGCTGCCAAGGAGAAAAGATCAGTCACCTATAAAGGAAAACCAATTAGAATCACCTCAGATTTCTCAACAGAGACAATTAAAGCAAGAAGAGCCTGGAATGATGTATGCCATGCCCTAAAGACAAACAACTATCTACCAAGAATAGTGTACCCAGGTAAACTCTCCTTCATAACTGAAGGTAAAATAAAAATCTTCCATAGCAAAGAAAAACAAACAATATATGTCCATCAAATCAGCTCTACAAAAGATACTTAAAGATGTCCTACACATAGAAAAAACAAGACCACAATAAAGGCCAAGAAACCACACCAAAACAGAATCCAAGAACCATAGGAAGAATGCAGTAGGCGTAGCTCCCAAGAAGGAGGATAAAATGGCAGGAACATCCAAATACCTCTCAGTCCTATCTCTCAATATTAACTCCCCAATATGTAACTCCCCAATAAAGCGAACGCTTTCTATTAAGCCATCATTACCCTCATACCAAAACCCTCATCAAAGAAAGAGCACTATAGACCTATTTCTTTCATGAACATTGATGCAAAGCCTCTCAACAAAATTTTGGCTAATCGGTTTCAACAATTCATCCAAAAAATCATACACGATGAGCAAACATGATTCATTTCAGCGATACAAAGCTGCTTCAATATACGCAAATCAATTAACATAATTCATCACATCAAAAAGAGCAAGGATAAGAACCACATGGTTATCTCAATAGATGCAGAAAAAGCTTTTGACAAGATTCAACACCCCTTTATGGTGAAGGTCCTGGAAAAATTAGGAAACCATGGAACATTCCTCAATACAATAAAGGCTGTGTATGACAAGACTACAGAAAGCATTATACTCAATGGTGAAAACTAAAGCTATTTCCTCTAAACTCAGGAATGAGACAAGGATGCCCACTCTCTCTTCTGCTCTTCAATCTAGTATTAGAATGCCTATCTACACCAATAAGACAAGATGTGAACATAAAGGTGATCCCAATAGGGAAAGAAGAAGTAAAACTCCCTCTCTTTGCATATGACATGATCTTGTATTTAAAGAATCCACTCCCAAGTTACTCAAGGTGACTCAAAACTTTGGCAAAGTAGCAGTGTATGAAATTAATCCTCAAAAACCAATGGCTTTTCTGTATGCCAACAATGAGAAAATTGTGGCTGAACTTAGGAAAGCAACTCCATTCCTAATAGCCCCACAAAAAATGAAATACCTAGGAATTAACCAAATGAGTGAAGGACCTCTATGATGAAAACTTTAAATACCTAAAAAAGGAAATCAAAACAGACTTAAAAAGTGGCAAAAAAAAAACCCTTGTTCTTAGATTAGAAAGATCAACACCATAAAAATGGCAATACTTCCCAATGCTTTCTATAAATTGAATATGATACCTATCAATATTCTAAGCTCATTCTTCAACGAAATAGAAAAGACAATCCAAAAATATATATGGAACAATAAAAGACCACATATAGCAAAAACGATCCTTAACAGAAAGAACAGGGCTGGAAGAAAATCAATAACAAATTTCAAACTCTTCTAGAAAACCATAGTAATCAAAACAGCTTGGTACTGGCACAAGAACAGACCTCAGGACCAATGGAATAGAATTGAAAACCCAGAAATGAACCTAAAGAACTACAGCCATCTAATCTTGATAAGGCAGCTAAAAAAAATAGAATGGAAGCAAGACAGCCTCTTCAGTAAATGTTCCTCTCAAAATTGGTTAATTACTTGTAGAAAACTAAAGCTAGATCCTTATATATCACCCGGCACCAGAATCAACTCCAAATGGATCAAAGTCCTCAGAGTCAAAGCAGACACTCTGAAAACTTTACAGGATGGAATAGGAGAAACCCTAGATCTCCTTGGAAAAGGCCGAAATTTTCTTAATAGATACCCAGAAACACAACAAATCAAAGAAAGGTTGGACAAATAGGATTGCATGAAGTTGCAGAGCTTCTGCATGGCAAAGACATAGCTAGCAAGATCAATAGAAAGCCTACGGATTGGGAGAAGATCTTCACTATCCATACAACGGACAAGGGTCTCATATCCAAAATATACTTGGAACTCCAAAAAATTATATCCCCCAACAACAAATCCTAAAAGAAACAACTGCCCAATAAATAAGTGGGCTAAAGAGATACTTCTCTGAAGAAGATAGAAGGATGGCCAATAGACACACGAAGAAATGCTCAACCTCCCTAGCCATAGTAAAATGCAAATCAAAACAACATTGAGATACCACCTCACCCCAGTTAGAATGGCTAAAATCAAGAACTCTAATAACAACAGATTCAGGAGGAGATGTGGATAGGGGAACCCTACTGCATTGTTGGTGGTAGTGTAAACTTGGTCAACCACTTTGGCAAGTGTTATGGAGGTTCCTCAAAAGACTCTACTTAGAGCTCCCCTATGACTGAGCAATCCTACTTTTGGGCATTTACCCAAATGATCACAAAGAAGACCACACTAAAGCTCTCCACACAACTATGTTTATGGCAACATTATTTACCATAGCTAAGCTTAGAACCAACCCAAATGCCCCTCAGTAGATGAATGGATCAAGAAATTGTAGTATATATACACAATGGAACTCTTTGCCTCCATCAGAAAGAATGACATTTCCCCATTGTCAGGAAAATGAAAGTCTTGGAAAAAATTATATTAAGTGAAGTAAGCCAGGCCCAAAGGCACATAGGCGCCATAGTTTCCCTTATTGGTAGTAAATAGTATATGTCTGAGACAAGCAGAAAAGGTAAGATTCGTTGATGTTATGTGAAATGTACCCCAACATAAGTATTCAAATATTTTTTTCTTTCATGTGATTGTTTGTAATATATTTATAAGATGAATTTTTGTTCCTTTGTATGTCCCTCCCCCATGATATAACTCCTGTTTTCACTGTATTTTATGTTGGTATAATTTGTGGAGGGGAAGGGAAAAACAAATCGTTTAAAAAGGGATAGAGTTGGACCCATTGTAACAATGAGATTTACAAGATGTTATGTCGAAAAACGAACTTTAAAACTTTCGCAAGGCGGGGAATAACGGGGAGGGGCAGAAGGGGTGAGATGGAAAAGGATAGAAAGGGGAAACAAAGGAGGAGGCAACAATGCTTGATAAGAAATGTATTCATTATCTTGACCATGTAATTGTAACTCCTCTCTATGGTATTTTCAGAATAATAAAAAAAACCTTTATACCTATTAATGGTATATGAATTCTATGTGCTTAGAAGGGTCTTTTTATATTCACAGCCTTCTTTGGCATACATAGACTGATCATGGGTTATATGAAGTTAATAAATTTCCAGATGCTTGCCAGGAGGAGTAAAACCTATAGGTTTTTTTTTTTCCCCAGAGGCTTCCCTGTTCATGAAAGAAATATGCTACTTGATGCAGGAATTCACAAAATTACATTGCTAGGAAGAACTTAAGCAATCATCCAACATCACAGAGTTGAGGGAGATGAATTGATCTCCTGAATAATTTACTTTTGGGTCAAATAAAAGCAGGCTGCCATGAAGAGAGTAGACTTTAGAGAAACATGATGAGTTGTATGTAAATAGTTGCTTTGCTAATTTTCTTAATTTGTGAACTAATACAGGGAAATAAAGTACAGCAAGGTAAAAAAAAATAAAGAACTCTGCATTGAAATACTCATTTGTGTGTGTACACACACGTGCATGTTCATGTGCTCATGCATGCATTCATCATTCCTGCTCTAAGCTTCTGTGCCCCAGGATAGTGGTCTACCACTTGAGCCACTGCTGCACTTCTGGTTTTTTGGAGATAATCACATGTTTTTTCATGATTGGACTGGCTTTGAACAGTGGTCTTCTGATCTCGGACTCCCGAGTAGCTAGCTAAGCTAATTCACCCTCTGAGTAGCTAATTAAAATTCTGTCTGTCCTCTATGCTTCACTGCTTTTTTATCCTTTTCCTGAGGTAATCACAAGCCTGTCATCTATGTGTCTAATTGCTTTAAAAATACTGTTACTGCTTGGCACCAGGGGCTCCAATCTCTACTTTTAACTACTTAGGACGCTTGAGAACAAAAAGCAGGACAAATTTTAGGGGAGTTCCTTCCCAATCTATACCTGGGTGCATTGGATCATTTCCACCATCCTGCACTATCTAGAGACTAAAATTGGAAGGACTGCAGGATCCAGGAAACTAGACAAGTTGGTGTGCAACTCGGATGCCATTGATGCATCAGGTGCATGTCCTTGTGGAAAGGAAACCCCTATCCTAAAATTAACCACTGATATAATGCCAGCCTAGCATTATTGTTCTTGTTAGGCTGGAATTATATCAGTGGTTAATTTTAGGATAGGGGTTCCCTTTCCACAAGAACAAGTTGAAAATCTCACAATTTTCCAAAACCAAAACAAGTACATACATTAACATCCCAAAACTTAGTACAATCTGTTCTTTGCTCTAATATCATCTTTATCTAATTATCATATGATGGGACAGAATAGCTTCTTCATTAAATTTATGATATATTTAAAAAGACCTAAAAAATTCTTTCTCACTTATTAAGTGCAAACGAATGGCATATTGCCTCATTTCTTACATATTTGACTGCCATTAAAAATCCATTCAAAGATTATTATAGTAATATATTCTAATTTATTACTTTATTTGTAAAAGATTTTAAACATTTTGCTTTTCTGCTGAAGTTTATGTATTTAAATAGTATCATCAAAATATATTCCTTGGTTACTTGGGGCAGTTTTTTATAAAGTTTTTAACTAATGGCTTCTAAGAATTCGTAATTGCTATATTATCTGTTTTATTTTTAATTTCAATATAATTTATTTAAAGGTAATGCACAGAGGGGTTACAGTTACATAATTAAGGTAATGAGTACATTTCTTTTGGAAGGAATATTGTTATCCCCTCCATCGATTTTTTTTTTTGTACAGTCAATTATTGATGCTTTTGCTGTTGGTATTGTTCAAATGTACTTTTTCTTTCTTTGTTCATACTTTTTTATTATAAAATTGATATAAAAAGTGTTTACAGTTACTTAAGGCAACTAAAGGGTACACTTCATTTTATTTTCTATATTTCAACTTTTGGTCTTAATTATTTTCTTGTTTTTTAAGATAATTCTTTTTTCAGAGTTGTAGGATTAGTTCATTTAATTTTGCATGATTTTTACACATGTAAATTATTCACAAATATGTTACTTTAAAAATATTTAACATATGAATATTTAATATTATTTTCTTAATTATTATATGGGTGGTGAATTTACATAAATTGGTTTTCTTATAGTTCTAAACATATTTTTCCAGGTAACAAATAATTACTGTATTTTCAAGAATCACATACTATATTAAGAAAGGCTTCATTTTCTGGTCACTTTTTTGTAAATATTTGTACTTGAATTAAAAAAAAAGTTTGAGCTGGGCATGGTGATTTGGGTGTTCCATTTTCTACCTATGGTAGGAACTGTGAATAGGGTTTGTAATTCGGGAGAGCCTGAAAAACTATGAGACCTTATCATAAAAATATCCAGAGTGAAATGATTTGAGATATAGCCACCCATAGCGAGATATAGAGCACCTGGTTATTGTATTCTAAATCTTGAGACTTAAACACCAGTAATATTAATCTTTTGTCAAATTTAAAGGATACATGTTTCAAAATGTTTATTATTTAAAACTTATTTACAAAGGTTCTCATGTCTTCTATTTCTTAATTTTCCATTTACTTAATCTATAAGAATCCAAGTATATTGTGATCATTTGATTTCTACTAAACGTTTAAATAATATGAGCAATATTATGATTTCATATATTAATCTATTTTTACTATTTGTGATAATTTCCTCTATTTAATATAATAATATCAATATTCCAAATGTGTGTATGTGGTATGTGTGTGTATGTGTGTGTGTGTGTGTGTGTGTGTGTGTGTGTTTATGTGGTTTTTGTGTGTGTGTGCTTTGTGTGAACCTTTGTAATGCTTGGGAGATCACACCATTATTTCACATATGCTAAGTCAAGATTTTACCACTGAACTATACTGTGTAGTTATAATGTAAATAGTGTTTTAAATTATGACTTTAAAATTTTCATTCCTAGTATGTTTTTTCAAAATTATATATGATTAAATGTGATCCATTTTCTATCCACGTTAGCAATTTGTATTGTTATTTAGAGTATTTCCACTGCTTTTTCACTTCCAAATTCTTGTGTTTGTTATTGATAAAGGTTTTGCTTTGCTCCTTTTCTCTCTTCATTCTTTTTGCCTTTAGAGTTTAGCTATTGTTTACTTTATTTCTTTGGAAATTAATTATCATATTGCTATTACAATTTATTTACATTGTAAGAGGTCTATACAATGCTTTATTTTCTATTTTATTTTTCCTATCTTCTCTGACTCTCAGTCCACACTATTAGGTGGATTAAAAAGAACTTGATTAAGGACCCTTTGATTATTTTCCTCCTTCTCTTCTCTGAAGTCTTTCTGTTTTTGAAACACAATAACAATGACATACAGCTACTAGGTGGTCCATCATTCTATCCCCTTTCACTCTTCTCTGTAGTCGTTATCATTCAACTTTATTATTCTATAGTGTTATCTAAATCTTAACTCATTCCTAAATTAATTTTAGTTGTTTTAAGCATTCTCTAAAGACATTTTTCACTATATAATATCTGGGGTCTTGTGTTTTCACAAGGTGCAAAATATGAGTGACTATCAAACATCTAGATATCTGTAGAATATTGGTCCACCTGCTCAATAAACTTGTATGTAAATTCAAGGAATACAGGTCAATCAGAACAATCTTGTAAAATGGTGTAGTTTGAACACTCTAACTAGATTTGAATCTTATTACCATGTTTATTAGTGAAAGAACCGACAGATAGAAGAATGTAACAGATTTATCAAAAATAAATTCTTAATTTTATTGTCAATAGATTTTGAAAAGGATGCCATGACTTAATGAAAGAAAAATAGAATATTAAATGGGTATATTGGCACTACTGCCTCTCTAGTTTTAAAGAATGATCTTAGACTACTACCTCAAACCTTATACAAAAATTTTTAAATAAAAAATGATTATCAAACTAAATGTGAGTTGTAAAATCCTACAAAACATACATGTAAAAATTCATGACAATGGATCAGTAACGGTTTCCAAAAATTTGACATGGAAAGCATTAGTGGCTAAAGAAAAGCAAGAATGAACTAATATCAACTGATGATCTTTCTTAATTCTATGAAAGTAGTGAAAACATATCCAACAGATAGAGGGCACATATTTGTTAATGCTACAATGTTAATGCTACAGTGATCCTGAATCTTAAGTACTATTATATCTTCTAATTCTGTATAAATTTTTCCTGAACAGGATATTTCTATAAAGGACATATATAAATTAATAGTCAATAGGAGGAGCATATGAATTAAGCTCCTCTTTAATATCTAAGAAAAAAGAAAAAGAAAATTCAGTAATATGACCAAAATATAAAATGATGACACCAAATATAGTAATGCATTTGTGGAGAAATTGATATACTTCGCATAATAGAATGATTTGTGTAATACTGCAGTCATTTTATTAAGCAATTTTTCAAGTCTTTAAAAGGTCAAAGAGAATTGTATATGTTCTAACTATTACACTTCTATTTATGTATTAAAGAGAAGTAAAAAACTTGAATGGATCGGGAATGTAGTTCATTGACTGTGCACTTGGACAGTATGAGTGAGAACCTGAAATAATTCCTCAAAACAAATTTTGAAAAGACACCCTATAGAAGATGTATGCAGGACAAATTCCTGTAACTCAATTTTATATCTATTTTAATATCTGTTCTAAAATTTATAGCATTTCTATCTGAAGAAATCCAAGTTTGTGAAAATTAGGCTTGGAAAACCTAAGAGTGTACAATTCACTTCCAAAGCACTAAAACGTATACAATGAAAGGAGATAATATATTGTATGTGAATTTCATGTCAGCAAAAAAATAAAACTATAGTTAAAAATACTTCCTACAAAATGCACAATGACTAATGTTTTCGGTGTTGGCTAAAAATTCTTTGTAAACTGCAGTTTCTAAAACAAAGATGTGATTTCTGTTTATTTTGAGTTTTTTGTCTGTTTTTATACTTTATGCAGAGATAACCCAATCAAAAAATGTATGTGATAACTGGAATATCTAGGAATTATACATCACTTATACATAATTGATAACCTTTTCTGGAAGAAACTTTCAGCAAATGATAGAAAACACAAATCTATGCATCTGCATTTTTTGATAGCCATATGTTACTTGCTCAATCCAATTGCTTTTCTCTACTTTGCTAGAAAAAAGTATTCTCAGGATAAGAGCCAATAAAGTGAAAAGAAACAAAACATACAATCATCTTGATTTATTTGTGACAAAAACAAATGAAATAAAACAATTCCACTTAAGCGACTCCATTATTAGTATCTATGAAGATTATCCTGAATGCCAACATCCATTGAATTTTTGGAATTTTAATTTCTTCGAACATATGAAAATTAGAATAAGAAAACAAATATAGTTTTAGAGAAAACCAGCCTTGGAATAATTTTCTTAATTGTTTTGAAATTACAAAAGAATTAATAGCATTAAAATTATCCTTTCCTATGGAAATCATTTAAAAATGTATATCACTTATTATAATTCAAATACCAAGCCAGAGTAATTTTACAGAATAATTACAAATATTTTATTACTATTGTAAAATAGAATGAAAGACAGTCCCAATATATTATCATTATTCTTAATTTTAAATCATTACCTAAATATCTTAAACAATCTAAATAGTCATGTCTTTAACATAGATGTAAATATTCTATACTTTTTACCTAACATTTTCCATGGGCATGTATTCATGTTTCTACGAAATGTTCACATAAGGTAAAAGATGCTTCTGTGAAATTAATGTGATATATTTTGTTGTTGTTCTAGATGTTGTTTGCAAGGTTATGCATTGTCCCTAAGCCATTTTGTGTTCAAAGCCAGCAATCTACAACTTGAGGTATTGAGCTAATTCCTGGTTTTAGTGGCTAATTGGAGAATCTAACAAGTACTTTTCTGTCTGGGCTAGTTTCAAAAACAATTCTAAGACCTCATTACCCAGAATAGCTCGAATTATAGGTGTGAGTCACTGGCACTTGGTTTAATGTATTTTTTAATTTTAATTATGTTTCAAGAGTTTTGTTTCATTATAATGTATATCGTTCTACACATAAATTTAGATATATGTATATATTTCTGATGACAATCTCTAAGAATGTATGTCTTTCTACACATAATATAAATATATATATATATACAAATACATTTCTGAAGACAGACTCCTTCTAAAACTTCTTATGCTACTATTATTTTACCTTTTTATTTCAAAGATATACAGTATGTTTTTCCAAAAGTTTCCTAGAATAAAATATCTAATATTTCTATAGAATGTAGCGTTTATTACTTTTAAGGGAATTTTAGATATACACATGATATTGTAGTATATTACTTGAAATAATTCTGTTCAAACTCTTAAATATTTGTGTGTAGTGGTGAGGAGAGAGGAAGTTAATTCATACTTGTTAGGAAATTGCAATACTTCAAAAATCTATTCTATAATATGTTATAAGCACATAGCCAAGCTACCTGCTATGGTTTAGTTTTTTTGTTTCTTTGTTCAAAATTTTAATATGGATGCATTCACAGTGGTAACATTAAAATTATTAATCTAAAGACAAAACGAATAATTGCAAAATCATAGATACATATCAGAGTTTCAATAGTTACCACATATGATTCTAATAATAATTTTGATGAGGATAATGATGATCACAGAGTACCCTGATAATGACAATATTGTGATTGAAAAGGAAAAAACTTTACACATTTTTGAAGCTATATTTCCCATTTTAAATATATAGTAAAAAATAGCGTTGGATTACATACAATAAGAATAACAAGAGGAGAGTTTCAATATCAAGAAATACTATCACATAAATGGGTAGAGACAGTAAAAACCCTAATGTTATTCCTGAAGTCTCTCTAATGTATACACACTTTTCTTGGTGGTATTATTTTCTTATAAATAAAATTATTTATTTCCACATTTTGATGGACTAAGGTATAGTTTTCAGCTTAGTGTGATTAGTTCAAAAACATTCTCCTATAGATACTATTCAGTAACCAATGTTTCCAATGATATATTAAGGGTATGTTCTTCAATACATCTGAAAAAACATGACACTATTTATTTTTACATAGTACCACTTACATATCTGTAGTTACCTTAAAATGACATAGACCTTAGAGCCAGGAGGTAAAATTTATTTTTATTTCTGCAGGAAACAATTTGTGACTTTATACCAACAAACTGAATTTGAGTCTTTCCTTATTTGTAAGGTAAGGTGGAAAATGTAAGGACTCTTCACTTTTCTTTTTTCCTGCTCTAGAAGTCAACCCATATATTCTTCATTATTTCTGGTAGATTACATTCATTTATAGATGAGAAATGTAAGGCCAACAGTCAATGTAGTGAGTAAATAATGATACTAGAATTTGTGTCTGAGTTCTTCACTCTGTGTGCTTACAAAGAGAGTAATTTGGTGATGGAGGGGTCCAATATGAAAAGACTATGGGAAAAAAGCATACTTTGGATACGGTTGTTTTAGGACTAGGTGACAGTGTTGAGTAAATGAAACAGGCTGGTGTCAGGGTCATAAAAAAAAAGTAGTATATAGAAATCATTTCAGTGGGGTCTGGGAAGGTGGCTCAGTGGTAGCGCGCTTGCCTTGCATGCATGAAGCCCTGGATTCGATTTCTCAGCACCACATAAGCAGAGAAGAAAGCCGAAAGTGGTGCTGTGGCTCAAGTGGTAGAGTGCTAGTCTTGAGCTGAAGAACTGAGGGACAGCTCCCAGGCCCAGAGGTCAGGCCCCACGAATGCACCCACCCAAAAATTAGAAATCATTTAAGTGACAGAAACTGAGAAAATCTGGATCATTCATCTTATCTAATGGGAGGGAGTAGAAGGGTAAGAAGAAATCTAATGTGCTTCCACACGTTTGGCTGGCAACTCTGTTAGTTCTACTCTTAGTTATAAGGACCACAGGTGGAAATGATGGATTTAGGGGGGAAATCTGATAGTTCTAAAGTTTAGTTGCAAAGATGGGTCTGTTTAGACATCATCAAAATATCCACAACCATGAATATGAAAAAGAATAATAAAATTGGGGGCATTATTGAAAGGAAAAAGAAAAGGAAAGTTCTGACACAGGTGTGAGCAATGTGGGCACCACTGTAGACAAGATTGGAAGAAAGAGATAAATAAGGAAATAAAAAAGTAACAAACACAGATTTACAGACGTAAAGGAAGGAATTTGAAAGAAGATATTGAAAGAAATATGCTATTTGGATTTGAAAAGTAAAAGGACATAGACAAGTTCAATAAGATCATTGTTTTGGTGAAAGTCATATTGATAAAATTTTGGGATATGAATATGAAGCCATAAAATTCTGGATCCATAAATTCAACAGATCATATTGATTTTAAATTTTGGGAACCAATGTTTTTATCCTGAACTTAGAAAAATTATACAGATATAACTGTCATGAACTTTACTCATAGGTATTGTGTGAACATTTTTGAAGGCTTTGTTTATTCAGGAGATTGTAGATTGAACTACAGCACAGACAAGCCTAATTTGTCCTACAGTTCCAATGTGTGGCCCATGTATCCACATCAGTTTGGGATTTTATTGAAATATTTTTAGATATGTTTGGATGTCTTATGAGCCTATTTGTTATAAATGTAAGCCAAGTAACACTAAGTATTAGGTTGAACAAACAGCATTACTGATGTGACTGAAGACTCCACGAATTGATTCTTCTTTAGAATAGAAAATGCCTCAATAGTCATTGACACATCATAACTGCCATATACTCCATTTAACTCTAGTTCTTGTTAGGGATATCTCCATGGTGAAATAACCCTGTCAATCATCCTGCCACAAATTCTTATATGTAGGGAATGCTTTTATAAACTTCAAGCTTTTTTTGAATTGGAGAGTTCAGACTTTACCCTCACCAGTACGACTGAATGCCTAAAAAGGTAAGACATTTTGCTGTAATGCCTTCCTTTCATTTTCTCATACCCATTGGCAAGTAGGGAAGGATTCACCTACAATGATGACTTGTACTAACACAACATCTTGGATCTAGTGTTAATAAGGATACTTACTAATTAGCTTTAGATTTTGTGGATATTTATATTTCTCATGGGAAACCTAATGAGTCCCATGGAAATTGACCTAAGGAGACTTTCAATTCTAATATCAGTTTTTCTCAAAATGCTTTAAATTCTACATTCTCTAATGTGGGCATAGGGTTACACTGTGGAACTTTTCTCCTCAAAGAGTGAGTACTACCCTATTGCTTAATATGGACAAAGTACTTTCATACATAGACTGGTCTTGTGCAAACAAGAAGTGGTAGTTGAACAATGTTCTTAGCAGTTTGTATAGATGAAATGGAAAGAGAGAAACTATGAACTCAAAAGGAATGTGCATAAAAGCGAAAGGCACAAAGTGGAATGTGCCAAGGAAATGCTGAAGTATAATTTCAAATTATGTGCTCAGGTGTGAGGGTGTGTTCAAAGTACAGCTTAAGAAAATGTAGTTGGGTATCTTGGGGAAAAACTGCTTTAAACTCTTCGGGGATAATTGTACAAGTAGAAGCCACTAACTCTGACTCTAATCAGCCACATCATCATCAACTTAGGGACTATTTTCCAAGTGCAAAGTGAGAAAAAGAGGGCTCATCACAGTTAGTGTTCAGGTTGAAGTAATGGAAATAACATAATTTTTCCTACAAGACTTCACTTATTTTGGTGGGTTAAAGTAGGAAAAACCCAAGTAAATTTTTTGCATGTACCTAAATTAAGTGGGACATAGTATATTACTCTCTTTTTAACTGGGAAGTTGTAGATTATGTCTTTTTATACTCTAACTTGGGAAAATGATCTGCTGTCAGTCGTTTTCTTTCCCCTCCCCATCTTTTGCCCTAACAATTACATAATTTTTATTTAAAGAGACATACTTGAGCTTGCATTTCTAAATCCTTCAAAATTATCTGAACTAATTCATACTTCTGGAAGCCTCCTCTATCTTTCTCAAGGGAATATTTTGTCACTACCATTTTAACCCATATGATATTGGATATCTTCCTGCCTAATTCAGTGCAAGATATACATTAGACTCATCCAGATATCTCAACACTTGTACCACCATGAAATCCTATCTTCATAAAAATCATGATTTTAGTATATCTGGGGAGGTGGCATCTGTCATTTTTGAATGACCCTAAGTGATACTTACATGCAATCATGTTTTAAGTCAATATGCCTCTCAGGAGATGAACGAATTGACAAAATGTGATAAATATATCCACTGTGGAATTCTATGCTTGCAATTCATATGGACATGGAAAAATCCTACTAAGTAAAATAAACAAGACACAAAGAAAGAGATTTCATGGTTTCCCTAATTTGCAACAAGTAGGAAATATCTAGGATAGTCCTAGTTAGATGAGCAGAATGGCTCAGTAGCTATGTATAAGATGATGATGAACAAAATGAACTCCTACATATGGAAACAAAGGTTTTCTTCGTGGTTGTTGTTTTTAATGTACTCTGTGATTCTTTTTTCTTTTGTGTTTTCCCCTATGGCTTGTCCCCTGCTGTATTTGATTTCAGTATCATGTGTTATTGTATATATGTTTATCTTAATTAGGGAAGGGAAGAGGAACAACAACATGGCGTGACAAAGGACAAAGTATAAACCAATGTAATTGCAATGCTCACAAGACAACATAATGGAAATTTACATTACAACTTGTGAAGGGTATTGGGGTGATGGAAAACTGTTAGAAAAGTGAGGTAGTGGATAAAAAGTTCTACATGTTATGTATTCACCATCTTACAATTACGGCAACCTCTTCTATATATTACCTTGATAATAAAATTAAATAAAAAAAACTTACATAAAATATAATTTCACTGTATTGGTATAGTAAATACCATTCTATTCCCCCTTTCTTTATCAGAGGGTCATCAACTTGAATGTTATCAAACTATACAATATCTTCACAATATATTTGCCTTTATGTTGAAAAAACCATTACCTCATACTAAAAGAGAAAAGTTTAATTCTATGGAAACTCCTAACTTTTAAAACTGAATAATTGTTACGACAACAGAATATATGTATTCTTCAAAATTCAGATGACTACTAACTAATCATTTTCAAATTCTGATCATGCCATGCCAGAGACATTTAAAACAGTATCTGTTTGCATTTTAATTAATTCTGCAATAGATGAAATTTCCAATGTGATGTTACATATGTAAAAGTGAATAGAAAAAATAGCCACATTCTGGTAGAAGATAAAACTATGACCTATCTATAATAATTAATTCCTGAAGAGTAAACATTTGTTCATCAGAATAAACTATTATTTCTATGAGAATCAATCCCAAGTTTTTATCCTAGCCCAACAGTTTACAACTTGTAAGGTGCACCTTAAAATTGCCTAAATTCACATCATGACTAGCTTATCACTATTATGAAATAAATACTACACGTCTGCTGTGATGCCCTCCCAATTGTGCAAAGAACACTACACTAAACTTTTCTGCATCATTTTCCCTCCAGTGGTTTTCTTGAGATCAGAACACTTGCAAATAGTATTATATTATTACTTTATATTAATTTTATTATGTATTATTTTTATCTATCATAGATATTCAGGAGATCAGAATATCTGAATATTAAGATCTGAAGATTATGGATCAAACCCACCTAGGTAGCAAGATTCCTTAGATTCTTATTTCCAATAAACTCATAAGGAATAGCCAGACACAAGTGGCACTGAGGTTCAAGTGGTAGAGCAGTAGTCTTGAGCAAAAACAGGCTCAGGGACATTGCCCGGACCTAGAGGTCAAGCCCTAGCATAAACTAAACAACAAAAACAAAATATAAACAAGCATTAAATGTAGCTTTTTTTCCCTCATTGTATGAGTAATTAAGAGGTATGTAAGGAAATTTCTTCCTGTGTTATGTATAGGTAGAAGAAAAAGATGTCATACAATTACTCTCTTCATACAATGTTACACCAAAGCCTCAAAAAATTGCTCTTTTTCTAAATTTATATATTAATAGCATCCATTTGTTGGCAACTTTGTCTAGATTATTCAGATTATCATGTTATACATGAACTGTTGGAATTATGTATTAACTAATTTGTAATTATACCTCACTTGAAAGAATATTCTAGGCAATTAGAATGCCAGCATCATTTGTGAATTTCTAAATTAAATCTTCTACTTGAAAACATTTTTGTAGTATCCTAGAGAATATGAAATTACAAACAAAAAGCAATTATTTCAAATCTAAATTCTAATTTAGGCAGGTCTCCAAAGTCCTACATTAGATGAACTTTGCTATTTCTCCAGGCTTAAGCTTTTGTAATCCTTCATCATTTCTTTAGAATCCAACAGAATGGTGCTTACTTTTTCAAATTTTTGATTGGGAATCATGAGCTATTTTGCATCTAGCAATGTTCTGTAATGAAGAGAGCATGTAAAACAGAAGTGAGGATGATATATGAGTTGCATTTCACTAGGAAACTTGACTTATCAAAACATAGTGAAAAAATTAGCCCAAACTTCCAACTGGGTATTCCTTTCTTATTGTTTGGCTTGTTTTATTGAGACAAATTATACTACCTGGTCCAGGGAAGGTATCGCTATGTAATTCCACTCTCTAATCTCCTATCTTAGTCTGAGTGCTAGAATTCTAGGCTTGTATCACATTGCCCTGCCATAGTTTGTTGGTTTATTTAATCTAGAAACAGGCTAGCAATTCTGAACTTCTCCGATGATCTTATCCACTAAACTGACTGGTTTGACTGTTTATGTACAATTTTCAAAGATGTTCTAACATTTGACACAGGATATGAACATTTTCAGATGCACCTGCAGGGTTCTCTGACTCATTCCTCCATGGATCTGATCCCTTTAATAATGATTACTAGACTTTCTTAATATCTCTGGTCCCTATATTTGTAATATTCTCAAGCTTTTTGGGGGAAAGTTCACTTGAGGACTTTCTAATATTTAAAATTATCACTTGTTGTAGTCTTACTCAGGACATATTTACTGTTATTTTCCAACTTTTTCTACACATTCTGAGAGTTGTTTTATATGTGTGTTTACACATATAAGTGCCTCTGTGTATGTGCATGCTTGCGTGTATGTATGCCAAAACCTCAAGCTCTTATTCAGCAGTCTTGCTCATACCTAGTATTCCATCACTTCAGCCATTCTTACAATGCAGGTTTAGGCTGGTTAATTATAGATATTGTGGCAAATACTTTTTTTCCCAGGCTGGATGCAAACTGAACTTCCCAGAATCCTTTACATTCTTAGGTTTTATCTTTCCAGGAGTATCATTTTTTAAACTTTAAACAGTTTTGTGAGTGTAAAGTCTAACCTGTAGCCCAGATTTTTAACTTAAGAATTCATACAAAAATAGATTAAAATACACATTACATACATTGAGTGTACACTGCTAGATATGTGATCTTAAGCCAGATGACAGTGGCTCACACCTATAATCCTAGCTACTCAGGAGGCTGAGATCTGAGGATTGCAGTTCAAATCAAGCACAAGTAGGAAAGTTTCTGAAGCACTTATCCCCAATTAACAACCAGAAAACTGGAAGTGGCACTGTGGATCAAGCGGTAGACTGCTAGCCTTAAGGTGAAGAGTAGAGGAAGTGTGCCCAGGCCCAGACTTCAAGCCCCACAAATACCAAAGGAAAAGAAAAGTAAAGAAGTAAAAGATATGTGAACTTAGCCAACAGTTCATTGCTAGTATAATTCCTGCTCTCTCCACATGGCTTTCTTTTTCCAGTTAAGTCCATGCTCTTATATATGACTTGCTTTGAAACTAGAATTATTCTTCCATTCTAGTTTTTACAAATTTGCATGATTAGTTGCCATGATTTAGAGATAGAAGAAGAAACAGAGTGGCCTCATCCTTCATGTTCCACTGAGTAGTAATGCTTTCTCTACATCACTCCCATAGATATACATACTGGCCTTGGCTTTATTGTTTCAAATTTGTCCTATTTGCAGAGTCTTCTATACTGTATTGAACAACCATACTTAAACACAGAACTTCTTTTTCTCCTATTATTCATATTGTTTCTCCTACTGTTAACTTATGTACACTTGTGAAAAAATGTACAACACACACACATATTTCTGAGAACCTTCTTCTCACTTAAAATTGGTCTTAATTTATAGAGCACTTAGGAAATTTGAACTTAATGAACTCCAGGATAACGGTTTTTCATGTTTTTTATTGGAAAAATGTTGTTCAGAAGGTTTAGAGTTATATCTGTAAGTTAATTAGTACATAATCTATTAAGCATTGTTACCTCTTCTTTTGTTTTTCCCATCTTCCCTTTCCTCCTCACCGCCCCAAATCCCCCCTCTCCTCCCCAAGTTATAAAGTTCATTTTCTACATAGTGTCTTGTAGAACTCATTGTTACAATGGGTCATACTGTACCCTTGTTTCAGCATTTTATTATTTCCCTTCCCTACCCACATTAGAAAAAGGTATATGCAAGATGCAGATCACCGACATCAAATACAGTAAAAACAAAGTTTATACCATGATGGTAGAAAATAGAAGAGAAAAAAAATCACATAGTACCTGTTAGGTAACAATAAAGAAAAATCAAGTTGTGTCCTATCTTGGAGTCCCTTTCACTTACCATCATTTTATATGGCTATATGTACATGTATAATGTTTTATAAGTGATTTAAATTCCGTATTTTGTCATGACTAAGTTGTTTCTGAAGCGCTTTATCTCATGTACAAAGATGTACTTGTGCTATTTCAATGAAGCCACAAAATGTTCATTTTACCTGGAGCAGCACCATAGATTGTTACTTGAAGTAACTGGAAGGAACTGTTACTGGAAGTGGAAACTGATTCCAAGAGAGGAATTGAACATAGAGAAATGACAAGTTCAACTTAATTTGTGCGCTCACTTTACTGTACAAGAAAAGAATTCAAGGCTTGAAGGAAACTCTGTCCCTGACGTTTTCGAGTGTGTTCTTTACTCACATAAAACTTGTCTGTAAATTTCTAGTTGAGAGTATTACAAAAGGAAACAATATGCCATTTGAAGGCTAACATAGATTAAAAGGAAATAACCTTGTTTTAAAAGTGTTCTACTGCAAAGAAACAAAGACATGTAGGTTAAAAGGTAACATGCCTAGATATTTCACTCCTGACATGATTGTCTTGTTGCAGAAGTCAGTTATCCATTACTTTAATCTGGTCCTGAGTTCACCATAGCAATAAGGATTCCAAAAAGCACGATCCAGTGAGTATGATCAGCAAAAGGAGCCTCTTTTCAAACTAGTGCTTTAAGGATGGTCCAAAATAAATATGTGGACGTTTTTTGCTTGCTTGTTTGTTTAGTTTGTGCTGGTTCTGGGGCTTGAACTCAAGTCTGGCCCCTGTCCCTGAACAGTTGTCTTTCCTGCCCTACTGCCACCACGGCTAGTACTCTACTGCTTGAGCCAAAACTCCACTTCTGGTTTTTTGGTGTTTAATTAAAGATAAGAGTTTGACAGACTCTTCTGCCTGTTGGCTTTGAGACTGTAATAAATCCAAGTGAGATCAACTGTATGGATTTCTCTTTTGAACCAATACATGTTAGATGAAGTTTATTATAAAGCTAGTATTCGACAAATTTTTAAAAGAAGAGAATATGTTCAGCAAAGCAACCATAACTTAACTCAGCAAAAGTAGGTGCCCTGAATTATTATGGAATTATGTTCTCTGCTTGGGAAGATTAGTATTGACTTCATCGTGCCTTTTGAGGAACTTTTTCTGTTGGTCATGGGGCTTGAACTCTGATCCTGGGCGCTGTCCCTCAGCATTTCAGCTCAAGTTGAGGGCTCTACCACTTTAGTTACAGCACCACTTCCAGATTTCTGGTGGTAATTGAAGATAAGATTTTCATGGATTTTCCTGACCAGGGTGGCTTTGAACGACCATCCTCTGGTTTCAACCTCCTGAGTAGCTAGAATTACAAGTGTGAGTCACCAGCACCCAGCTCATATTTGCATTTATGTACACTTAATGACACTATGTTGACAAAGAATGGAAATTTTAATCAAATGGTGTGACATTGCAGCTTTTCAATAAAATGGAGGTAGCAATAATTATGTCCTCTTTTTCCATGTTCTTACATTAATGACTCATGACCTATGGGACTCTTACATTAGCATCCTCTGTTGTCTGCATATGTGGACTTAGTATCAGAAATTGTTCATAGAGAAATAGAGAAAGACAGATTTGTAGAAAGCAAAGGAGATCAAGTTTGAAAGAGCAGCATAGAAGTATATACAACTTATCACACAGATTACGAACTAGCCTAAGTTATTTGGTTATTTATAATCAAAAATGGTTCTCTAGAACAGTTTATGGTATAACTTAGTTATTATTAGCATTTATTCCTTCCATCTGGAGTTATTCCTTCTGTCAAAACTACCAATTAACCTCTGCCTTTTTGGTGTCTTAACTTACCAAAAAGATTTCCAAATTCCACTTATACTACCCTTCTGATTGTGATTAGCAGTGGCCACTCAAGAGCCTGGAATCTTTAAATTTTCAGGATTAATCTTCACTGATATCTAAGCACATTCTTGGTATTAATTGCCATGACCTATTAACAAAACGTTTTTTTTTTGTTCAACACAGTATTCTAATATAGGTAAAGTACATGAATTAAGGACTATTGATAGGTATCAGTTGGAAGGAGCAATTATATATTCCAAGTATGGGTTCTTTATTTTGCATTTCCTAGCTAAATGACTCTTTTGACAGTCCTGGGGCTTGAACTCAGGGCCAGGGAACTGTCCCTGAGCTTCTTTTTTTTTTTTAATCGAGGCTAGCATTATACCACTTGAGGCAAAACACCACTTCCACTGTTTCTTTTTCTATTTATGTGGTTTCATGCATGCTAAACAATAACTGTTCCATGAAACCACATACCCAGAGCCCTAAATGACTTTCTTTTTTTTATATTAATAAGTTTTTTGTGTGAAAATACAGTACAGAGGGGTTATAATTACATGAGCAAGGTAATGAGTACATTTCTTATCAAACATTTTTGCCTTCTCCTTTGTTTCCCCTTACCATCCCTGCCCTCCGATTCCCCCCCATCCACCGCCAAAGTTGTAAAGTTGTTTTTTCAACATAATGTCTTGTTGCAATAAGAATTTCTTTAGATGACATTACTTTTTTATTCGGTTAATATGTATTACAATTTTGGCCAAGTGGTAGAAAAGGAAGTGGAAAACAATACTAAGTCCAGTAAGGCTGACATTCTGATCACATCACTAAGGAAGTAGTGTTAAGACCTTCAGGACTCTTAGGGCTGTTGTATGTGACATTATTATGTAAAACACTATTAACTGTGATCCCAGACATCCATAACATTCTGCTTCCACTTTCCAGGTCAAGAACCAAATATGTACGCCTTTTTATTGATTGGGTGTGTTTCCTAGGAAGGAAGAAAGAGGATGTAGTAAGTGATGGTGGAAAAAGATGTATATTGGGTCCCTGTCCACATTTTTTGCATTTTTAAAAAGTGCTACTGATGAACTCCCACTTACATCTAATTGACTTGCTGTTTGCACAAGATGCAGATAAATGAAGACATTTATTCTGGTGGATAGTCACATATATTTAACAAAATCCATTTCTGGAAAAATAAGATACTAGGTAAGAAATTACAAATTATTGTCTATAAAATGATTTCTTTTCTTGGAGAACAAAAGGTAGTATTGAAGTGATTACTCCAACTTTCTTTGAAATTTTATGCTGTTTCAGTATCAAAATGTTCTCTAATTTCTGTAACATCCAAACATAAAAGACATGATTTGAAGATCTCAGTCGTTTTAGAAAATAAGGAACGTAATAGCATCCTTCCTGCAGAGATATGTGATGGCAAGTATGATTGTATTATGGTTCTCTTTTTTCCCTCTTTATCTCAAGTGTTGCATATCTTGGCATATTACTCTATGTCCCGAATCACCTTCCTGTAGGTGAGATTTACCTCCACTCTGAAGTGTCAAGATTGGTCATGTGACTTACTTGAGCTTACAAAAATGAACCAGAAGTCGTGAAAGGTTATTTCTAGGGGAAGATTTCTATCTCATTATCTGTGTCTTTTTCTCCTTAGCTATAAAAATAGCATATTTACAGAGGGAGTCTTCTTTCAACTTATGTGTTGGAAGAGTGTAGCATGTGAAATTGAGGCAAAACTCAAATACAGCCTCATACATATAACACAGGCAGAACTAAGCTAATATTAGAATATATTAAGATGCTAGTTTCTTACCATTCTTTTATATATATGTATATATATATATATATATATATATATATATATATATATATATATATATATATATGATAGTTGGCTATAGCACACCAGAATTCAACAAATCCTAAACAAGAACTAAACAAATTGATAACATTTCCTATTGGAAGATATTATGTTTTTTTTTCAGGTAAAGGGTAGGTTTATTCAGTAGACCTGCTGGGACCAGGCAAGGTTGGCACTCCACGTGGCTGGGAAAGGCCTGGGAAAGAGCGAGAGCTGGGAAAGAGAGGAAAGAGAGAGGAAAAAGAGATAAAAGAGCAGAGAGAGAGAGCATGTCTGCGAAAAGTGGGAAAGAGAGAGAACTAGAAAAGAGAAGGGAGCTAGAACAAAGAGAGGAAAGAGCTAGAAAAGAGCAGAGAGAACAGAGAGAGCAGAAAAGAGCAGAGAAAGCAGAGATTGTGCAGAGAGAGAGCAGAGAGCAGAGAGAGCTAGGAAAGAGCAGAGAGAGAGCGTCTGGGCCTGAACTAGGCCTTATGTGTTGAAAAAGGTATGGCCACATCAAATTCAGATGTGACCTCTTCCAGGTGTCCAAGTTGCCTAGGTAACGCAGGTACTACATGGAGCATTCCAGCTGGCACCAGGCCATTTTGGTACTTAATGCGATGGGGAAAGGCCAGGGAAAGAGAGCTGGGAGAGCTGGGAAAGAGAGAGAGCTGGGTAAGAGAGAGAGAAGAGCTAGAAAATAACAGAGAGAGAGCAGAGAACAGAAAGAGCTAGAAAAGAGCATAGAGAGCAAAGAAAGGTAGAGCAGAGAGAGAGAGCAGAGAGAGCTAGAAAAGAGCAGAGAGCAATATTACAATTTTTATTAATAAGCATTCTCCATGTGATCACTTGTGGGGTTATCTATTTCTATAGATGTGTTTAATCACTCTAGAGCACTGGATCTAATATCCACAATCATTATCCAGATCTTGTGATTGAGATGAGGAAGAAAAAAATATCTAGATTTCTCCTTCTCTTTTCCTCTTCTCCTTTTTCTATTGTGGATTCTCATCTTTTCTCCAAATTCTCCCATTAATTAAGGAAGAATGACACATTGTGGATATGAAGCAAAAGGCTTCAAAGCCAGAATTTTATTCTTTCAGTAAATCAGAGTGGCTCAAGCAAGAATAAAAACATGATTTTTTTTTCCCTTTCTGGATTTCACCATAGACTCTGAACATGACTCTAAATAGCTAGTGAACCACTTGCCTTGGCTAACTTTTTAAAAATAATGTTTTTTTTTTAAAAAAAGATAATTAAAAAAATTAAAAATAATTTTAAAATAAATAGTAATTTGTTGTTTGCTTTTGGGAGGCATGAAATAAGACTGCATTAACATTGTGTGAGTTGAGAGGCTTAATTTTATCAGAATCCAAACATAATGAAAATTAGATGATTTTAAGATAAATAGCCTGTAGATACATTTTTACCTTGACATACCCACAGAGACATATTTTTTTCTTCTTTTCCTCTGCATGATGATTCAACTTCAATAAGCAGTTAATGTAATTCAAATGGATGTGTTTCTTCCCGAAATAGAATAGACCCAAAAAAGTTAGAAAAAGAGAACCAGTATTGGGTAATACATTTTTAAAAATAGCAGTCAAATGAATATTAACCATAATTCCAAAATAATAACAATCAAATGCTCTTGAAAAGAGAAGATTGTAAGCAGAATATACAAAAAGTGATAGTTCCACAACTACTTCAGGAGCTGCTCTCTGGCATTTAGGATTTCTAGTACATGACAAGGTTTTAATGATGATTAGTTGCTTTCAGGGACTAATTTTTTTCTAGTTATATTTCATTGAAGAAATATGTTGTTCAAAATTAATGAAAGGATAACAGTTTATATTAGAAAGAATGCTATACACTCATTTCACATAGCAAAATACTTTTGAATAATATCTGTCTTCCCCAAAAAACTAATCCCTCAAATGTACATTTGCATTATATGTATATAAGTTTGTAAAATAATCACCTTTCATAATCCAATGAACACAAATATGAAGAATTATCAGATAGAGGAAATATATTCAAATGGGTACTTTAAAGTCCCAGGTGTAGTTTGAAAGGACATGATGAGGTTTCAACCATCAGAGACATGTAAAGATGCTACATTAGAAAATAAAGAAAACAACAACAACCCAGATTCTGAATTTCTGGAAAGCAGAAGAGCAAGTAAATGCTTTTTCCACTAGAATCATTTGAAAAATATTTTAGCTCTGTAGGTGGCTCGATTTTAATCTAGTGAGACTTCTTTTAAATTTCTGTCCTTTAGAACTGCAAAATGATAAATACGGATTATTCAAGCCAACTAACGTGTAGAAATATTTTACAGCAGATTTAGATTAGTAAACTAATTCAACTACAGCCTTTTCCTGATGCAACTACAGGGACACCACATTTCCTAGTTTTTGAGAATATGAGAAAATGTTGCCACTGGCTTTGTACACATGTATGATGTAAATACTACTTACGGGCCTTACATAAAGAAAACTTGAAATTCTAAATAATATTTAAATAAGAGATTTCCTATCTTTATTTTCACATTTGGGGATCACTAAATACCAAAATTATGTAGAAGGCTAGGGTAAGAATATGGAAGTGAAATCTGTCTCCTAATATTATAAAGATAATTTATGTCATTTTGAGTTACAGTTTTTAAAGTAATAAAAAAAATAAGGTAAAACAGATACAAAAACTCAATTTTCTATCCCTCCTAACTTTCCAACAGTAATTAGAGAATCCAGTAAATGTACAGCCATCCCAGGATGGTATAGGATGGTACAGGATCACTAGATGGTCAAAAAGAAGATAACAAAAATGGTTCCCCTGGAACAATTTGAAACAAAATGTACATCTACAGATTGTGATATAGCTAGAAAATTGTTTCCACTATTCTAAGTCTTTGATATTTTAGGTTTGTTTGCACAGCATCTTTCCACTCTTAAGAAATGACCCTTTATTAACACTCAAGTGTTTGTAGCTTATAACCCAGAAACAAACAATGCTTCTAAATGTAAAGAAGAATGATATTAAGAGTAATCAAGGCTACTTCCATAGCTATAGCTGATAAATAATAATGATATTGGGGAATAGTCCAATAATCTTGAACTTTTTCATAACTTTACTCTTCTCCAACACAAGAAGTCCTAATCAAAATATGATAAACATTAATAGAGGATTTTTATATTTTTATTGTTCACTCCAAAGCAAATACACTTTCCTCTTTGCAAGCCTGACTTTGAAAGAGTCAGACCCTCAAAACTATTTTATAGACAAAAGTTTACTTCTTTGACTTAGGTGTTTTCCTGCCTTTGGGTGTTGCTCTCCATTATTTTGGCAACTGCATAGGAAAACAAGATAAATCCATTATGATTGTGTTGAATTGTTCAAAGTCAAGCTGTCTTCAAAGTTTTCTGTTCCCTTCTTCACTGCTAATTAAAGTTTAATTATTGCTCTTTAAATGCAACAAAACGTGATACTTTTACGTACATTCTCATTGAAATTGATGATAACAAGAGTGTCTGTGATTGCTTTTTTAATAGTTTTCAAGTATTTTCCTTGGCTATTTTCATTATTGCCTTTGTTCCGGTCTTCTAATCAGGAACAGAGGGTTACCAAAAAATATCTTCCTAAGATATAGGATGTTATGTAGAAAAAAATAGATGTATAATTAAAGATTTTCATCTCCTTAAAGACTGAAAAGCTCAGAAGACATTTTGCTATTACTGGCATTATTAATTAATTAATTAAATAATTAATATGATTTGAATGTTTTGGTTCTTAAACTAAGTGAAATACATGTGAAATGTTACTTGTTCTAGCAATGATTATGGCTTATAGTTTTCTTCTCCAATGAGTTGAAATCTCTGACTATTTTGGAGGGCATATTGATTTTAGGGTAGGAGGCTTAATTATAGAAATCCAAGGGAGATTCCTAAAACAGTATTGCCTTTCACTTATCACTTAATTATACTTAAAGTATATAAGTATAGAAATATACAAATATGAATTGAGTAACAAATGTGTGATTTACAAATTTGACTCAATAACAACTAATCCAGAAAGCAATTCTTTATATTTATATAAACTATTATACTTAGTAAGGATTTAAAAATTGTTAGAATATATTTTTAACATTTATTTCAAAATATTTGTTTATTTGTAACTATTTTTAATTTTTGTTGGTAGTGGGGATTGAAATCTGGGCCCGGACATTGTCCCTCAGCTCTTCAGCTCAAGACTAGTGCTCTACCACTTGAGCCACTACCAGTTTTCTGGTGGCCCATTGGAAATAAGAGTCTCACGGACTTTCCTGCCTAAGCTGGCTTTGAACAATGAGTCTCAGCTCTCAGCCTTCTTAGTAGCTAGGGTTATAGCATGAGCCACTGACTCCTAGCTACACAATTATTTTTTACATAGCTTTGAAATATTGCTTGATAATCCCATTCATTTATATGTTGTGTAATAATAAAGCTACATCATATCCATTAATTTCTGCATGTAACATTTCTTTTTAGAGAGCTCAAAAACTTATCTTCTGGCTAGGATGAAATATCTATTCTTAACTATAATCACTTTTCTTCTTGTGGTATACAGTTAATATATTTAGTTTTAGTCCTGGAAGTCTGCTAATTAAAGTTACATAAAACATGAATTGTAAAGTGAAAGAAATTCATGGTTCCATTACTTGTTTTAAGAAAACAATTATGCCTTTTGTTTCCAATTATATTTCGGTGGGAATGTGTAATATTCATTGATTTAATTGTTAAAATTTATTACCGTTACATTATATCAAGTTGATTCAAACTTGTTTGGTCCTGGGGCTTGAACTCAGAGTCCCTGAGATTTGTTGCAATTTTTTAACAATTTACCATTTCAGTCATGCCTCACTTCTGGCTTTTTTGCTGATTAATCAGAGATAAGATTATCAGGGAGTTTATTTTGTGGGCTGCCTTCAAACAGCAAAACTCAAGTCACAGCCTCCCAAGTAGCTAGGAGGAGATACATGAGCCACCTGCTCACCACTTGTATATGAACTTTCATAGGCTAAATTGTTTTACACTTTCCATGAGTTCAACTCTTTCATTTTCCTTTCCTATAATTTTAATGCCAAATCTCAAAATTGTCAAAACATCTTCCGTTGCTGTAAATTCCCATCTCTCTTTTTGTTTTATATGCCACGTTTTAATCCTGCTTGAAGTTAACATTTGAATAAATTGTTATGTTTAAGTCAATGTTCACTTTTTAATTTTCCCAAATACTGCCTAATGTATCACCGCTTATTAAACAGAACATCATTCCACAAATGTTTGGTTTTACCCCTTATTAAATATTCCTTGATAATATTTATGTGGATCTAATCTGGTGCCCTACAGACCCATTGAGCTGGATAATCTTTCCTCTACAAATATAACAATTTTACACTAATAGCTTTAATATTGGACAGAGAAATATATTCCAGATTATTTTTCTTTGTCAATGACTCAAAGAGTGCTAGTCAGGTGTTCTTAGAAATTGTCATAAGCATAAATAAAACTGTGAAGCTGAGTGCTGTTGGCTTATGCTTGTAATCCTAGCTGCATAGGAGGCTGAGATCTGAAGATTGTGGTTGAAATTTAGCTGGAATGGGAATGTCTGTAAGACTGTTATGTCCTATTAACCACCAGAAAACCAGAAGTGGCACAGTTGCTCAATGAGTAGAGCATTAACTTTGAAATGAGTAGCAGAAGGACAGCGCCAGGACCAGATTTCAAGCCCCATAAATGACCAAAAAAGGGGAAGAGACAATTTATATCTTTTCTCAATTGTATCCTCCAATCGACAAAAATTATGTCTCCATTTATTTAGATGCTTGCTTTTATATTCAGCATTGTATAATTTTCAATGATGGTGAGTAAATAGCACTTTAATACATTTTGACAATGTGTGAAGGTAACATAAAGAAATTCAAAGAAAACAGTTGAAATATAAAGGGCAATGGAAATGGAGAAAGCCAGAAACGGGTTAATTAGGGCCTTCATCAATATGTGAGAATGTAAGATATTGCAATAAGATATCTTCATATAATTAATATGCACCAATTAATAACTATCTTCCAAAGGCTTTTTTATTCAAGTATGACATAAAGGATAAATACACATTCTGTGGTGAAATGAAAGGAAGATAGATGAGAAAATGCATACTTATAAAGATTGTGTAAATAAAGTAAGAAATTCAGTCAACATTCTGAGGGCTCATGGCTCATTGGACTCGAAAGTTGCTGGTATCTAAAATAATTCTAAAATGTTAGACTTGATCCTATCTTTAAAACTGCTTAATACTATTGCTTTTTGAATCAGTATTCTTTTCCTTGTTGCTGGTTGTGGTGGTGGTTCTGGGCCTTGAACCCTGGGCCTGGGCTCTGTCCCTCAGCTCTTCCACTCAAGGCTAGAACTCTACCACTTGAGCCATAGTATCACCTCCGGTTTCTGGTGGTTTATTGGAGATAAAAGTCTCATGGACTTTTCCTGCACAGGATGGCTTTGAACCATGATGCTCAGATCTCAGCCTCCTGAGTGCCTAATATTACAGGCATGAGCCATTAACTTACAGACAAATAAAAATTATAATATATGTATCTGTATATATACATGTATGTACACATCTTTATATTCTTATATATGTATACATATATAGGTATTTGAATATATAAACATATAAGTATGACTATATGCATATGTACATATAGTGTGTACACATATTTATTTATTTACATAAACTTGAATCAGAAATATATTAAGAGCATATTAATGCCAATGAAATACTTTAACCATCCTGAATAAGTTATCCAAAAATCCAAATACATATCTCTATAGTAATATAATAACAATCAAGGAACATATGGAAAGATCATAACATACCTAGACATATAGAGATTAGTGGAAATAGAAAGAATAAGATAGCCCTGCACAACCATTATGTAGAAATTGCAATCCTTATACATTGGTGCTTGGCACTTAAAATGGTATAGTCAGTTTCTTAAATATACTGGAAATCTTTAAGACATTACACATAGAATTATCTCTATGATCCAGTATTTTGAATTATAATTTTATATACAAAATAGGTTACAACATATGTCCAATGAGACACATGTACAAGAATATACATAGCAAAACCCTTCATAATATCATATAATAAGACATGGAAATGCTCATTGAGGATGTTATTCCAATATACACAAGCATACAAAAAATATGCTCTATCCATGAGAAAAATTTACAGGGACTTACTTTGGAAACAGTGATATTACATGGGAGAAATGGATAAAATAGACTACATTTTCTAATTATATGAGGTTTTTAAAATTGGCACATCTGTAGAGGTAGAATATGAAATATTAGCTGCTCAAAGGGAGAGTAGGTTGAAATGATGACAGGAAATGACTATTAATAAATATTTGAGTTTTTTGAGAGTGTAGTAATGATAAAATGTTCCTGAACTGAAGGTGATGTTCTTACTCAACTCTTTAACATTCTAAGAATCATTGGACTTTATCGAAGAATCACAGATTGCATTTGCATTAACCTTAGGAAATTTTTTAGAATAGTAGTGGGTTAATCTGAGTGATAATTTAGAATTTAAAATCACAGAATTCTATAATGCACAACTTTAGTACACTGATGAATAAGACTATCAAGAAAATATGATCTGTGATATGTCCTCTGAGTGCCTATATATGACATTAAGAGTCTGAGTATTCTACAAATTCATGTAAATTGAGCTATGAGATAGGATTGAGAAGGATGAGGGATATTGATCATAAGATGCATTGTATTGGCCATGGAATGTGGCTTAGTGGTAGATGCTTGACTTGCATGTGTGAAGCCCTGGGTTTGATTTCTCAGTACTACATAAACAAAAAAGCAGGAATTGGCACTATCACACAAGTCATAGAGTACTACCATGAGGAAAAAAACCTCAAGGACGTTGCCAAGGCGTGAATTCAAGCCCCAGGACTAGGCAAAAAAAAAAAAAAAGGTGCATTTTATTAAGCCAGGCACTAGCGGCTCACGGCTGTAATCCTAGATAATCAGGAGGCAGAAAATTGAGGTTTGAAGCCAGCCCAGGTAAGAAATTCTGTGATATTCTTATTTCCAATTAAATCTCAGAAAAATCAGAAAGTGCTGCTGTGCCTCAAGTGATAGAGTTCTAGCATTCATCCAAAGGAGATCGGGGACAGCCCCCAGACCCAGAGTTCAAACCTCAGGAGAGGAAAAAGAAAAAAAAACTCACTATACACTGTTAATATACTGCTTTGTCAAACAGCAAGTTCCACACAACTACTTAAAGTTAGTTAAAAATATGATAAAATACAAGTCATTTTGGGAACCAGACAAAGATGGTATACAGGGAACAAAGTATATATTATATCATGCAGTTTGAGTTGAAATTTGTTCTATAGTCTTCTTAAATCATTTATGAAATTGACAATACTGACCTATAATTGACCTATAATTGACCTATAATTATAGGTCAATTTCCTTGAGGAACACATTGTACGCTGCTGTCTTTTATACGAAATCATAGAGGTGATATTTTGCCTTGTATTGAACTATATCTGATATTTTAAAGTAGATTTGTCCTAATATAATATTAATTTAATCAATCATTTCATTAGGGTGACGTTGGTTAGATTTTTTCCAGTAAATCTTATCCCTATAATAAATGAGAGCATGCTGTGACAGTCTTCTATTAATATGAAAAAATACTTTATAAAATTAAAAGGGGGAAAGATTAAACTTGACTTCTGATTTTATACATTTCACATTATGTTTCTTATCCTCAGTGACATGGGTTGGTGGTGGCACAGTACCCCATGTCAGAAATATGTGTTGGAATATGTGTATTCGTGGAAGACAGGAATAGGAGTGGGAGAGGGCGAAGGAGGAAGAGGGAAGAGAGAAGGAGAAGGAAAAGAAGGAGGAGAAGGAGACAGAGAAGAAAAAGAAGGAAGAGGAGGAAAGGACTTTGATCTGAACACCTTTGATCACAAGTTCTCAGCGACCAAATCTCTACAACTATGCCCACATGAAAGGTTTCACCTCTTTATGGCAACTTAGTGAAAGCTAATTATTAATCTCAATCCTTTATGATTTCAGATTCAATTTCTAGAGTGGTGGGTAGATATTTCTATACATTGTGATAACTTCTGTTCCTAAATATTTACTTGAATTAATCAAAGAAGCTATTTGGCATGGAGGTGGTTTGGTTATACCATTGCTGGAGAAACATTTTGAGTGCAAATACATTTTATTTAACAGATAAGGAAGCTTCAGAGATTTCATTTGGTGACTTTCAAAAATGACAATTTCATCTAACTCATAATGACTTTAATTTTTCATAATTTTATGACATTTCTATTCAAGTTTTTGTCATCTATAGTTAGATTCTTTCTTTCTAGTTGACGGAAAAATAAATACTATCACAATCATTTATTTCTTAATTATTCCATAGAGTAGGAATAATATGAACTTCCTACCATTCAAAAATAAGTTATATTCAAGTCTATAGGAATAATTGCATGTAATGGAATATCTTGCTCTATTTCATATGGAGACCGATTCAATTTCTAAAAATCACTGTTGACATAAAATACATGAAATTCAGTGTTTCTCTGAAATGTCTTGGTACCCAAACCTCAGAAATAAATAACTAGTAATTAAGATTTTTATATACTCCAAAAATGTATGAATCTATATTTTATGCCAAAAAAGTTTTGGTTTAAAAGAAGAGAAAATTATGTGACCACAGTAGATAATATTTAATTTAATGAAAAATTACTTCATTCATCCTAACAGAGCCTATTGCTTTTAGCTTACATGAGAAATTTGATTAACGATCCCTTCATCACTTTTGAATATTAGAGTATTTCAATTTGTGCAAAGATTCTGTCATTTAAACCTTTGAGTGTATATTTTTCATAAAAATGAAAACGTTTTTTCACACTGCAGGTTCAGATTCACTAACTAAATAAATATCTAAATATTAATTGGTTAAATTGAGCCTCTAGAATTCAAATAATAACAAATTTATTTTATTCTTACATATATTATATCAGTGCTGAATATGGGTATCTCAAGCTTGTGATCCTCACTACTCCGGAAGCTGGGGTTCAAAGCCAGCCTTGACAACAATGATATCATCTTATAAATATGTTAGAAACAATTACAAGAAAAAAAACATTTGAATACTTATTTTGGGGTCCATTTCACCTAACATCAACTTATCTGACCTTTGCTGCTTGTCTCAGATATGTCCCTCATCCACTTCTTTCATTGTATTTGATGTTGGTACAATTTGTGGAGTGGAAGGGAAAAAACAAATGGTTTAAATAAGGATAAAGGTGGACCCATTAAAACTATGAGGTGTAAACGTCGTTATATTGTAAAATGAACTTTACAACTTTGGCCGGGTGAGGGGCGGAGGGGGGGTAAATGGGAAGGTTTGGGAGGGGGAAACAAAGGAGGAGGCAACAATGCTTGATAAGAAATGTACTCATTACCTTGCTCATGTAATTATAACCCCTCTGTATTTTCACAATAAAAAAAATAAAAATAAAAAAGGCCAGACTTGCCAAGAGTTTGTGAGTCACATCTTAATTAATCACACACACATCAGAACACATGCACACACACACAAAGCCAGAATTGGAGTTGTGGTTCAAATGTTAGAGCAATGTCCTTACTAAGTAAAAAATCAAGGGATAGGTCTGGAGTTCAAATCACAAGAACAACACACATACAATATTATGTATAAATTGTTATTTTAGTTTAAAGAAATAAACAATATCATGGAAAGTAATATTTGTTACATATCCTGAAATTTTGTGAAGTTGTTTTTATTATCATTTGTCTTAAGATATAACTTAGGTTATTAAAATTAATGTTAATATAGTACATTTATAATTACTCATAACATCTTGGAGTATAAGAGTTGGTATTTTTTCTATAGCCATAAGAGATAGTCTGAGTAAAAGAAAGAAAGGAAGAAAGGAAGAAAAAGAATGAAAGAAAGAAGGAAAGAAAAGGAAGGAAGAGAGAAAGAGAGAGAGGAGTAGGGATGAAGGGAAGGAGGGAGGAAGGAAAGAAGAAAAGAAGGAAGGAAGGAAAAAAGGAAGGAATTAAGGAATTAAGGCACAAAGAAATGAAGGAAGGGAGGGAGGAAGGAAGGGACAAAAGCAATTTAATTCATAAAATGTGCTATTTAGCCCAACATAAACTTGTAATTAACCCTTTAGTAAATGCAAGTTTGCAATTTTCATTTCTCTGCATGTTCCCAATGCATGAATGAAACCAACAAATGACGGTTCAGAAATAACCAGGTGAATCTGTTTGCATCTGTAGTAAAAATGTATGCAAATATTTTTCTCATTTTACATACATCATCAAATAATTATTTGCAAACAATTTACATTTAGTTCTAAATATTCTAAAAATTCAAGTAACCAAGAAATGTCAATATATTATATAATGTGAATACTAGTAATTATAATGCTATTAATATTAGTCTTTATGTTATATTAATTGTAACAATTTTATTATGTGTTTTATCAGAGAAATTAGCATACTCTGATTTTGGTTTTTGTGGGAGTCCTAATAGCAGACAGTAATTAAAATGAAAGGAGATCTGTATTTGTTGGCACAAATGAATATTTCTGAAAGCAATTAACTCATTGGAGATTGTTCAAATACATCAGAAGGGCCTTAGAAAGGCTGTACCACGTTAACATAGTTACCTATGATGTGATTCAAGAGCCACTAAACAATCATACTTCATTTTGCCATCACTATAATTATTCCCATTGTAAGAAGAATAGTTCACATAATTTACATGATATAATCTTGTCCTTAAGTTATTATGTTCTATGAAATAATATCCAAATGTACACCACACTGAGTTAAAGAAAAAGTAGCAAAATGTTTTGGACGATGTAACTCCTTCCAGATACATATGTTAAAATTCTATTCTCCTGTCTGGTGACATTAGAATCTACCTTTCAGAGATGACCCTGCAATAATGATTCTGATGAAAGAAGCCCAATATAATAACTCTGCCATGTGAACGCCCAGCAAATAGATTATTATGAATCAGAAAGTAGACCCCCATAAGAAAAAAAATTGCTTTGAATAAACATTTTTTAAATCAATGTTTAAGCTTCTGGAGTATGGATAATATACTCCTGATATTTTTAAGCCACTTATTTTGAAATATTTTAACAGCCCAATGGCTGACAAAACGCAAAGTTTTGATTTAAATATCACAAATTCTGATAAAAAAGATTCATAAGGTTTTATTATTTGAATTTTATTCTCCAAGTCTTCGGGTTTTAAATGGGAATTGAATTGAGGTTCAACTCTCTATTCAACTATCATAATTAATTTTTTGAATATTTTTATTTTCTTTAGTTGTACAAAGCTGTTGCCATTCACTGAAACAGTATATGGATACAGTGCATCTTGATCTATGTCACCCCTTTTAACACTCTCATCCAATCCTTATGTATCTCAATATTATATTATGGAATTTCTTGCCATTTAACAAAGCAGTTTAGGTATACAATGCACCTGGAATTGTGTCACCAATTCAACGTCTTCAACCTCATTTCAAACTACCCTTTGCTTTGTACATTTCAATTCTGGGAAGCATACAATGGATTCTTGCCTGTATTCTATCCATTTCCCCTTCAATTTCCTACCCCTCTCACATTGCCCACCACTATCCTCTCTTTCACTACACATTTACTGGTATTCATTTTGTTGGTTTTCACTTAGCCTTTTAAGAGAATTATAGTATTTTCACTCTCCATGGACTCTGACACTTCAGCTAATTCATTTGTACCTCCTTGCATACCATCCAATGTGTTTACTTTTACATTTATAGACACTCCTATCTACCACAAGTGAGGAAAATCATGCAAACTAAGTTTCTCTGGGTCTGCTTTTTTCACTTAATATTATTTCTAAGTGTTTCATTTTTCCTTTAGAATGGTGCAATGTTATTCTTTCTGATGAATGAACAGAATTCCATTATGTATGTATTTATATGTTTGTATATATATATATATATATATATATATATATATGCATATATGTTTGTATACATACATTTATATACGTACATATATACTTGTAAATTGGGACCAATAAAATTATATATATATATATGTATATATATACATATCAAGAAATATATATGTATATATATATGTATATATATATATGTATATATATATATGTATATGTATATATATATATATATATATATATATATGTATATATATATGTATATATATATATACATATATATTTCTTGATCTCTTTTTACAATGAGAGGCATCTGGGCTGATTCCATATGTTGGCTACAGAAAATAATGCGATAATAAACATGATTATGCTGGTAACTTCAGAGTGGCCTTGTTTCTGCTCTATTGGAAAAATGACCATAAGTGGAATTGCTGGATCATCGGTGGGTAGCTCTCTATTGAGTTCTGTGAGCAATTTCCATACTGTTTTCCAAAGTGATTGAACAAGATTACATTCCCACCAACAGTGTAATAGAGTTTCCTTTGGGCCACATCCCTATCAGTATCTGTGATTGTTCATTTTTTCATAATGACATCTTAAGAAGGGTGAGATGAATCTCAGTGTTGTTTGGATTTGCATTTCTTTTATGCAGAGAGATGCAGCTATTGGTCATTCTTACTTCTTCTAAGAAGTTATCTTTAAGTCTTTATCCCATATATTAATTGAGTTCTTGTTTATTTGAGGGTTTATTTTTGTTGGGTTTAACTTTTTGATCTCTAAATATGGGTTAGTTATGAAAACACTTGTCTAAAGCTTAGCTAATAAAAATCTTCTTCTATTCTGTTCTCTTTCTATATATCCTGCTAACTTTTTCCGTTGCCATGTAGAAACTCTTCAGTATGATGCGAATCTATTGATCCAGAAAGAATGATATTACACCATTCATAAGGAAATGGAAAGACGTGGAACAAACTTATATTAAGTGAAGAAAGACAGACTCAAAGAAACATAGGTTGGAGTTCCCGGAAGATGGCGGAGGAGAAGCTGGAATCTGAACAAGCTCTCGCATAGAAAGCAGTTTTAGAGTTCCAGTGAACAGTCCTAAGCCAGAGAATCACACTAAGTGTGCCATCACAGGACAGAGACTTAGAGAAGAGAGGGGAAGCCAAGGCAAAAAGACACATCTGAGCGCTCACCAGCAGCCGCCGCGGCAGGGGCGGCAGGGTCGCAGCAGAGAATGCAGGGGGCCATAACTGAGCGCTCACATGGAGAGTCCCGGATGAAGGAGCCAGACGCAGCGGGCGAGCGGATTCTACTCAACACCAGCAAGAACCGACAAGGAGCAGACATTTTCATCCTGCAGTGTGAAGACCAGAGACGACCCAGGATCCAAGACTCGGTGTGAGTAGAAGCCTGACATCCTCACTCCTTCTCAGAGATCAGAGGAAGGAAGGCCACCCCTCCCCCCCCAGCACTGGTGATCTCCATCTTGGATACCGACAAAGCTCGGAGGAGCTGCCAAACTGTAATATTTAGGGTTTACCTTCCTATACAGTAGAAATAAATGGCATTTTTACTTGACGAAACTAAAATATAAAACTGTATGCAATAAATAATCACATTACTTTTATCTTTCCATAATTTAACTTGTTTTACTAAATATTTCTAAAATAGTGTAGCTTTTGAAAATCAATAAATGTTGCATTTTCATATATGATTACATATCCTTCCAAGTGTTGTTTAAAATTGATCTACACTGAAATGATTGCTATTGACATCTTTCTGAAGATATTTATACTTTCAGCTGACCTTCCACAAAACTCATACCCAAAATATAACTTTTTAGTTTGTTCATGCAAACATAGGAACATAAACATATGTCTCAAAATGTTAAGTACTTTTATCTGCTGTCATTAATGAAGTATAACTAATAGAATTAAGTATATACCCTGAGGGAAATAAGATACTTCCTTCTAAATACAGACTTGGAGGCACTCACACAATCACACACGCACACATATATATTTACCACTCTGACTCAGGTTAGATTCCTGACATTGGGTGTCAGCAGTGATCTAATAATCAAATTTTCCAGCCCAGACATTAAATGCATTCATAATTCCACACAGACAAAAACACCAGATCATTCAAAATAATGAGAATATTTAACAGAACCAACCAGCGCTGAGCCATCTACTCCCTGATTTCATTCATTCATGTTGATGCATTTTTCATATCATAATTAAAAATATTTTTGTCTCTGATTAGCAGAAAAAATTTGCTATCATATAATAGAAATTGTAGGTAAAATTACTTGTAATCTGTAATAGATCTTATCAAAGACTTCTGTTTCCTTCTTGCAGAGTGTTTCGGGCATTTTGCCATAATGTCTATAATTAAATTACAAATGACATGCCATATACCTTAATTCACTTTTCCTAAAGGTTATGCTATGGAGTTGAATCTGATTTGTTTGCTTATTCTAAATTAAATATTCTCAACAACTTGGAATTATTGTTTATGTTACTCCTAATCCATTTGAAATATCAAATAGAACTGGAAATTCCCCTCGGCAATGATTTGTGAATGTCATTAGTGGTTGTGGAGGGATGAAGGATTTGAATTATCTAGAATGCATTAAAAATGGCACTGTTATTCAAAGGGCGGATCATTTAGTCAGCTTTTAAAGTGTGGTGTTCTTATTTCATCTAAGAAGATAACACTATGATTTCCATCACATTCTTGCCTGCAGAGAAGTAGAATTATTTCCTTTGTACAGTTGATGTCCAGCTGCGACTTTAGTGAAACCTACAAACAACTGCACAAGTTTATCAGCTGCTCTAGATTTTGAAATTTTCTTCCTGTAGCCCATGTGATTTGAGCCCAGATTCATGGGAGAGTCACATAATCCACAGTAACAAAGCACCACAATATACAAAGACCACGTGCAAAATGAGGTTCAATTTTTTCTTTGTTGTTTCCTTTTTTTATTGATTGTCTTTTAAGGAGCTAAGGATGTTTATTTCTCATTATTTTTGATGTGACTTAAAAAAAATTTCCAGATTTTTCAAATAAAATAAAGAGATATAAAAGAGACCTATTTAGTCACAAAATACAGCTAAGCGTTTACGTGATTTTTTTATTCTAATCCTGTTCTCAGTTATCTTCAAATAACTTTGAGATGAGCCTAGCATATGTGTAAATTGACATGTATAAAGCACACAGAATTCTGGAATCTTTGGACTGTGATTTCTATATAACTTCACTTAGAAAAGAAAATTATCACTTGGTTCATGTCTGAAGTAATCTACTTAAAACAAGTTTTATTAATTTTATTAATAGATGTCATAATCTATGGTACTGATGCATTGCATAAGTATTTGATTCCTTAAGTCCACTGAATTAACATTACATTTATTTTACTTTTTACACATGAAATAATGACATTCGTGAGGATAAAACATGCCTGTTTTTAATTTTGGTTGCCAAAAGGGAATTATTAGACATTTGGAACATCTAAATATGAACTTTCAAATTTCACTAGGACTTGAATTGTGTTACAAATTTAATATTAAAATAAAAAGCATTACTAAATAGAAAGCAATATTATTTTATTACACCTTAATCCCTGAATTGACTTCATGATAAAAAACAATTAGATTCATATAACAACATAGACATACTCAAATGAACTATGAGATACAGAAACAGAAAACTTCTTTTTTGTTTTGTGTTTGTAGTTGTTTATAGTTTGTGATAATTCTGTCTTTTTTACCTTATGCCTGGTATATTCATTGTGTGTCTTCAGGAAAGTGAGGCGTGGTCACAGAGCTTTAGGGAAAAGAGTGAAAAATTGCAGCAGTGGAGTTCATTGAACATTGATGAAAGTGAACTATTTAACACATGGGTGGGGACAGAAGGGTGGGACTGGGAACAAGTGAGGGAACTGAAGACATTTCACAAAAGGAAGTGTACTCATTACCTGACCCTTGCAATTAGAATCCATCCATAAATCACCTTAATAATAACAACAGAGAATTTTTAAAGTCAAACAGAATGTTGCTTGTCAGAATTCTAGATTTTTTTGTTCACTGGTTTGAGATTGTTGAGTCTATCTCTGAAAATAGCTACATTGACATTCATTGGGTGAATTTTTGAGCTACTAGTAGATAAAAGTCAATTATGATTGTATGTTTTTTGAGACTGATTCATTTATTTTTTAATCTAATTTGTATTATTTCTGTCTAGTGGTTTTTGGTTTTGTTTTTCCTGTTCTGTCAAAGACTTAGTGGTGCATCATTAGTGCTGATTTAAGATTGTTCTAATTTGTTGATGTACATACTCAAAGCTATAAATATTCCTCTGAGTATTGTCTGTGCTGCTGCTGTGTCCCAGAGGAGGTAGTATTTTGTGTGTTCACTTCCACTGAATTCCATAAACGTTGGAACTTTCCTGTATATCTCTTCAGTGACTCACTGATGATTTAACAATGTGTTATTCAATCTCTGTGGGTTTCAGAATGTTATGTGATGCCTTTTGATGTCGAGATCTAATTTGGTACCATCATGGTCTGACAGGATACAAAGAGTAGTTTTGTTTTTATTTTTGAATTATGAAAGATATTCCTTGTGATATAAGATATGATCTAATTTGGAGAACATTCCTTGAGTGCTGAGTGGAATATATATTGTGACACTGGTAGGTGAAATACTCTGTAGATATCCGTTAGGTATAACTTGTCAATACAATTATTTAGCTGTAAAAAATTTTGCTAAGTTTTCACCTGGATGGCCTGTCAGGATTTGTTCAAGCAACCAACAATTTATTTGGATATATGCATGTTTTTAGGGTAAGTAGTATTTCTCTGATGAATTTCTCTAGGATTCATGACATTGATATTTAGAATTTTTATATCCTTCTGATGGTGAGTTTTCTTTGTCAATATTTAATGTCCTTCTTTGTCTCTTTTTACTTTCATACCACTTTTATTTTCAAGCCATTTTAATCTAATATTTGTATAGCTACTCGCCTGTTTATGAGGTCCATTTTTAATTTGTAAAGATGATTTACAGATGGGTTACAATTACATAAGTCAGATGATGAGCACATTTCTTTTTGAACAGTGTCACCTCTTCACACATATTCCCCCAGTTTTAACTTTCAAACTCCCTCTCGCATAAGTTGTATAGTTCATTTACAATGTAAGGTCTATTGAGTAGCACTGCTGCATTTAAGCCTTTGTCCCACCATTTCTGTATTCCCCCTTGCCCTACCCAAACGTACATTTAAGACCAAAGGTGCAGAAATTTAAAAAAATAGCATCAGAACACTGAAGGAAAAAGCAAAATAATAAAGAAACTCTCATAATCATTTCTTGGAGATCATTTTAATGAACATTATTTTATATGATAATATTCGTACAGCTATTGATCCTTTGTGATCCTCGCCAAAGGGTATCCTCCTTTGATATCACTGCATAAATGTTTGGAATCCCATAAAATTTATCATGTCCAAGTGTAATGTTTTCTCTTTTACCATCCAGTTGCGTTTACTTGTAGAATTAGAGGCAAATTCTACTACAACAAATGAGGGAAATTAGGCAACCTAGGTTTCTTTTTTTTATTATTTTATTTTATTTTATTTGTGAAGATACTGTACAGAGGGGTTACAATTACATGGGCAGGAAAAGGCGTACATTTCTTACCAATCATTGCAGCCTCCTCCTTTTGTTTACCCTTCACATCCCTTTCCAGCCTCCACCCTCCCCCCCAATCCCAATCCTTCTCCTTCCCCCCCTTCCCCCCCCCCCCGCACGGATGTTGTAAAGCTCGTTGTGGACATGACAACTTGTACTTCTCATTGTTGCAACAGGACCACCTGTATCTTTAAACAACTGGTTTTTCCCCATCTCCTCCTCAAGTTATACCGACATCAAATATAGTGAAAGCAGGGGTTACACTGTGGGGGAGGGACATACAAAGCAACAAAGAGATAATCTTATAAATGCATTAGAAACACATGCATGAAAGAATAAAGCATTAAAATACATATCTAAGGGTTCATTTTCCTGACATCACATTATCTAACCTTTTCTGCTTGACTCATAGATATACTAGATAATGCAAATAAGGGAAACCATGGGACCTATGTTTCTTTGGGCCTGGTTTACTTCACTTAATATATTTTTTCCAAGTTTTTCCATTTCCTAACAAATGGGGCAATGTCATTCTTTCTGATGGCGGCATAGAATTCCATTGTGTATATATACCACATTTTCTTGATCCATTCATCTACTGAGGGGCATCTGGATTGGTTCCATATCTTAGCTATGGTAAATAATGCTGCAATAAACATGGATGTGCTGGTAGCTTTAGTGTGGTCTTGGTTGTAAACATTTGGGTAAATGCCCAAAAGTGGGATTTCTGGGTCATAGGGGATTTCTACATGAAGTCTTTTGAGGAACCTCCATACTGCTTTCCAAAGTGGTTGAACAAGTTTACATTCCCACCAACAATGAAGTAAGGTTCCTTTCTGTCCACATCCCCTCCAGCATCTGTTGTTGTTAGAGTTCTTGATTTTTGGCGTTCTAACTGGGGTGAGGTTATATCTCAATGTTGTTTTGATTTGCATTTCCTTTATGGCTAGGGATGTTGAACATTTCTTCATGTGTTTATTGGCCATCCTTCTTTCTTCTTCAGAGAAGATTCTCTGTAAGTTTTTCGCCCACTTATTTATTGGGCAGTTGTTTCTTTGAGGATTTGTTGTTGGGGGATTTAATTTTTAGAGTTCCAAGTATATTTTAGATATGAGACCCTTGTCCGTTGTATGGCTAGTAAAGATTTTCTCCCAATCCGTGGGCTTTCTATTGTTCTTGTTAGCTATGTCATTTGCCATGCAGAAGCTCTGCAACTTTCTGCAATCCCATTTGTCCAACCTTTCTTTGATTTGTTATGTTTCCGGGTCTCTATTGAAAAAATTTCGGCCTGAGCTAAGGAGACCTAGGGTTTCTCCTATTCCATCCTGTAATATTTTCAGCGTGTCTGCTTTGACTTCGAGGTCTTTGATCCATTTGGAGTTGATTCTGGTGCAGGGTGATATATAAGGATCTAGCTTTAGTTTTCTACATGTAGTTCACCAATTTTGCCAGCACCATTTACTGAAGAGGCTGTCTTTCTTCCATTCTATTGTTTTAGATCCCTTATCGAAGATTAGATGGCTATAGGTCTCTAGGTTCATTTCTGGGTTTTCAATTCTATTCCATTGGTCCAGAAGTCTGTTCTTATGCCAATACCAAGCTATTTGATTACTATGGCTTTATAGTAGAACTTGAAATTTGGTATTGATATTCCTCCAGCAGTGTTCTGTCCGTTAAGGTGCGTTTTTGCTATTCGGGGTCTTTTATTGTTCCATATGAATTTTTGGATTGCCTCTTCTATTTCCTTGAAGAATGAGGTTGGAATTTTGATAGGTATTGCGTTGAATTTGTAGATAGCCTTGGGAAGTATTGCCATTTTCACAATGTTAATCTTTCTAATCCAGGAGCAGGGGAGGTTTTTCCATTTTTTTTAGTTCTGTGTTGATTTCCTTCCTCAAGATTTTAAAGTTTTCATCATATAGGTCCTTCACTTGTTCAGTTAAGTTAATTCCTAGCTATTTTATTTTTTGTGGGGCTATTACAAATGGAGTTGCTTTCCTAATTTCAGCCACACTTTTCTCATTGTTGGCATACAGAAAAGCCATTGATTTTGGGCGGTAAATTTTATAACCTGCTACTTTGCCAAAGTTTTGAATCAGCTTGAGTAATTTGGGAGTGGAGTCTATGGGATTCTTTAAATACAAGATCATGTCATCTGCAAAGAGGGAGAGTTTTATTTCTTCTTTCCCTATTTGGATCCCCTTTATGTCTGCATCTTGTCTTATTGCTGTAGCTAGGCATTCTAATACTAGATTGAAGAGAAGTGGAGAGAGTGGGCATCCTTGTCTTGTTCCTGAGTTAAGAGGAAATGGCTTTAGTTTTTCACCATTGAGTATAATGCTGGCTGTAGGTTTGTCATATACAGCCGTTATTGTATTGAGGAATGTTCCATGGATTCCTAATTTTTCCAAAACCTTCATCATGAAGGGGTGTTGGATCTTGTCGAATGCTTTTTCTGAATCTATTGAGATAACCATGTGGTTCTTATTCTTGCTCCTGTTGATGTGATGAATAATATTAATTGATTTGTGTATATTGAGCCAGCTTTGCATCCCTGAAATGAGTCCTGTTTGATCATTGTGTATGATTTTTTGGATGAATTGTTGAAGTCGATTGGACAAAATTGTGTTGAGAAGTTTTGCATCAATATTCATCAAAGAAATGGGTCTATAGTTCTCTTTCTTTGATGAGTCCCTGCCTGGTTTTGGGATGAGGGTTATGATGGCTTCATAGAATGTGTTGGGTAGTGAACTTTCTCTTTCAATTTCATTGAAGAGTTGGAGGAGTATTGGTGTGAGCTCTGCTTTGAAGGCCTTGTAAAATTCTGCTGTAAAGCCATCTGGTCCTGGACTTTTCTTAGCTGGGAGGTCTCTTATTGCTGTTTCTATTTCAATGCTTGATATGGGCCTGTTACGATAGTTTAACTCATCTTGGTTTAGTTTTGGCATGTCAATATTTGCTAGGAAAAGGTCCATTTCTGTCAAGTTCTCAAACTTATTAGCATAAAGTTTTTAGAAGTATTCCCTTATAATGTTCTGAATCTTGGTTTTTTCCGTGGTGATGTTTCCATTCTCATCTCTGAGTTTATTAATTTGGGTGTGTTCTCTTCTTTTTCTGATAAGATTTGCTAAGGGTCTGTCAATTTTTTTAAGTTTTTCGAAGAACCAACTCTTTGTTTTGTTGATTCTTTCTATAGTTTTTTGGATTCTAATTCATTTAATTCTGATTTAATTTTGATTATTTCTTTCCGTCTAATGGATTGGGGTTTATCTTGCTGCTCTTTTTCAAGGAGGTTTAGATGTGTCATTAAATTGTTAGTTTCAGATCTCTCCAATTTGTTGATGTAGGAGCTCAGAGCTATAAACTTGCCTCTGAGTACTGCCTTTGAAGTGTCCCAGAGGAGCTGGTAATTTGTGTGTTCATTTTTGTTGAATAGCATGAACATTTTAATTTCCTTTCTAATCTCTTCCATGACCCACTCTTGATTCACCAGTGTGTTGTTCAGCCTCCATGTGATGCTGGACTTTCTTTGGTGGCTTTTGGTGTTGAGTTTTAATTTTATTCCCTTGTGGTCAGAGAGGTTGCAAGGTATAACTTCAATGTTTTTGAATTTGGACAAGTGTGCTTTTTGACCTAAAAATGTGGTCTATTTTGGAAAACGTTCCATGTGCTGCTGAGAAATACGTGTATTCTGATGCTGCTGGGTGAAATGTTCGGTAGATGTTTGTTAAGTCTAGTTGATCTATGCAGCTGTTTAGATCTGCGGTTTTTCTGTTGAGTTTTTGCCGAGTTGATCTATCTAGTGGGGAGAGTGGTGTGTTAAAATCCCCTACAATTAATGTCTTTGGATCTATATGGGATTTGAGGGAACGTAGTGTTTCTTTGATAAATTTGGGTGCTCCATTTTTTGGCGAACAGATATTTAGAATTGTAATATCCTCCTGAAGGAGAGATCCTTTCATTAGTATGTAGCGACCTTCTTTATCTCTTCTCACGAATTTTAATTTGAATTCCATTTTATCTGATACTTGGATTGCAACTCCCGCCTGTTTATGGGAGCCGTTTGCTTGGTAGATTTTGTTCCAGCCTTTAACATTGAAAATGTGTTTGTTTTTACGGGCAAGATGTGACTCCTGCAGGCAGCAGATAGAAGAAGGGTCTTGTTTTTTAATCCAACTAGATAGTCTATGTCGCTTAATTGGAGAGTTCAGTCCATTAACGTTAAGTGATAGAACTGAGTGTATTTGGGAGTTCCTGCCATGTTATCCACCTTCTTGGGGGCTGCGAAAACTGGGTTCTTCCTATGGTTCTTGGATTCTCATTTTGGGTGCAGTTTCTTGGCCTTTATTGCGGTCTTGTTGGTTTTCTATGTGTAGGACATCTTTAAGAATCTTTTGTAGGGCTGGTTTGGTGAAGATATATTGTTTCAATTTTTCTTTGCTATGGAAGGTTTTTATTTGGCTTTCAGTTATGAAGGAGAGTTTAGCTGGGTACAGTATTCTTGGTTGATAGTTGTTTGTTTTTAGGGCATGGCATACATCATTCCAGGCTCTTCTTGCTTTGATTGCCTCTGCTGAGAAATCTGAGGTGATTCTAATTGGTTTCCCTTTATAGGTGATTACCCTTTTCTCCTTGACAGCTTTAAGGATCTTTGCCTAGGTCTGAGTTGATCCTGTGTGGATTATAATGTGACTGTGGGATGTCCTATTCTGGTCTGGTCTATTTGGGGTTCTAAAAGCTTCTTGTATCTGAATAGGCCTATCTTTTTGTATGTTTGGGAAGTTCTCTGCTAGGATCCAGTTAAACAAATTTCCTAGACCATTAACTTCTGTTTCTAGGTTCTCCTCTACACCCATTATCCTTAGATTAGGCCTTCTGATGGTGTCTTCCAGGTGTTGGATAGATCTATCATATTTCTTAGACTTGTTTTGGATGGTTGTATGTTCTTTCTCTATAATATCTAGGCTGTCTTCAATCCCTGAGATTCGATCTTCTGCATGGTCTAACCTGCTGTCAAGACTCTCTACTTTGTTTTTTTATCTCTTTTCCTTCTAATTGGTCAGATTTGATGGCTTCAAGTTCTTTGTTGAACCTCTGTTTTAGGTCTTGTATGAATTTCTTTACTTCCTTAATTTGGTGTTCAGTGTTTGTTCTCAAATCACTTAGTTGATTGGTCATGGTTTCTTTGGACTCCCATTCCTTCTGTTGGGTTCCATTCAGCATTCCCTTTGTGGTCTCCCTGACTTCCTTCAGCTCTTTGTTAATGGATTCCATGAATGCCTTTAGTGATCTTTGTGTATTCTCTACCTGGTCTCTCAATTCCTGTATTACTCTTTGATTCGCTTCCTCCCATTTGTGGGATTCCTGTATTTGTCTTTCCTCCCGTTCGTGGGATTCCTGCAGTTCTCTTTGAGTGTTCTCAACATGCTCACGCCATTCCTCCCTTTCTCTTTGAGTATTCTCAAGTTGTTCCCGCAAATCCTGTATCAGTTTTTGAGTAGCTTCCTCACGCTTATGATATTCCTGTATAAGCTTTTGGGATGCCTCCTCTTTCTCCCTTTCACGCTCATACAGAGTCCTTTGTAAGTTGTCAAACTTCTCATTTATCATGGTTGCCAGCAGTGTTTGTAGAGCTATTTAGGAACTCTCCTCTGGATTATTCAGTACTTGTTCTGACCCCTGATTATCAAGATTGGGAATTGAGATATCCGGATTTGCCATTTTTCTTGTGTTTTTCCGGTTTACTCTGCCCATTTGAGATGAAAATAGCACCAGTTTTGTGCTAGAACACTATCTTAAGGCAACCATCAATCAAAGTTTGCTTTTGTACAGTCAATACTCTACAGATACAATCTAGTTCAACAGATACATCTATTCAACATCAGACAACTGTATGTTACTGGGCTTCGAACCGCAGATAAGAATTTGGAAAACTGGAAATTATTAGGGTTAGGGAGACAGGTGGGTAAAAAATAGGAATAGATTGGTGTGGGGAGGCACAGGGAGAGTTAACTATGTCCTAATCCCAATGCAGGAAATAGGTTGGGTAGGATGCATGTAGAGAGAGAGATTAAAAGAAGAAAGGGTAAGGGAAATGAAAAGAGACCAGAAAAAAATAGAAACGTAAAATTTAATATTATTATGGAGATTAAAAGAACATCTATTTAGAGAGGAATGTGAGTATATTAATAGAATTGTAGGGACATAGAGGAGAAGTGAAAACCTTAAAAAAATGCTTAAAATATTATATAGGTATAAAGAGGTAGTACTGCTATTAAGGAATTTAAGTCTCAGAGGTTTTGAACTGAGTAATAAATTTGTGGATTAAGTGTGTACACAATGGGGGATAGCGTCTACTAATTAACTAAGGGTTTATCTGAGGATGTGCAGGACAAGAGTTAAGTCACATAAAGAAGATCAAAAGAGAGGAAAAGGTGAAAAGGATTAGAAAGGGAGAAAAAGAGATCAGAAATTCAGTAGAGCTAGACAAAAAAACAAAAAGATAGTTAAAATTGAAAGAAAAAGAGAAAGAAGACAAGAAAAGAAAGGAAAATGCACATTCATGTATTCCTAAAATAAAAATTATAAGAGGAAACAAAAGTTCCTGGAAAACAATTATTTTTTCAAAAAAGTCAAAAATTAGAGATTAATAAAATTTTTAGAAAAAGAAAAAAATTTATATATATATATATATATATATATATATATATATATATGGTACCAAAAAAAAGAAAAAAAAGAAAAGAAAAGGAAGAAAGAAAAAAAAAAGTTCTTTGATTTTTTTTTTATTTTTTGGGGAGGCGTGGGAAAAATCCTGTATCTCCCTTTTGTCTGTAACCAGCCTCTTGTTGGAGTCTCTGGTCAGCTTGAGGTCCTGTGGCTTGATTGGTTTCTTTGTTCGAACAGGCAGAAAAATGCTCTGCTTTACCCAAGATTTTGAGATCCCCCTCCCAGAATTGTTTACTGGGAGGGTGATCTGCTTTGAGAATCACAAAGGAGGGGGATGCAGTGGTGAGGTTAGGTTCTAGGTAGAGTTGAGGCCTTTCAACAATCAGTAGCTTTTTCCTGGGGCTGTGTTGTGAAAAAAAACTCACAGAGCCCAGCCTGGAGCCGTTCTCAGGGTTTCTGTTTTTCAATTGATTGTTGAGGCTGCTAGAGGGAGGGGCAGCCTCTGGCTCTGGTTACCCAGTGAGGTAAGCCACTCCAATGGCTGGTGCCTGAGCTGGGTGACTTTTCCCTGGATGGAGCCGAGTCTGGCAGGTCACTTCGCTGTTAAGTTCTTGTGACCTGCTAAATGACTCGTTTTATTCCAAGACCTGGTTGGAGCTGGCAGCTCCTCCGAGGTTTGTCGGTATCCAAGATGGAGATCACCGGTGCTGGGGGGGGAGGGGTGGCCTTCCTCCTCTGCTCCCTGAGAAGGAGTGAGGACGTCAGGCTTCTACTCACACCGAGTGTTGGATCCTGGGTCGTCTCTGGTCTGCACACTGCAGGATGAAAATATCTGCTCCTTGTCGGTTCTTGCTGGTGTTGAGTAGAATCCGCTCGCCCGCTGCATCTGGCTCCTTCGTCCGGGACTCTCCATGTGAGCGCTCAGTTATGGCCCCGGCTGCATTCTCTGCCGCGACCCTGCCACCCGCTCCGCGGCGGCTGCTGGTGAGCGCTCAGATGTGTCTTTTTGCCATGGCTTCCCATCTCTTCTCTAAGTCTCTGTCCTGTGATGGCACACTTGGTGTGATTCTCTGGCTTAGGACTGTTCACTGGAACTCTAAAACTGCTTTCTATGTGAGAGCTTGTTCAGATTCCAGCTTCTCCTCCGCCATCTTCCTGGAACTTTCCTAAATCACTGATTCTTTTTGTATTTTCTGTTATATGAAAGAAAATATAGGTACAAAACTATTGAAATAAAATGCACACATATTTTGAAGTCATCACAGCTGGAAAAACAACCAACAAATTGGAACTTCCCCAGGAACAAAAACATGTTGTGCCCAGTTTATTTTTTAAACTACAAAACTTTCAAACACATGTTAATTTAAGTAGAGCTATAACTGTCTCTCAGAAATAAGGTTGTGTTAATTTGTAATTCAATTCATCTGGATCAACCTAATATAGAAAATCCCTTGAATGGATCAAATTGTTTAAAACAAATATAACTGTATGTAAAGAAAGATCTGCACATACTTAAAAGAAAAAATGCTACAGTATGAAATCACAAAAATCATACCATTCTTAAAATTTCTGAAATGCAATTAGTAATTCCAAAATATCCATAATGAGAACTAAATTCTACTGACTTAACAAGAACAAAATGTGCAAATAATAGAATCTGACCAGTGTACATGAGTGTACATAATTTAAAAATACTCTAAATTATACAGTTTTTAGAAGACTGAATGTGGATTATCTAAAGGAAAACATCAGCACAATATATAAATGAAATTAAAAATCTCATGAAAAGAGAGAATAGTAGTAGTTTCTGGAAAATAATACTTTAATAAACGGTGGTCAAAATCCAGTACTGACTAAATTGTATACCTAATTAGTTAGATCCAAAGAAGACCAAAGTTACTCGAACTGATTTGAAACTGGCAAAGTAGTAGAATATATCAGTAACATTATTATTGATATTGACTCTGGCACGGAATTCATTTCCTCTTTGATCTGACAAATGAATATATGAAAGAACATAACTTCTCCAACTAAATATCAAGACCTAACTAAACATATAACTAGAAAAGTCATCATGCAATCCGTATTGCAACTGGGATAAAAAGAAAAATCAGTCATACTGATTCTGTATTTATTTTAAACGTTGTCTTTTTTCATAAATTATTTCCTTTGTCTTGCATTTTTAAAACGTTGTGTTAAATGATTTATATCTTGGTAACTAATTTTGGATGCCTCCTTAAATTTTGTTCTGGATATAATATCTCACTTCAGCTCTTAACCGATGAAATGATGTTGTTTACAAAACAAATTCTAATAACCTCTGTTTATAATACACAAAATCTCATAAGCATGATTTCAGGAAGCATAGGTTAACATTTTGATATCGTGGTCTCATGACTGATCAGGCCTATCTGCATGAGTAAAGTTGTACCTAGATTCCTCAGCCTAAATTTAGCCACAGTTAAAAAATTTTTATACCTTTATCTGTCACCCATCAGAGGTTAAACCTGAGTATAAAATCTAAGGAAAATCATAAGGTAAGAATTTAGCTCTTCTGGATATAAAGTAAACCAAACTGCAGCATAGAGTAACTCATTTGACTAAAGTCAATCTATTTCTCTGATACATGTTAAACATTCCCTTACAATGTGTATTATTCTCAAGAAGGGAATGAAGAATACGAGATGAGGACTAAGCAAATATTGTCTTCAAATATACATAATTTGGATTTATATCTTTATTTTGTTATAGGCATTTTTGATAAAAACTGTTTGAATAATTGAATTCCTGGTCAGGTATAATATATCCTAGTTACATTTACCAAACTTCATTCAGAAAATGGTATATAGTAATTGAGTAGAAAGATATTCAATTAGTAGCAAAAAGTATATACCTATAGGGTAATATTTTGAAGAGTCAATTGGAAATATTCTAATATAATAACTTGAACAATTTCTCTCTCTCTCTCTCTCTCTCTCTCTCTCTCTCTCTCTATATATATATATATATATATATATATATATATATATATAAAACAGTTTCTCTCTTCAAGGAGTGATTAAGGAACATGCAGTTAATTCTGTAGTTATTTATGCTTTTTTATGTGGGAGAAGGAAGGATGGAAATAATGATGTTTGGAATAAGAAACATGCTCTTTAGGCAGGCAATCTACTATTTGAAACATCTCTCCACTGCTCTGTCATCAGTATGTCAATAATGCATTGTGTTTAAAAATAAAATTTAATTACATTTGCAAAGGTGTTCTTTTTCAGTATATATATTATTTTGTATTACAATGTTACATTTAGTATGTAATGTGAGTATGGGGATGTATGTGAGCATGAAAATCTAGGCATGTTTGTACATGTAGCTGACTCGAAGGAAACTGAATGTATGTGAGATACAGGATTCAAATAAAAGTTTAAGACCTGTAAGTTGCTAAATTGATATATATGTCTGGTTTGTGGAGTGTGATTTCAAGATCACATTTTGGTAGGTTTTATACCAAGTAAGTAGATGTTTCTAATCCAAAATCGTAAGGATTAAAACAACAACTCTGTTTCATAATCATTCAGTCTTAGTAATCCAGACATTGCAATAAGTGGAAAAAATGATTGAAAGTATGGTGTGTCAGTTGGAAGCATTTAAACACTCTACATTTTCCCCAAAATCTTCAGATGTACCCTTTGGATATAAATTACAGGTGTATTTATAAACGTACAGATATAATATGATCTTATGTATATGTATATATTATAAATACATCATATATTTACTTATATTTTAAATGTGTATCACAAATATTGATTTATATTTAAATGTAATTCATCTCATCATAGATACCTAGACAGGCAGACAGACAGACAGACGGACAGACAGACAGACAGAAAGACAGATAGACAGATAGATAGATTAGAAAGATAGATAGATAGATAGATAGATAGATAGATAGATAGATAGATAGATAGATAGATAGATAGATAGATAGATAGATAGATAGATAGATAGATAGATAGATAGATAGATAGATAGATAGATAGATAGATAGATAGATTTTTTTTGGTCAGTCGTGGGGCTTGAACTCTGGGCTTAGGTGCTGTCCAAGTGCTCTTCTGCTCAAGGCAAGAGCTCTACCGCTTGAGACCTAGTGCCACTTCCAGTATTCTGGTAGTTTATTGGACAAAAGAATTTCATGGAATTTCCTGCCTGAGCTGGCATTGAACTGTGATCCTCAGATCTCAGCCTCCTGAGTAGCTAGGACTATAGGCATGAGCCACAGGCACCCGACCATACTTATATCTGAGATTTGTTAGTGGAACAAAGGATACAGAAACTATTATTCTTATCATGAAAGGACTTCACACTGACAGGTATAATTACAAGAAGAAAACAATAACTATTCACAGTTGCACAAAAATTCCTTAAGTGCCTAGCAAGACAGCATGTGTTTCTGTACACTGCATGTGGTGTGAGCAGTTTGCAACCCAAGTGACTGTGGGAGATATCGTACCCTAAACAAACCTGACAATTGCATAAACACCGCCCTCTATGACAGATTTAGAAAGGCCTATCTTAGAGATTCTTGTTAGGGACATGATGAAAAAATTTATAGTTTAGTTGTGATTACAGAACTCTTTTACACATATCACTCAACCATTAACTATATTTCACATAGTTCCTATTGCTCTAACTTATATTTTCTTGGTTCAGTAAACGGTTTTTTGTTTGTGAAAACTTAGCTGTTCAAAACATAGACATAGGTTTTTAATATTTTTGAAATTGCTGTCTGCATAATGTTGTATGAGATGAGCTTCTCTTTACCATTTCATAGGAATAAACTTAATCTGATTCAAACTTGGAAACAGGTAGCTTGTTCTCTCTCCTAGAAAGAATCTATATAGACTTCTTTACATGTAAACAGACCCTCATTTACTTGCAAAAGTCTGTCAGTGGATCAAACCTAACTCACCCAAGTGAGGTGAATTCTTCTCTCATGCTTCCTTTACATTAAAAATGGTAGGAACTGTTCAGTAATGTGCATACTTTTTAATATGAAGTGTGACTCCTATTTTCCTTAATCTGAATCAAGCAGAGGAATCAGTTTAAGATGTGAAAGAGCCTTAGAAACAGTCTTGGACCTTGGAAACCGTCCTTTGTATGAATTTTTGCAGAAATATCCCTTTTCAAAGACAAAGGACTCATTTTTTTTAATATTGTGCTGGTACTGGGGTTTGAACTCCTGGACTTGAGCTATATCTGGGCTTTAATTCTCAATGTTTGCTCTATACCACCTGAGCCACACCTTCACTTCTTCCATTTACCACAAGTGGAGAAAAGAAACTCTTAGGTTTATCCACTTGGAATAGCTTCGAATTTCAATTGTCAAATTTGAACCTACCGACTATCTAGATGTAAGCCACTGGTTCTGTGCTAGGACTCACTTCTTAAAAATAAAAAATCACAAAAAGAGGAGAAAAAATATTTGTTCAATTATTTATGTGTTGTCTGATAAACCAAAGCACTTGCTACTGGAAGGGAAAAAGAGAGAAGATAGAGATGAATATGCAGGAGAGAGACACAAAGAATGACAAAGGAAGGGAGATTAAAAGAGGGGAGGGGAGTGGAAGGAAGGATACAAGAGGAGGGGGTAGCTGAGTAGAATTGTCTACTCCTCACTAAGGTTTTGTTGGACAATCAGTACCTTTACATTTATGTAGCCAAAGCTTTTTATTTTTGGTAGTAGTAAGCTGAGATATAAAATACCAATTTACAGGTAATAACCTGTTAGTGTGCTTCCTTCTGCACCAAGGAAGCCACAGTTAGGTTACTGTCAGAGAGAAGGCAAGAGTAAGCAATTTAAGTAATTCTGAGAAACAATAATGGACATGCCAGGAATGCTCCCTTGTATGGTGAAGTCAAGCTTCACTCTTGTTCCCTGCTTCAGTCTTCCTCTCAACAAGAACAGCAGAAACAGGAGAGGAAGGAGATATGTGAGTAATGATTATCTCTCTGTTTACCCTCATCCCTTGGTCTCTCAAAATATAAAGCGAAAGGAGAATTAACCTGAACTAGTGGGGAACATGGGAGGAAAAAGTTCAGTCTAACTTATTGTGAAACTTTTAAAATAATTGGAGCAGCATTTCAAATACTGAAATAAAACTTTTAAAATTATTAACAAAAAGTAACTCGAAATTTATCGAAAATTTAGAAGACTTCAGAGCTCACTACATAGTGGAATTTGAAAATTGAAACTCATTCCTGCCTCTATCATCAGAAATTGAAGATTGTCCCTAAACGTCCAATACTAAGTAAATTACCCTTGATATTCACTTATACTGTGTGAATATAATGCAGAAAATATGACTTTAAATTTAGACTGCTGAAGTGATAAGCAATGGGAATTCATGATGGATAACATAATGCTGACAGCATGGAAATTATTTCCCTTCCATCTTCAGTGAGTAGAGAATAAAAATGCTCTATTGGATGGCCCTGAAAGTCCAATTCTAAATTTAGGACAGAAGGCGAATAGTAAAGAAGATTTATCTTAGCCAATCTGAGATTAGAAATGTGGAGAAATATACTCATTTATGTATGTCAAACATGGAAGAGAAGATGTGGCAAGCCCATAGCCAAATGCCAAAGTAGAGATATTTAACAAAATACCATGAAGTTGAAACAAGTCTTAAAAGGGGATCTGGGCTAAAAGGGAGTAGGGTAGAAGAATGGAGAGGGAAATGGTGGAATAATACAGTCATACCATTCAATGTACACATGTCAGAATATAAGTAAGAAACATGAAGGGATAGGTGGGGTTGGGGTAAGGGAAGGAAGTAAAATGCACTGTATATTGAAATGCACACACACTCTATTCAACACAGACATGATGAAGCAAAAGCCCTTTGCACAACTAGCTAAACATAATTTTTTGAAGTTTTAATATTCAGAGACCAGAAGCATAAACCTTTAGAGATAAATAAGAAGAGAGAATTGACATATTGTTGAGGCTTGTTTCCCTTTCAATGTACAAAATTTAATGTGTGAAGTCTGCTGCAAATATAAATTTTATTTTGCCTATTTTTTTAAGCAAATTGCTTAAAATGTAGAGAATCAAATTCCAATATCGCTTCATTTCCAATAAAAAATATCGTATGCACCTTTAAGTTTCTCACTTATTTCTAAATACCTTAATGCAATGCATTATTGGAACTAATTTCATTCCATATTTAAATTTATTTTTTTGTTGTTGTTGTGAAAATACTGTACAAAGTGGTTTCAATTACATGGACAAGATAATGAGTGCATTTCCTATCAAGCATTGTAACCTCGTCTTTTGTTTCCCCTTCCCATAACTTCCCGTCCTCTCCCCGCTCCCTACTCAGTCCTCCCCCTACCAAAATTTTAAAGTTTGTTTTCGACATAATGACTTGTACATCTCATTGTTTTAATGGTCCAACTGTATCCCTATTATATAAACGATTTGTTTTTTCCCTTCCCTTCCTCAAATTATAACAACATCAAGTTCAGTAGAGCTAAACAAAAAGCAAAAAGATAATTTAAAAAAAGAAAAAAAAAAGAGAAAGAAGACAAAAAATAAAGCAAAAACGCACACTCCTGTATCCCCAAAATAAAAATTATAAGAGGAAAAAAACTTTCTGGAAAACATTGTTTTTATCAAAAAAGGCAACGATTGAAGATTGAAAAATGTTTTAGAAAAGAAAAATATATTTTTTATATAAGGTACCAAAAATAAAAACTAAAAAAAAAAGAAAGAAAGAAAACGAAGAAGAGAAAAAAGAGAAAAAAAAAAACAAAAAACAAAACAAACCCAAAAATTTCTTTGATTTTTTTGGGGGGGAGGAGTGGGAAAAATCCTGTATCTCCCTTGTGTCCGTAACCAGCCTCTTGTTGGAGTCTCTGGTCTGCTTGTGGTCCTGTGGCTTGGTTGGTTTCTTAAGTCAGTTTGTTCGAACAGGCAGTAAAATGCTCTGTTTACCCAGGATTTGGCCATCCTCCTCCCAGGCTAGTTCATTGGGAAACAGATCTGCATTAAGTATCACAAAAGAGGGGGATGCAGTGATGAGGCTAGGTTCTGGTAGCTTTTCTGGGGCTGGTTTGTGAAAACCTCACAGAGCCCAGCCTGGAGCCATTCTCAGGGTTTCTGTTTACTGATTTTCAATTGCTTGTCGAGGCTGCTAGAGGGAGGGGCAGCCTCTGGCTCTGCTTACCCAGTGAGGAAAGCCACTCCTATGGCTGGCACCCGAGCTGGGTGACTTTTCCCTGGATGGAGCTGAGTCTGGCAGGTCACTCCCCTGTTAAGTTCTTGTGACCTGCTAAATAACTCGTTTTATTCCAAGGCCTGAGCTGGAGCTCCCAGCTCCGCTGAGCTTTGTCTGTATCCAAGATGGAGATCACTGGTGCTGGGGGGTAGGGGTGGCCTTCCCTCCTCTGCTCCCTGAGAAGAAGTGAGGACGTCAGGCTTCTACTCACGCTGAGTCTTAGTTCCTGGGTCGTCTCTGGTCTTCGAACTGCAGGATGAAGATGTCTGCTTCTTTTTGGTTCTTGCTGGTGTTGAGTAGAATACGCTCACCTGCTGCATCTGGCTCCTTCATCTGGGACTCTCTGTTGCTCAGCTATGGTGGCTGCACTTGCCCACCACTGCTACAGCTGCCACCGCCGCGGCGGCTGCTGGCAAGGGCTCAGAAGTATCTCCTTGCCTGGATTTCCTTCTCTGGCCAAACTCTCTGTCCTGTGATGACTCACTTGGTGTAATTCTCTGACTTAGGACTGTTCACTGGAACTCTAAAACTGCTTTCTATGCGAGAGCTTACTTAGACTCCAGTTTCTCCTCCACCATCTTCCCGGACTCCTCTGTTTTAGATCTTGTATGAAATTCTTTACTTCCTTAATTTAGTGTCAAGTGTTTATTCTCAAATAACTTGGTTGATTGTTTATGGTTTCCTTGGACACCCATTACTTCTGTTGGGATCCATTCAGCATTTCTTTTGTGGACTCCCTGACTTCTTTCAACTCTCTGTTTATGGATTCCATGAATTCCTCTATTGATCTTTGTCTATGCTCATCCAGCTCTTGAATTTCCTGTATTACTCTTTGATCAGCTTCCTCATGTTCATGCAATTCCTGTAGTTCTCTTTGACTAATCTCAGCATACTCACACAATTCCTTTATTTCTCTTTGAGTTTTCACAAGCTGCTCATGCAATTCTTTTATCTATCTTTGAGTAGCTTCCTCACACCTATGAGCTTCCTGTTTTGACATCTGTTTTCCTATATCATGCTCACACAGAGTCCTTTGAAGGTTTTCAATCTTACAATGTTTACCATTAGTGTTTTTAGAGCTTTTTGGAAGCTCTCCTCTGGATTATGCATTATCTGTTCTGTCCACTGATTATCATGAGTGGGAGTTGAGATACCCGGACTTGCCATTTTTCTTGTGTTTTTCCAGCTTATTCTGCCCATTTGGCATGAGAGTAACACCAATTTTGTGCTCGAAAACTATCTTAAGTGAAGCATCAAAGAAGTCTGTAATTGCACAGTCAAAAGCCTCCAGATCCTCCTGAAAGAGAGATCCCTTGATTAGTATGTAGCGACCTTCTTTATCTCTTCTCACAAATTTTAATTTGAAGTCTATTTTATCTGATATTAGTATTGCAACTCCTGCCTGTTTATGGGAGCTGTTTGCTTGGTAGATTTTGTTCGAAAATGTGTTTATTTTTATTGGCAAGGTGTGACTCCTGAAGGCAGCAAATATTTTGCCCATGTAATTGTAACCGCTCTGTACAGTATTTTCACAATAAAAATAAACAAATAATTATTACAAAAGCCTGCAGATATAACCTAGTTCAACAGATACATTTTCAACATCAACCAACTATGTATTAATAGGCTATGAACAGCAAAGAAGAATTTGGCAAACCAGAAATTATTAGGTTTAGTGAGAGATGTGGGTATACATAGGAATAGAGGGATGTGGAAAGGTAGAGGGAGAGCTAACTTAGTCCTAATCTCAAAGCAGGAAATTGATTCAATAGAATGATAGTAGACACCGGGGGGGGGGAGGAGGAGAAAGAGAAAAAAAAGACAAGGAAAAATAGTAAAACAAAAATTAAAAATTGAAAAGTGAAACACTTAATATTATGCAGAATAAAAATGTAATATTCAGAGAAGGACAGGAATATGATAAGAGAAGTGGAGGGATAGAAAAGAGATGTCAAGAAATAAAAAATAAAAATGCTTAATATTTTATATAGGTATATAGAGGTAGTACAGCTATTAAAGAAATTAAGTCTAAGAGGTTTTGAATTCAGTAATAAATTTCTGGATTAAGTGTGTATACAATCGGGGATAAGGTCTAATAATCGACTACAGGTATATCTGAGAATGAGCAGAAATGTGACTAAATCACACAAAGAAGAACGAAAGAGAAAAAAAGTGAAAAGAATGAGAAAGAAAGGAAAAAAAGATCAAAAGGTCAGTAGTGCTAAACAAAAATGGAAAAAAAGCGCGCACACACACACACACACACACACACGTATACCCATAAAATAAAAATTATAAGAGGAAGAAAAAAAAGTTAATAGAAAACAATTTTTTAAAGTTAAAAATTAAAAATGTTAAAACAATTTTAATAAAAGGTGACAAAAAAGAGTTCTTTCTTTTTGGGGGGTGAGAAGGGAAGATCCTGTATCTCCCTTCATAACCAGTCTCTTGTTGGAGTCTCTGGTCTGCTTGTGGTATTTGATTTTCCTGTAGCTTGGTTGTTTTCTTAAGTCAGTTTGTTTGAGCAGGCAGAAAAATGTTTTGATTTACCTAGGATTTTGTCATCCTCCTCCCAGGCTAGTTCAATGGGAGGGAGATCTGCTTTGAGTATCACAAAAGATGGCTGTTTCTTCTAGTTTGGAGATGCTGTGATGGGGCTAGGTTCTGGGTAGAGTTGAGGCCTTTCAGTAAACAGTCGCTTTTCCCTGAGGCCTAGCTTCTGAGGCAGTCACAGAGCCTAGCCAACAGCCATTCTCAGGGTTAATTGTTACTGAATTTCAATTGATTGTCTAGGGAGGATCAGCCTCTGGCTCTGTTTACCCAATGAAGAAAGCTTGGGGCTGGTGCAGGCCCGGGATGGGTGAATTTTCCTTGAGTGGAGCTGAGCCTGGCAGGTCAGGTTAGGTTCCTGTGACCTGTTAAATGACTTTCTGTTTTCATCCAAGGAATGAGTTGGAGCTAGCTGCTCAGCCAGGCCTTTACCAGTACCAAAGATGGAGATCTCCGGTAGTGGGCAGGGAGGGGTGGCCTTCCCTTCTCTGCTCCCTGAGAAGGAGTGAGGAAGTCAGGCTTCTACTCACACAGGAGTCTGGTTCCTGGGTGATCTCTGATCTGCGATATGAAGGATGAAGATGTCTGCTCCTTGTCAGTTCTTGCTGGTGTTGAGTAGAATCCTCTCACCTTCTGCATCAGGCGCCTTTGTCCTAGACTCTCTGTGTTGCAGGTATGGTGGTTATGGCCGCCACCGCCCCCACCATAGCTGCAACCACGGCTGCTGGCAACTGCTCAGATTTGTCTACTTGCCTGGATTTTCCCTCTCTGGCCTAACTCTCTGTACTGTGATGGCACATTTGGTGTGATTCTTTGGCTTAGTTAAGCTTCCAGCTTCTCCTTCACTATCTTCCCGGAACCATAAATTTAAATTTTAAATGATAAATTCTTTGAAAATTGTTTCACTCGTGCAGAAGTATGGATAGTGATGTGGGCAGAATCAGAATTATTCAGAAGGTTGTAAATGGATGCTTACCTAGTTTTCCCTCGGCTGGATCATAGAATACAGACTGTCCTAATTGAAAAAGTTAGCATTCCGAGGTTTTTGCATATAAACACTCCATCAACATTTTATTAGAGGATTATTCAAGATTAGCTATATGTTGATTAATAATGACTGATCATGACAGAAAGTTGAGGGAAAACCATCTACACTTCAGTGAGGTTCTGATTTGTGCTTCACAAACTGTTATGAAAGCTCTACATGAGAAATCTAGCAGCTGCATCTCTAAAAAGACCTTGGGTTGTTACACTTTCTGATATTGTCTCAATTCAAGTACTTCTCCTTGGAGTTCCATACTATTCAATGATGCTGTATTAGCTCCTTGTTACAATTTTCAGACTGGTCTTTTTGATGCAATTTGTGCTTTTCAAAATTGCTCTCCAAATTCCATCCACAAACTGCATACAAAATTTATCTGAAAAAAATTGTATCTGTTTATATTGCATATACTTTTAGTTTTCATTACAAATATAGAATGTAGTAAAAATTCTCATAACAATTATACTGCACTAGATTGTGGGCAGATTCTGATGTAAATAATATACTGTGTTCATGTAGAGATTTTGAGTATCCAAAGTAATAAGCCTGTGGTCCTAAAACCAATACCTTACTTATATTGAGTGACAAATACAACTTCATGTAAGTACAGAAGTTTTCCTTGTATCTTTTTAACATATATTTTTATTATAAATACTGTACAGAGGGGTTACATTTACATAAGTAAGGTAATGAGTACATTTCTTATTGAGCATTGTTACCCCCTCCTTTGTTTTTCCCCTACCATCCCTTCCCTTCACACCTCTCCACCTCCCCCCTTCACCCATCCTCTGTTAGAATGTCTTGTATATTTCATTGTTACAATGGGTCAACCAGTATCCTTTCCTTATATCTTAAATGAAGAAATGCTGGCTTGATTTATGCTGATTCTACTTGTGTAGACACATATAAAATCACTGCCCAAGTCCAAGAGCACATAAATGAAATGCCATCATTTTTTCGTCAGTTGGTATAATTGTGTTCTACACATTTATTGACAGGTTACAAATTATTCTCAAACTTTAAAACATTAAAAATACTTTTTTTTTTCTTATTTTCTTTGCCAGCTAATTAGCAAGACCTCAGTCAGCATTTCTCACCTAGGAATTTTCACATGGGTTAGTTAAATGTATATGTAGAGTCCAGTTTACTGAGGACTCATTCATCTGCCTAGGAATTCATGCTGGTTGTTGGAAAAAGAGCTCAAGTAAGGATGCTATTTAAAGCCTTATACCTTTACTCTTTACCAGGGTATTCTCCTGCTACATTGGTTGCTGAGAATGTCTACAAGAGTAAGCATTCCATGAGGAGCAGGGAGACACCATATGACTTATACTTACTGAGGTTTCCAAGTCAATTGTTATCACTTGTACTGCATTTTGAAAGTCAAATCTCTCTAACACTACCAGTTTTAAGAGATAAGAGGAGTGGAAAATCAACTCTTAAGGACAAATACATCTTCAACATGTATTGTTCCAAGTATTCCTTTTAAGGCATATTCAACAACTGGTGAAACTTGTGTTGGCTGTAATTATGTGTCTTTCTCCATGTGTGCATGTATACATGAGAATATGTATTTGTGTGAATAGTAACATACATGTGTACATTATGGCTTATATCATCATTTATTCCTTGCTAACAAATAAAGTAAGGAATCACTAAAGTTTTAACAGAAACTGTATAGTTAAAGTTGTAACTCTTCACTCTGCTTCTTTACACAAAGACTTTGCAACTTCTCATTAATAAAGTTTCCATAAACTCTAAAATGTACATACTTAGTACTTAATGTCTGCTATCATAAATCTTAAATACTTTACAGAAAAGTTTTATACCTGCCAAACAGTCCTATTTTTGGCATATATAAGCAAAATCCCAAAATTAATCATATTTAAAACATTAAAACTTTTAACAAACCTTAACACTTGCTGCAATGTTCATTTTGACAGGTGCCTTGTATAGGATAATTGAATTTCTCCTCCTCCAAATCTCTTGAACTACAAATATCTGGAATTATTTTGTTTTTGGCATGTCTATCTTGATTTTATTCTTTAATGTGTGCTTATGTAAGAAATACATGATTCTATAATTTCACAACAATTCTTTTGAACTTACTTTTTGTTGAATTGCCTAGCTTAATAAAATCAATTAAAAGTTATACTTTATATATAAAAACTGTTCTGTGCTCAATTTAGCATCACATACACTAACATTGGAATGATACAGAGAAGATTAGCATGCATGCTGGGCAAGGATGACATGCAAAGTCTTGGTGCGTTCCATATTTTTACAGCAACAGATGCTGAAACGTATGTGGCCACAAGGGAACCGTACCACATTCTTGGTGGGAGTGTAAACTTGTTCAACTACTTTGGAAAGCAGTATGGAGGTGCCTCAGAAGACTCCATATAAAACTACCCTATAATACAGTAATCCCACTTTTGGGGATTTATCCAAATGATCATAAAAAAGACCATACTAAAACTACCAGCACAACTATAGTTATTGCAACATTATTTATGATAGCTAAGATATGGATCCAAAACAGATGCCCCCATTAGATGAATGGATCAAGAAAATGTGTTATATATACACAATGGAATTCTTTGCCTCCATCAGAAAGAATGACATCGCCCAAATTGTTAGGAAATGGAAAGACTTGAAAAAAAATTTATTGAGTGAAGTAAGCCAAGTCCAAAGAAATATAGGTCCCATGATTTCCCTTATTTTCAATAATGAATGTATGTCTGGGATAAGCAGAAAATTCAAAAGATATGTGCATATAACCAGATAAGTTGATGTTAAAGAAATTGAACCCCAAGATAGGGACACAAGTGGTTTTTTGTTTCTTGCTATTGTTTCTAACGTACTTATAATGTGTGATGTCATTTTTTTTGTTTATTGTATGTTTCTCCCCACATTATAACCCCTGTTTTCTCTGTATTTGAAGTTGGTACACTTACATCTTGTATGTATGCTTCTCTAATTTGGGGAGGGGAAGGGAAAAAAATGCTCAAATAGAGATACAGGTTGACCCATTGTAACAATGAGATGCACAAGAAACTATTTTTAAAAATGAACTTTACAATTTAGGCGGAGGAAGGAAGGGGATGGGGAATGTACTTGTGGAGGTGGGAGGGAAGGGATGGTAGGGGAAATATAAAGGAGGAGGTAATAATGCTTGTTAGGAAACTTACTAGTTTCCTTGTTCATGTAAATGTGACCCTTCTGCACAGTATTATTACCATAAAAAAACATATAACAATGTTCTTAGATGGAAGAGTTTATTTCCTCTATTTTACCCATATAATATTGTTAACAAAGAAATTAATTCAGAACACTGATATGAAGGTAATTTGAATAAATGTGTGTGTGTGTGTGTGTGTGTGTGAGTGCGGCAGCGCACAAGCATACACACATGTGCATGCGAACAAACACCATGCATATATATTGGAATGCTCAGAATTTAAATCAGGGCTTCGAGGCCTTGCTAGGCCTTTCCTATCTAGATTGGTGAGCTACAATATAAGCTACATCTCAATTCTTGGCTCTTTGCTAGTTCATTAAACATTTTGAAATATAATTTCATGAAGTTTTTTTTGGCCCTGATTGGCTCCCAAGTGTTATCCACAGATCTCAGTCTCCTGAGCAAATATTCAGAGTAGATAGGATTATAGGTGTGACCAGCCAGCACAAGGCTTTTAGAACAATTTTAAAAGTAAAAGAAAATTTACTTCATGGGGGACTGTTTTATCATCACCTAATTTGAAAGCCTTTTGAGTGATTATATGTCAATTTAATTCGTTTGGGGATTGTTAAAAGATAGTAAGTGAGGATATTTAAAAGTTTTAGTACTTTTTAAAAAAGAAACTGGAACTGTGGGACAGAAGAAATTTGGCTGTCTTCGGACCTCAATTTGTAAGCTCAGCTCTGTGCATGAAAACCCATTGTCACCAACACAGTCTGTGTTGAAGACAAAATGTGACAGAAAACAATCACCATGGGAAATATTTGCTATGCTATTATTTCTTGGACAATATGAATATTGAATTGAGAGCATAAGAGAATGGAGAGATTTTACCCACCTTTTTGGTATTGCTGAAAGACTTTTGGAAACTTTGACTCATTTCCTTCCTCACTGTGTGTATCTTTGGGCCATGCACTTATAGTCTTTTACTACAATTTCCCCAACACTACAATGGTAATAACATTAGCATTATACCAAATGTTATCTTAAGAAGTAAGAGAATAAAATTTGTGAAACACTTAACATAAAGCTATGAATGAACTTTGAGTTTACCCAGCATTCTTTTTTAAATACTAAATAGAATATGATAAGTAGTACAGAAGCCATTACGTGTAGTGTTAGCAACCAGAAGTAATATCTATTGACCATGCTCAGCTTCCAAGGAAGCCAGATGGATAACTTCTCATGCTGTAAACCAAAATGGTTATTTATGTCGTGATAGTGTAAAAATATCAGAGACAGAAAAATGAAGGAATGTTGTAGACTGAGGTGAAATCCATATAAAAATGTGCAAACCTGATAAAACATAAAAGTATCTGAGCAGTATATTGTGTTTTACATCATTTAAGTTACATAGCAAAGATAAGGAAGACCTAGAAGAATAAATTGTCTTTTTGATATTTTATCATAGGTCCTTAGAAGGATGAAAACTTTCCTCATTCTTGTAGAGGCATCATCAGATGAGGGGAACTGTATTTTTTGTTTGCTTCCTTCCATTTATTCTTCAGTTTGAAATCTGAACTACATGAGACTGAAAGAAAGCAAGTGAAATTAGTCGTACAGGCTTTGGAAAGAACAATCAAAGTAAAATAAATAATATATATATAGACTTGTAAAAGGTCTAACTAAATTGAGTTATATAGTCTCAAGCGTTAACAGAAAATGATTTAAGCAATATCATGTTATTAAAAATTTAAAAATTTTAGGAGCTGCTTAATTTTTTCCTTTCTACTACCTTGAATTAATTATTGATTTTCTATAGAGAGATTAAAGATGAGATTAACAAGAAACTTGATTAAAAATGGACAAAAGTTCTGAATAGACATGTTTTCCAAAAAGCCCTGAAAATTGCCTGTGGATTTACAAATTTGTATTTAATACAACTTCAATGCTGGCTTAATGCTTTGTGAACAGAAGTCATTAGAGAAATGCAATTCAAAATTACTTTGATACTACTTCTTAACTATTATAACTCTTATCAAAAATATCCAAGGAACCAGGTGTGGAGGTAAAGGCTGGTAATTCCAAGTGGTTGGAGGTTGGAGTAAAAGGATTTGAGTTTAAGGCCAGTCTTGGGTACTGCACACAGTAAAAACCTGCCCTTAAAAAAAACTCAAAATGTAATAATGTTGGCTGGCGACAGTGTGGAGAAAAGGAAATTTTCGACACTCTTGGTCAAAATACAGGTTAGTGTTCTCGTTGTAGAAAGTAGTATGCAGTTTTCTAAAGAAATCCAAAGTTGAAATATCATCTGTCCCACCAATCGTGTGATTATTTCTCTCTGGGTAACTCATAAATACATCTGTAATTCATTGTTATGCACATTATTCACAACAAGAGCTAAGATAGAAATCGAAGTCCAGTGTTCACCTACAAACAAATAAAGCAACTGTGGTACACGCACAAATATCTTTTTCTGTTGATCCCAAAGTACTATTTTTTATTGTTTTCCTGTTTCCATGTGATTAATCTCCAAATTAGAAATCCAGATATATGATTTAATTTAACCAAAACTATTTATTGAGTATAAGGAACTTCTACTCTCTGCATTCTTCAAACTAAGATCACCAAATATGATGAGTCTGGAATAATTAGTCTTTTTTTGACCTATGTTAATATTCTTTATAATGTGAGTGAAATGTTTAAAAGTAGTATTTGTTTTAGATTAATTGCTCTGAAGAGACAATAAATGATATTATCAAAGCTTAAAAATGATTTGATTTAAAATTTCAAATTCAGGAAATGGTTTTGACCACTCTGGTTACTGGAGCCTTCACTACAACCTCATGGGACAATTTATATTGATGAAACAAAAATCTGACGTTAGACATTTATGAATAAAAAAATCATGTCATTCTGAATATGTAGAGCTATATATAAAACATAGAAAATTTATTTTCTAAATACCTGAATATGCTAGTACATTTAATTGCAGGGTAAGTACTTGTTCTGAAAGGAGATAAAATTGAACTTATTTTGAAATGTAAACTTAAGTATTTATTTGAATAAAAGACAATGTTTAAAATATCACTCATTCAAGAAACAAGATGTACAGTTAGTTGTTTTTCATGCCAATTATGTTTTCTAAACTTACTACAAATACTAGATTAGTAAACCTAAGTCATTGTTTTGTAGGGAAATAGCAATTCCATTTCTTAAAACTCATGACAATAACTTTTTCTCAAACAATTGCTAAGTAACTGTTTTATATTTTTTGTCATGGAATCTTACTCGATAAATTTTTATTCATTAAGTTAAATAATTGGCAAACAATATAAATTATGCATGGACAAAGTTTATCTAACACGAGTTTTTTTTTCAGAAGATAGAGCATGGCTCTCTTAAAGAACATTAGAAGGCAGTGTGTTCTTTATTAATTTTTAGTTATTTTGTTAATAGATATTAATTGTCAGAAGTGACAATTCCATAAAATCTTTAACGGTATTTGATTATACTCCCTCTATTTCTTTATCATTACACCTTCCTCCAAAGATCTTCTGTTTTTAAAATAAAATTACATCCTTATATATGCGCATATAAACTAATTTGGAAGATTTAAGCTAAACTTCAAGTTAATTCAAGATGTACAGTGAATTAATAGAATAAATAAAAACCTGAATATCTTTTGTTAACTTTTGAATTGAGCTATCATTATTATTATGGTTAGGGTTAGGATCTCTGACAGAATTAGAATTAGGATTAGAGAAATACAAAATTTAGGTTCATCACAGGATGACCCATTGCAACAATGATACTCCCAAGACACTATGTTGAAAATGAAGTTTATACCATGGGAAGGGAAGGGTATGAGAAGTGGGGAGGGACGGGATAGTGGGAGAACAAGAAAGGAAGGGGTAACAATGCTCAACAAGAAACGTATTCCTTACCTTTTATATGTAACTAATCCCTCTTTAAATCATCTTTTCAACAAAATAAAAATTTTAAAAATAATGAAAAATAAAACCTGACAGGACATAGAAAAACAGTTAAAAATTTATGTTCAAAATGCAAGTAAAAGTTAGACCTACATGCTGAGCAAGAGTTAGGATAAATATGAAAAAAGAGGCTTGCTACTAACATGATGATTCGGTTATATGTAGGCTTAGGATTAGGAAAGTTGTGCTAGTTAGAACGGGGTTAGGATGAGAAAAACATGTAAGACATTGTGTAAAACTGCCACATATTTTAAGAAGAATGAATGAAAACCAGTCTGTGTTACTTTCAACATTCAGATATAATTTGGTTTAAAGTGTGAGATACTTTTTTGTTCCGGTTAGGGTTAGGGAAGGATAAGCTTTAAGGTGAATTTTAGTTTTCCAATTAGAATTAGAAGCCAAAAAAATGTGTGATTGAATAGAATCTAGACAATTTTCCTTACGTTAACCATTTGGTGTTAAATCAGAATGTGATTTGGATTAGGTTTCTGGTTAACCAGAGTTGAGGATAGAGTAAAGAAATGGGTTAAACTAGTGACTCGCGCCTATTATCCTAGCTACTCAGGAAGCTATTTTCTGAGCATGGCAGTTCAAAGGTAGCTCAGGCAGGAAAGTCCATGAGACTTTTATCTCAAATTAACCACTATAAAACATAAAAGCGGTGCTGTGGCTCAATTGGTTAAACGCACACCTAGGGCTAAAGAACTCAGGGATTATGCCCTGGCCCAGAGTGCAAGCCTCACGAACGACAAAAAGGAAAAAAAAAGAAATGTTAAATATTAAGTAAAGCTGAACCGTTTTTTAGGTTCTAGGAATTCAGGAAAAGCTGGGATAATGGAAGTATTTCATAAAATCAAGATTTGAGATCAATGGGTATAATGATTCCTGTTATGGAACAAAATATATTCAGAGTTAAGAGTGAAAAATCTGTAGGGTTTACAGAAAACCTACAATTTATTTCAAGAATTACCAATGGAATTTCAGTTAGGATTGCACAAAATGAGCATTTTTCATAAATTTTAGAATTGGGAAAAGATTAGTGTCAAGGTAATGGTTAGGATTCCAGCCATGGTTAGGCTTAGAGTGAAGGAGAAAAAAAATGAGGGTCTAATTGAAGGTAAATTTTAATATAAGCCTGGTAAGAATTAGAATGAATGTAAACTAGTGTATTGCTATTAATGTTAGAATCTACTCACAATTAGGCTGATGGTTATTCTCAATGTTCCAGTTAAGAAAGATTACGTTTAGGGTTAGAAAGTGACTAAGATATTGGAAAAATTGAAACCTGTGTTTGGAAGGATGAGTGAAAACTAGTGTACTTGTGTTAGTGTTACTATTGTCATATAATTTGGATTAAGATTAGGGTCAGTATTTTCTTCTGATTATATTTACTGTTACGAATAATAAAGCTTTTAGTATAAAATTGTGTTCACTAACAAGTAGAAGCAAATATATGAGGCTGAATAGTAACTAGAACATTATCATTACATTTATTTCTCAGTGATCATTCTTGTAGTGATTAATGAGAGTTTTCCAGACAGGTTTAGGTTAAGAGTTAGCGTTAAGTAATGGACTAGATGGTAAGTAAATCTGAAACTGTTTTCAGATACAGTAGTTCAGAAAAAGGTAGAATCAATGGAAACTACAGTATTTTTCCTGGTAAGAGAATGTGAGGACAAGTAATATAATGGCTCCTGTTAGGGAACAAGATAACTTTCGAGGTAGAGTCAAAAAAATTGGTGAGAATTAGGGCAAACTGAAACTTATTTCCAGAGTGAAAACTGGAGTATTCATTAGAAAGATTAAAAACTAGAGTATTTTTCTTAAACATTAGAATTGGATTATCATTAGGGTGAAAGTTAGGTTTTAGTTCCAGCTAGGCTTAGTGTAAGCATTAGGGAAATGGAAAATTTAGGGTCAAACAAAGTAAATCTTCGAATAACAAATAGAGTTAGAATTAGGATGAATGTGAAATAGAAAACTGCTAATAATAAGATTAGAGTATGATTACGGTGAGGGTTAGGGTTAGCTTTACAATAAAGACAAGATAATGAGTGAAACTAAAAACTATTTTTAGAAAGATGAGTTGACTTGAAGTTAGGATGAATAAAAACTAATGTATTTGTGTGGCTTTTAGACTCCAAAGGCTAAGGCAAGCCAGTGATATCCTCGTTCCCAATATCTACTGTGGGAGTATAGAGAATTACTGCATATTACCAAGTGAATGTCCCACACAATCTTAGTTGTAGCAGCTTTCAACCGGGAAGCATTTTCAAGTAATGGAATCAGTCAGGAGTGCAGTCTACCTTTACCACGGTGGAGGTAATCTGGATGATGATGTAGATATCCTCCAGGTAACTGTCAGGCTGTTGTTGAACTTTACCCATTAGGATGTGCAGCAACAGCAGCAGGGTCTCTCAGTGGCTCCAAGGGACTGTCACACCTCGTGCTTGACTGCAAATTCCTACATAGACTGGTAAGGATACATTGCATACGCTTGGCAGGCTGTGACTCCACTAGTTTTTAAGACAATTTACACAAAAGCCCAGGACAATTTACCAAGATGACAACTTTTTAAACAAATAGATCTTTTAATAAAGCTAGGATTTTCTAAGCAGATATAGAGGACTCAGGCCTGTACTATTATTTCCCATGCCTTTTCCTTCTATTTTGCCATATTTTTAAAAAAGTGAATATTTTCCCTTATTCTTAATAAGGGATGATGGACAAAGATTCATCTTCTGTCACTTCTTGAAGCTGACTCAGGAGTGTTGATCCTACCTAGCCAGGATCCTATAAACTTAGCCTATTTTACAAAGAGGTTACCATGGTTAGATGTCATTAAGAACAATATTTTAACTTTTGACAAATGCACAGACCATTTTTCTGGCTACAGCAGTGGAGCTTCTTTAGTCTTCTGGTTTGCAAAAGGATCTTTATGAATGGCTTCGGAACGTGATCTCTAGTAATCCTAACAATGTCTGAGATACCTATGCAGGCCTTCAGACAGATATCAATAGAAACACACTCTCGGGTTTACAAACTTTTCCTGAGAAGATCAATTTCATGTAGCTTGTGTCAGCTCAAAAGTTACTGCCAATTAGAGCTTTTGGCACATACAGGGGTTGGGATTTAAACTATCCTCCACATTTTGCAACCTTAGCTTTTTACTAATATCACAGATGACTGACAAGTTCCTGGCCCTTTCAGTCATAGACATGCTTACAAACTATCTTCCCATGACCTCCTGGCTCTGACCAATTTGTGAAGGGCCATGCACAAATGACTCAAGGATCTGACATTATTTCTGCCTTCTAAGCAGTGGCTTACGGTCTCTGGATGCTCCTCCATTACTTTCATCCAAGGAGTGTCTTCTCCACACTGGAAAGAATGCCTCATTGGCAATTCCCTTAGTTGGTTGCTGGACTTGAAATTGGGGCCTGAGTGCTGTCCCTCAGCTCTACAGCTAAAGGTTAGCACTCTGCCACATTGAATCCTAAAGCAGGTCTGCTTACTCTTTCTGCCTTCTGCTGGCTGAGTAGAGGTGACATTCTCACAGAGACCTTCATCTGCCCAGGCTGGATTTGAACCAATTTTCAGATCAATGAGTCTCATAAAAGGCCTTTTTACTCCAATTAAAAGCAAAAAGGCAGTCAACATAGTAGTAGCTTTTAAGCATATTCTTACCTGAAACTTATTAAGAGCCAAAGTTACATCTGACAAACTTACAAGAATCCTAACTCCTTTTTGTGGATCTGCTGGGATCTGTTACGGAAAAAAAAGAAAAAACCTATGAGACCAAACTGAAATAGGAATTAAGCAATAACTTTGGTAATCCTAATTTTTCCTTTTTGTACTTTGAGGCAAATGTTTAGAACAATTTTACTTTTAAACGTTATATACAGAAATCCATTCCTAACATGTAAGCCTCCTATTCATCTCTGTTTTAATATTCTATACTTTAGTTTTTAGTTGCATTTTGAAAAACCCCTTAAACTCTCGAGGCTAGGTGTCACTCATTTCCTTTTGGCTGCTTGTTTTTAAACAAATATACATGAAAACTTTTAAGCTCAAATAACATTTTTTTCTCAATGCAAAAATTAGAATCATCACTGTACCAAGAAGCTAGACTTAACACCTTTATGTCTTAAAAATAACATATCCAATGGCAGAATATCAGAGATCAAACCACATTATACAAATAAAATTTTTGATCCTCTTTTTAAGGCCTTCTTAATTTTAATATTAACACATCCAAGGGGCAGTTTTAGCAATGTTGATCAGATCTTCACATCACTCATTTATACCATCATGTTTCCAGTGTCTATCTGTAGGGAAAAGGGGCAGAATAAAAATGGGCCACTTGGCCCTTCCTGTGGAATGGGCACACACCCAATCCGACTCTTTAGATTTAGTTGAACTGCGTTTGTGCCCGCTTGCCCTAATTCACGATGCATGGACTCTTCCCAGGGCCTGTTCCACCATGCATGACCAGCTGAACTGCACTTCTGCCTGTTCATCCTTCACTCCTAACGATAGGTCTTCTGTTGGCTTCTAAATTTCTCCTTTTTGTTAAGCCAGATATTTTGATTACAGTGTAAACAGCTTTATGCATTCTAAAATACCAGATTTTCTAATTTTTAAGTTAAAGAATCCTTAAAAAGCTATTTCAAACAATGTGAAAATGCTTTAAAAAATTTTTAGTAATGATCAAATCTCATAACCTTTGGAACTTTAAACTTAAACTCAGCCAATTGTTACAGCATGCTGACAATTTCTATCATGAACATGTTCACAAGCACATACAAAACACACTCAGATTTTTAAGCACGCAAAAATCAAAATCAGTTATATGTACATTTTAAAGTTTTGAAAGAAAAATTTAAGACAGTATTTATTTTAATCTAAGTAACTTTGTTGAGCTTCATTTTCCCAGGGCTTGCTAATTTAGCAAGGCATTTCAAAAATTGGTCTTTTGCATCCCTTCTGTTGGAGGAAGGCTGGGGGGGGGAAGTCACCTGAAATTAAACTGGCCTGATTTTTATCCAGTTTTAGACAAGAGCACTTTACATTGTCAGGACAAGCTGAAAAATCAAAACCAGGCACAAATCCTTCTCTATGACTGAGCCCAGCTGGAGCCTGGAACTTCTATTTTCCCAGATATGTTCAAAATCACATTTGTAATAATAGTTACTAGATGAGAACTTCATAGATGAGGTGGTATGGGGTTTCTGGTGGAGCTCTGTCTGGTTTAAGGGAGGAGTTCGTATTGGCACAGCCTGTATGGTGGAACAGGACAGGGATTTGAGGGCAAAGGCCAGCCTGTGTAGGGCTTTGAGACATCAGGGAGGGAACAGCAAGGACTAGACTTGTTAGAAGAGGGGTGTCTTCTGCAGTAGGTGGGATTTAGGATGGAGGCTGGCAGTTGGACAGGTTTTCATTGGAAGAAGGTGGGGTCACTGGGGAGGAGGCTGTTTGGGACAGGGCTTTGAGAAGGAAGAACAAGGCTACAAAGGAGGAGGTTACTTAGAGGAAGGGATCTGGTGGAACACTGTGAGCCCTTGTGGGACATGTAGGGTGAGGTTTTCCATAAGGCAGGGCAGGGAATGGAGGGAAGAGGTTGACAGAAGGTGGGGATTTGGAGTAGGAATGCAGAGCTATGAGGAAGTAGCTTTTCAGGGTGTGGCTTTGAGAGGGCATGGTGGTACTAGGAAGACATAGGCTAGTAAGGGGCGGGGTTTCTCATGGAGAATGGCAGTCCTTTGGGAAGTGTGTTAGGGTGGAGGTGGGGTTTCCAGTAGAGCAGGATGTAGTCACAATGTATGGAGGCGTTTTTCAGGACCAGGGCTTTGTGAGAGCAGTGATAAGTTCCAGTGCACTAGACTAGTTAGGATGGGGTTTCTGGTGTTGCCAGTTACCACTTCGAAAAGAGGAGTGAGGTTGAATGGGTATTTCAGTGTTGTAAGGCAGGACATGGACTATGGACATGATTTCCAGCAGGGCAAAACAACCTTCCAAAAGGGTCTATGAAGGGACTGGGATTTAAAGTTGAGTCTAGTGAGGCTTCCAGAGGGAGGCCAACTGGTGCAGTGGTTTCCAGTGAAGCAATGATGGTGTCGAGATATGGGAGAGTGTGGGGGAGGTTTTCTAGGCTTCCAGAAGGAGGTCAACTGGAACAGTGGTTTTCAGTGGAGCAATGTGGGTGTCCAGAAATGGCATAGTGTGGTGGGGGTTTTCTAGTGGAGTTTTTCAGGAGCAGGGCAGGGTTTGGAGCCATGGGGCTAGTTGGAGGAGGGGCTTTGAGAAGGAATGTAAGAACTACAGTGGTGTAGGATAATTGTGGGCAGGGTATCTGGTGGAGTAGGATGTGGAACTGAGGGAGGAGCCAAGGGGGGGGGTTATCTGGAGAGCAAGTCAGGGCACTGAGAGAGTATATATGGGAGGTAAAGAGGCTTGTGGTGGAGCAGTGCTTCCTTTCCAGGAAGGAAATGGGCTGTGTGAGAAGCTTCTGGCCAAGCAAAGCAGGGCTTCAAGGGCAGTTATAGGGAGATGAAGGGTTTTTGGTATAGCATAATGGGCTTTGTGGGAAGAGGTAGTTTCAGGGCTGTGTCTGAGAGATTAGGCCTCTTTCAAGTAGGCTAGTTATGGGCAGAGATTCTGATGAATCCAGGGGGGCTGGAGTGAGAAAGCTGGTTGGGGATGGGGTATGAAAGGGAAGGGAGGAGTTTGGAGGTACTAGGATATGGGAGCAATGCGACTATGAGGGACTAGAGTAGTTAGGGGCGTATCTCATCTGGTGGACGAGGTGGGAATTTGAGGGAGGAGCCTGGTGTAGGCGGGGTTCTATTGCAGCAAGGTGGGACATAGAAGGAGATATGGATGTGGCCTGGTTTCTGGTGGTGCAGAGCAGGGATTCCAGGAAGGGGTGGAGTGGAAGAGGGATTTCCCTAAAGCAGAGGAGGGCTTTCAGGAAGGAGTCTGGTTGCAGTCAGGCCTTTGAAAGTTTTTAGCAGGGCTACCAGGGGGTAGGTTATTTAAGGTTGAGCTTTTTAAGGAGGAGGCTGACTAGAAGTGAGTTTCCAGTTGATCTAGTCAAGTTTTATGGGAAGGAGGGATAGCAAATGGGCAAGACATAATGAAGAGTGGGGCTACAAAAAACAAAAAGTTACTACTAATAAATAAAATATAAGAACACCATTTTCTGTCAGTGTAGAATTATATTACTTTTATGTGTGTGAGAGATAGTGGAGAAAGTAACCAAGTGTTAAATCCTTCCTAGGGAAATTTTTCTTTATTCCAGTTGATTGAAAATAAAACCATAGGTCACATCAGGCTCAGAGGCACACAGTAGACTAAGACACATGAAGCTAAGAACTTGATTCCCCAGCACCACCATTAAGGACCACAAATAAAAAGTTTAAAATATCTCACTTAGTCATAATGGACAATGTTGTCTTAAAATTGTGAATGAATAGAACTTTTAATCTAACAATTTTAGAAATCCTAACACTAAGTAAGTAGTAATGTTAACTTTATACAATATTGGAAAGTATACTAAAAATAATTAGGAGAATATAAATTTGTACACAGAATGTTCGTTCTCCAGCATCAATTCTAATCTAAAAGAATTTAAAACCAGAAAATTGCGATATAGTGAGATTGTAGCATGGTTTCTTTTCAATCATCAAAATGGTGACTTAAGCAATGTGTCTTTATCATCGGATGCATCGATGTTAAAAACATATCTAAGAATGTAAAGCATTACTATACAGACCCTGAAGAAACTAAGAAGGATCTGCAGAATGATGATGGAAAAAAATTAATGACTAATTAAAATGGGAATTGATCTACACTAGGCCCATAAATACTTTCCAGAAGAAAACGCTACTTTAAAAATAAACAGTGAATAGGAAGCAGGCAGGAAGACCTTGAAGTAAACATTACCCAATGAACAACATCTACGGAGGCATGATTGCAGTCTTCTTTTACCTGAGTTACAATTACTGATCTATGAACTTCCCCAATGCCAAATAACAAAGCCATGAAAATGCAGTAATCATTTTCAAGGCATTAGACTTTACAGAAAGAATTCAATGAATGTATTGCTAGAAAGTAAAGATAGATGTCTGAGCTAAAGAGTGAAGAAAATATCCTCAATCTCTGACCCTCTGCGGTGAGAGGGGTACAAGACGAAGCACAAGGAGAATGGATAGAAGTACAGTAGTGCATAACAATAGTTCCCAAGATGCAATGATGAATGTAACAGGGGAGAAAATCAACATGATCATCACAGGAATGAGCATGGGAGAGTAGAGAGAAGAACAGTGAAAATCCAAGGAGAATTACAAAGGATGTCCTTGCATATTTGGCAGAAGAGTGCATGGCATTGAGTTCTAAACTATGTGGAGTTATTATAGGCTCATATGGTGCCACAAGAAGTGATGAACTTATGATTTACAGGGCATTGAATAATCATAAAGGTGCTGCTTCTGTAGTGCAGAGTTAAACCTTGGTAAATTCTGTTTTGAAACACACTCTAAAACCAAGAAAAGAAGATTCAAATTATATATGTGATTTTACCATTTGCAACGATAGAGTTCAAAAAAAATCAAATCACATAATGTGGATGTAAAAGGATAACATTAATAAAGTAATATTTAAACAATACACATTTTATGTGAATATTCTTGGTTATAAGAGATTTGTTGTCCTTACAGGTTTTGAATGCACAAAACAACAAAAACAAAAACAAAAACCAATCAAAGCAAAAAAAACACTTGGCAATAAAGCTGGATGCCAGTGCCTCATCTCTATTCTTATATAGTCACGAGGCTGAGATTGGAAGATCATGGTTCACAGATGGCTGGGGTAGCAATCCATGAGATATTTATGTTCAATTGTTAAATCAAAGACAGAATGAAACCTTGGTTGAAATAGTACAGACTCAGTAAGTCATGAATGAAGAAACCAAGCAAGAATTTGAGGCTCCGAATCAAGTTTCATTACTGTGCGCGTACACTCAAGTTTCATTACTGTGCGCGTACACACACACACACACACACACACACACACACACACATCCACACACACAATTGTCATGAAATAGGAAGAGCGAGAGAAAAAAAGGGAATATTAAGAGTTTAAAAAGTAAACCTGTCTGTCAGGACTATCCTAAGCATATATTAATTAATAAAAATGAGGCAAACCTTAGAACCTATTTTTCTTTGAGTAAGGCTTCCTTCACATAATATGATTGTTTTCCAAGTCTTTCCCTTTTCTTAAGAAAGGGGCTATCATTCTATCATTCTTTCTGATAGAAGCATAAAATTACAACATTTTCTTGATCCATTCATCCATTGAGGGGCATCTTGATTGGTTCCATATCTTAGTTATAGTAATAATGGTGCAAAAAAATATAGTTGTAGATTTATTGTGTTTTAGCTTGAGATCATTTCTACAAGCCCAAGAGTGGGATTGCTGGCTCCAGAGTTATATACATTTGACCTTACAAAATGATACTAATTGAAATGAACTCCATGACATGGAAACAGCAAATTTTTTTTCAGATATCAACTTTGATGTCGGTAGAGTATCTAGATATTATTTTATTTCATTTGGCTTTTCTATTGGTTTATCCCTAGAAAACTCTGTCTTGATTTTGGTACCTTCCATCTTGTATATACATTTATCTGATTTGGAGATGGAAAGGGAAAAAAATATAGTGATGAAAGAAGTACAAAGAGTGACCCATTGCAACAATGATATTCACAAGACACTTTCAGAAATGAACTTTACAACTATGGGGTGGGGAGGATTGTTGGAGAGTGGGAAGGGAAATGAGAACAACAATGGAGTGGATAAAAATATTCAAAAAGGAATGTATCTTATTCATGTAACTGTAACCACTCTGTACAGTATTTTTGAAATAAAATAAAATCTAAAAATTGAACCTATCCTAGAAAAAATATAGTTTTCAAAATAAGACATCTGTCACAGTACTTGTGAGGGATTCTAGGGCCAAACTGTTAAACCTGGAAAGGGATAGATTGCAAAGCCATCTCAAACAGCAATCAAAAGACTGAGAGCTCTGCTCTGGAAAGGTCAGTCAAGGGAAGACAGGGTTATGAGTTATTACCTCAAAAGTATATAAATTCGAGCTGTTGGACAGTAAAAGATTAAGACTTTGGAGACAAGATGGATGTCTGTGTTATGGATGTAATGAATATTATTCCCTTCTGCTCCCTAACAATAAGGGATTCAATTATCACTATGTATACAAACAATACCTCATGTTAATAGTTGTAACCTAAGCTAGGTTAATGCCTTAGTTTGTGGACATACCTATAGCCACTGACCACCACCCGCCTTGTAGTAGAAGGAATATGAATATAAACATGTTAAGCAGGATTTGGTGATCCAGAAGCTGGCAATGAGGCTTTGGGTCCTCTGGTGTCTTCTTTCCTATCATTTTCAGTGATTTCTCAGTTTTTTGGCCAGGTATCCCATCATCTTTCCTGTCCCATGGTTGCGGTTAGTGACAGTACTGATTTTCTGAACACCTCAAAACAAACTATGGAAACACACTTCCTCAAAAAAGATTGAGGAAGATTGAGCACCTGGAAAGATACCAAACGTTAGCAGTGTCCCTGTGATCCTCTAGCAAGTAAGTGTAATTCAAGAATATCTTTACTTCTGATAATATGAGATGGATAATTGTCCCTTTTGTATATTTGGTATTTGGTATTGCATGCATTTTCAGAAACACATATGCATTGTTAAATAATGTTATTTATTTCACAGGTCACAGACCATGTCACTGGAGTGATGACCCTAATGTCTTATCTCAGTTGCCTGATTCAGACTTAGATGAGTGTGAATTGCCTAATTATGAACATTTCTCCATGAAACTCAACAACACAGAATGAAGTGTCAGGGTCAGGCCATTCCATACCTGTAAGGATTTTTACATATATTATAGTAATATACACCTACACTGCTCAGCACTCATGGCACAGTGGTTTGTTATAATTGTCCTCAAATCATAAATATTCTAGAGCTTAAAGCAGAATGATGGGCTATTTATTTTCAATGCAAGAGTAATGATCACCCCCTGAAATTATTCTCAGTGGAGAATCCTTCATATACATTTTACTGACTTAGCTTCTACTCTCTGTTTACCATTATCAGGAAGGGTCACACTGTATCGAGCTACAATATTGCAGCAACTTAGCTGCCTTAGAATGTTACCTCCAATCTTGATACCAAGGTCAACTCTGCAACTCTAATCACATAGTTAGTGGACACCCGAACTTTTCAAGCCTGGTTAAAAATTCAGCTATCACTGCTCTTTGCCAGGGTTAAAGAACTCACTCCTTTAGATGTATTATGTATCTTCTTGTATTTCCAACACTGCCTTAGATGTTGGTTTTTCAAGTAGAGCTTTTAGTTTGCATTTGATTTATGGAGGTGTTAGTGATGCCAGTTGTTAGTAATTTGACATTGTGGCTATTGAGGAAGTGAATACACATTACTCACAAAAGTTTCTTTATGTGTATTGGTATTGCGATATTGTGAACTTCCTAAAAGCCAGCCATGGGAGCACATGTCCCTAATCCCATCACTTATGTCACTGAGACAAGCCTTGAAAGGTCCAGACCAATTGGCACTTTATAGTGAGAACCTTTTCTACAAAGAAAGGGGAGAGAACAGCAAACAAAAATAACAACAACAACAAAAAAAACCAAATGAATCTTCCAACAGTTTTGTCACATATTCTTTACACTTAGCCATTAAGAGCACCATAATAGTATTGTTTATGACTTCTTACCTACTCTTTTCCTGTTCTGAGCTGTTTTATGTATGGATCTCTAAGATGTCATATAAGAATCACATAAGAAATCTATATAAATCATATAAGAAATAATAAAAAATAGTTTGTTAGGGATATATAATCCAAAGGTAATAATTTCAGCAAAATATTAAGCACATAAAATGTAATGCATTGACTATTGAAAACTTCAGCAGTTGTAGTTTATTTATTCTTATAAGAAAGATTATAAACGAAGTTACAATAGTATTCCAACTGGAACACAGAACTAGAAATATGAAGGTTAGCACTAAAGAATGCTACTGCTACCACTAATAGAGTAAGAATGAAATTTAGGCAAAACTCCTTCATAATAAAAGCCACAGGACAACCCCAACATTGCTTTCATTGTTTCATATGAGGACAAGACTTTTTTTAGTAAAGACAAATTTTCAAAGATATTAACATCAGGGGCTGGGAAGGTGGCTCAGTGGTAGAGCTCTTGCCTTGCATGCCTGAGGCCCTGGGTTCGATTCCTCAGCACCACATAAGCAAAAAGAAAAAAGCCGGAAGTGGCGCTGTGGCTCAAGTGGTAGAGCACTAGCCTTGAGCTGAAGAGCTGAGGGACAGCACCCAGGCCTAGAGTTCAGGCCCCACGACCGGACCCAAAAAAAAAAAAAAAAATATATATATATATATATATATATACATATATTAACATCAATTGGGTATATATTTCTTAAGTCCTTCAGGAAGGATGCTGTGACCATGTTGATGGAAGCTGACTTCTTTGGGACCTACTACACAAGGTGCAGAAACCATTCCAAGCACTGAACCTGCATTAGGGTAATTTAAGTGCTCGAGTGTTCTTCAAGTTAGGAAATGAATTAAGTTTTTTATTAAAAACAAAAGTAGGAAAGAAGCCCAAACAAATTTCCCAAGTTGCTAAGACTGATCAGTTGAGACCCATAATTCAAATCCAGAATTCCACCAGCCACATCTGAGGATATTCTGTGTCACATTCATTACTTATCAAGAGCTATGGAGCAGATGAATCCACATAATCTTCCTAATTATGGTTATGAAATCAAAAACATTGATACAGAATATAAATATTTTTAAATGAAAAGGTTGTGGATAATGACAGCACAAGTGATCTTTATATCAAATGAAGATCAGTTTAATTTCTGAAGAAATACCTGAATGAACATCATTCAGCTTCCACTGTTTATTATTCCTGGTATCAAAGACACCTGTGCTGACGAACACAGGCTTTTATCAATCAGTACCCTCAATACACAGGGAATAGATTGTTATGGATATACAATCCAAAAGGAATAATTTTTGTGACTACTTACTTCCTTGTTGTACCAAAAAAAATCTATTCCCTATTCTAAAACATATATCAATTTAATGGATATTAGTGTTATCAGTATTAATTAGGTGTGCATAATATATGTAATGTATCTTATTACATAACATAGAAATTATATATTTATATATCATATATATACATATATGTATCATTACTGATATTCTACGACTACTATAAATAATATATGTATAAAACATTTTAGTATTATACTGTGAAGGATACAAGGAATGACAACTTTATGTAAATAAATATATATATGTATGTTTTAGTAACATAATTTATTTTTGTGTCATTACTGAGACTGGGTTTTGTCCCTGAGCCATTACACTCAGACTGGCTTCATATAGCTATCTTCAGATCTCAGCCCCTAAGTAGCAGGAATTACATACATGAGTCAGGTTATAGATTTTTAACCACATCCTTGGCATATTCTTACATAATTATTTTTGAATGCTCAATTATATTCTGATATTCCATTTCTAAACCAATTCAAAATAAATAACTACTAATTGAGTAAAACTCTATGTTGCAATCGAAATTGTAAGGACCCTACTTTATTATCCATTTTCAAAGATATTGCTAGTTTAATTCCTGGACAGACAAATAGAAAAATTAAATTATGTGTGCATAATATATGTAATATACTATATTACATAACATATAAATGATATATTTATAATATATGCATAATTAGTGATAGTCTATAATTACTATAAATACTATATTTATAAAACTGGTTTTAATATTATACTGTGAAGGATACAAGGAATGACAATATCCCTATCGTAACTGTCTCATTTTTAACAGTACACAAACTATGTTATAAATAGATATCTTCAAGAAAGCGCACCTCTGTAATCAAATATTCTCCTCATCATTATGAACATCCTCTAAGATTGCTACACTTATCCACAGCAAACACTTTGTGATACTTTCTGGATAAAGTTTCTTGTCCTCATCTTTATCAGTCTTTCAGCAACTTCAGTGAAGAGCTTTTTCTCTTGCTTTGCCTGTAGTCGATATCATCTTTGTTATTTCCCAGCAAAGAAATTGTGGTTAGCAGGCTTGAGCATTGGTACATACAAAGGTTCTTTGGTTATGAATTTTTCCTTTCCTTTCTTGATAAGTTTGCTGTAATAACAAAAACCTCTTAAGACAATGTGTAAATGAAAACATATTGATTTGAAAATACTACAAATATTCGTTCTTTGAACTTATTTTTAATTCAAATATAATAGGGGTGGTTTTATTGGTGTACGCCTTTAAATCTAGCTATTTATAAGGCTGAAAACAGAAGATCGTAGTTTCAAGCTAGACCAGGTAAATAGACCATGAGACATTTATCTTCAACTAAGAACCAAAAAACTAAAAGTGGAGCTGTGGCTCAAATGGAAGACTGACAACCTGAGCACAAAAGAAAAGTAAAAAAAACAACCAAGGCCACGAATTTAAGTCATAGTATTAGTATTCATATACTATATGTTTATGGTTCCTAAAATATTATGTGAGTTAATTTGTCAAAACCTGCTCATACATTTCATATGATGTGTGAAATAGTAGGTAAGTCTGAAATGACTACAAGATATTTTGACAAGGCAACTGGAAGAGTTATCAATTAATCAAATAGTAATGAGGGATACAATCAAAGCTCACTTTGGACTCCAAGGGTAAACAAAGGAGGAGGCTGCAATGCTTGGTAAGAAATGTATGCATTATTCTGCCCATGTAATTGTAGCCCCTCTGTACAGTATGTTCTCAAATAAAATAAAATACAATTAAAAAAAAAAATGAATTTGTTAAAATCAATAGCTAGGAGTTGTCAGTAGACATGATGCTATTAAGGAATTGAATTAAAGAAAACAGAGCTGGAGAAAAAGTAACGAAATAATTACATGTACTCAGTGGTAACACTCATGAGAAGGAAGATTACAGAACTAAGCCATGGGATACATAAATATGTATAATATGACAAATGAAGAAAAACAATAATAAGTATGTAATGCAGACTTATATGGATAGGTATTTTTAATGTTTAAGGGCTATGAAGTGTTTATGTGATGACCTAAAATTTAAGAAATTGGTAAGGTCAACTATCTCTTGGGCAAACTATAGCAGATAGGTTAAATAAAACAGGGCCACAATAGAGTGTGTTGATTTGCCAACGTGAAAACAGGTCAATATTTGGAAAGCTATTTTTTGGACATGTGGTTGGAGTGACAATTGCTGCAGTTTGTTCAAGTGTCAGTAGAAGGGTACAGTTTTAATACAATGATAGAAATCTTTCCGGGTCTGTTACATTTTCCCACTGTCTTCAATTTCCCTTTTTTTCTGAGAACTAAAATGTCGTTACTGGAAGCCATTCCCAAATTGTGCCTTTGGCAAGTTTTCAGATAGTCAGTCAATCACTTGCCCAAATAATAGAGAATGGGACCAGGTCTACATTGAGCACTAACAGTAGACAGGTTTCTAGCCATTCTCAGGAGGAGCCTTCTGCAATTGTGGGATGGATAGGGCTGGATAATTTACAGAACAGCCATCATAGATGGAAAGTATTCTGCTAATTTGACCCCTGAGATATTGGATGTTTTATCTCCATTGTATTGATTTTTATGAATCAGTTAATCAGATTCTTTATACTATATGATGTTACTAAATTGTGAAATGCATGTTTATTGCATTTCCTTTGTATAACATATAGTATGCTTTGAAATTTGGTATAAATTATTCATGTTTTTATTTTTTTCAATGTGGATTACTCCTAGTTCTCAAGAGTGGGGAAATGCTTTGGAACTTTGTAACTTGAAGTCATATGTTGCCATGTGTCATATCCTATTTTCCTTGTACAGAATTGATAATAAATTATATGTAATTTATTTTTTATTTTTATTTATTGTCTATTGCAGAGTTTGAACTTGGGTCCTGGGCACTGTTCCTGAGGTCTTTGGCTGAAGGTTATCTCTCTACAACATTGATCCACAGTATCAATTTTAGTCTTGATTGAGTAACTGGAGATAAGTGTCTCATGGCAACTTTTCTGCCCAAGATGGCTTTGAACTGATTCTCAGATATCAGCCTCCAGATTAGCCAAAATTACAGGCATGAGTTACCAGCACATAGCTATATGTAATTTCAACTGTAATTTTCTTCAAGTGTTTCATCCTGCACTGAAGTTTATTTTTCTGACAACCTTTCTAATAAATATGTAATCTATTTAATTTTGATAAGTACTGCTGTACCTCCCAATTATTTGTGGCATTTCTGAAATCCAAGTTCCTATGTGTGTCAGGGTAGATACTTTTGCCTGTAACAAGTATTGTTGTTGAACACATGACATCTGGCTACTAAGAGAACAAAGGATGTGAAGCTACAGTAGCCAGATAAATAACTACCAGGACAATTCAAGGGCAACTCATGTACTCTCTGTGTAGATGCATACGGAACATAGAAAAGACATTATTTTTTGTGGGGGGGTCCGGTCATGGGGCCTGAATTCTGGGCCTGGGTGCTGTCCCTCGACTCTTCTGCTCAAGGCTAGCGCTCTACCACTTGAGCCACTGCACCACTTCTGGCTTTTTTCCTTTTGCTTATGTGGTTATGAGGAATTGAACCCAGGGCCTCATACATGCAAGGCAAGTGCTTTACCTCTGAGCCATCTTCCCAGCCAGAAAAGAAATTCTTATACTTGAAAGTGATTGAGTGCGTGGGCACATAGATGTTGACTTAATTATCTGTTGCTATAGTTTTACACATTCACTAGTATAAAACAATATTTCATATATACATGTATATGTATATGTATATATATATATATATATATATATATATATATATATATATATATATATATATATGCAGATCACAGTTTCCAGAATCCAGAGAACCACATCCATGGGCACCGCTTGCTTATGTTGCTCTTTGTGTAATAAGAATGAAACCTGGAATTGTCCAGTGGTAGAGAAATTACTCAGAGATTCAAGCATTTGTCTTTCAATATCTTGCTTGTTCCTAACTCTAAAATTAGGAAGTTTGTTAATATATAATATATGTTATATTAGAATTTATTTATTATACTATATAATGTATAATATATTTTACACTATATATTATATATAATATCTGACAGAATTATATATTTATAAGGAAAATTATAATAAACACATTAGTGTCCATACTTTCCTAGTCATGATTAAGTTCAGCAGAGTTGGTGCATTGTATCTCAACAGGAAAACTTTACTGAAGTTCTAATGACCTTGAACTAGATAAGAATTCCTGTTAAAAAAAAAGCCTCTCCTAATTTATGAGCAAAAATAAGTTTGGAAGCTTTTTTTGTTTTGGGTTTTTTTTTTGTTTTGGCAGGTCATGGGGCCTGAATTCTGGGCCTAGGTCCTGTCCCTCTCCTCTTCACCTCAAGGCTAATGCTCTACCACTCTAGCCATAGCACCACTTCTGGCTGAGGAATTGAACCCAGGGCGTCAAGCCTGCAAGGCAAGCACTCAACCAATGAGCCATGTTCCGAGCCCAGGTTTGGAAGTTTCTCGGAAGAGGAATTTGGCATTTGCTAAGCATCCTTGATTAGTAAGAATAGGTATCATTTTGCTCCAAATTTTGTCTCCTTTTATGTTCCCTAGACAGTTACACAGGATCATTATTCCATCGCATATCTTTAAGTCCTTCTTTTATTTCTTTTTATCATTATTGTGTTGTTGTTGTTGTTTTGATGATCATTAAGCTTGAACTCAGGGCCTAGATAGTGTCCCTGAGCTCCAGGCTAGTGCTCTACCACTTGAGCCACAGGACTACTTCTGGCTTTTTCTGCCTGGGCTTGCTTTGAATCGTAATACTCAGATCTCACTCTCCTGGGTACCTAGGATTACAGGTGTGAGCCACTAGTGCCCAGCAAGTCCGTCTCTTTTAGATATTATTCTAAAAGCCTTCTAACCAAGGTCACTCCTCAGATAGTAAATGGACCTATGCCAAGAGTTCCTTCACACTCTCATCTCCTGTTATGGTTATTATGTGTCTTTTCCATGTTATCTTGAACCTACTTCACTGTTTTCTTCCTAATCCATGATTGTATATGTGTTACTAATATTTACCTAAATTTAGTGGCTATCCACCCTAAATTACTCAACCATTAATTTCATTTATTTTTTTTCAATATGATTGTTGTTCAGTTCCAATCTGAGCTTATACTCACCTTTTCTACCTCTTGGCATGTGCAGAGACTGGGCCTTTTCTACCTCCAATGCAAGAGGTTAGCCAAAGTATAGCCTACAATATTCCTGCTTAGGATTCAGGACAAGTAGTTGAGTGCCTGAAAGAAGCAATGCATTCTTGGCATGGGAATGGGTTGGAGAGACAATAGCCTAGAGAGCAAACTGGTAGACACAACATTTAACAACTTCTTTGGGGAAACTGACCTCCCACACAATGGCAGTGAGATAACACACCTAGTGAATTTTCATATATAAAGGAAGTTATCATGTCTCCCTGCACAACTCACTTTTAGTCAGAAAGGGTCATTCTTTTGTGTACTCCTTAGGCCCAGTCTCACTTGATCTCCATCTTAGACTTTGCCCAGACTCTGTTTCTAACAGAAGGTGCCTGATGAGGAGAAAAATGTGATCTCTTGGTTTCTGACTTGCCCTGTGAGAACTGAGGTCACTTTTAGTTTTGAACCTATTCGTCCTGACAAAGCTGTGGTGAGTGGTGGGAAAACTCATTCTCTGAATTGTGCCATAGTACCAAATCTCTTCAGAGAAAGTCAAGGAATGATGAATCCTGCCTGAGGGATTGAGTTGGTCTATTTCCAAAGAGGTCAATTAATATCTGATTCTGAGTCCCAGGTGGAGGTCTTTTACCAGATCCTCCAAGCTGGAGTGGATGTTCCTCAGATTCCAGACCATCCTCATATTTCTTTAGCTCTTTCTCATGAACCAAAAGGTCACAGGAGTTGAGTTCAGAAACAAGGAGAAATGAGAATAGCAGAAGAATTACTGGCAGGGGAAGGAATTAGAAAATTTGGGTGAAAAAGGGCTGAGAAAATCTAGGATCACTCATATCATTTGGGAATCACATCATAAGATTAGGGAATAAAAGTAATAAATTACTGCCTAAATTGTAACTCCACTGCTCTGACTACATTACAAGTGCTCTGTCAAAAGGTAGCTGTCATAGCTCAACGTTGATGAGCAAAATGGAGCACATTTTTTCCTCACAAAGTTCTACTGAGTATCTTCATCCATGCCCCAGGTTGTTCTTACTTTCTACTTCTCTGTTACTTTTCTTTGCTGTATTCAATAAATGATACTTGAATGTGTTATCATCTTCAGACATGTAATCACATTTTCTTTTTTTTCTTTTTTTAATTTTTTTATTTTATTTGTGAACATACTGTACAGAGGGGTTACAATTACATGGGCAGGATAATGCATACATTTCTTACCAAGCATTGCAGCCTCCTCTTTTGTTTACCCTTCACCTCCCTTCCCAGCCTCCCCCCTACCCCCCCACCCAATCCTTCCCCTCCCCCCCCCCCTGCACCGACGTTGTAAAGCTCGTTTTTGACATGACAACTTGTACTTCTCATTGTTGCAACAGGTCCACCTGAATCCTTAAAAGACTTGTTTTTCCCCATCTCCTCCACAAGTTATACTGACATCAAATATAGTGAAAGTGGGGGTTATACTGTGGGGGAGGGACACACAAAGCAACAAAGAAATAATCTTATAAATGCATTAGAAACACATGCATGAAAGAAAAAATAACATTAAAATACATATCTAAGGGTGCATTTTCCTAACATCACATTACCTGAACTTTTCCGCTTGACTCATACATATACTAGATATTGCAAATAAGGGAAACCATGAGACCTGTGTCCATTTGTTATAAATTAAAACAAATTATGGGGAACATATGTCTATGGTACATTTTCTTCCATGGCATACTTATTTGATGTTATTAAGTATTATTTTAATTGTTTCATTTTTAAAACTTGAGGAAAATATTTTGTTAGTATTAGCACTAATCTGTTGCACATTTTTAAAAATTTTTTCCATGTCTGTGTTTTTGTTATTAAGCTTCTAACATTTTCTTGTCCCCCAACTGTTGCCTTCTTAAAATTGGATCAAATTATAAACTGTATATGATGGTCCTTTATGTGTTCATTGATATATTTAAATTTCTTCTAATATCCACATATTATAGGATATCTTCAACCTATTGTAACTCCTCTAAAAATCAATATGGAGGTCCCTTTTAAAGAAAAACATGAAGCCACAAAACCTGTGAAATTAGGATTAGGTGTATAACCAAAAATATTTAGCAGTGATATTGGAGAAATTCACTTCTCTTATATACCAGAACATGTTTATAGTTATGAATAGCATATTTCTTTATTCCCTCTTTTTTGTGCACCTAAGTTGATTGCACAGCTTTCTTTCTTGCTGCCATGCACATGGATGTTGATGTTGATTTATATTCCTTCTTTATGTATCAAGGTTGCAGTAAAAGTCATCAACACATGTGTCTTTTTGGTATTGTCTAAACTTCCATTATGATCTCCATATGGGTTGCACTAGTTTACAATATCACAAAACTAAATACAGTTCCTGATTTATTTCAACCTCTCCAGATATTTATTATTCGGGTGGTGATAGTTATTCTGGTGTGTAGGATGGGATTTCAGTGACTTTCCTATTTATTTTCCTTTGTATTTCCTATGTGGATAAGAATCTCAAATATTTCACTTATTAATTAAACACTTACATTTGTACTGCATTCCTGATCAGTGTCTTTCTTTTACTTTTGGTATTTTATCAGTTTTTAAGTTCTATAATATTTGGTTTTTTCACGTTCTAAATATTCACTTTAGTAAGAAGAATTTTTTCATTGCTGTGGTGCACAATTAACTAAAATCAACAGATTGTACATTTATACCACTGGAATTTTTTATTAGTTTTACAGCCAGGAAATTGTTTCAATAAAGATGCTGAACTTTTTTCACTAGATAGATTGAAATGATAGTATTTCATATTAGCCTAAACTAATCTCAGAACTAACAGTCACAGCCTGGGCCACAACAGTCTGGGCTAACACAGCACATCCTGCATTTAAATAGAGCAAAGGGCTTCATAAAAGTTAGAAGAAAGGCACCCCCTTTATGAAGCAAATTCTGAAGTTCACAGCAGATATTAGGAATCTGAATATTAAGAAGATCTAAGGATAAAAGTATATAGAAGGACAAATTTAGAGTTCAGAATTCGGGAGGGGGAACAACCACTAGATACCAAAACTCAATGCTGAAGGGAAGAAGTGTTTTACACCAAACCTCAGCTGTGTCTGACTCTCTCATACCAAACACACACACAAACACACACACACACACACACACACACACACACACACACACACACACACACACACACACACACACACACACACTCACACACCCCTAGTGAGAGACCTTAGCCAAAGTATAGCCATTCTGGACTTAGTCCATTTTGAAGGCCTATACTGAAAGTATCCATTGTGAAGGCATTTACTGAAAGTACCTATTGCAAAAACTTTTACCGAATGTTAGGACTCAGGTTCCTGGAAAAACCATGAAATGTCCCTATAAACTTCTTCCCGTAACTCCTCTAGCAATAGCCACCAGTGGATGACAGGAAGGTACCTAAAGCTACAGATGTTTCTTAAGATTCCATAGTTAACATAATTTGCTTCTTACTGCTAAGCTTGCACATGTTAGCCAATAAGATTGTTACAATATTATCTCATTAAATGTCAACCAATCATGTAACTGACAAGCTATGAACCAACTTACCTCAGCCCTATGCCCTATAAAAACCCTGTTAACTGAAAGTTTGGAGGTTGCAACTCTGACCCACTGCGATGCTGACAGTTGTGAGTCCAGGCTCGAGCTTGCAATAAGTGACCCTCGTGTGCTCACATCAGAAATGGCTCCTTGGTGGTCTTTGGGGATCATTATCTCAGCACAAGACTAGTGTACACAGAGAACCCCAAGGGCAGCTGTATCTGGGGCAATGAAGTTTTTCCCTCTTCCAAACTGAAATTGTGGTAACCTTTGCCTGGAGGATGGCACCCTATGAGCCCTGCATGCATGGTGAACCAGACGTGGGAAGCCCTGTAAGCATCTCCGGGATGGCCTCTTAGAGGCTGGAGAACTTACTCCTATAGTTGGAAATGGCACGAGGCAGGAGGAAAGTGGGAATCCAGAAGATAGGAGGGGCACAGGAGTAAATGTGCCTATCCGTGGAGACACCTTGACCCTGCTAAGGAATTTCCCAGCCGACACATAACAGCCACCATGCAAGTCCCCAGAGGCCACTTGTCTGGGGGGCAGTCCCTGGTCCTGATAAAGAGCCAGTACTTCCCCAGTGGCCCTGTGCCTGGCTAGGGTGGAGCAGTACCCACCAGCCATTCTTCCTCTGCCCTGCTGCACATAACCTCCCAGCAGCTGCCCGGTCCCCAGCACTTATGGCAGGCCAGCTCTGTGGGGTAACCTGAGGCTGTGCCTGCAATTCCTGGTGCCTGCTTCAAGGCAAGAGTGAGGCCTAGTGCACAGCACAGCAGGCCCTCACTCACATCAAGGGCCTCCAGAGAGGCATGAACACCACTAGCTCAGCACTACTGCCCTCCCCACCCCCAGAGTTTACCTACAAATCCCTGCCTTTTATCTTGAAATTCTTCAAACACTGGTTGTCTCATTTCTCATTGTCTGTTTGGGTGGGATTTGAGACTCCTTCCTCTCCTCACCCAGCCACGAGGCCCCAGGGGCCAAACTCTGCACCTCACAGACACTCCCCAGAACCCAGCTGCGTTTGGGGATGCTACTTCCTGAGCCATTGGCCTACTGCCTCCTTCCTCCCTTCACCAGCCTCTGCCAGGGCCTCCCGTACTCTCCCTACTAACCCCATCCCCAACCCCAGCTCGGCCTCCCCCGAGGCCTCCCCTCCTCTCCACACAGCTCCCAGTGCCAACCCCAGCAGGGCTACTGCTCTGGGGAAGACAACTGTGGGCCTGGCCCAGCAGAATCAAAGATTCCACAATGTGCATCAGGCTTAGAAATTGAGGCAGCATAGGTCACTGAGAAGTGTCTTTCACTTCACTTACACAAGTATTAGTTGTATTAACTTGGTATTCAATTTTGGATTTTGTAACCTCTTATTAAGCCTTTGAAGAATAGCTGGTAGAAATATAGTTCCAAAATTCAGATTGTCTCTTGTTTAATTCTTTTGAGATTCAAAGATGTTTAAGTAGTTATAACCATCATGAACTCTCATTTCTATAGCAGAGTCTATTCAGAAAAAAATTGCCTATGCATCTTTTATCAATTACTTACAAGACTTGAAACTTTTAAAGTTTCAAAAAGTACAGGAAAATCTTTGATTCATGTTGAATGGAAGTGATTAGGTTGAGCTGTTGCATACATTCTTGTGTGTTCGTGTGTGTTTGTGTGTGTGTGTATGTGTGTGAGTGTGCATCTGTGTGTAGGGGGGTATATGTGTATCATTGAAATCAAGGATAAGGATGTTGAGCCCTGGTCTGTACTTGTTTCCTTTTTCTGAGATATACATTATGGTGTTTCTTTGTTGGTGCTATGCTCTGATTGCTTGCCTTTGCCTGATGTGCACATTCCAGCTCAATATTTCAATTAAAGCTTCTTTTTTTTATAATTCAGCATAAAGGGCTCTGATAGTGTTTTTAGTCTGCCATCTAAGATCTTTTTTCTTCTTCAAAAATTAACATTCAATATAAATTTTACCTCCTGACTGATTTTCCCTTTCATTTGCATTTTGAAATAAGGATTATATGTCCTTTAATCTCTGTATTTATGAAGAAAACTCATTTTGAATTCTCTGTTTAGTGTAATAACACCTGGACAGTTTTGTTAGCACCAAGACCTTAAAATTACTTTTGTAGTTTTAGTTTAAAATACCTCCTCCATGTTTACAGCATGGGGAGACAAACAATTCCTAGTAACAATGATAACAGTTTTATTCATTAAAATATCAGATAATTCATAAATTTTGATTATGTCTTGTGGTGAATGAATACATTTGCTCAATAGATTTGTTTGATACACCCTTGCACAAAAATACCACTTATGGGGGCTGAGAAGGTAGATCAGTGATAGACAGATTATCTTGAATGCACGAGACCCTAGGTTTGATTCCACAGCACCACCTAAGCAGAAACAGCTAGAAGAGGTACTTTGGCTCAAGTGGTAGAGTACTAGTTTTGAGCTGAAGAGCTAAAGGACAACGACATTTCACCATCATCAGCAAATTAAATAAATAAAACTCATACTCAAGTACATTAATTTCAAAGGTTGATTACAATTTTAGTTAGGGGCAGGTTGCCAAGATACAGCAGAAATCTGTTGAAAAACTTTACGAAGGATTTCAACACCTAACAAATACTAAAACCAGAAAGTAAAACCTTACCTCTGCCAACAACATATAGAATTGCTACTCAAAGAGAAACCAGTACTAAGAATGAAATACTTGTTATAACATTTCTTAGGAGATTATGGCTTTATATTAATTATCATATAAATTGACCTTCAAAACCTCCATTGGTGGGCCTGAGTCTTAAGGGCACCTACAAAAACTGGAGTACAGAATCAACCCGGATTTTTAAAATTGTTACTGTATTTTTAAAATTGTTATAGGGAACCTTACTTCATTGTTGGTGGGAATGTAAACTTGTTCAACCACTTTGGAAAGCAGTATGGAGGTTCCTCAAAAGACTTCACATAGAGCTCCTTGATGACCCAGCAATCCCACTTTTGGGCATTTACCCAAATGTTTACAAACAAGACCACACTAAAGCTATCAGCACAACTATGTTTATTGCAGCATTATTTACCATAGCTAAGATATGGAACCAATCCAGATGCCCTTCAGTAGATGAATGGATCAAGAAAATGTGGTATATATACAAAATGGAATTCTATGCCTCCATCAGAAAGAATGACATTGCCCAATTTGTTAGGAAATGGAAAAACTTGGAAAAAATTATATTAAGTGAAGTAAGCCAGGCCCAAAGAAACACAGGTCCCATGGTTTCCCTTATTTCCAATATCTAGTATATGTATGAGTCAAGAGGAAAAGGTGAGATAATGTGATGTTAGGAAAATGAACCCTTAGATTTGTATTTTAATGATTTTTTCTTTCATGCATGTATTTCTAATGCATTTATAAGATTATTTCTTTGTTGCTTTGTATGTCCCTCCCCCACAGTATAACCCCCGCTTTCACTATATTTATGTCAGTATAACTTGTGGAGGAGACGGGAAAAACAAGTCGTTTAAGGATTCAGGTGGACCTGTTGCAACAATGAGAAGTACAAATTGCCATGTCAAAAACCAGCTTTACAATGTCGTTGGGGGGAGTGGGAAGGTTTGGGGGGGAGTGGGGAGGCTGGGAAGGGAGGTGAAGGGTAAACAAAGGAGGAGGCTGCAATGCTTGGTAAGAAATGTATGCATTATCCTGCCCATGTAATTGTAACCCCTCTGTACAATATGTTCACAAATAAAATAAAATAAAATAAAAAGATAACAATTTTGTAAGTCAGGTAATGAGTTCATTTCTTGTTTGACAATCCAATCCCTCCTGTCCCTGTCCACAGTGGTATAGCTCATTGTGAACACAATATCTACAGTGTACAAGTACTGCATTTGTTTGCCTGTTCTCCTTGAATGTCTCTGGCTCCCTCAATGCCATAAATGGATAAACTAGAACAGAAAAATCCCTCCTGTTTCCAATTCCTGGAATACATTTCAATATAAACATCAGTAGTGTTATGAGTGTTTCAGGCTTTGTGCACACATCCCAAGCACGTATACTTTCTACACCCAGTCATAAACTCCCACCTGATTCTAAGGTCCACACAGTAATTCTTTTCACTTTCTACACAGGAAAACTGAGATTCAGAAACATTATGTAAGTCACTGGAAATACTGGGCTGAACATAGTGGCTCACTCTTATACATTACCTACTCCAGAGAGTAAGATCTGAAGATCATAGTTTGAAACCAACCCAGGTTGACATATCCATTACATGTTCATCTCCATTTAACCAGAAGAAAGCGAGAATTGTGTGTTTCACATGGTAGAGCTAGAATGCCACCAGACTTGAGTGGGAAACCTAAAGAATATTGACAAAATGATGGGTTTTAAGAACTAATGCTGTCCCATATATAATCTCAGACACCACACACACACACACACACACACACACACACACACACACACACACACACTTACCACAATCGCACTCCTTAAAACAGATGTTAGTACTGAAATCCAAATAGATTTTTTTTAATTTTATAAGTTTTATTTTTTGCTTTAGTGAGGTTTGACTTGATAGTTTCTACTGATGAGCCACAAATTAGAACTTTGTTATAATTATATCCATATCTGTATTCAGAGGAATATTCTCCTAGTTAAGTCTTCCCACTTTTTCAACAATGATAAGTTTTCTCTTGTTGGTCCAGTTTCTTTTTGGGATCTCAATCTCTTAGATTTTTCTGTCTTGCATGGTCTGTAAGTTCATTGATGCAGTAGAACTCAGCCATCCTAATAACCTGGACATAACCTGTCGTAGGAAAAGTGTTCTAAGCTCACCATTCAGTGGAGGTTGTTAGTATGCACCAATAATAACGTTCTCTTCAGAATTGATAACTTGTTAGGTCCAGGAATTCAGGGAAAGCACTCACTGTGTGCTATTTCATGTTTTTTTTTTAATTTAATGGCAGCTTCCACCTATTGTCTACTTTAAGCATTGTGTGAAGAGAAGGATTGCCCCTAAGAGACAGAAGCACTTCATTAACTGTTGCTGTCAAAACATAGAAGGAGAGAAAGAAGTTCTGAAGGAAGCATAGAGCCTAGAAACTGATTTTGTAGAAACTCAAACTGCGTTTTATCTTACCTTCAAAATAGAAAGTCAGAGACTGCAGTTACTTGTAAGCTCCATTTCTACTCCTGAGCAGGGGGCTCCCTTCCCCTTTGCCCTTCTGACAATTTACATCAGGGGCAGGTGGGAAGATGTAACAAGAACACTTAGAGTTTGGGTCTGGGATTAAAAACTCCTTTTTGTGATCATAAACATTGCACCACCTCCTGAATTGGATCTGAGGGGCAGAAGGAAATAAGGTTAGAAATTCAGAAACTTATAATTACTTCTAAGTTTGTTATCTAAACTCATCCATTTCCACCCCTCAGAATCCTATTTCCCAACTGTGTAGACACCCTTACATTCTGTTCTCCTGGAGCATTTGAATGTGGGGCATCATCTCCTTCTTATGCGTACTGCTTTACAAATGGAGGTTTTCTCCTAGGCTCAAAATGATTTCATTGATTGGGACATTGTGCAATATGCTAAACAGAGAGTTACCTGGAAGGAAAGTCCTAGAAGGCAAAACATCTACTAGGACAATGGAAACCCATGGTTTGGCATGCTTAATGTTTTAACTTGTGCACTGAACTAACAGGAGAAGATGACACACTAAGAAATCTGCCAATTATGCCAAATAAAGAGATATGATGGTCAGAGAAAGGACATAAAGACATTGATTTCATCTTGGTCATGACAAGACAACATCTTACCACACCTTCAAAATACTAATCCATACTCACCTACTTTTTTATTCACCCATGTCATTAGGTCTGAGTTGTATGTAGGAGTCCTCAGGGCCTTCACAACAGGAAGATCTCGGGGACAGATTAACACTGGTCTGCCATTTTGAGCATAAAATAACCAGTTTGATGAAAGCTCTTAGTAATATCCTACAAATATGTGCATTTATCCTACTACACTTGGTAAGTATCTGCTCGATAAATTATCTTTGGTTTTGTCACTTGCTGTCATCGCAGCTGTCTGGTAGCTCCATTGTGAATTCGCTTTATGCTGTGAACCAGAAATGGAGGAGAGACTGACCAGAACACATTTGCATCTTTCTCAATGAGCAGTGAATGACAGCGGAATATTTAAGAAGCTCCCCATGTTATCAGTTAGCTAGTACCATCTTGGATACCAGCTCAATTCTTGATAAACAGATACAGAAGTTAGCTTGTTGTACCATATTGACAGCTAGAGAGGTAGATGAGAAAATGGAAGGGTTTGGTGTGAAAGCCACAGGTTGATATGAAGCACAATTCAAAAGATGTGGAGATGAAGCGAGCTAACTGGAGGGAAATGGAGAGGCAGCTGAAACAGAAGAGAACCTAGAGAGAGAAGATAGAGCAAGTTTGATGCCACCTAGACATCAAAGTATTCCATCTGAGGTACAACAAACTGGTTGTGCAGAGCCACAGAGAGAAGTTGGAAGAACATCAGCAAATGCTCTTGCCCATTTCTAGGGAGCTCCCAAATTGCCATGGTAAGAATTGGTATCTTTTCAGAGCACTGCTGCTAAGCACATCTCAGATCCCTTGCTACCATTATAATTGACACTGGAGAGGAGCAGCAAGAGTTATATGCGGTGATTGCAGCTCACTATGTGGAGCCTGTTCTGTAGCATTGTGGAGTGTGGTCTTTCAGGATGCTTAGAGCAAAGATCCTATAGCTGATGTCAAAGAATGCAATCTACTTGGAGTAGACATTTATATATGGCACGTGCCTGAACACAAGCTGATAATGAGCTGCTAGAGGTAGTTTCCCTAAAGATCTAACAGCCAAAACTGGACAGGAAAACCCGGAGCTCTGCACCACATCAGGCCACCATGCCAATTGTTTCTACCATAGTACTGGCTACCCAGTTTACACACCCATGACCTTGCTACCCAGATTGTGCCCCACAATCCTTCACAACTTTTACTCTTTCACTTTGTCTATGCTTACTTGTCCCTGCTAAACAGTTCTGGATACCTGTGTTAGCTACCCCAACCCCTGCAAAGCTGTTGCTGCTAACCAATTTTCTAACACTGGAACTCAGCAATTACAGTCACAATTAACCTTTACCTGGTATCCTAGTCTCTACTACTCTTTTCTGCTACCCATAATTCATAACACCATGTTTCCAGCCACCTGAACCCTGACACCCCTGTCTCCCCGGTCTCTGATACCCCATTCTCAAACAAAGTAAGGGCATAGTGGGCACAGAGAGTTGACTTGGATACTCCTCTTGCAGGCATATTGGGACGAGTTATTCCTCAGGTTTTTAATGCTAGGGACTAACTGGTGGTGGAAAGAAAACAGCTTACTCAAAGTTGACAAAAATCCAAGGCCATGACATAACTTATTGCTAGGAAAAGAAGGCCCTGCAGTGAATGTTAATGAGAAAGAAAAGTTTACAAATAGCATTGGGAACGATGCAAAAGGTTGTGCTTACTCTCTTCTACTAGTGGTCTGAATTATTTTATGACATATGATATGTAACTACATTGCATTTTAAAAATTATATGAAGATGCACATTTATGTGGTATTTATATTAATTGATGGACTAGTTGAATAGGATCACGTTAATGATATTCAATAGTTTATGCTCTATGATATGCCCATGGGTCTGCCTTTGGCAATATGTATTGATCTATCTAACAACAAATGGAATTTCATTGTCAAATACTACACGGAGATTATTCGTGCTAGTACCAAAATGAAAGTGGGAACAAGAAAACTGAATAAAGCTACAAGTTTGAAGGGAGGGGATCACTGGTAAGGGCTATGATAAAAGAGAAATTCTTCACCATGGAATCTTGGAAGAATAGAATTTGTTTTATTGAATTACTAGCTTTTAAAACATTCTTAGAAAGCAAAACGTTGTTTTTATTCTTGATATTTGGAAACTCTTTAGTGAATAGTTTAACAAACATTCTCAATACGAATTTGAAAATTCAATGATGTGAATTATCAGATTAACATTATACTCAAAGTTGCCTTGAGAGGCAGGCAGGCTGCATTCCTTTTCTATTAAATTAATGGAATAAGCTTCCTTTTGAATGGTTGGACAATCCATGACACTTGTTCCAAAACAAAAAATATACTGTAGAGAAAAAAAAAGAGTAGTTCCGGGAAGATGGCAGAGGAGAACCTGGAGGCTAAACAAGCTCTCACCTAGAAAGCAGTTTTAGTGTTCCAGTGAACAGTCCTAAGTGGGAGAATTACACCAAGTGTGCCATCCCAGTACAGAGAGTTTTGCCAGAAAGGGAAAATCCAGGAAAGGAAACAGATCTGAGCAATTGTCAGTAGCTGTGGCTGTGGTGACAGCGGCGGTAGCAGTGGCCGTTGCTGCCATACCTACAACACAGAGAGTCCTGGACAAATGTGCCAGACCCAGCAAGTGATCAGATTCTACCCAAAACCAGCAAGAATTGACAAAGAGCAGGTATCTTTATCCTGCAGATCACAGACCAGAGACGACACAAGAACCAATACACTGGCATGAGTAGAACCCTGACATAATAACACCTTCTCAGGGAGCAGAGGAGGCAAGGTCACCCCTCTCCTTCCCCCTCCCCACTGTGCCACTATCTGAGATCTCCATCTTTGATACTGGCAAAGGCTCAGAATATAGCTCCAACCCTGGCCTTGGAGGAAAACAAAAGAGTCATTTAGCAGGTCACAGGAACCTGACCTGACCTGCCAGGCTCAGCTCCACCCAGGAGAAAGTCACCCAGCCCAGGCAGTGAAAACTCTGCCCCCAGAGGAATGTCTTTCTTCAATGGGTAAACAGAGCCAGAGGGTTCCCCTCTCTATAGCAGCCTAGATAATCAATTGAAATTCAGTAAACATAAACCCTGAGAATTACTCCATGCTGGGCTCTGTGAGTGTCTCAGAAGGTAGCCCCTCAGGGAAAAGCTACTGTTTGCTGAAAGGCCTCAACTCTACCCAGAACCTAGGCTCATCACAGCATCTCCAAACAAGAGGAAACAGCCAACTCCCTCTTTTGTAAGAAACAAAGCAGATCTCCCTCCCACTGAACTAGCCTGGGAGGAGGTTCACAAAATTCTGGGTAAAGCAGACCATTTTTCTGCCTGCCCAAACAAACTAACTTAAGAAACCAATCAAGCCACAGGAAAACCAAATACCACAAGTAGACCAGAGACTTCACCAAGAGACTAGTTATAGACACAAGGGAGATACAGGATCTTCCCATTCAATGCTCCCCCCCCCCACCCGCCAAAGAACCCTTTCTTTATACCTTTTTATTAACTTGTAATTTTTTTAAAAAATATTTTCTATTAATCTTTTTTTCCTCTTCTAATATTTATTTTAGGTGTATATGTATGTGTACTTTTGTATTTTTATTTTATCTCTACTGAACTTTTGATCCTTTTCCTTTCTTTCTTTCTTTCTTTCTCATTCTTTTCACTTTTTCTTCTCTTCATTCTCTTTTGGGTGACTTAATTGCTGTTCTGCTCATCCTCAGATATACCCTTCATTGATTATTAGACCTTATTCCACATTGTTTACACACTTAATCCAGAAATTTATTATTTATTTCAAAAACTCTTAGACTTAAATTCTTTAATAAACATATTATCTCATAATACCTATATAATATTATAATTATTTTTTATTTTTATTTTTATTATAAGTATTTTTAGTTCTTCATATCTCCTTTCTACTTCTCCTCTCCTCTTATCCTTTTCCCATTCTTCACTCAATATTACTTCTTTATACTTGAATAATTTTTGTGTTTTAAATTTTGGTTTTTCCATTTTTTTCCTGCCTATTTTATTTTCTCTTCTCATTCTCCTATCATTCTGTCCAATCCATTTTCCCCTTTGAGATTAAGACTTGGTTAATTTCACTCTCCGTTTACCTATCCACATCTCTCTAATCCTATTTTTCCCCCCTTTTCTCCCTAAAACTAATCATTTCTGGTTTTCCAAATTCTACTTTGCTGTTCTTAGCCCATTAATACATTGTTGTTTTGTGTTGAATAGATTGTATCTGTTGAAATAGATTGTATCTGTCGACTTTTGACTGTGCAACTACATGACTTTGGTTGATGCTTGCCTTAAAATAGTGTTCTAGCACAAAACTGGTTTTACTTTCATACCAAATAAAGGCATTCATGGAATCTATTAAAAGACAGCTGAAAGAATTCAGGGAGACCCGAAAGGGAATATTGAATGGAGTCCAACAGAAGGAATTAGAGTCCAAGGAAACCAGAACCAATCAACTAAGTCCTGTGAGAATAAACATTGAACATGAAATTAAGGAAGTAAACAAATTCATACAAGATCTAAAACGAAGCTCCAACAAAGAATTTGAAGCCATCAAAGCTGACCAATTAGAAGGAAAAGAAATAAAAAGGAAGTAGAAATTCTTGACAGTAGGTTAGACCATGCAGAAGTCTGAAACTTGGGGATTGAAGACAGCCTATATATTATAGAGGAAGAACATACAACTATCTAAGACAAATCCAAGAAATATGATAGATCTATTCAACATTTGGAAGACACAAACAGAAAGCCTAATCTGAGGATAATAGGTGTAGAGGAGCTCATGGAAAAAGAAGGTCTAAGAAATTTGTTTCACAGGATCCTAGCAGAACGCTTCACAAACATGAAAAAGATAGGCCTATTCAGATACAAGAAGCTTTTAGAACCCCAAATAGACCAGACCATAACAAGACATCACAACTACACATTATAATATCCACAGGATCAATTCAGACCAAGGAAAAGATCCTTAAACTTGTCAAGGAGAAAAGATCAATCACCTATAAGGGAAAACAATTAGAATCACCTCAGATTTCTCAGCAGAGACAATTAAAGCAAGAAGAGCCTGGAATGATGTAGGCCATGCCCTAAAGACAAACAACTATCAACCAAGAATACTGTACCCAGCTATACTCTCCTTCATAACTGAAAGACAAATAAAAATTTTCCATACCAAAGAAAAAGTGAAACAATATATCTCTACCAAACCATCCCTACAAAAGTTACTTAAAGATGTCCTACACAGAGAAAACCAACAAGACCGCAATAAAGGCTAAGAAACTGCACCCAAATTGAGAATCCAAGAACCGTAGGAAGAACCCAGTTGGAGCAGCCCCCAAGAAGGTGCATAAAATGGCAGGAACTCCCAAATATCTCTCAGTACTATCTTCCAACATTAACAAACAATACACTTAAACAACATAAACTGTCTAGTTGGATTTTTAAAAAAAGATCCTTCTGTCTGCTGCATTCAGGAGTCACAACTTGCTCATAAAAAGGAACACATGTTGAAAGTGAAAGGTTGTACAAAATCTAACAAGCAAACGGCCTCATAAAGAGGAAGGAGTTGCAATCCTAATATTAGATAAAATACATTTCAAATTAAAATTAGTGAGAAGAGATAAAGAAGGTTGCTATATACTAATTAAGGGATCTCTCCTTCAGGAGGATATTACAATTTTAAATATCTATTTCCCATAAGAGCATCCAAAATTATCCAAGAAACTTGACTTTTTCTCACATCTCCCATAGATCCAAAGATATTAATTGTTGGGGACTTTTCTCCCGACTAGATATATCAACTCGGCAAAAAATTAACAGAGAAACCATGGATATAAAAAACTGCATAGATCACCTAGATTTAACAGACATCTACCGAATATTTCACCCAGCAGCATCAGAATACACGTTTTCTCAGCAGCACAGGGAACTTTTTCCAAAATAGACCACATTTAGGTCACAAAGCAAACTTGTCCAAATCCAAAAACATTGAAGTTATACCTTGCATTCTCTCAGACCATAAGGGAATAAAATTAGAACTCAACACCAAAAGCCACCAATGAAAGTCATGTAACACATGGAGGTTGAACAACACACTGTTGAATCACCAGTGGGTCATGGAAGAGATCATAAACGAAATTCAAATGTTTATAATATTCAACACAAATGAACACTCAAATTACCAGCTCCTCTGGGACACAGCAAATGCAGTACTCAGAGGCAAGTTTATAGCTCTGAGTTCCTACATCAACAAGTTGAAGTGATCTGAAACCAACAATTTAATGACATATCTGAGCCTCCTTGAAAAAGAGCAGCAGGATAAACCCCAATCCTGTAGATGGAAAGAAATAATTAAAATTAAATCAAAATCAAATGAATTAGAATCCAAAAAAGCATAGAAAGAATCAACAAAACAGAGTTGGTTCTTTGAAAAATTAACAAATTGATAGACCCTTAACAAATCTTATTAGAAGAACAAGAGAACACACTCAAATAAATAAACTCAGAGATGAGAATGGAAACATCACCACAGAAACAACCAAGATTCAGTACATTATAAGGAATACTTCTCAAACTTTTATGCTAATAAGTTTGAGACCCTGTCAGAAATGTACCGTTTCCTAGTAAATATAGACATGCCGAAACTAAACCAAGATGAGTTAAACCATCTTAACTGGCCCATATTAAGCAATGCGATAGAAATAGCAATAAGAGACCTCCCATCTAAGAAAAGCCCAGGACCAAATAGTTTTACAGCAGAAATCTACAAGGCCTTAAAAGCAGAGCTCACACCAATGCTCCTCCAAGTCTTCAATGAAATTGAAAGAGAAAGTTCAATACCGAACTCATTCTATGAAGCCATCATAAACCCCATCCCCAAACCAGGCATGGACTCATCAAAGAAAGAGAACTATAGACCCATTTCTTTGATGAATATTGATGCAAAACTTCTCAACAAAATTTTGGTCAATCGACTTTCACAATTCATCCAAAAAATCATACATCATGATCAAACAGGATTCATTTCAGGGATGTAAAGCTGTTTCAATATACGCACATCAATTAATACAATAACTTACATCAACAAGAGCAAGGATAAGAACCACATGGATACCTCAATAGATGCAGAAAAAGGATTTGACAAGATCCACCACCCATTTATACTGAAGGTTCTGGAAAAATTAGGAACTCAGGGAACATTCCTCAATACAATAAAGAGTGTATATGACAAACCTACATCCAGCATTTTACTTAATGGTGAAGAAATAAAGGTATTTCCTCTTAACTAATGAATGAGAAAAGGATGTCCACTCACTCCACTTCTCTTCAAACTAGTATTAGAATGCCTAGCTACAGCAATAAGATTCAAATATGAAATGGAATCCAAATAGGGAAAGAAGAAGCTCTCCCTCTTTGCAAATGACATGAACTTGGATTTAAAGAATCCCACGGACTCCACTCCTAAATTATTCATGCTCATTCAAAACTTTGACAAAGTAGCAGGGTATAAAATTAATCCTCAAAAAACAATGGCTTTTCTGTATGCCAACAATTAGAAAAGTAGGGCTGAAATCAGGAAAGCAACTCCATTCGTAATAGCCCCACAAAAAATAAAATACCTAGGACTTAACAAAGAAAAGAAGGACCTCTATGATGAAAACGTTAAAACCCTGAAAAAGGAAATCAAAACCGAACTTACAAAGTGGCAAAAACTCCCATGCTTCTGAATTGGAAAGATCAATATAGTGAAAATTGCAATACTTTCCAAGGCTATCTACAAATTCAATATGATACCTATCAATATTCCAGCCTCATTCTTTTAGTAAAAAGAAGAGGCAATCCAAAAATTCATATGGAACAATAAAAGACCACGAATAGCAAAAACGATTATTTAACGGAAACGACAGTGCTGGAGGAATATCAATACCAAATTTCAAACTCTTCTACAAAGCTATAGTAATTAAAATAGCTTGGTACTCTCACAAGAACAGACCATAGGAACAATGGACTAGAAATTAAAACCCAGAAATGAACCTATTGACTTATAGACATCTAATGTTCGATAAGGGAGCTAAAAAAATAGAATGGAAGAAACACAACCTCTTTAGTAAATGGTGCTAGCAAAATTGGTTAACTACTTGTAGAAAACTAAAGCTAGATCTGTATATATCATCCTGAACCAGAATGAACTCGAAATGGATCAAAGACCTCGGAGTCAAACAGATACTCTGAAAACATTAAAGAATGGAATAGGAGAAACAGTAGGTCTCCTTTGCACAGGCTGAAATTTTCTTAATAGACATACAGAATTACAACAAATCAAAGAAATGTTGGACGAATGGGATTGCATGAAATTGCAGAGCTTCTGCATGGCAAAGGACATAGTTATCATGATCAGTTGAAAGCCCATTGATTGGGAGAAGCTCTTCACTACCATAAACAGACAAGGGTCTCATATCTAAAATATACCTGGAACTCAAAAATATTAAATCCCCCAAAAACAAATCCTCAAAGAAACAACTGCCCAATAAATAAGTGGGATAAAGACTTAAAGAGAAACTTCCCTGAAGTTTAAAGAAGGATGGCCGATAGACACATGAAGAAATGCTCAACCTCTCTAGCCATAACAGAAATGCAAATCAAAATAACATTGAGATACCACCTCACCCCAGTTAGAATGTCTATAATCAAGAACTCTAATAACAACAGATGCTAGAAGGGATGTGTGCATAAAGGAAATTTATTGCATTGTTGCTGGGCATGTAAACTTGTTCAACCACTTTGGAAACTAGTATGGAGGCTGCTCAAAAGTCTCCACATAGAGCTACCCTATGACCCAGCAATCCAACTTTTAGGCATTTACCCAAATGGTCACAAACAAGACCATATTAAAGCTACCAGCACAATTATGTTTATTGAACCATTATTTACCATAGCTAAGATATGGAACCCACCCAGATGCCCCTTAGTAGATGCATGGATCAATAAAATGTGATATATATATATCACATTATATATATATCACATTTTATATATATATATATATACCACATTTTATTGATCCTATATATATATTATATGTATCACATTATATATATACCACATTTTATTGATCCTATATATATATATATATACCACATTTTATTGATCCATGCATCTACTCTATATATCATATATATATATGATATATCTATCTATCTATATACATATATATGTATATATGTTATATATATAAGTATAGGTATATATACATACATATATATGATACATATATACATATATATATGATATCATATATTTATGTATATATGTATCATATATGTACGATGTATATATATGTTCGATATATATATATATATATATTTATATATATATATATATATATATATATACACACACACACACACACACACACACACACAATAGAATTCTATGCCTCCATCAGAAAGAATAGCATTGCCCTATTTGTTAGGAAATGGAAAGACTTGGAAAAATTGATATTAAGTGAACCAGTCCCAAAGAAACATAGTTCCCCTGGTTTCCCTTATTTGCAGTAGCCAGAATATGTCTGAGAAGAGCAGAATATGTCAGAGAATTTGATGTTAGGTGAAATGAACCAAAAGATAAGGATTCCATGTTTATTTTTCCTTGCGATATTTTCTAACATATTTATAAGTTGATTTCTATATTGCTATGTATGTCCATCACCCACAGTATAGCCCCTGCTTTCACTGTATTTGATGTTATAATTTGTGTAGGGAAAGAGAAAAAACTAATCTTTTATCTAGGGATACAGGTGGACCCATTGCAACAATGAGATATACAAGTCTTTAGATCAAAAAACGAACTTTACAACTTTGATGGGGGGTTGGGGAGGGTCGGATAGGGAGAGGAGGGTAGTATGGAAAGGAATGGGAAGGGGAAGCAAAGAGGTGGCAACAATGCTTGATAAGAAATATACTCGTTATCTTGCCCATGTAATTGTAACCTGTCTGTTTGGTATTCCTCACTATAAAAAAAATAAATAAAAAATGAAAGAAAAACGATCTTTACACCTTGGCCGGCAAGGGTGGGGGGCGGGCAAAGGGGTGTCTGGAGAGCACGGGGGGTGGCAGATGAGAACAGATGGGAAGGGGAAACAAAGGAGGAGGCAACAATGCTTGATGAGTAATGTACTCATTATCTGGCCTATGTAATTGTTACCCCTCTGTATGGTATTTTCACAAATATAAATAAATAAATATGAAGGAGACTCAAGGCTGCTGAAATGACCATATTTCCAATTTGGACTTTAATGGGACTTTTCTACAAACAACAAGATTTTCATCTTAACATAATAATTTCAAAATGTATTGCTACAGAATAGATTGTAAATGTAATATTTAATACTATTGGAATACTTGAAGACAAAGTTTTACAGAAAACTTTAAATTTCAGATAAACTGCAATATTCCAATAAATACATAGAAGAAATATAATTAAAAATTCACTGATCAAAGCAAACCCTGACAGGAATGTCTGAAAGATGCTTATCTGAAAACACGAATTGGCACTGTGGTTCAAGTGATAGAGGGCTCCACTTGAGCTGAAGATCTCAGGGATATGTTTACACCCTAAGATTAAACCCTAGGACTGACAAAAATAAAAAATTAAATATAAATATAAAAAATAAATATAAATAAATAAATAAAAATAAATATAAATAAATAAATATAAAAATATAAAAAATAAAAAAATAAAAGAATTGAAGCATTAAGGCTGGTAAGAAGACTCAGTGGTAGAGTGCTTGTCCTGAATGCATGAGGTCCTGGGTTCAATTCCTCAGCACCACATAAGCAGAAAAATGTGGAAATGGCTCTGTGGCTCAAATGGAGGAACACTAGCCTTGAGCTGTAAAGCTCATCAGGTACAGCAACCAGACCCAGAGTTCAGGCCCTCCTACCACCACCACAACCAACAACAAATTAAAGCATCAAACAACCTGAAGTTGTCCAGAATAATGAGTGCGGCATTTTCCATTTACATGACTTAGTGACCTTAAACCTAGTTTAAAAGGGGAGGTGGTAGGCAATTTGTGTGTTTGCCAAAACCTGCAAAATTATTTTGTACTTTCCCAAGGAGGAAGGAAGGAAGGAATGTGGGAGGAAGGAAGGTGTTTGGTGACCTTTCCTTTTGGTTCAGTAGTTGTTTTCTGGAGTCAAATTCATAGAAATTCTGCTTGCAATCCTAGTTGCATGGGGGGGGGGATGAAGAAGCCATGCCCTGGAAGTGGTTTTGTCCTGTCCTTGGCCTAGTTCCAACCATCACTGGATAATCCAAGTCCCACTTCAGGACCAAGAAGCCTTGAAGACTACTGATCCACTAGGCAGATGGACCTAACCACAGCCAGAAAAGGCAAAAAATGCAATGCCGAGGGCAGCACTGGAAATCTATACCAGGAAGAGAGTTTTATATTTTTAATTGTAAAAATACTATACAGAGGGTTTACAGTTACATGAGTAGGGTAATGAGTACATTTCCTATTGGGCATTGTTACCTCCTCCTTTGTTTTTCCCCTACTACCCTTTCCCTCCTCAACTCTCCAACTCCTCCCTCCTTGACCCCTACCCCACATTGTAAATTCATTTTTGACACAGTATCCTGTACATCTCATCATCACAATGGGTCAACCTACATCCCCATTTCAGCATTCTGCTATAACCTTTCCACACCCCAAATTACAAAAATGTATACAAAAATGCAGAACACTGGAATCATATACAATGAAAACAGGGATTATACCATGGGGGGATGAACCTACAAAAGAATCACATAGTGCATTATAAGTATATTAAAAACAAAAACAAGAAAGAAAAAATCACTTGTGTGTCTCACTTGGGGTACCTTTCACTTAATGTCATCTTATATGGTTATATGTCCATAGCCTTTGATCTTCTCTGCTTGTCCTAGATATATACTAGTCATTGCAAACAAGGAAAACCATGGGAAATATGTTTCTTAGGGCCTAGCTTACTTCACTTAATATAACATGTACCAAATATAACATGTACCAAATATAACATGTACCAAATCCATTTCCTAACAAATGTGACAATTTCATTCTTTCTAATGAAGGCATAGAATTCCATTGTGTGTGTGTGTGTGTGTGTGTGTGTGTGGTGTGGTGTGTGTGTGTGTGTGTGTGTGTGTGTGTGTGTCACATTTTCTTGATCCATTCATGAACTGAGGAGCATCGAGGTTGGTTCCATATCTTAGCTATTGTGAATAATGCTGCAGTAAATATGGTTGCACAGACAACTTTGGTATGACCATGTTTGTGATCTTTTGGGTAAATGCCTAAATGCCCAAAAGTGGGCTTGCTGGGACATAGGGGAACTTTACATGAAGTCTTTTGAAGAACTTCCATACTGCTTTCCAAAGTGGTTAAACAAGTTTACACTCCCACCATCGATGAAATAGGGTTCCGTTTTAGCCACATCCCCTCCAACATGTTGTTATTAAATTTCCTGATTATAGCCATTCTAACTAGAGTAAGGTGCAATCGCAATGTTGTCTTGATTTTCAGTTCTTTTGTGGCTAGAAGAGTTGAACATTTCTTCATGTGTCTAATGGCCATTTTTATTTCCTCTTCAGAGAAGTCTCTCTTTAAGTTTTAGCCCACTTAATTATCGAGCAGTTATTTCTTTGAAGATCTGCTGTTGGGGGATTTAATTTTTTGAGTCCTAAGTACATTTTAGATATAAGACCTTGTCCGTTTTATACCTCATGAAGATCTTCTCCCAGAACGTGTGTTTTCTATTGATATTGCTAGCTATGACCTTTTCCTTGCAGAAGCTCTCATGTTTCATGCAATCCCATTTGTACAAGGTTTCTTTGATTTCTTTTTCTGACTATTGTATATGTTTATTATGTACAGACTGCATCAGCATTTGGAATTTATAATTTCATCTCATCTTGTAATAGTAAATTACTTGTTTCATAAAGAGATGAATTAAGGAATGAATTTCTTAACTTATTTTTCTTTACTCTTTGTTTCTGGCTCTCTATTAAGAAAATTTCGGTATGTGCTAAAAAGCCCTAGAGTTTATCATATTCCTTCATGTAATGTTTTCATGGTGTCCTCTTTTATTTTGAGGTCTTTGATCCATTTGGAGTTGATTCTTGTGCAGGATGATATATACCAATCCAGCTTTAGTTTAACAGGTGTTTAACCAATTTTTCCCACACCATTTACTCAAAAGTCTGTCTTTCTTCCATTCTCTTTTTTTAGTTCCCTTGTCAAAGATTAGGTGGCTATCGGTCAGGGGTTTCATTTCTGAGTCTTCAGTCCTACTCCATTGGTCCTCAGGTCTGTTCTTGTGCCAGAAACAAGCTGTTCTTATTACTATGGCTTTTTAGTAGCGTTTGAAATTTGGAACTGATATTGGTCTAGTGTTGTTCTTTCTCCTAAGAACTGACAAACCTACAGCCAGCGTTATACTTAATGGTGAGAAGTTAAACCCATTACTTATAAATTCAGGAATAAGATAAGGATGTCTGCTCTCTCCATTCCTTTTCAACTTAATATTAGAATGCTATCTTGGGCAATAAGATAAGATGCAATGTTAAAGGGATCCAAATAGTAAAAGAGAAGTAAAACTCTCCCTCTTTGCAGATAACATGGTCTTGTATTTAATGAAACCCATGGACTACATTCCCAAGTTACTTGACCTGATCAGAAACTTTGGTAAACTAGCAGATTATAAAATTAACCCTCAGAAAATAAAGGCTTTCCTGTATTCCAATAATGATAAGAGTGCAGCTGAAATTAGGAAAGCAACCCCTTTTTACTAGCCGCACAAAAAATAAAATACGTAGGAGTTAATTTAAGAGGTGAAGGACCTCTATGATGGGAACTTTAAAAACCTGAAAAAGAAAATTAAAGCAGAGCTATGGAAGAGGGAAACTTCCCATTCTCCTGGATTGGGAGGATTAACATCATGAAAATGGCAATAATGCCAAAGGCTATATCCAAATTCAATGCGATACCTACCAATATCCCAATGTCACTCTTCAATGAAATAGAAGAAGCAATCCAAAAATTCATATGGAATAATAAAAGACCCCAAATAGCAAAGAAGTTTATTGTGATTCTCATTTTGTATTGCCACCTTGATTCTACAAAGTCATTTATGAATTTTAACTTTCTTCCCTCCCTTTGGATAAACCTCACAAACACTATGCCTCTAGGTCCCAGACACTTAACTCTTAGCTCTGGACAATTGTTCCTAGATAGTGAGTTACTTAATTGTATTTTGAGCGCATAAAACATGCATATAAAACTAGCACATTTTGATCTTATGAGAAAGCAGTCTTTTTTTCCCCTCTCAAATTTATTTCCTGATAGGCATTTTTATAGAGAATCTGCTTTCATTTTTAAATGAAAGACTGGTAGGAAACAGTGTTCATAATCTGGCTCCTTCTCTCGCACCTCAACACCTAAAACACAAATTTCACAAAGCATTTACAAGTAACAATACAAAAACCAAACTTGGGAATGCTCAGATGCAGAACGTTTTACAAAACCCAGAAAACTCTGCTGTCTGAGGGAGGGGCTGTCTGTATAAATTAACAAACAAACCCAAAAGAGCAGCAAGGAGTACCAGACATGAGTGTCCCTGGCTGCTACTCCATGGACAAGGAACATGGAAGGGCTTCCTGAGCCTGCTGGAGAGTGCATGGAGGAAAGTTTCCTTGCCAGCCTGAGTACGAAAAGTTGGCTTCACCTGCCTTGGTCTGTCTTTCTTGTTTTCTCCCCACAGCGGAGCAGAATTGTCCCCTGCCCTAACGAGAATAAATACTGTACCAGCTAATCTGCAGAGTGGCTTCTGTTTGGTCTGCACACCCTCCTAGGTAGGCGCCCCCTGCCCCACGGTGTGTGTGTGTGCTCCCAGGGGCTGATCCTCAGGGCCCAAGCCCACGGGGCAGGCATGTGTTAGATGCGAGTCAGTGACACTGTGTCATTCACACAACAGCTGCCGGGTTGCTGCCCTAGCTGAACAGCAGGTGCACCCTGATCCTCTCCCACAGTCCCAGGCGAGGTGCCTGCAATGGCCTGATATGGGCATGCTGCCACTAGGATCCTACTTCACCAGACAGACCAGCATGCCAGATGAAGTGGCTGCCACCTGAATTATCAATTATTTTTTGGAGCAGTATTAAACAAAGTGATACACATTACTGTATGATATGTAATGCTATGCTCTATCCTTGAGTCTCTAGTCCAAAATCATTGAACTTTATACCAACAAGAATGCATTTTATTGTTTGTATTCATAAGGCCATAATGGAAAACTGAAATAAAAGTACAACAAAACTCCTATCCATAAACACGTGATTAAATCACAGAATTTGAAAAAAATTGTAAGTAGTGCAAATGAAATTATACTAGAATAGTAAAATGCACACAAAATACATTACATTAGTTACAATCAAATGTAAAATAGGTAATTGCAGACAGAATTTCTACTGGATAAAAATATTACTGTGGTTTAAAAGGTTGAAGTGATATAGTTTATATATTTTGTTTTTATAAAACTTATTTATATCTCCAAGTTCTGTTTATCTCAGTGAAGGAAAATGTTTGAAAGTAGATATTATATGTGGCACCTCTTGCTTGCAGTACCACGAAGGAGAGTGGCACTTCCTAATGGGAGTCCTGAGATGAAACCCACACCCAGCCCACATGAACCTAAGGGGGTCCAGGACACTGCATTGTTGCTGCAGCAGGTGCAGGACCTTTGCGGTGGGCTGTAGCCAACAAGGTTCCATTAGTGACCAAACCAAGCAACCCAGACTCAGGTGCCAAAGCCGGGGGGAGGCAAGGCAAGTCCTGCCTTCCATCTGTGCAGCCTGAACTGCCAAGGCCAGGCCCTTTCCCCTGCTTTGGAGAACAACGTGGGTAGGGGGTGAGCCCATTGCCTCCAAATGGAGTATCCCTGGAATGGCACCCAGAGCTGGGCCCATGTGGGCCAGAAAGGCGACGGAGGAGGCTACACAGCAAAGCAAGAGGAACTTCATTTCCTTGGTGCTGCAGCTGGTGTCCTGATTGGAATATGTAGGGTTGAACCTGTTCCCGAGTCCACAAGGACCAGAAAATGGAGGTCCACAGAGTTACTGATGGGGCTCCAGGTTGCTGAGCTGCTGCAGCTGTCACAAGCCAGCTGGCAGAAGGGCCAACACATGGCTCCAGTACCCAGACCCCCTTAAAAACAGATGAGGTGAACCAAGGCTGGGCTGCCTGGCCCCAAGGAGGCAGACTGCATGCCCAACCTTCCTTTACCAATGGACTGTACAGTGTACAAACAGGGTGTCCCCCACCCTGCACTCATAGGGGCAGGCAGTGACCCCAGAACAGAGTCTCCCTAGGAGGGGCCACGCACTCAGGAGCACAGAAGACCACTACCAACACAGCTGGAGGAGGAGAGGGCAACAGTGTCCTCAACTCCATACCCATAGCTGCCAGCTCCTGGGTGAAATGGAGCAACTGAGACTGGGAAGTTAGGTGGGAAGGGTGGGCTGGGCTCATCTGGAAATGCTGGGGAGCATGCACACACATCCACTCACTGCACATCCACCATAAAGGAGTTGGCCACACATCTCAACGGGTGACCTAAGGAGGCATCCACACCCACAGGGACTACAGAAATGGACTTTCATGTGGTGACTTGGAAAGGGCTCCAGGGCACAGTTTTGGAGCAATGAACAACTGGCAAAAAAAAAAAAAAAAAAAAAAAAAAAAAAAAAAAAAAAGATGTCCAGTAAAACTTTTCAGCAATGATAACCTATTATACTTTAAAAACAGTTTTACTTTCCTCCTGTCCTGTATTTTTGCATGGGACCCTCTGAATTAACCAGAAATCTCCAGGATTTCTTCATGCATAGTAATACAAATAAATATAGCTTCTAATCTTTTTTAATTAAAGGAAGTTGCATTTAGTTCTTTCCATTGTTTGATTCATGAAAAAGAAATCCTGAAGTATATCTGTAAAACACCGAACTAAGCATTTCTTCTGAACTCCTCACTGAAGAAAGAGAATAAAATGATTGAGTAACAGGTATCACCCATATTGTCACTGTGCTAGCTGTCTCTCTGATTAGAAAATAATCCTGCCATGAACATGTAGATTGCTTATGCAAAATGTTTCCCAACAATTCTTGTTGATATATTGCATTTATCTTCCTCTTCCTGCCTCCTCACCTGCTCCTCTTCTCTCTCTTCCTTCTCTCCTACCTCTACTTTCTCCCTGTCCCCTCCTCTTCTCCCTCCTGCTATGCCCTTCCTCCTCTCTTACCCCTTCTTCCTCCTTTCCTTTCCTCTGCTTGCTACAGGCCTCCAGTCTGGACTTCATTTCAATGACACTCTATTTCTTTGTTGCAAACCCAACAAAGTCTTTATGATTTAATTCATTGTTCATATTCTACACCATGAATATGTGCTACTTCATACAGTGTGGCAAATAGGTTTGGATTATGCTTTGGGCTTCAGTTAAACTCATCAGAAATAATGTGTTTGAAAGCAATCTAATGTGATCCTGTTATTCCCACATTAATGAGCTGGTTACTTCATATCTTGCAAGAGTACTTCCATATTGCTCCCAATTTAATGAACTGTCATTTTGTGGTAGCACCCACAGTAACACTAACCTAAGGATTTCTGAGGATCAGAAGATTAAGTCTAGACAGGAAAATCCATGAGATATTTATTTCAAAATAACTACTAAAAAGCCAGAAGAAAGCCTGTGGCTACGTGGTTTAGTACCATACTTCCACAGAATAAGCTGACGACACGGCCCAGGCCTGATTTGAAGACATGTGGTGGGTGCATACACACACAAACACACATACACACACACACACACACACACACACACACACACACACACACACACACACACAATGTCCCAGCTAGAGCAAGTATCTGTTTTCCCAGTAACATATCTGAGTTCAAATTTTATGTGTTTGGATATTTTTTGAAAGTTTATCATCAACTTACCCAATTTTAATAAATGACAACCTGTTCACTATTATTTAATCCTGGTTGGAAAATATTTTAAGACACATTTTCATGTAGGAAATTGTTTTTTCCCCAAATCATGACTGTCTTGGTTTGTTAGAATGAAAGAATTGTGCCTTTAATTCATTAGTTCTTACATTAGAAAAAGTATCCCTAACCCTAGAACCAATTGCCTTTGGATTCTAAAAGCCACAAAAGTACATTAAATTTATACATCCTGTCTTTGATTCAACTCATCTTTCTTAAAATAGTTTCTACTTAATAACTTGCCATTTTTCTAACACAACATTCAGGCTCCCTCACACTAATCATACCCTAATCCTAATATTATTAGCAGTTTCCTATTTCCTATTCATCCTAATTCGATCTTGACTTGTTATTCAAAGATTTATTTTCAGTTTGACCCTAAATTTTCCATTTCCCTATTGCTAACACTGTCCAGCTAGAACTGAAACCTAATTTTCAAACTAATAATAGTCCAAAATTAATAATAATAAATACTCTAGATTTATTCATTTTAATGAATATTCCAGTTTGCACTCTGGAAATGAGTTTCAATTTGCCCTAATTCCAACAAATTTCCTGACTCTACCTGTGAAGTTGTCTTGTTTCCTAACATGAACCATTATATTACTTGTCCTCAAATTCTCTTACCAGGAAAAATACTGTAGTTTCCATTAATCCTACCTTTTCCTGCACCACTGTATCCTAAAACAATTTCAGATTTACATATCACCTAGTCCTTTACTTAACGCTAACTCTCAACCTAAAACTGGCTGTAAAACTCTCATTAATCATTACAAGAATGATCACTGAGAAATAAATATAATGATAATGCTCTAGTTACTATTAAGGCTCACATTTTTGCTTCTACTTGTTAGTGAAATCTCAATTTTATAGTAAAACTTTCCTATTCATAACGCTAATCATAATCAGAACAAAATACTGACTCTGATTTTAATCCAAATTACATATCAATACTAACACTAACTAGTTAGTATTACACTAGTTTTCATTCATCCTAACTTGATTCATATAAGCCTTCCAAACATAAGTTTCAATTTTTTTCCAATATCTTAGTCATTTTCTAACCCTAAACTTAATTTTAACTGGAATATTGAGAATAAATATAAGCCTAATTGCAAGTTGATTCTAATATTAATAGCAATACTCTAGTTCACATTCATTCTGATGCTTGCCAGGCTTATATTAAAATTTACCTTCAATTTGACCCTCATTTTTTTTTTCTTTCAACCTACCCCTAACCATGGCTGGAATCCTAACCATAACCTTAACTCTAAAGGTATCCCAATTCTAAAATTTATGAAAAATGCTCATTTTTTGCAATCCTGAAATTCCACTGTAATCCTGGAAATAAATTGCAGGTTTTCCTAAGCCCTACAGATTTTCTCACTCTTATCTCTGAACCTATCTTGTTCCATAAGAGGAATCATTATACCCATTGATCTCAAATCCTGATATTAAGAAATACATTGTACTTCCATTATCCCAGATTTTCCTGAATTCCTAAAATCTAAAAAAGTTCAGTTTTACTTAACATTTAACACATTTCTTTTTCTTTTTTTTCTTTTTGTCGGTCGTGGGGCTTGAACTCTGGGCCTGAGCACAATCCCTGAGTTCTTTAGCTCAAGTTGTGCGCTTGTACCACTTCAGCCACAGCACCACTTTCTGGTTTACTGGTAGTTAATTGGAGATACAGTTCTCACAGACTTTCCTTCCTGGGCTGGCTTTGAACTGCGGTCCTCAGAAATCAGCTTCCTGAGTAGGTAATGAGGCTGACAGGGGGATTACAGTTAAATGCGTAAGGTAATGATTACATTTCTTGTTGACCATTGTTACTCCCTTCTTTGTTGTTGTCCAACTATCCCTTCCCTCTCCATCTCCATCACTCTTCTCTCTCCTTGGTGTAAAGTTCATTTTCAGTACAGTGTGCTGTGAATATTATTGTTGCAATAGGTCATCCTGAGTTGAACCTAAATTTGCTATTTCTCTAACCCTAATTCTAATTCTGTCTGGTATCCTAACCCTAACCATAATAATAATGATAGTTCAATTAGAAGTTACCAAAAAAATACTCATTTTTGTTCATCCTGTTAATCCTCTGTACATCTTAAATTTGTAGTAGGAAGACCCCCTACTCAGGCAGGCAAGCCCACCTAGTCGTCCGGAGTGACAGAGCCCACCACCACAAAGTTGTTATTAAAGAAGCAACTTTATTGAGAAGGTTCCTACACTGACCGGCCAGGGCTGCAGCACAGGCTCAGGAGCTGATACTGCGACCCCCAGCGGCCCACATACTTAGGTTTTTAAAGGCAAAAATCACAACCTGGTCATGTAGGCAACCAATGAGATTGTCACACACCCAAAAGATTGCACAGTCATACCAGACCACACACAGGTGGCCAATGAGGTTACACATTGTCACATAATGGCTGTTTAAACCAGCCTATCACTTTTGGTTTAAATGACTCACGAATTCAATGGGAAAGTGGAGCTTAAGGTAAGCATATGCAAGGAGTTTAGTGGAGTTAACATAAGCATGTGAAAAAGGAGGAGTTTATGGTAAACTCAGGATGTTGCCAGCATGAGCCTGATTACTGGCTATCTGTTTAAAATGTCAGTCCTTAACAGAACAATGAAGGTGGGTTAAGTTGTTAAGGGGAGGGGAACCTAGGGGCATTCTTCTCATTCTAAGAACTGAGCTGGTTGGAGCCAAGGTCCAGTTAACCTTGTTTAGATGTTTTTGGTTTTTTTCCTAAAATCCCTAAAACAAAAACAAAGTCTGTAAAGAAGCTGTACTAGCTCGAGTCTCCTCTCAGGGCCTACTTCAAAATTAAGTTGCAGTTTAGCTTAAATCTTCCAAAAGAGTTTATATGTGCATATATAAAGATATAATTTTATGTAAAAAACAAGATATTTGGAGGAAGGAGTAATATAAAGGAAATAGAGTGAGTATAATCAAATGTTTTAAATATATTATGGAAAGAGAATAACGAAACTGCCACTTCTGAAAATTAATAACCATTAATAAAATAAAATAACTAACCATTAATAAAATAACTGCCTTCCAGTGTTCTTGAAGAGAACTATAATATGTTCTGTGTAAGAAATACTTGTTCTAAACTTTGTTCATGCATAATTTATATTGTTATTGGCCAATTATTTAACTTAATGAATAAAAATAAGATTCCCTGACAAAAAATATAAAACAGTTACCTAGTAATTGTTTGAGAAAAAGTTATAGTCATGAGTTTTAAGAATCTTTCTATTTCCCTACAAAGCAATGATTTAGGTTTACTAATCTAATATTTGTCGTAAGTTTAGAGAACATAATAGGCATAAAAAAAATGAACTGTACATCTTGTGTCTTGGATGAGTGATATTTTAAACATTGTCTTTTATTCAAATGAATACTTAGGTTTACTTTTCAAAATAAATGCAATTTTAACTCCTTTCAGAACAATTACTTACCCTGCAATTAAATGTATTAGTATATTCAGATATTTAAAAGCTAAATTTTCTATGTTTGTTATGTAGCTCTACATATTCAGAATGACATGATTTTTCTATTCGTAAATGTCTAAACTCTGGGATTTTTCCTTCATCAATATAAATTGTCTCATGAGGTTTTTGTGAAAGCTCCAGTAACCAGTGTGGTCAAAAATATTTCCTGAATTCTAAATTTTAAATCTAATCCTTTTTAGCCTTTGATTTTATCAGTTATTCTCTCTTCAGAACAACTAAAATAAATACTACTTTTTAAACATTTCACGCACATTGTAAATAATATTCACATGGGTCAAACAGAGACTAATCATTTCAAACTCACCATATTTGATGATCTCAGTGTGAAGAATGTAGAGAGTATAAGAATCTTATACTCAATAATATGTTTGGTGAAATTAAATTAAAATATATATCTAGATTTCTATATTGGAGGTAAATCACATGGAAATAAGAAAATAATACAAAAATGATTACTTTGGGATCATTTTCTTCTTAATTTTTTTATTGTGAAAATATCATACAGAGGGGTTACAATTATATGGGCAAAGTAATGAGTACATTTCTTACCAAGCAGTTTCCTCTTCCTTTGTTTTCCCTTCCATCCTTACCCATCTCCACACCCTTACCAGCCAAAGTTTAAGTTCGTCTTCGACATAACGTCTTGTATATCTCATTATTACAATGGGTCCAATGGTATCCCTAAAATTATGAAGCAAAAATATCTCCAGGAAATATATTTTTCAATAAAATGTTTCAATCCTTAGGTAAAGTGCATTATACTTCAATAAAAAGTTTATCTTAAAATAGAAATTCTGCAACTAATCTAATGCATGTTTTCATGCACAAAATTCTGTGACTTCTAGACTTTTTATGTGATTTTAATTATATTTTTATTGTGAAATGATCCCTCCTTATATTTATTACAAACTTCTGTAATTATACAAATCATGCCTGTACATACTAATTTACATAATTTAATATACAAACAAAATTATCTTTTTTCTTGTCTCCCACAGGGAAGGATGAGTTGCTGAAGTATATTAAATGAAAGCACTCTAACAGCAAGTCTATATGGAATGGAAATTTGCAACGTGAGGATGGGAACATGAGTACTTTCTACTTGGCTGAACAAGAATTCTTATTTCTATAGTACTTTCTTGCCATTTAATCACACAGGGAAAGCCACAAAATTTGAAGTTCATATGAAGGAATTACATTCCTAAAAGTTGTGGCAACCCTGCTGGAAGCTCAATCTTATCACAAATTCTTTGTGCTTGTTGGCTGATCTATTTCTCTATCACATATTTCATATTATTAAGCATATTAGTAATTCAACTGGAAGTACATGGCAGGAGACTCCTGAAATCACATCTATTGCAGTGTAATATGTAGAAGAGAGGAAAAAAAGATTATATTGATCTGCAATTCCTCCCTTTGGCCTTCAATATACTAATTAATTGTCAAAACAATCATGTAAGATATTAGTTTATTTTCCCTATTTAATTAGAGATTAAGCAAGTGTTTGTTTGCAGTAAAGTGATGACAGTAGTATCACAGCTCTAATATGAGCACCTCTTCCCTAACAAGTAATGCTCTATGGACTGTAAATATGGAAGCCACACTAAATTCTCTCTCTGTCTGTCTCTCTTTCTCTCTCTCTACTCACACACACACACACACACACACACACACACACACACACACACACACACACACAAACACATAGAGTTGCCACCCAGACACATCAGAGATCAGTTCCATTCCTTTGTAATTATAGTTGACTGATGTTTGTGCTCCCTTGCTTTTCTTTGCTTCAGGATCTTGCCTGGATTTGTATGTTTCCCTGAGATCAAGTCCCTTGTTCTAAGTATACTGTGTATCTTTGTATGCTTCAGGCCAATTAAGAGTACCTTGAATACAACATCTTCATACTTGACATTCAAGTCAAACTCTGTGAATTCATACTACTGTTCCAAGATACTAGAATGTATTGGATCTCGAGACAAAAAAACGCCCACTTTGTTGTTTTAGAAGGAATTGAAATCATGAAATAGAAGAATATCGATCAGGAACTGAGCTAACAGAATGGGAGTATGTGGGGAAATGTAGAATGCTGTATGTGTGTTAGAGACACAGAATAATAGGCTCATTTATTGAAAACTTGTCATCCTCTATTGAAAGCTCAATTTAAGCATACAGTTTTCCAGTTACTTTGCTTACCTATCACTTCTGATCACAAATTCTCTTATGAGTGTGTATAGTATCTTTGAATAAATCACACGATTTGCAGGTACTTAACATCTTAAGGAAAGACAGTCTGCTTCTACATTTTTCATTCTATGTGACAAACCCTTATTTTTTGTTTCCTTGTTTGCTAAATAGATGTATTCCTGGAAACAGGATATTGACAGCAAATCTGAGTGTAATTTTCATCTTGTAAATTTCAAATAGAATGTAAACTTTGTATTGACTAGTCATTTTTTAAAAATGAGTGATATTCATGAACACAATATTTTGATGCCTTTAAGTTAATTGAGAATTGCATGGTAGTTCTTGTGTCTAATTGACTTAACCATTATATTATTCATGTATAAACATTGCATTGCACTTATTTATTTTTATATATAAAATAATTCCCAAGGGTTTACTTTGAAGTGATAATAGCGGAGTTGTCCTCATGTTCCAAACTTTATATTTACTTCAGTAAAAGTCTAGAAACACATGATGTTTACTGAAGCAATTTAAAAGCTGAGAACGCATTTCTAAAGAGACTGGATTTATTGATTAAAGCATAGAATAGAGTAAAAAAGTCAGGTTTCTTGCTTGAGACTGCATAAATTTCATATGAATGTAACTAAAGATGAGACTCACAGATAAATTCAAATTTATATTACTGAGATTTACATCACAATATAAGCAATATAGGTATTTTAAGGAAGTGGTCATTCAAAGCCCTAGATACATAATGGATGAATAATGGAATTGAAAATAGCAAAGGGAAAACAATTCAACATGCAGCTATTATGATTTTATAATACTAATATGGAAGTAATGACGCTTTTCCCTTTCTGAAGAACGTTTAGCCAGTAATTTCAATGTAAGTCATCATTGTAACGAGTCTAAAGTCTTTTCCTCCGAGATATCCAAGAGTACTATAGTCATCCTCTGAAGAGTAAATAAGTAATTATTTTCATTAGCTTTGCTTAATATTAATTTACTTGTAGTAAATAGGTTTAAAAGTCTTCTCTTTCTCTCAATTTAATAACATATGTTTCTATTTCTTCTTAAAAGCCTGAAATCACTATTTCAAAGTAGCATAAGCAGGAAAACAAAATAACCTGATACAACAATCACAAATCCTAAATTATGTGAAAAAATCCACAATATAAAAAATAAATCTGAGGAAGAGGAAAAACAATGACAGAATAACAACAGAACATTATCCTAGCTATCTCTAATAAAGCAGAGATTTAGAGTCATAGCAGGTACTCCACAGCTAGAGGGTCACATGAAATCAGCTATAATTATAGATATGCAGCTATAAATATATATATAATTATAGACATACAATTCATAAGAAGGTTTTATACTGTATTCACAAGAAAAGAGAAATCTATGAAAAGGTGCCACCCAGGAACACATTGGGCAACACATTCAAAAGCACATGTGCAGTGTGGAAATGAAAGACAACATGGAAAAAAAAAACAGGAACAGAAGTGTACATCAGAGAAAGCCACATCCATATACATAGACAATTTGCCATACCACTGGACAGTCTAAATGGTCACTGGAACCACAAATATTAACATCACAACATCTCACCACAACAGATTTCTATTCCTACACTTAATGGACTCAACAAAAATGCAATTCCAGAAAAACACATTACAACTGGAAGCCAAACCAAAACCCTGCAAATTAACTAAGAACATAGAGAGTTACCTATTAATATCATAGATCCCCAAAAAGAAAACCTCCAAATGGACAAAAAAAATCAAAAAAATACAAAAAAGTAATGTCAAAGTAGTATTATTCATACAGTAAATAACCAGGCATTAGAATAGACAATCAAGGACGTAGAAGATAGTTATCAAAATGTATTACAGATACTGCTGGAAAATGTGATTAATGGAAAGATAGAAAACTTCTACAAGGAAATTTGTAAACAAAATGAGACCAACCAGTCATTAGCAAAATAATTCATGGAGACTTCAAACAGAAAGATAAATAAATTCTGAGAAGACAAGGGAGTCCAAGAAAAAATCGATGCCTAGTTAAAAGATATGACATAAGACACAGTTAAGAAAACAATCCTTACATCTCCCCCAACCGTAGAAAAAATGTCCAGAAAGTCCATACAAGACCTAAAACAAAGCTTTAATAAAGACACAGAACCCCTAAAAAATGACCAATTAGAAGACAGGGAAATAAAAAACAAAGTAGAAATCTCCACAGCAAATAGATGACATAGAAGATAATCTCAGGGTCAAAGACAGAATAGATCTAATAGGAAAGAGGAAATAATCATTTAGAACAAATCCAAGAAATAAGAAATGATCTTGCCAGAACTTCAAGACTCAGTTAGAAGATCAAATTTCGGGGAGATAGGTATCAAGAAGGAGAAGAGCAAGATACTAAATGGATGGGAAGCATATTACAGAATTCTAGCAGAGAACAGGCCAAAAATCCAACGAAATAGGCTCATTCAAAGAAGAGAAGCCTTTAGAAACCAATCAGACTTCTAGAACTGAACAATCCACCACCACACCATAATCCATTAGAGGATTATTAAAGATCAAGGAAAGGATTCTTAAAGATGCCATAGAGAAAAGATTGATTATTTATAAAGAATATACAGTCAGAATAAATACAGATTTCTTAACTGATATGGTAAAAAGGAGAGCCTGGCATTATATATGACAAACATTAAAGGTAAACAACTACCAACCATGAATACAGTCCCAAGCCAAACTCTCCTTTACATTTAAAGGATATATAAACATATTTCATGACAAAGAAAACTTGAAACAAAGTATGTCCACCAAATTATCAGAATAGAATATGATCAAATATATCCTACATAGAGAAGATCAAGAAGAAGAGGAACTGGTCATATAAAATGCTCCCTACCAGAGAACAAGGTAAATATATTAAGAATAGATGAGGCACAGCTCCTAATAACAGGTGTATAACAGCAGGACTTATCAGATATTTCTGTCTTAACTCTCAATATCAATGGACATAAATTTCCAAATAGAAGACATAGATTAGATAGTTATATCAAAAACCAAGATGCATCCATTTAGTATCTATGAGAGACACATTATCAAACGCATTCTATGAAGCTAGAATTAGTCTCCTCCCCAAATCACATAGGGACTCACCAAAGAAAGAGAACTATGAACCAAACTCTTTGATAAGCATTAATGCAGAACTTCTTAATAAAATTCTCACTAACCAATTTCAGCAACTAACAAAAAATCATATGGTATGATCAAATAGGAATCATCTTGGATACGATTTGAGTCAACATTCTTGTCAATAAACATAATACAAACCATCCGCAAAAGCAGGGACAAGAAACACATGATCGTCAATAGGGATGTAGAAATAGCTTTTAACAAGCTCCAATACCCCTTTATGATTAAAAGGTCTGGGAACCTAGGAATGCATGGAACATTCCTCAATATTAAACTGAGAATGTATATGACACAGATAATTAGCATTTACCTAAGGGTGGAAGCATGAAGACATTAACATGAGGAATGAGAAAAGGATGTCCACTCTCTACTACTCTTCAATATGGTAGTGGACTTTCTTCCAAGAGCAATAGACAAGAGAAAAACATAAAGCAGATCCAAATAGGGAAGGAGTAAAACTATCCGATTTTACAATTGAAATGATCCTTTATTTAAAGGACCCTGTGGATTCCTCCCTCTATTTAGTAAAGGTGATGCTAACCTTCAGCAATGCAGCAGGGTATAAAAACCACAAGAATCAGTAGTTTTTCTGTTACCAACAATGGGAAGATCCACTCTGAAATCCAAAAAACAACCTCATATGTACTAGCCTCAAAATCAAATCAAATCTAAACAAAACAATACAACAACAACAAAACTAGGAATTAATTAATTTAACTAAAATTGTGAAGGCCCTATATGTGAAAACTTTAAAAATATAAAAAGGGAAATTGAAGGAGATTCAAAGAAATAGAAAGTATTTCAATGTTCCTGGTTGGAAGAATTAACATTTTGAAAACTGCAATACTTCCTCTAAACAATTGGCAATGCAATACTCATTAAAATCCCAACAATATTCTTCAAAGTAGAAGAGAAGCAATGCAACTATAATATGGAATTACAAAATTACAGATGAAACAGAATGCTTAGAAATGAATACATGGGCCTATAGTCATCTTAGCAACACAAACGCTCACACACACACACACACACACACACACACACACACACACACACACACAATGGAATTATATTCACCCATCAGAAAGATGACTTTTCACCAGTAGTAAGGAAAATGAAAGGTTTGGGAAAATTATATTAAGAGAAAGGAGAAAGGAATGCAGACTCAGAGCAATATAGGTTTCATGGATTCATTCATTTATGATAGCTAGAAGATGCTTACAAATCTATAAGTAAACAAGACAGATTCTACCTCGTCCATTAGAATGGCCATTACTAAGAAAATTAACTATAGCAAATTCTGGCATGGATGTAGCCAATTTGGAACTCTATTACACTGTTGTTGGGAAATACTTTCTATTTCTTTGAATCTCCTTCAACCACTGCGGAAGGCAGTATGGAGTTTCCTGAAAAGAGTAAATATAGATCTCCCTTAAGACTCAGTAATTCCCCTCATGGGCAGTAATCCAATAAATAACAAACAAGCTCACATGAAAGCTACCAGCATAAACGTGTTCAGGGCTCAGGCCCAGAGTTCAAGGACTAGAAAAATGTTACCACTGCTGGTATTTGTTTCCATAAATATGAACTGTTTTATATAAGATACCAAATCAATCTATTTGCAGTAGCTAGATTAGGACTTAAATGTTAGTGGGTGATAAAATGGCTCCTTTGTTGAATGTTAGGAATAGATGTAGGTAGTCCATGAAAGGGAGATTTTGTTGTTGTTGTTGTTAGAGGTGCTGAAGTCTGGACTTGGACACTGTCCCTGAACTCTTCAACTCAAGGTGAGTGCTCTACCACTTGAGTGACAGTGCCACTGCTGGTTTTCTGATGGTTAAATGGAAATAAGAGTCTCAGGCTCTATCCTGCCCAGGCTGGTTTTGAACTGTAGTCCTCAGATCTCAGCTTCCTGAGTAGCTAGGATTACAGCTTTGAGCTACTAGCACCAGGTAAAAATGGGGGATTTTTAGAAATGAAAATCCACCTCTTCACCTGTGTCTAAACCTCAGATATTACTATTAGAACACTTCACCTTCACCTCATTTCATCAGACATTTGTAAATTTTCTCTTTTCCTTCATGTGGGAATACTGCAGTCAATATCAACTCAGCTGGGGGACTGGATCAATTGTATGGTAATTGCTAGCACCTAATTTAAGAACTTTTACATCAGAAGAAATGAAACCCTTACTTGGAATAATTGTTTTCTCTTTTTATTACAAATCTGTGCTTGATTATTCCCTAATGTGATATTGGACTTCCTAATAGAGTGATGAAATTTTCTTTATTTTCAACCGTCTCCCACATGTGGTCAAATATTTAAGAATTCAAAGATTTGCACTGAAAATTGATTAAGCTGACGTCTAAGAAAATGTGCATTTCTGGAATTTGTTCTTCTGTCATGTTCTTACATACACAAGCTTTCTATGATTTATTTGTACTACAAGGAATTCTACTTTCCAATCTTTCTGTGACCAATTTTAGTCTGATCAGTCTTTCTGATCCTCTCTGTTGAGTCTCATTTGAGTATGCCTCATAAAAAAGATATTAGTTATCAGCTAAATGATTCTCAGCTTCTGTTTTTTGCCTGACTTCTTTTAGGCTGTGATAGCAATCCTGCCTGGCTGTGCATACTGGAGTGTGTGTGTGTGTGTGTGTGTGTGTGTGTGTGTGTGTGTGTGTGTGTGTGTGTGTGTGTGTGTGTGTGTGTGTGTGTGTGTGTATTTTGTTTTAGATATCTAGGATTACTATTCAAGGTAGTAGTTTCTCTGGGCCCCTGTGATAACCTGGCCTAGAGTCAATGAGTAATACTCCATACGATACAAAGAACAACTGACTAAATTCCTGTTAATTGTCTCAAAATGAGGCAATCAGGCATCCTTGCAAATCCATCAATAATGCTTTGTAACCACTTACAGAAGTCGTCTATCAAGATGGCTTTTCTAAGTTGACTGTGAAAAATATTCATTTCTAAGTAGGCACCATAAAGCAGATCACATTCCTGGGATTAGACTTTTGGAAGGAAGGTTCGCCTTCCTTCCGTCTCTTATGATAGTTCAAACCATAATATTCTTCAGTTGTGGCCAGCCTGGAGCACATATTCCCAAGAATATTCTGTAGGGCTGGGAAGATGGCTCAGTGGTAGAGTGCTTGCCTTGCATGCCTGAGGCCCTGGGTTCGATTCCTCAGCACCACATAAGCAAAAAGAAAAAAGCCAGAGGTGGTGCTGTGGTTCAAGTGGTAGAGCACTAGACTTGAGCTGAAGAGTTGAGGGACAGTGCCCAGGCCCAGAGTTCAGGCCCCACGACCGGACTCCCCCCCCCCAAATAAAAAGAATATTCTGTAAATACGGGGTAAATACTTGTCTACTACAGACTGATTTATCTTGCTTTTATCTGTTGTTATTTTCATTACTTCAAACACATGGATAATTCATATTGGGATTAGACAAAGGATTAATGGAATAAACATTCAGTTTACTTTCATATATCCAATATAATACACTTAACCCGTAATGGACAAATAAATTCAACTCTAGAAACAATGTCAGGAATATAAATTAAGCTTTAATACATATAATCTGGCACACATAAACCATCATCTACAGAAAAATTCAGTCTCTCTGTAAATATTTATTTGGTATGAAATAATAAAAATTTAATTAATGAATATCACTTTGAATTATCATCTGAAATAGTCCTCGTGTATATAATTTTAAATAATTTTATAGATGTCACCTAGACAAGAATTTAACATGCATGTAAAAATCAAATTTCCACAATTATAGCTATATGAGAGGGATCATACCCTCGTGTACTATGTGGTGTGAATTTTACCACAGTGCTGAACCCTTCCAAATAATACCAAGCGTCATGTGTAATAATTTATTATTTGATGTTAAGATGATTGCTAAGTGTAGAATACACTTTGAATTATTACATTAACTCACAGAAATGAAGCAATGATTTGTTATTTGTTCAAATTTAATGCTTCTCAATTTTACAATTCATTAAATATATTATTAAAATTATTTTCACTTTCTTCTTTTCTATAGCTAATGAAATTAAAATTATATATTAACCATTCAATGTTAAGAAATCAATAATAAGTAAACTATTATTAAAACAATATACTATTAAACTGTGATTTGAATTATACTTCTAACAAATTGTGATGTAAACAAGTCAATAGAATTAAGGGTGATCATTTTTAAACTTAGCAGCTTGTTATTTTTTTTTAATTTTATTTTTTGGGTCCAATCGTGGCACCTGAACTCTGAGCCTGGGCGCTGTACCTCAGCATTTCAGCTCAAGGCTAGCGCTCTACAACTTGAGACCCAGCACCACTTCCAACTTTTTTCTTTTTGCTTATGTGGTGCTGAGGAATCGAACTCAGGGCCTCAGGCATACAAGGCAAGCATTCTAGCACTAAGCCAGCTTCCCAGCCCAGCAGCTTGTTATTTATTTCCTAATTGTGTCATTTGTTATTCTTGATCCAAGTCATCTCTTTATCTTAATTGTTTAGTTTTCTATTTTATCTCAATTGGTTTGCTGATTGTGCATTTTGTTTTCCCTTTTTAATGACCGACATGAGGCTGAAAATCTGTATGCTAGTTTATTACTTCCTACATTAAAGTCAAATTGCTGCTCTCCCCAGCTGTTCTACTCTATGATACTACAGTATTTCCCCCACTCCCATCTCCTGTATGCTGCTCTCATATATTTTATTTTATTTTTTATTTAAATTTTATTGTCAAGGTAATGTACAGATGGGATATAGTTACATAAGTAAGGTAATTAATTTATTTCTTTTCTAACTTGTTAACCTTTCCCCTATTTTTCTCTCTCTTCACTCCAACGCCCCCCCCCCAAGATTATTTACAACATATTGACTTGTGAATACCACTGTTGCATAGGTTCTCCCTTTGTCCTTTGTCTCACCATTTTGTTTTTTTTTTTCTTTTCCTTCCCTAGTTCAGATCAACATATTTAAAATACCCAGGGTATCAAAATCAAATACAGTGACTACAGGGGATAAACCATAGGTGGGGAAAACACAAAAACATAAAAAGAAATCACAGTACATTAAGAACAACAACAAAGAACATGTCTTGGAGTTCATTTCACTTAGAATCACCTTATACAATCATATGTACATAGCTATTGAACTATTCTGCTCATCTACTAAGATTATCCTTGATGTACACAATAATGCTCCCCTATTACCCAGTAATCCCACTTCTGGGCATATAACCAGGTGATCACAAACAAGGCCACAGTAAAGCTACTACTGTGTATCACAGTCATATTTACGAAAAATGACACACACACTCCCCCCCACACACACACAGATAAACACACATGGAAAACTATGCTTCAATCACAAAAAATGTGACCACCTCATTTGTAAGGAAATGGAAGATCTTGGAAAAAATCATATTAGTGAAGTAAGCCAGACTTAAAGACACATAGGTCCCATGGTTTCATTTGTAAGAATTAGTTTACATGAATGATAATCTCATGTATTTTAATTTGACATTTTGTTCTATGTTGAGCATGCAACATTATTGCTATATTTTTGTTATTATTTCTGCAAATAGGCAGGTATACTTAAAGAATTACATTCATCTTATCCATTATTGAAGGAAGAACAACTAAAAGAGTAACCACTACTAGGAAGAACAACTCCTACTTACTTAGCTTCATTCTTATGTAAGGCCAATGTTGTCCCCTGTATCCTCATGTTGTACATTACAACTCTATACCTGGTCATAATGTATATCTAGTATCTTATGCATTGTGAACCAGATGCCCGAACTAAATGCTTTACTTTACAAAAAAATTCTGTCAATGTTTGAGGATGGTTTGTGTGTATGTGTGTGTGTGTGTGTGTGTGTGTGTGTGTGTGTTTACAAAGATCAGAACATAACATTTTTCTTCATTTTGAATACATCTTACAGGTCATTGTAAGTTGTGGCTAATGGGAGCAGTCTCTTGTTATTTTAAGGATGAAACAGAAAAAGATATTTGTGTATGTACCACAGTTGCTTTATTAGTGTCGTTGAACACTGAACTTCGATTTACATCTTGGCTGTTGTTCTGAATAATGTGAATAACAATGAACTACAGATATATTTATGAATTACCCAGAGAGAAATAATCACATGATTGGTGGGTCAGATGATATTTCAAGTATGATTTCTTTAGAAAACTGCATACTACTTTCTACAAGGAAAATACTAACCTGGATTTTGACCAAGAGTGTAGAAAATTTCCTTTTCTTCACACTCTTACCAACATGATTACATTTTATTCAAAAGGTAATAAAGGGCAAGTTTTTACTATCTTCAGTACTCTAGACTGGCTTAAGACCGAAATCTTACCTCCTAAATTCTTGGAATTACAAACTTTTACCACCACACCTGGTTCCTTTGATTTTTTTTGATAAGAGTTATAATAGTTATAAAGTAGTATCATAGTAATTTTGAATTAGATTTCTCTAATGACTTCTTCTCACAGCATTAAGCCAGCACAGAAGTTGTATTAAACACAACTGTGTAAACCCACTGGTGATATAGAGTGGTTTATGGAAAACATGTCTATTCGAACTTTTGTCCATTTTTATTCAAGTTTCTTGTTAATCTCATCTTTAATCTCTCTATACAAAAATAATTAATTCAAGGTAGTAAAAAGGAAAAACTTAAGCAACTCCTAATATTTTTCAATTTTCAATAACATGATATTGCTTAAATCATTTTCTGTTTATGCTTAAGACTATATAACAATTTAGTTAGATCTTTTACATATCTATATGTATTTTATTTATTTTACATTGATTGCTCTTTCCAAAGCCTGCGTGTCTAATTTTGGTTTATTTCAGTCTTAAGAAGTTCAGATTTCAAATTCAAGAATAAATGGAAGTAAGCAAACAAAAAAATACAGTTCCTCTCATCTGATAATGCCTCTAAAAGAATGAGAAAAGAGTTCATCATTCTAAGGACCCTTAATTCTTAAGATAACATTTGCTATAATGCTAATGTTATTACCATTTTAGTGTTGGGAAAAATTGTAATTAAAGGCACTAAGTGCATGGCCCAAGACACACAGTGAGGAAGAAAATGAGTCAAATTTTCCAAAAGTCTTCCAGCAATACACAAAAGGTAGATAAATTCTCTGATACTCTCAATTCAATATTCATACTGTCCAAGAAATAATAGCATAGCAATTATTGCCCATGGTAATTGTTTTCTGTTACATTTTGTCTTCAACACAGACTGTGTTGGTGACATTGGGTTATAATGCACAGAGCTGAGCTTATAAATTATGGTCCAAAGAGAGGCAAATTTCTTCTGTCCCATAGTTTCAGTATCATTTTTAAAAAGTAATAAATCTTTTAAATATCATCACTTACTGTATTTTAATAATTCAAGAATGAAAAATTTCACATATAATCACTGCAAAATGCTTTAAGACAAGGAGATGATAAAACAGGCCTCTGTGAAGCAAATTTTCTTCTACTTTTAAAATTATTCTGAAAGCCTGGTACTGGTTTGTCACACCTATAATCTTAACTACTCGGGATACCTATTAAGGAGCCTGAGATCTGTGGATAATATTTGGAAGTCAACAGGACAAACTAAATTCATGAGATTATTTTTCAAAATTTTAACGAAATAGCAAAGGGCCAGGAATGGAGATGTAGCTCATATAGTAACTCACCAATCTAGAGAGAAAGACGTAGCAAGATGTTGAAGCCCTGATTTCAAACTCTGAGCATGCCAACACGCAGGAATACACACACACTCACTTTTTCAAAATATCAGTGTTTTGCATTAATTTCTTTGTTAACGATATTATATGGGTAAAATGGGCTTCATAAACTCTTCCATCTCAAAACATTTTTATACATTTTTGTTGTAAAAATACTGTACAGAGGGGTTATAGTTATATGAGCAAAGTAATAAGTACATTTCCTATCAAGCATTGTTACCTCCTCCTTTGTTTTTCCCCCACCATTCCTTCCCTTTACACCTCCACAAGTACACTCCTCATACCCCAAAGCCCCACCAAATGTCCCTAGCCTAAATAGTAAAGTTCGTTTTTCAAAATAATGTCTTGTGCATCTATTGTTATACAATGGGTCAAACTGTATTCCTATTTAAGCATGTTGTTTTTTCCCTTTCCCTCCCCAAAATAGAGAAGTGTACATTCAAGGTGCAGTGCACCAACATCAAATAAAGTGAAAACAGGGTTATATTGTTGGGGAGGAACGTATAAAAAAGAAAAACAATCACATCGTACATTATAAATACGTGAGAAACAACAGCAATAAAGAAAAAAAACCACTTGTGTCTCTATCTTGGGGGTTATTTAGGTTAACATCAACTTATCTAGTCATATACACATAGGCTTTCAACTTTTCTGCTTATCCCAGACATATACTAGTTATTGCAAATAAGGGATTCAATGGGACCTATGTTTCTTTGGACTTGGCTTACATCAGTTAATATAATTTTTTTCCAAATCTTTCCATTTCCTAACAAATTGAGCGTTGTCATTCTTTCTGATGGAGGCATAGAATTAATATATATATATATATATATATATATATATATATATATATATATATATATATATATGTTTTCCACCTTCATCATTTTTTCAAATGTTTTTATTGTGATTAAGTGGTTACATAATTTCCCAAATTTCACAATATTGTGGGATAGTGATGCTTAGTTTAAGTCACAAACACATTCTAACTTCGATGGAGCAAATTGTCTATTATGGTCTACAACATTTATGAATTCTATGAGCTTTGCAATAGAGTTATTTCTTCCATATGTAAACATTTTTGTTTTGAAATATGTATATTTCTTTTGTATTGCATAAGCGTCAGCTGTTCCCTCTTTCCCACTTGTTCCCTCCCTCCCTCCAGTGACATTGAGTTGCTTAGTTCATTTTGGTCAATGTCCAGTGCAGCTGATGGATCCCACTGTTGTATGTTTTTCCCTGATTCCCTCTAGTTCTGTGTCATCCTCCTGGTTTCCCTTCAGTGTGCACATATGATCAGCAGAATGGGGTTATTTAGTAGTGATTCGACCAGATGAGTGGAAGTTCTTGGTTTCTTAAGTGTTGTTAATTTTGTCATATCACCTTACATTTTGGATTTAACATCCGCTTATCACGGAGACCATGTGCCATTTGTCTCTTTGATTTTGGCTCACCTCGCTCAACATGATTTCCTGTAGCTTGATTGATTTCCCTACTAATGCCATTATTTTGTCTTTTCTAATGGCTGGAAAATATTCCGTTGTGTATAGTTACCACAGTTTTTTGATCCATTCATCTCTGGTGGGACATATGGGTTGTTTTCATATCCTGGCTATTGTGAACAGTGCTGCAATAAACATGGAAGTGCATTTGTCATTGAATATTGGTACCTGTTGTTCAGGATAGATGCCTAGAAGTGGTATGAGTGGGCCATAAGGAAGGTCAATATTTATCTTTCTGAGGACTCACCTGACTGCTTTCCAAAGTGGTTGTGTAAGTGTACATTCACACACACAACCACACACACACACACACACAAACACACACACACACAGAGAGAGAGAGAGAGAGAGAGAGAGAGAGAGAGAGAGAGAGAGAAAGAGAGAGAGAGAGAGAGAACATTTTCTTGATCCATTCTTCTACTGAGCAGCATCAGGGTTGGTTCCATATCTTAGCTATGGAAAATAATGCTACAATAAACATTGTTGTGGTGGTAGTTTTAGTATGGACTGGTTTGTGATCATTTGGGAAAATGCCCAAAAGTGGGATTGCTGTATAATAGGGAGCTCTATGTGGAGGTTTTTGAGGAACCTCCAAACTGCTTTCCAAAGTGCATGACCAAGTTTACACTCCCACCAAGAATGCAGTAGGCTCCCTTCTGGCCATATCCCTTCCAGCATCTGTTGTTGTAAAAATATGGAACGATTCACTAATTTGTGTATCATCCTTGTGCAGGGACCATGCTAATCTTCTCTGTATGTTCCAATTTTAGTGTGTGTGCAGCCAAATTGAGCACAAAACATTTTTATAAAGAGTAATTGATTTTCTTAAACTAGACAATTCAACAAAAATAAGTTCAAAAGTATTGTGAAATTTTATAACCATGTGTTTCTTACATAAGCACACATTTAAGAATAAAGTCAAGATTGACATATCAAAAACAATATAATTCCAGATATTTGTTGTTCATGAGATTTGTAGGAGGAAGAATTCAATTATTCTACAAAAGGCACTTGTCATAATGATCATTGCAGCAAATGTTAAGGTTTGTTAAAGGTTTTAATGTTTTAAATATGTTTAATTTTGGGATTTGCTTATATATGGCAAAATTAAGACTGTTTGGCAGGTCATAAAAATTTTTGATAAAGTATATAATATTTCTGGTAGCATGTACTAGTAAGTATGGACATTTCAGATTTTATAGAAACTTTACTAATGAGAAATTGCAAAGACTGTGTAAAGAAGCAGTTAAGATTTTAAGTTAAGATTTTAAGTACACAGTTTCTGTTAAATCTTCAGGGCTCCTTTACGTTATATGTTAGTGATGAACAAATAATGATATAATCCACATACAAATGATGAGATGAACTATAAATAGTAATCTTAGTGAGTAAATTTAAAGGCTACTTATAGCTTTATCCAGTTTTAAATGTACAGGAATATGAGAAAATAGTAAACTCTACTATATACACTTCAAATACTGAAAACCCTGGTAATTGTTTTGTTTTTTATTTTAGTAATCATTAATATTTAATTATTGTTTGCTTTATTTATAGCATTTTTCCTTGTCGTAATATAATACAACTTTTTGTGAGTCATGATTAAGAGGTACTTTGAGAATATCATTGGGATGGCCACACAATTTTTCATAGGTGCATGTGAATTTACAAAGAACAAAACTAAAAACAAAATATTGATTAAAAATTATATCAAGTAGAGTCTGAATCAGGAGTGTTGATAAATGTCCACACCTAACATCTTAACCTTAGGCTGGAGCATCTTATTTAAATATTGTTGAGAATTTCAAGACTTCCTTATGTAGGGCCCTTAGAAGCATGTACAGCATGCATGTGTACAAAGCCAGTGACAACAGGCAAATATGACTAAGTTTCCCCAAAAGGAATCTATGAAGTCAATAGTTATCTTCCCAAGCAGATAAAAAATGCGTCCAAAATGATTCAGTGCACCTACATTTGTGGAGTTATTTAAGTTATGGATTCTTTGTTAGACATATTCTTTTCTTTTAAAAATTGTCAAATATTAGCTTTATAATAAACTTTGTCTAGTATTTCTTGGTTCAAAACAGAAATCTTGATACAGTTGATGTCACTTGGCTTTCTTACTTTCTCAGTTCAAAGCCAACCTAGGCACGAAAGTCTGTCACATTCTTATCTGTAACCAAACACCAAAAACGCCAAAAGTGGAGTTTGGCTCAAGTAGTAGAGTCCTAGCTTTGGGGGAAGTTGGCCAGGGAAGACATTTGTTCAGGGACATGGTCCAGACTCTGAGTTCAAGCTCCAGAACCAGGACAAACTAAACAAACAAACAAGAAAAAAAACGCACATATTTCTTTGGGACCATCCATAAAGCACTGGTTTGAGAACAGGCTCCTTTTGCTGATCATACTCACTGGATCCTGCTTTTTTGGAATACTAATTGTGCTGGAGAATTCAGGACAAGACTAAAGGAATTAATAAGTGACTCCTGCAACAACAGAATCATCTCAATAGTGAAATATCCATGCATAAGACAAATTAAAACCTCCAAATCTTTGTTTCCTTGCAAAAGAAAACTTTTAAAACAATGTTTATTTCCTTTTGTTCTATGCTGGCCTTCAAATGGCACATTGTTTCCTTTTGAAATACTTTCAAGAAGAAGTTTTTATATGAATAAAGAACACACTCGAAAAAAGACAGGGACAGTTTCTTCAAGCTTGGATTCTTTTTTTTCTAACAATGAATATATATTTTTTACAGTGAAAATACTGAACAGAGTGGTTACAATTACATGTGCAAGATAATGAGTACAGTTTTTATCAAGCATTGTAGCCTACTCCTTGGTTTCCCCTTCCAATCCCTAGACATAAAAGAAATGCAAATCAAAACAACATTGAGATATCACCTCACCCCAGTTAGAATGGGTATAATCAAGAACTCTAATAACAACAGATGCTGGAGGGGATGTGGAGTGCCACTTTTGGGCATTTACCCAAATGTTTACAAACAAGACCACACTAAAGCTACGAGCATAACTATGTTTATTGCAGCATTATTTACCATAGCTAAGATCTGGAATGAGTACATTTTTTATCAAGCAATGTTGCCTACTCCTTGGTTTCCCCTTCCCATCCTCTCCTCTCCTCTCCATCCAATCCTCCTCCCCCCAACAACAAAGTTGTAAAGTTCGTTTTTGAAATAACGAGTTGTACATCTCATTGCTGCAATGGGTCCACCTGTATCCCTATTTAAATGATTTGATTTTTTTTCCGTTCCCCTCCAGAAATTATACCGACATCAAATACAGTGAAATCAGGGGTTATTGTTATCCCGTGGGGAAGGGACATAAAAAGCAACAAGGAAATCATCTTATAAATGTGTTAGAAAAAGTCACATGAAAGAACAAAAAACATTCGAATACATTTCTTAGGGTTCATTTCCCTAACATCAACTTATCTGACCTTTTCTGTTTGACTCAGACATATACTAGTTATTGGAAATAAGGAAAACCATGGGACCTATGTTTCTTTGGGCGTGGCTTACTTCAATTAATATAATTTTTCCAAGTCTTTCCAGTTCCTAACAAATGTGGCAATGTCATTCTTTCTGATGGAGGCATAGGATTCCATTGTGTATATATACCACATTTTCTTGATCCATTCATCTACTGAGGGGCATCTGGGTTGGTTCCATACCTTAGCTATGGTAAATAAGGCTGCAATAAACATAGTCGTGCTGGTACCTCTAATGTGGCCTTGTTTGTGAACATTTGGGTTAATGCCCAAAAGTGGGATTGCTGGGTCTTAGGGGAGCTCTATGTGGAGTCTTTTGAGGAATCTCCAAGAACCGACCTCAGGACCACTGGAATAGAATTGAAAACCCAGAAATGAACCTACAAACCTATAGCCATCTAATCTTTGATAAGGGAGCTAAAAAAATTGAAGATAGGTACCCTCTTCAGGTAAAATGAATGTTTTCAGGCTTCATAGAACTAGCACAAATACATCTTTGGACATGAGGTAACACGCCTTTCAGAGACAACTTAGTAAATACAAAATATAAAATTTAAAAACATTATTCATGTACATATGGCCATATAAGATAATGTTAAGAAAAATGAAGATAGGGACACAACTTGTTTTATTCTTTATTGAAATTGTTTTTAATGTATCTAAAATGTACTATGTGATTTTTTTCGTTTCTCCTCCATGTTCTTCCCGCATGATATAACTCCTGTTTTCACTGAATATGATGTTGGTGCCCTGCATCTTGCATATACATTTTTCTAGTGTGGGAAGGGGAATTGAAACAACAAAATGCTGAAACAAAGATTCAGGATGAACTATTGTAACAATGATATGAACAAGACACTATGTAGAAAACGAATTTTACAACTTGTGGAGGGGAGGGGGAATTGGGCAGATGGGGAGGGAATGGATAACACAGGAAAAACAAAAGAGGATGTAACAATGAGAAATGTACTCATTACCTTACTTATGTAACTCTAAGCCCTCTGTACATTATTTTTTACTATAAAAACATAAAAGAAACCATTATCCATGAGTACATTAACTTCAAATTCCGTAAGTGCTCTTAAATTAAATTTAACTTGGAGAAGATTCTCAGAAAAGTTAATTTGTGTGTGTGTTGTGAATTATTTCCCAAGTGTACACAAGTTAACAGTAGAAGAAACAATAGGAATAATAAGAGAAAGGAAAGTTCTGTGTTTAAGTATAATGGTTCAATATACTATAGAAGACCCTGCAAATAAGACAACATTGAACCAATAAAGCCAAGGCCATTATGTACATCTATGGGAGTGACATAGAGAAATAATTAATACTAAGAGGAACATGAACGATGAGGCCACTCTCTTTCAACTTCTACCTCTAAATCATGGTTGCTAATCATGCAAATTTGTAAAATGTACAATTGAAGAATAATTCTGGTTCCAAAGCAAGTTAGATATAAGAGCATGGACTTAACTGGAAAAAAAGTCCATGGTGAGAAAGCAGGAATTATACTGGCAATGAACTGGTGGCCAAGATCTCATTTCTTTTTCTTTCTTTTATCTTTTTTCTTTCTTTCTTTTTTTTTTTTTTTGATGGTTGAGACAGGGTTTGAACTCAGCCTGGGAAATATCTCTCCACTCTTCACCTCAAGACTAGTGTTCTACCTCTTGAGCCACAGCGCTCTCCAGTTTTCTGGTGGTTAATTGGAGATAAGTGCCTCAGAACATTTCTTTCCTACTCATACAGGATTTGAACTGCAATCCTCAGATCTCAGCCTCCTGAATACCTAGAATTATAGGCGTGAACTCAAGTGATGGAATACTAGTCATGAGCAAGATTGCTGAATGAGGTTGCTGAGGCTTTTGCATACACACATACAAACATACACATACACACAGAGGCACATATATGTGCAAACACACCTGTACAAATAAAACAACTCTCAGAATATGGAGAAATGTTAGAAAACAATAGAAAATATATCCTGAGTAAGACTAGATCAAGTGATAATTTTTAATATTAGAAAGTCCTCAAGTGAAAGTTATTCAAAGTTTGATAATATTACATACCTAGGGACCAGAGATAAAAAGAAAGTCAAGTAATCATTATTAAAGCGATTGGATCCCTGGAAGAATGAATCAGAGACCCCTGCAGGTGCATCTCAAAATGTTCATATCCTGTGTGAAATGATAGAACATCTTTGAAAGTAGAACATAAACAACTTGAACAGTCAGTCTAATGAATAAGATCATAGGAGAAGTTCAGAATTTCTAGTCTGTATCTAGATTAAAAAAACCATCAAACTATGGCAGGGCAATTTGATACAAGCCTGGAATTCTAGCACTCAAGCTAAGACAGGAGATTAGAGAGTGGGATTACATAGTGATACCTTCCCTGGACCAGGTAGTATAATTTTGTCTCAATGAAACAAACCAAAAAACAAGAAAGGAATACACAGTTGGAAGTTTGGGCTAATTTTGTCACTATGTTTTGAGAAGGCAAGTTTCCTATTGAAATGCAACTCATATATAATCCTCAGTTGTATTTTAAATGCTCTCTGCATTACACAACATTCCTACATGCAAAATGGCTCATTTTTCCCAATCAAAAATTTGAAAAAATAAGCATCATTCTGTTGGATTTCAAAGAAATAATGAAGGATTACAAAAGTTTAAGCATGGAAAAATACAAAGTTCATCTAATGTAGGACTTTGTAGACCTTGCTAAATTAGAATTTATATTTAAAATAAATATTTTGGTTTTGTTTCTAATTTCATATTCTATAGAATACTACAAAATTCTTTTTAAGTAGAGGTTTTAATTGACAAATTCACACATGAATCAGGCATTTTATTTGCTTAAAATATTCTTTCAAGCGAGGTATAATTAGAACTTAGTTAATTGATAATTCCAACAGTTCATGTATAAAATGAGATAGTGTGAATAATCTGCACAGAGTTGCCAACAAATGGATGATATTAATTTATTAATTTAGAACAAGCAATTTTTTGAGGCTTTGGTGTAACATGGTATGAAGACATTAATTGTGTGAGGTCTTGGTTCTTCTATCTATTTGTAATACAGGAAGAAATTTCCTTAATTACATGCCTCTGTATACAATGAGAAAAATGCGAGGTTGGAGTTGGTTTTATTTTTTGGTTTGTCCTCAGGTTTGAACTCTGGGCCTGGCCACTCCCTGTGAGCCAGTTTTTGCTCAAGGCTCATGCCCTACAACTTCAACCTCAGTGCCACTTGAGTCTGGCTTTTCCTGAGAAGTTTATTGGAGATAAGAATCTAAGGAATCTTCCTGACTGGGTGGGCTTTGAACCATAATCTTCTGATCTTAGCCTCCTGAATATCTATGATAGATAAAAATATAAATAATATTTGCAAGTGCTCTGATTTCTAGAACTCAGAAAAATGTTGCAGCAAAGTTTAGTGTAGTGTACTTTCCACAATAGGAAAGGCATCATATTAGCACAAGTGTAGTATTTTTTCACAATAGTGATAAGCTATTCATGATGTGAATTAAGGGAATTTTAAGGTGCACCATACAAATTGGAAACTGTTGGGCTACGAAGACTTTATGGCATAAAAGCTTGGGATTGATGATCACAGAAATAATAGCTTACTCTGATGAACAAAAGTTTACTCTTGAGGAATTAATTATTGTACATACTTCGTAGTTATATCCTCCACCAGAATGTGGCTATTTTTTTCTGTTGATTTCTCAATATGTAGCACCCCATTAGAAACTGCAGTTATTGCAGAATTAAATATCATACAAACAAGTACTGTTTTGAATATCTCTGATATGGAATGTTCAGAATTTGAAAATGAGTAGTTAGTATTTGTAAGAACTTTGAAGAACACATATATTCTGTCCTTTTAACAATTATTCAGTTTTAAAAGTTAGGAGTTTCCAGAGAATTAAACAGTTTTCTGTTTTACTATGGGACAATATTAACTTATAATTTTTTTGAAAATTATGATAGATATATTGTGAAAATATTGTATATTTAGATAACATTCAAGTTGATGAACCTCTGATAAAGAAAGGTGTAATTAATTCAAATTAGATGCCAAATAGTGTTCATTTTTTAAAAGGTAATGCACATAGGATAATATTTACTATAGCAATACAGTGAAATTATACTTTATTTAACTTATTTTTGTTTAATTTTATTTTTAAGGTGATATATACAGGGGTTGCATTAATTGTAAGGTAGTGAATACATAACATGTCGAAATTTTACCCACTACCTCATTTTTCTCACACTTTTCCTTTCCCCCCAAACCCCTCACAAGTTGTAATGTAAATTTCCAACATGTTGTCTTGTGAGTATTGCTATTGCATTGGTTTGCCCTTTGTCCTTTGTCTCCCCAATTTGTTGTTCATCTTGCCTTCTCAAATTAAGATAAATGCATGTGCAATACACACAGTACTGAAATCAAATACAGCAGGGGATAAACTATAGGGGAAAACACAAAAGAAAAAAGAAATCACATAGTACATTAAAAAAAAACACCCACAAAGAAAAACCTCTATTTCCATATCTAGATGTTTATTTTGCTCAACATGATCTTGTATTGTCCTATATGCAAAGCTTTTGAGCCATTCTGCTCATCTGCTAGTGTTATTCTATACATATCCTATTATTACAAATCAGGGAAACTATGGAATCTGTTTCTTTGGGTCTGGCTTAATTTATTTAGCAGGATTTTAAAAAATCTTTCCATTTCCTTTTGAATTGGAAGCATAGAATTCAACCACACACACACACACACATATATATATATATATATATATATATATAAACAAAATGTGATATATATATACATATATATACATATATATACATATATATATATATCACATTTTGTTGATTCGTTCATCTACTGAATGGCATATTGGTTTGAAAATGTTTGCATGTAAGTATCATTTAGGGTCATTCAAAAATGACAGGTGACACCTCCCCAGAAATACTAAAATCATTATTTCTTCGTAAGAAAGGATTTTATGGTGGTACAAGTGTTGGAATATCTAAATGAGTGTAATTTATATTTTGCACTGAATTAGGCAGGAAGATATCTAATATCATATAGGATAAAAATGGTAGTGACAAAATATTCCCTTGAGAAAGATATAGGAGTCTGCCAGAAGTATGAAGAAATTCAGATAATTTTAAAGAATTTAGAAATACAAGCTCAAATATGTTTCTTTAAATAAAAATTATGTAAGTGGAAGGGCAAAAGAAGGAGAAGAGAGGAAAGTAACTGACAGCAGATCATTGTCCCAAGTTAGAGTATAAAAAGTCATAATCTAGAATTCAGATGAAGATGGCAGAAGGTCTAGGCTAAACAAGCTTTCATGTAGACAACAGTTTTAGTGTTCCAGTCAACAGTCCTAGGATAGAGAATCACACCCCGTGTGCCATCACAGTACAGAGAGTTTGGCCAGAGATGGAATATCCAGGCAAGGAAACAGATCTGAGAATCAGCAGCCAGAGTCACCATGCCTACAGAGAGAGTCCAGTCAAAAAGATGCCAGACACAGTATGCGTATTCTACTCAACACCAGGAAGAACTGACAAGGAACAGATATATTCATGCTGCATATCACAGACCATAGAGTGCCCAGTCACCAAGCTTCTGGCATGAATAGAACCCTGACATCCTCACTCCTTCTCAGAAAGCAGAGGAGGGAAGGTGGCCCCTCCCCCACCACCAGAGAGCTCCATCTTTGATACTGACAAAGGCCCAGAAGTTGATACTGACAAAATGCCCAGACTTTTGACTGTGCAACTACAGGACTTTGGTTTATGCGTGCCTTAAAATAGTGTCTAGCACAAAAATCGATTCATGGAATCCAATAAAAGACAGCTGAAAGAAGTCAGGGAGACCGGAAAGGGAATGTTGAATGGAGCCTAACAGAAGGAATGGGAGTCCAAGGAAACCATAACCGATCAACTAAGTGATTTGAGAATAAACACAACACCAAATTAAGGAAGTAATGAAGTTCATATAAGATCTAAAACAAAGCTCCAACAAAGAATTTGAAGTCATCAAAGCTGACCAAATAGATGGAAAAGAAAAAAACAAAGTGGAAAGTCTTGAGAGCATGGAAGACCATGTAGAAGATCGAATATGAGGGATTGAAGAGCGAGGTTATTATACAGAAAGAACATACAACAATCCAAGACAAAGCCAAGAAATATGCTAGATCTATTCAACATTTGGAAGACACCCTCAGAATGTCTAATCTGAGGATAATGGGTGTAGAGGAGCACCTAGAGTCAGAAGTTAATGGTCTAGGAAATTTGGTTAACATTTTCCAAGCAGAGAATTCTCAAAAATGCAAAAAGATAGACCTATTCAGATTCAAGAAGCTTTTAGAACCCCAAATAGACCAGACCATGACAGGATATCCCACCGTGACATTATAATCCCCACAGCATCAATTCCAAGGAAAAAATCCTTAAAGCAGTCAAGGAGAAAAGATCAACCACTTACAAAAGGAAACCAATTAGAATAACCTCAGATATCTCAGTGGAGAAAATTACAGCAAGAAGAGCTGCCATGCCCTAAAGACAAACAATTATCATCCAATTATACTGTACCCAGCTATACTCTCCTTCATAACCGAAGGCCAAATAAAAACCTTCCATACCAAAGAACAACTGAAACAATATATATACACCAAACCAGCCTTATAAATGACACTTAACGATGTATTACACATAGAAAATCAACAAGACCACAATAAAGGCAAAGAAACCGCACTCAAACTGAGAATCCAAGAACCATAGGAAGAACCCAGTTGCTGCAGCCCCCAAGAAGGGGCATAAAATGGCAGGAACTCCCAAACTGCTCTCAATTCTAACTCTCAACTTTAACGGATTGACTCTCCAATTAAGCGACATAGACTGTCAAGTTGGATTAAGAATCAAGATCCTTCTATCTGCTGCCTTCAGGAGTCTCATATTGCCCATAAAAACAAACACATTTTCAAAGTGAAAGGCTGGAACAAAATCTACCAAGCAAATGGCCCACATAAACAGGCGGAAGTTGCAATCCTAATAACAAATAAAATAGACTTCAAATTAAAAATAGTGAGAAGAGATAAGGAAGGTTGCTACATACTAATTAAGGGATCTCTCCTTCAGGAGAATATTACAATTTGAAATATCTATTCGCCAAACAACCAAGCACCCAAATTTCTTCAAGAAACACTACTTTCCATCAAATCTGACATAGATCCAAAGACATTAATTGTTTGGGACTTTAACACACCACTTTCCCCACTAGATAGAACAACTCGGCAAAAACTCAACACAGAAACTGCATATCTAAACACCTGCATAGATCAACTAGATTTAACAGACATCTACGGAATATTTCACCAGCAGCATCAGAATACACGTTTTGCTCAGCAGCTCATGGCACATTTCCCTAAATAGACGATACTTTAGGTCACAAAACAAACTTTTCCAAATTCAGAAACATAGAAGTTATACCTTGCATTCTCTCACACAACAAGGGAATAAAATTAGAACTCACCAACAAAAGTCACCGAAGAAAGTCCTGTAACACATGGAGGCTGATAAACACACTGTGGAATGACCAGTGGGTCATGAAAGACATTACAAAGAAATTCAAATATTCATGATATTCAGCAAAGATGAACACACAAATTACCACCTACTCTGGGACACAGCAAAGGCAGTACTTAGAGACAAGTTTATAGCCCTGAGTTCCAACACAAACAACTTGTAGATATCTGAAATCAACAATTTAATGAGACATCTGAGAGTCTCCTTGAATAATCCAGTAGATGGAAAGAAATGATCTATATTAAATCAGAATTAAAGAATTAGAATCCAAAAATACCATAGAAAGAATCAACAAAAGAAAGAGTTGATTCATCGATAAAATTAACAAAATTGACAGAACTTTAGCAAATCTTACCAGAAAAAGAAGAGAACAACCCAAATAAATAAACTCAGAGATGAGAATGGACACATCACCACAGAAACAACCAAGATTCAGAACATTATAAGGGAATATTCTCAAAACTTTATGCTAATAAGTTTGAGAACTTGGCAGAAATGGACCTTTTCCTAGCAAATATTGACATGCAGAAACTAAACCCAGATGAGTTAAACCATCTTAACAGGCCCATATCCAACATTGAAATATAAACAGCAGTAAGAGTCTTCCCATCTAAGGAAAGCCCAGATCCCGATGGATTTACAGTGGAATTCTACAAGGCCTTCAAAGAAGAGCTCACACCAATACTCCTCCAAATCTTCAATGAAATTGAAAGAGAAAGTTCACTACCGAACTAATTCTATGAAGCCATCATAACCCTCATCCCAAAACCAGGCAGTGAGTCTTCAAAGAAAGATAACTATAGACCCATTTCTTGGATGATCATTAATGCAGGAATTCTCAACAGACTTTTGGCCAATCGACTTCAACAATTCATCCAAAAAATCATACAACTCGATCAAACAGGATTCATTTCAGGATTCATTTCATGCAAAGTTGGTTCAATATACACAAATCAATTAATATAATTCATCACATCAAAAAGAGCAAGGACAAGAACCACATGGTTATCTCAATAGATTCAGAAAAAGGATTTGACAAGATCCAACACCACTTCTGCAAAGATTAGGAATCCAGGGAACATTCCTCAGTACAACAAAGGCTCTATATGACAAACCTACAGCCAACATTATACTTAATGGTGAAAAACTAAAGCCATTTCCTCTTAACTCAGGAACGAGACAAGGATGTCCAATGTCTCCACTTCTCTTCAATTTAGAATTAAATGCCTAGTTAAACCATAAAACCAGATGAAAACATTAGAGGGATCCAAATAGGGAAAGAAGAAGTAAAACTCTCCCTCTTTGCAGATGACATGATCTTGTATTTAAAGAATCCCACGGACTCCACTCTCAAATTACTCAAACTGATTCAAAATATTGGTAAAGTAGCAGGGTATAAATTTAACCCTCAAAAATCAATGGCTTTTCTGTATGCCAACAATGAGAAAAGCATGCTGAAAACCAGAAAACAACTCTATTTGTCATAGCCCCACAAAAAATAAAATACCTAGAAATTAACATACCCAAAGAAGTGGAGGATCTCTATGATGAAAACTTTAAAAACTTGAAAAAGGAAATCAAAACAGAACTTAGAAAGTGGCAAAAAAAAAATCTCCCATGCTCCTGTATTGGAAGGATCAACATCGTGAAAATGGCAAAACTTCCCAAGGCTATCTAAAATTCAATGTGATACCTATCAATATTCCAACATCATTCTTCAAGGAAATAGAAAAGGCAATCCAAAAATTCATATGGAACAATAAAAGACCCCGAATAGCAAAAACTATCCTTAATAGAAAGAACAGTGCTGGAGGAATATCAATACCAAATTTCAAACACTACTACAAAACCATTGTAATCAAAACAGCTTGGCACTGGCACAAGAACAGACCTCAGGACCAATGGAATAGAATTGAAAACCCAGAAATAAACCCACAGACCTATAGTCATCTAATATTTGATAAGGGAACTAAAAAAATAGAATGGAAGAAAGACAGCCTCTTCAGTAAATGATGCTGGCAAAATTGGTTAATCAATTGTAGAAAATCAAAAATAGATCCATAATGTCATCCTGCACCAGAATCAAATCCAAATGGATCAAGGACCTCGGAGTCAAAGCAGACACTCTGAAAACATTGCAGGTCTGAAATCATTACAGAAATAAAACAAATCAAAGAAAATTTGGAAAAATGGGATTGCATTAAGTTGCAGAGCTTCTGCATGGCAAAGGATATAGCTAGCAAGATCAATAGAAAGCCTACTTATTGGGAGAACATATTCACTAGCCATACAATGGACAAGGTTCTCATATGTGAACTATACCTGGAACTCAAAACATTAAATCCCCCAACAACAAATCCTCAAAGAAACAACTGCCCAATAAATAAGTGGGTTACATTGCAACAATGAGATGTACAAGTCGTTATGTGGAAAATGAACTTTACAACTTTCATGGGGGGTTCGAGGAGGATTGGGGGTCGGGGGAGGATGGGAAGGGATGGGAAGGGTAAACAAAGGAGGAGGCTAAAATTCTTGATAAGAAATGTACTCTTTATCTTGCCCATGTAATTTTAACTCCTCTGTACAATATTTTCAAAATAAAAATAAATACATAAATAAAAATAAGAGGGCTAAAGATTACGGAGAAAATTCTGTGAAGAGGAAAGAAGGATTGCCAATAGACACATGAAGAAATGCCTGACCTCAACAGCCATAAGAGAAATGCAAATCAAAACCACATGGAGATACCACCTCACCCCAGTTAGAATGGCCATAGGCAAGAAAAATAATAACAGATGCTAGAGTGGATGTGGCCAGAAGGGAACCTTACTTTATTGTTATTGGGAGCGTAAACTTGTTCAACCACTTTGGAAAGTTGTATGGATGTTCCTCAATAAACTCCTAGAGCTCTCCTATGACCCAGCAATCCCACTTTGGGGCATTTACCCAAATGATCACAAACAAGACCATACTAAATCTTCCAGCACAACTATGTTTATTACAGCATTATTTACCAGAGCTAAGATATGGAACCAATCCAGATGCCATTGAGTAGATGAATGGATCAAGAAAATGTTGTATATATACACAAAGGAATTCTTTGCCTCCATCAGAAAGAATAACAATGCTCCATTTGTTAGGAAATGGAAAGACTTAGAAAAAATTATATTAAGTGAAGTAATCCAGCCCCAAAGAAACATAGGTCCCATGTTTTCCCTTGTTCAAGTACCACTTCTGGTTTGCACACACACGGTCTATGTATGAGGGTACGTTCTCCATGTTAAACAATAGGGTAGTACTCCCTATCTGAACGGGAAAGTTCCACAGTATAACCCTATGCCAACATTAGAGGGTGTACAATTTTCTTGGAGCTCATTAGTTTACCCAGGAGAAATATAAATATCCATAAACTTTAGAGCTAATTAGTAAATATCTGAATTAACACTATATCATAGAAGTTGTGTGATTACAAGTCAACATTGTATTATTGTTACATAAGAATCCTTCCCTACTTGCCAATGTGTAAGAGAAAATGAAAGAAAGGCATTAAAGCATAATGCCTTATCTTTTTAGAAATTTAATCCTAGTGATGAGGGTAATGTCTGAACTCTTCCATTCAATAAAAGCTTGAAGTTTATCAGAGCACTTCCTACATATAAGAATTTGTGACAGTTTGAATGACAGGGTTATTTCATCATGGAGATATCACCAAAACACTGTTCTTATTGAACGTGTCTATACCTTTTTAGTTTTCAAATCCAAATAGCATATTTCCTTCAATATCTCTGTAACAGTTTTGACCTTTTCTTCCTACAAATTCTTTCCTTTATTTACTTCTGTACATCTGAGTTTATTACTTTCTTGTTTCCTTATTTATCTCATTCTTCCAATCTTGTCCACAATGGTACTCACATTGTTCAGAACTGTGTCAGAACTTTCCCTTAACTCTTCCCTATAATAATGCCCCCAATTTTATTATTCTTTTTCATATAAACTTTACAACTATCAGAGTTTTTTTCTCCCTAAATCCATCATTTCCACCTGCAATCCCTATCACCAAGAATATCACTAACACAGTTGCCTGGCCAGAGATGTAGAACACTAGATTTCTTCTTACCCTTCTGCTCTCACCCATTAGTTAAGATGAATGATCAAGATTTTCTGAGTTTCTGTCACTAATATGATTTCTATGTACTCCTTTTTATGCCCCTAACACCAGCCTGTTTCATGTAATCATCACTGGTCACCTAGATTTAAGCAACCTTTTACAAAGTATGTTTTTCCCCATAGTCTTTTCTTATTGGCCCTTTCCATCACCAAATTACTTCTGCTTGTAAGCACACAGAGTGAAGGGCTCAGACACAAATTCTAGTATCATTATTTACTCATTATATTGACTACTGGCCTTACATTTCTCATCTGTAAATGGATGTAATCTACCAGAGATATTGAAGAATATATTTGTTGGCTTATAGAGCAAAAAAAAAAAAAAAAAGAAAAGTGAAGAGTCCTTACATTTTCCCCCTTAGCTTACAAATAAGGAAAGTGTCAAATTCAGTTTGTTGGTATAAAGTCACAAATTTTTTCATGCAGAAATAAAAATAAATTTTCCTCCTGGCTCTAAGGACCGTGTCCTTTTAATGTAACTCCAGATATTTAAGTGGTATTATGTAATTGTGTCATGTGTTTACAGCTATATTGAAGAATATGTCATTGGAAAACATTGGTTATTGAATAGTGTCTTAATGAGAATGGTATTTGAACTAATCACACTAAGTTGAAAACTACATCTTAGTCCATCAAAATTTTTCTTATTGCTTTATTTGTTGCCAAGAGTTCTTAATAAATTTATACATAGATTTTCTCCAGTTAACTGGATGGAAACTAAAACTGATCATGGATTTCAGCCTAATGAGTGAAGTATGCTTCTTGAGGCATGTGTTGTTAACTTCTAGGGATATATAACTAAGCCAACGGCTATGTGGGTAGTTAAAGGCTTTCTCCTAAATTCCTAAGTCTAGAACAAACAAGATGATTTACTGTAACAGAAAGCACTCAGCTTATTATATTTTATCTATGTGGGATAATCAACATGTGCAAATAAGCGATTTTATTTATAAGAAAACAATAGTACCAAGAAATGTGAGTATATTTAGAGAGACTGAAAGAATAACATTAGGGTTTTTACTGTCTCACCTGTTTATGTGATTGTATTTCTTGATATTGAGACTCTCCTCTTATTATTCTTATTGTATTAATCCGATGCTTTTTAGTACTATGTATTCAATGTGGGAAATCTGGCTTAAAAGATGTCTAAAAATTTTTCCTTTTGATTCACTACCTTGTCATTATCAGGCTACTCTGTGGTCATCATCATCTTCATAAAAATTATTATTAGAATCATAAGTGCTAACTATTGAATGTATGATACCTATCTATGATTTTGCAATATTTGTATTATGATTAATAATTTTAATGTTACCACTGTGCATGCATACATGTTAAAATTTTGAATAAATAAAAAACAAAAAAAAAACTAAGCCATATCAGGTAGCTTGACTATGTGCTTATAACAAATTATTCAATAGATTTTTGAGGCATTGCAAATTCCTAACCAGTATGAATTATCTTCCTCTCTCCCTGTCATTACACACGAATATTTAAGAGTTTGAACAGAATTTTTTCAAGTAATATACTAGAAACGTTATCACAATATCATGCATATATCTAAAATTCCCTTGAAATTAATAAACTGTACTTTCTATTGAAATATTAGTTATTTTATGCTAGGAAACTTTTCGAAAAATAGACAGCCTATCTTTGAAATAAAAAAAATAGTTGAATAACGGTTTCAGAGGGAGTTCTGGGATAATGGCGGAGGAGAAGCTGGAGGCTAAACAAGCTCTCACATAGAAAGCAGTTTTTGTTCCAGTGAATAGTCCTAAGCCAGATAATCACACCAAGTGTGCCATCACAGAACAGAGAGTTAGGCCAGAGAGGGAAAATCCAGGCAAGGAGACAGATCTGAGCACTTGCCAGCTGCTGTAGCTGAGGTGGCAGCTGCTGAGGCGGCAGCAGTGGCAGATGTAGCCACCATACCGGCAAAATAGAGAGGCCCGGACAAAGGCCCTTGAGGCGGCAGGTGAGCGGATTCTACTCAACACCAGCAAGAACTGACAAGGAACAGACATCTTCATCCTGCAGTTTGCTCGCCGACCAGAGACATCACAGGAACCAAGATTCCGGCATGAGTAGAAGCCTGACATCCTCACTCCTTCTCGGGTTCAGAGGAAGGAAGACCACCCCTCCCCTCGCCACTACCAGAGATCTCCATCTTTGATACTGACAAAGGCCTGGCTGAGCAGCTAGCTCTAACTCAGGCATTGGAAGGAAACAAGAGTAATTTAGTAGCTCACAGGAACCTAATCTGACCTGCTAGGCTCAGCTCCACCCAGGGAAAAGTCATCCATAACGGGGTGCAAGCCCCAGGAGTGGATTTCTTCACTGATTACACAGAGACAGAGGCTGTCCTTCTCTACAGCAGCCTTGAAAATCAATTGAAATACAGTAAACATAAATCCTGAAAAAGGCTCCTGGCTGGGCTCTGTGAGTGACTCAGAAGCTAGCCCCTCAGGGAAAAGCTACTATTTGCTGAAAAGCCTCAACTCTACCCAGAACCTAGCCTCAACACAGTATCTCTAAAGTAGAGGAAACAGCCATCTCCCTCTTTTGTGATACTCAAAGCAGATCTCCCTCTGGGAGAAGGATCAAAAAATCCTGGGTAAGCAGAGCATTTTTCTGCCTGCTCATAATAACCGACTTAAAAAAAAAACCAACCAAGCCACAGCAAATTCAAATACCACAAGCAGACCAGAGACTCCAACTAGAGACAGGTTAAGGACACAAGGAAGATATAAGATCTTCCCATCCCCCCCCCCAAAAAAAAATCAAAGAACTTTTTTGTACCTTTTATTAAAAATTTTTTTTCTAAAACTTTTTAAAAATTTTTAATATTGAACTTTTTTTTGAAAAAAATTGTTTTCTATTAACTTTTTTCTTCCTCTTATAATTTTTATTTTATGGGGAAAAGTGTGTGCTTTTTTTCTTTTTTTTTTTCTTTTTCATTTAGCGCTACTGACCTTTGGATCTTTTTTCTTTCCTTCTCATTCTTTGAACCTTTTCTTCTCTTTTATTCTTTGCATGACTTAATTGCTCTTCTGCTCATCCTCAGATATACGCGTAGTTGATTATTAGATCTTATCCCCCATTGTGTACACATTTAATCCAGAAATGTATTACTCAATTTAAAACCTTTTAGACTTAAATTACTTAATAATAGTACTACATCTTTATATCTATATAATATTTTAAGCATTTTTAGTATCCCACATCTCCTTTTCATCCCTACCCTTATCTTATCCTATCCACATTCTTCTCTGAATATTACATTTTTAAATTTGAATAATTTTTAAGTTTTTAAGTGTTTCACTTTTTAATTTTTAATATTTTTTCTTCTATTTTTGTCTCTTTTATCTTCTTTTCTTTTCTCTATGTCTCTACTATCATTCTATCCAACCTAGTTCCCACTTTGAGATTAACAATTAGTTAAGTTAACTCACCCTCTGCCTTTCCATATCCTTCTATCCCTATTTTTACCCACATCTCTCCAAACCTAATAATTTCTGGTTTGCCAAAATCTTCTTTGTGGTTCATAACCCATTAATACATAGTTGTTTGATGTTGAATAGATATATCCGTTGAACTAGAGTGTATCTGCAGACTTTGACTGAGCAACTACAGACGTTGGTTGATGCTTACCTTAAGATAGTGATCTAGCACAAAACAGGTGTTACTTTCATCCCAAATGGGCAGAGCAAGCAGGAAAAACACAAGAAAAATGGCAAGTCTGGGTATCTCAACTCCTACTCATGATAATCCGTAGACAGAACAGATAATAATCCAGAGGAGAGTTCCCAAAAAGCTCTACAAACACTACTGGTAAACATGGTAAATGAAAAGATTGAAAACCTGCAAAGGACTCAGTATGAGCATGATAGGGAGAGAGAGGAGGCAAAAAAAAGGCCAATACAGGAATATCAGGAGCATGAGGAAGCTACTCAAAGATTGATACAGAATTGCGTGAGCAGCTTGAGAGCACTCAAACAGAAATAAAGGAATGGTGTGAGCAGGCTGAGATCAGTCAAAGAGAGCTACAGGAATCACATGAATGGGAGGAAGCTAATCAAAGAGACCAGGAATTGAGAGACCAGAATGAGAATACACAAAGATAATTAAGGCACTCATGGAATCCATAAGTGGTGAAATAAAGGAGTCCACAAAGGGAATACTGAATCTAAGCCAGAAGAAGGAATGGGAGTCCAAGGAAACCATAACCAATCAACTAAGTGATTTGAGAATAAACACTGAACACCGAATTAAGGAAGTAAAGAAGTCCATAAAAGATCTAAAACAAAGCTTCAACAAAGAATTTGAAGCCATCAAAGCTGACCAATTAGAAATAAAAGAAAAAAAAAACAAAGAAGAAAGTCTTGATAGTGTGTTAGAACTTGCAGAAGATTGAATCTCCAGGATTGAAGACAGCATGGATATTATAGAGAAAAAACATATAAACATCCAAGACAAATCCAAGAAATATTATAGATCTATTCAACATTTGGAAGACACCATCAGAAGGCCTAATCTGAGGATAATGGGTGTAGAGGAGCACTTAAAAACAAGTTAATGGTCTAGGAAATTTGTTTAACAGGATCCTAGCAGAGAACTTCCCAAACATGAAAAAAGATAGACCTATTCAGATACAATAAGTTTTAGGACTCCAAATAGACCAGACCAGAATAGGACATCCCAATGTCACATTATAATCCACAATGGATCAATTCAGACCAATGAAAAGATCCTTAAAGCTGTCAAGGAGAAAAGATGAATCACCTATAAGGGGAAACCAATTAGAATCACCTCAAATTTCTCATCAAAGACAAAGCAAGAAGAACCTGGAATGATGTATGCCATGCACTACAGACAAACAACTATCAACCAAGAATACTGTACCCAGCTTACTCTCCTTCATAACCGAAGGTAAACTAAAAACCTTCCATACCAAAGAACAACTGAAACAATATATATCCATGAAACCAGCCCTACAAAAGATTCTTAATGATTTTCTACACAGAGAAAACCAACAATACCGCAATAAAGGCCAAGAAATTACACCCAAACTGAGCATCCAAGAACCATAGGAGGAACCCAGTTGCTGCAGCCCCCAAGAAGGTGCACAAAATGGCAGAAACTCCCAAATACCTCTCAGTCCTATCTGTCAACATTAATGGACTTAACTCTCCAATTAAGCAACATAGACTGCCCAGATGGATTAAAAAGCAAGATCCTTCTATCTATTCCCTTCAGGAGTCACATCTTGCCCATAAAAACAACATTTTCAACATGAAAGGCTGGAACCAAAGCAAACAGCCCCCATAAACAGGCGGCAGTTGCAATCCTAATATCAGGTAAAATAGACTTGAAATTAAAATTAGTAAGAAGTGATAAAGAAGGTCACTACATACTAATAATTAAGGAATCTCTCCTCCATGAGAATATTACAATTGTAAATACCTATTCACCAAACAAAGGAGCACCCAAATTTATCCAAGAAACACTACTTTTCCTCATATCCCACATAGATCCAAAGACATTAATTGTTGGGGACTTTAACACACCAATTTCCCCACTAGAGAGATCAACTCGAGAAATCGCAGATTTAATCAACTGCATAGATCAACCAGTTTTAACAGACATCTACTGAATATTTCACCCAGCAGCATAAGAATACAGGTTTTTCTCAGCAACACATGGAACATTTTTCAAAATAGTCCACATTTTAGGCCACAAAGCAAACTTGTCCAAATTCAAAAGCATTGAACTTATACCTCTCAGACTACAAGGGAATAAAATTAGAACTCACCAACAAAAGCCACCAAAGAAAGTCCTGTAACACATGGAGGCTGAACAACACACTGCTGAATCACGAGTGGGTCATGGAAGATATTGGAAAGGACATTCAAATGTTCATGATATTCAACAAAAATGAACACACAAATTACCAGCTCCTCTGGGACACAGCAAAGGCAGTACTCAGGGGCAATTTTATAACTCTGAGTTCCTACATCATCAAAGTGGAAAGATCTGAAACCAACAGTTTAATAAGGTACCTGACCCTCCTTAAATAAGAGCAGCAAGATAAACCCCAATCCAGTAGAAGGAAAGAAATAATTAAAATTAAATCAGAATTAAATGAAATAGAATCCACAAAAAAACCATAGAAAGTATCAACAATAAAAGAGTTGGTTCTTCTAAAAAAAATTAACAAAATTGACAGACACTTAGCAAACCTTATCAGAAAAAGAAGAGAACAACCCAAAAAAATAAACTCAGAGATTAGAATAGAAACATCACCGGAGAAACAACCAAGATTCAGAACATTATAAGGGAATACTTCTCAAAACTTTATACTAATAAATTTGAGAACTTGGCAGAAATGGACCTTTTCCTGGCAAATATTGACATGCTGAAACTAAACCAAGATGAGTTAAATCATTTTAACAGGCCCATATCAAGTATTGACATAGAAACAGCAATTAGAGTCCTCCCATCTAAGAAAAGCCCAGGACCAGATGGTTTTACAGCAGAATTCTACAAGGCATTCAAAGCACAGTTCACACAAATACTCCTCCAACTCTTCAATGAAATTGAACGAGAAAGTTCACAACCGAACTCATTCTATGAAGCCATCATAACCCTCATCCCAAAACCAGGCAGGGACACATCAAAGAAAGAGAACTATAGACCCCACCTTGCAAATTTTTCTTGTTTTCTTTCCTTTCTTCCTTTTTAGTGCTGGGGATTGAACCCAGGCCCCTGTGTATATTAAGCAAGTTCCATAATTCCAAGCAATATGGTCATTTCAATTGCTCCAATTTCACTCTTCAATTAACTGGTACCTTGTTCCTGATACATTACATTCCTTGATCATAATATTTAGAGATTACTGAACTTCATAAGATTTTCTTCATTATACAGAATATTTGTTTCTCCCTTCCTATGTATCAAGATACTGAGCAATAAGGATTTTCTTGAACTCCCCAGGCAGAGTTCATGGCTCATCATCAGGTTTTATTTTACCATGTATATCATTATACTATTACATTTATAATAACAACTCACTTAAATAATTGTTTCTCTTCTTCAGTCTACTGGTAGATCCATGTCCAATCATAGCTTTTATATAAACAGGAATAGAATTTTTCTCGTATGATTTTCCACTTTTTCACATGGTGCAAATTTTCCTGATCGTGTAGAATTGTTTTTATCCATGAATATTTTTTCAGGACATTTCTGCATATTATGCATAATACACTAAAGAGAATTCCAGCCAAAGAAAACAACTCAGGGGGAGTTCCGGGAAGATGGTGGAGGAGAAGCTGGAATCTGAACAAGCTCTCGCATAGAAAGCAGTTTTAGACTTCCAGTGAACAGTCCTAAGCCAGAGAATCACACCAAGTGTGCCATCACAGGACAGAGTTAGACAAGAGAGGGGAAACCAAGGCAAGGAGACACATCTGAGCACTTGCCAGCACCCGCTGTGGCGGCGGCGGCAAGGTCGCGGCGCCCACCTCTGCCGGAGCCATACCTGAGGGCTCACACAGAGAGTCCAGGACGAAGGAGCCAGACGCAGCAGGCGAGTGGATTCTACTCAACACCAGCAAGAACCGACAAGGAGCGGACATCTTCATCCTGCAGTTTGCAGTCCAGAGACGACCCAGGATCCAAGACTCAGTGTGAGTAGAAGCCCGACGTCCTCACTCCTTCTCAGGGAGCAGAGGAGGGAAGGCCACCCCTCCCCCCCAGCACCGGTGATCTCCATCTTGGATACTGACAAAGCTCGGAGGAGCTGCCAGCTCCAACTCAGGCCTTGGAATAAAAAGAGTCATTTAGCAGGTCATAAGAACTTAACGGCGAAGTGACCTGCCAGACTCAGCTCCATCCAGGGAAAAGTCACCCAGCTCAGGCGCCAGCCATTAGAGTGGCTTTCCTCACTGGGTAACCAGAGCCAGAGGCTGCCCCTCCCTCTAGCAGCCTCAACAATCAATTGAAAAACAGAAACCCTGAGAATGGCTCCAGGCTGGGCTCTGTGAGTTTTTTCACAAAATAGCCCCAGGGAAAAGCTACTGATTGTTGAAAGGCCTCACTACTGCATCCCCCTCTTTTGTGACTCTCAAAGCAGTTCACCCTCCATTAAACTAATCTGGGAGGGGGATCTCAAAATCTTGGGTAAAGCGGAGCATTTTTCTGCCTGTTCAAACAAACTGATTTAAGAAACCAATCAAGCCACAGGACCTCAAGATGACCAGAGACTTCACCAAGAGGCTGGTTACAGACAAAAGGGAGATACAGGATTCTTTCCACCCATCCCAAAAAAATAAAAAAAAAATCAAAGAACTTTTTTTTTCTCTTCTTCTTTTCTTTCTTTTTTTTTTTTGTTTTTCTTTTTGTTCTTTTTTTTGGTACGTTATATATATAATTTTTTTTCCTTTTCTAAAAATTTTATTAATCTTTAATATTTGCCATTTTTGAAAAAATAATTGTTTTCCAGTAACGTTTTTTTCCTCTTATAATTTTTATTTTAGGAATACGTGAATGTGCGTTTTCCTTTCTTTTCTTGTCTTCTTTCTCTTTTTCTTTCTTTCTTAACTATCTTTTTGTTTTTTGTTTTTTTGTCTAGCTCTACTGAATTTCTGATCTTTTTTCTCCCTTTCTTATCCTTTGCACCTTATACTCTCTTTTGATCATCTTTACGTGACTTAACTCTTGTCCTGCACATCCTCAGATAAACTGTAGTTAACCAGTATACCCTATCTCCCATTGTGTACACACTTAATCCACAAATTTATTACTCAATTCAAAACCTCCCAGACTTAAATTCCTTAATAGCAGTACTACCTCTTTATACCTATATAATATTTTAAGCATTTTTTTAAGGTTTTCACTTCTCCTCTACGTCCCTTCCTTCTCTTTACTGACATTCCTCTCTAAATACATGGTCTGTTAATCTCCATAATAATATTAATTTTTACGTTTCTATTTTTTTCTGGTCTCTTTTCATTTCCCTTTCCCTTTCTTCTTTTTCTCTCTCTGTCTACTTGCATCCTACCCAACCCATTTCCTGCATTGTGATTAGGACATAGTTAACTCTCCCTGTGCCTCCCCACACCAATCTATTCCTATTTTTTATCCACATCTCTCCCTAATCCTAATAATTTCTGGTTTTCCAAATTCTTTTCTGCGGTTCGAAGTCCTTTAACATATAGTTGTTTGATGTTGAATAGATGTATATGTTGAACTAGATTGTATCTGTAGACTATTGACTGTACAAATGCAAACTTTGGTTGATGGTTGCCTTAAGATAGTGTTCTAGCACAAAACTGGTGCTATCTTCATCTCAAATGGGCAGAGTAAGCCGGAAAAACACAAGAAAAATGGCAAATTCGGGTATCTCAATTCCCAATCTTGATAATCAGGGATTAGAAAAGATAAAGAATAACCCAGAGGAGAGTTCCCAAATAGCTCTACAAACACTACTAGCAAACATGATAAATGTGAAGTTTGACAATGTACAAAGGACACTGTATGAGCATGATAGGGAGAGAGAGGAGGCATCCCAGAAGTTTATAGTGGAATATCATAAGTGTGAGGAAGCTACTCAAAAACTGATACAGGATTTGCGTGAACAACTTGAGAATACTCAAAGAGAAAGGGAGGAATGGCGTGAGCAGGCTGAGAACACCCAAAGAGAACTGCAGGAATCCCACGAATGGGAGGAAAGAGAACTGCAGGAATCCCACAGACGGGAGGAAGCTAATCAAAGAGTAATTCAGGATTTGAGAGACCAGGTAGAGAATACACAAAGATCACTAAAGGCATTCATGGAATCCATTAACAAAGAGCTGAAGGAAGTCAGGGAGACCACAAAGGGAATGCTGAAAGGAAACCAACAGAAGGAATGGGAGTCCAAAGAAACTGTAACCAATCAACTACGTGATTTGAGAACAAACACTGAACACCAAATTAAGGAAGTAAAGAAATTCATACAAGACCTAAAACAGAGGTTCAACAAAGAACTTGAAGCCATCAAAGCTGACCAATTAGAAGGAAAAGATATAAAAAACAAAGTAGAGAGTCTTGACAGCAGGTTAGACCATGCAGAAGATCGAATCTCAGGGATTGAAGACAGCCTAGATATTATAGAGAAAGAACATACAACCATCCAAAACAAGTCCAAGAAATATGATAGGTCTATCCAACACCTGGAAGACACCATCAGAAGGCCTAATCTAAGGATAATGGGTGTAGAGGAGAACCTAGAAACAGAAGTTAATGGTCTAGGAAATTGTTTAACTGGATCCTAGCAGAGAACTTCCCAAACATACAAAAAGATAGGCCTATTCAGATACAAGAAGCTTTTAGAACCCCAAATAGACCAGACCAGAATAGGACATCCCACCGTCACATTATAATCCACACAGGATCAACCCAGACCAAGGAAAAGATCCTTAAAGCTGTCAAGGAGAAAAGGTTAATCACCTATAAAGGGAAACCAGTTAGAATTACCTCAGATTTCTCAGCAGAGACATCAAAGAAAGAAGAGCCTGGAATGATGTATGCCATGCCCTAAAAACAAACAACTATCAACCAAGAATACTGTACCCAGCTAAACTCTCTTTCATAACTGAAGGCCAAATAAAAACCTTCCATAGCAAAGAAAAATTGAAACAATACATGTCCACCAAACCAGCCCTACAAAAGATTCTTAAAGATGTCCTACACATAGAATACCACCACACCGCAACAAAGCCCAAGAAACTGCAACCAATCTGAGAATCCAAGAACCTTAGGAAGAACCCAGTTTTCGCAGCCCCCAAGAAGGTGGATAACATGGCAGGAACTCCCAAATACCTCTCAGTCCTATCTCTTAACGTTAACGGACTGAACTCTCCAATTAAGGGACATAGACTGTCTAGTTGGATTAAAAAACAAGACCCTTCTATCTGCTGCCTGCAGGAGTCACATCTTGCCCGTAAAAACAAACACATTTTCAATGTTAAAGGCTGGAACAAAATCTACCAAGCAAACGGCCCTCATAAACAGTCGGGAGTTGCAATCCTAATATCAGATAAAATAGACTTCAAATTAAAATTCGTGAGAAGAGATAAAGAAGGTCGCTACATACTAATTAAAGGATCTCTCCTTCAGGAGGATATTACAATTCTAAATATCTATTCGCCAAACAATGGAGCACCCAAATTTATCAAAGAAACACTACGTTCCCTCAAATCCCATATAGATCCAAAGACATTAATTGTTGGGGATTTTAACACACCACTCTCACCACTAGATAGATCAACTCGGCAAAAACTCAACAGAGAAACCGCAGATCTAAACAGCTGCATAGATCAACTAGACTTAACAGACATTTACCGAACATTTCACCCAGCAGCATTAGCATACATGTTCTTCTCAGCAGCACATGGAACATTTTCTAAAATAGACCACATAATAGGCCACAAAGCAAACTTGTCTAAATTCAGAAACATTGAGGTTATACCTTGCATTCTCTCTGACCACAAGGGAATAAAACTAGAACTCAACACCAAAAGCCACCAAAGAAAGTCCGGTATCACATGGAGGCTGAACAACACACTGCTGAATCATGAGTGGGTCATGGAAGAGATTAGAAAGGAAATTCAAATGTTCATGCTATTCAACAAAAATGAACACACAAATTACCAGCTCCTCTGGGACACAGCAAAGGCAGTAATCAGAGGCAAGTTTATAGCTCTGAGCTCCTACATCAACAAATTGGAGAGATCTGAAACTAACAATTTAATGACACATGCAAACCTCCTTGAAAAAGAGCAGCAAGATAAACCCCAATCCAGTAGACAGAAAGAAATAATCAAAATTAAATCAGAATTAAATGAATTAGAATCCAACAAAACTATAGAAAGAATCAACAAAACAAAGAGTTGGTTCTTCGAAAAACTTAACAAAATTGACAGACCCTTAGCAAACCTTATCAGAAAAAGGAGAGAACACACCCAAATTAATAAACTCAGAGATGAGAATGGAAACATCACCACGGAAACAACCAAGATTCAGAACATTATAAGGGAATACTTCTAAAACCTTTATGCTAATAAATTTGAGAACTTGACAGAAATGGACCTTTTCTTAGCAAATATTGACATGCCAAAACTAAACCAAGATGAGTTAAACCAGCTTAACAAACCCATATCAAGCATTGAAATAGAAACAGCAATAAGCGACCTCCCAGCTAAGAAAAGTCCAGGACCAGATGGTTTTACAGCGGAAGTTTACAAGGCCTTCAAAGCAGAGCTCACACCAATACTCCTCTAACTCTTCAATGAAATTGAAAGAGAAAGCTCACTACCGAACACATTCTATGAAGCCATCATAACCCTCATCCCAAAACCAGGCAGGGACTCATCAAAGAAAGAGAACTATAGACCCATTTCTTTGATGAACATTGATGCAAAACTTCTCAACAAAATTTTGGCCAATCGACTTCAACAATTCATCCAAAAAATCATACACCATGATCAAACAGGATTCATTTCAGGGATGCAAAGCTGGTTCATTATACGCAAATCAATTAATATTATTCATCACATCAACAGGAGCAAGAATAAGAACCACATGGTTATCTCAATAGATTCAGAAAAAGCATTCGACAACATCCAACACCCCTTTATGATGAAGGTTTTGGAAAAATTAGGAATCCATGGAACATTCCTCAATACAATAAAGGCTGTATATGACAAACCTACAGCCAGCATTATACTCAAAGGTGAAAAACTAAAGCCATTTCCTCTTAACTCAGGAACAAGACAAGGATGCCCACTCTCTCCACTTCTCTTCAATCTAGTATTAGAATGCCTAGCTACAGCAATAAGACAAGATGCAGACATAAAGGGGATCCAAATAGGGAAAGAAGAAATAAAACTCTCCCTCTTTGCAGATGACATGATCTTGTATTTAAAGAATCCCATAGACTCCACTCCCAAATTACTCAAGCTAATTCAAAACTTTGGCAAAGTAGCAGGTTACAAAAATAACCCCCAAAAATGAATGGCTTTTCTGTATGCCAACAATGAGAAAAGTGTGGCTGAAATTAGGAAAGCAACTCCATTTGTAATAGCCCCACAAAAAATAAAATATCTAGGAACTTACTTAATTAAAGAAGTGAAGGACCTATATGATGAAAACTTTAAAATCTTGAAAAAGGAAATCAACACAGAACTTAAAAATGGCAAAACCTCCCATGCTCCTGGATTGGCAAGATTATCATCCTGAAAATGGCAATACTTCCCAAGGCTATCTACAAATTCAACGCGTTACCTATCAAAATTCCACCCTCATTCTTCAAGGAAATAGAAGAGGCAATCCAAAAATTCATATGGAACAATAAAAGACCCCGAATAGCAAAAACGCTCCTCAACGGAAAGAACACTGCTGGAGGAATATCAATACCAAGTTCAAAACTCTACTATAAAGCCATAGTAATCAAAACAGCTTGGTATTGGCATAAGAACAGACCTCAGGACCAATGGAATAGAATTGAAAACCCAGAAATGAACCTACAGACCTATAGCCATCTAATCTTCGATAAGGAAGCTAAAACAATAGAATGGAAGAAAGACAGCCTCTTCAGTAAATGGTGCTGGCAAAATTGGTCAACTACATATAGAAAACTAAAGCTAGATCCTTATATATCACCCTGCACCAGAATCAACTCCAAATGGATCAAAGACCTTGAACTCAAAGCAGACACTCTGAAAACATTACAGGATGGAATAGGAGAAACCCTAGGTCTCCTTGGCTCAGTCCGAAATTTTCTGAATAGAGACCCAGAAGCACAACAAATCAAAGAAAGGTTGGACAAATGGGATTGCATAAGGTTGCAGAGCTTCTGCAGGGCAAATGACATAGCTAGCAAGATCAATAGAAAGCCCACCGATTGGGAGAAGATCTTTACTAGCCGTACAACGGACAAGGGTCTCATATCTAAAATATACTTGGAACTCAAAAAATTAAACCACCCAACAACAAATCCTCAAAGAAACAACTGCCCAATAAATAAGTGGGCGAAAGACTTAAAGAGAAGCTTCTCTGAAGAAGAAAGAAGGATGGCCAATAGACACATGAAGAAATGTTCAACATCCCTAGCCATAAAAGATATGCAAATCAAAACAACATTGAGATATCACCTCACTCCAGTTAGAACGGCAAAAATCAAGAACTCTAACAACAACAGATGCTGGAGGGGATGTGGACAGAAAGGAACCTTACTTTATTGTTGGTGGGAACGTAAACTTGTTCAACCACTTTGGAAAGCAGTATGGAGGTTCCTCAAAAGACTTCACATTGATCTCCCCTATGACCTGGCAATCCCACTTTTGGGCATTTACCCAAATGTTTACAAACAAGACCACACTAAAGCTACCAGCACAACAATGTTTATTGCAGCATTATTTACCAGAGCTAAGATATGGAACCAACTCAGATGTCCCTCAGCAGATGAATGGATCAAGAAACTGTGGTATATATACACAATGGAATTCTATGCCTCCATCAGGAAGAATGACATTGCCCCATTTGTTAGGAAATGGAAAAACTTGGAAAAAATTATATTAAGCGAAGTAAGCCAGGCCCAAAGAAACATAGGTCCCATGGTTTCCCATATTTGCAATATCTAGTATATGTATGAGTCAAGCGGAATATGTCAGATAATGTGAGGTTAGGAAAATGAACCCTTAGATATGTATTTTAATGTTTTTTTCTTTCATGCATGTGTTTCTAACGCATTTATAAGATGATCTCTTTGATGCTTTATATGTCCCTCTCCCACAGTATAACCCCTGCTTTCACTATATTTGATGTCAGTATAACTTGTGGAGGAGATGGGGAAAAACCAGTTGTTTAAGGATACAGGTTGACCTGTTGCAACAATGAGAAGTACAAGTTGTCATGTCCAAAACGAGCTTTACAATGTCGGTGCGGGGGGGGGGGAAGGAGAAGGATTGGGATTGGGGGTGAGGGGGGAGGCTGGGAAGATATGTGAAGGGTAAACCAAAGGAGGAGGGTGCAATTCTTGGTAAGAAATGTATGCATTATCCTGCCCATGTAATTGTAACCCCTCTGTACAATATGTTCACAAATAAAATTAAATTAAATTAAAAAAAAAGAAAAAAGAAAACAACTCAGAATTCTAGAGATTAATGACTGTACTCTGGGTTCTTGTGCACTTGGCACTGGATTTGGCATCTCAGTGTTACAGCTATATATTTATATATATATAGAAAGTTGCTTTCTTTTTGGTTTCCCATTTTCAGCTATATGAAGCATTTAAGGTGCATAGCAAGTTAACCATGGAAATATTAGCTGGTAATCTTTTTAAAAATATTTTTATTGTAAAGAAACTGTAGAGGGGTTACAGGGTTCAGTTACAGCATGCTAATGAGTACATTTCCTGTCGAGCATGGTTACCCCATCCTCTGTTTTCCCCCTACATTCCCTTCCCTCCTTACTTCCCCAACTCCTCCTTCCCCCTACCCTGAAGTTGTGAAGTTAGTTTTCAACATAGTTTATTGTACTTCTCATTGTTACAATTGGTCAACATGTATCCTTGTTTCAGCATTTTGTTGTTTCCCTTCCCCTTCCCAAATTAGAAAAATGTATATACATGATGTAGAGAACTGGAATCAAATGCAGTGACAACAGAGGATATGTGTGCTAGTAATCTTTAACTTTCAAATTCAAAAACAAAAATAAGCAGTGAATGATAAAATTTGTTCATAAGAGAACCCTGAGCCTTCCGTTTGATACTCTGATTCTTCCATTAAAATAAAATATTGTTAAAATCAAGTTCTGATCCAAGCTAAAATGCTGATACACGTGGAAATGATGACGTTGAGTTGGTATTAGTTAAATATGCTTTCCTATTAATGATATAACATGGAAAATGTTTTTACAAAAACTAGTTGATAGTAAGAGGGATTTTCGACAAAAGCATTATAATGGGTAAGGTGTGTAAAAGTTACAAAACTGGAACTGCATGCTGGGAAAAATATAAACTTTATGGGGAGGAGTAACATACTGTTTTAGATGAGCCAAGTTAAGATAGATCATTATGTAACAAGAAATTTTGTATTTGGTTCTTTCTAACAACTAGCAGATACTTATCTATTTATAAAAAATAAATAGTAGAATGAAAAATCCAAATGAACTTTAATGATGCATTTAATATTTTGGAGACAACAAAATTTTCAGTGTTAGGGAAAGTTTAATTAATTATGGAATTTATAAGCACTGGACTCCCAAGCAATCATTCTAAGTGATGTTCTTAGAACAGTATGAAATTTCTAAGGATAGGAAATATATGAATGATATTATGAGATGAAAAGTCAACTTACAAAGTAGGATCACACCTGTATCTTACCTACTCACAAGGGTGAGATTTGAGTATTACGGTTCAAAGCCAGCCCCCAGAGGAATATCCATTTAACCACCAAAATGACAGAAATGGGCCTGTGGCTAGCGTTGTGGGAAAAAAAAAGCAGAGAACAGTGTGTAGGCCCTGGATTCAAGCTCCAGTTTGGGCAATAAACAAATGAATAATCAAACAAATATATGACCCCAAATTTTAGGAAAATATGCATATGCATATATGCATGGCAGAAGGGTCTAACCGTGGTGTTCCAGTGTTTACATTGTGGAGTTCCAGGATGGGAACATCACAAACATTTAATTAAAGAAAATCAAATGTAACAATATGTTGGAAATGATCTGTACAACTTTGGAGGGATTGAGAGAATGAAGGAAAGAGGAAGAAAAATAAGGGAGAGGGTAACAAGTTAGATAAGAAATGTTATCACTACCTTACTTATGTAACTGTAACCCCTCTGTACATCACCTTGACAATAATATTAAAATTAAAAATAAAAACAAAACAAAAGCTTTTATTTATATCATTATATTTAAAAGTATACTTTAAAAGAGTTATAGGCATGTTTTAAATTTCTAATGCGTTGCCCCACTCTACTGGAGTATACTGGAATATGGGGAGAATTACTTACACATGAGTCCATGAGTAAGGACCGTAAAGAATTCCATAAAGAAATGTCAACATGGACCAAAGGGTCCTACCCATAATACCTTCCTTCTATAGCAAATCCACATAATTTAATCATTTAAAGACAAATGATGAACCAACGTTTCCATTTGTAGAAATACATACTTGTGACAAGGATGGAAAAGGCACTGAGACCCAGAGTGAATGATGCACAATTTTAAGGAAGATTCCATAGATAAAGGAATGTGTCCCACACACTTCCAACTGTAAATCTGGGAAAGTCAGTCATCTTTGTCATACTAATAAAAACCACAAAAAAGCTAACTGTGGGATTCAAAAAGATTGCATGAGAACAAGTGTTCATTGTGACAGCAAAGTAACTTCAGTGCAAATTACTATGTCTCTCTTTCCTTGCCTTATTCCCACCTCATTCTTGAATTCTGAAGGTGAGATTCTGGGGAGCCAGTTCCCTTTGGTCCAGTAATTAATGAAAGTGAACAGGTGAATGGAGATACAATTTCTTCACATAGTTCTTAGATTCTCATTTTTTGTTAAGCTTACGGAGAAATAATGGGATTGCAAAACACAAGAAAGTCTTAACTTTTCCACTAATTTCTAAAATGTCTGCTGTAAGAACAACAAAATTAACGAAAGAAACAACTCAGAAAACATATAAAGATATTCGTGGTGTATTGATACCAGGAGAAATTGAAATGTCACATATAAATATCAAATTACATTTACAAAGCACAAACTCTAATTCTTCACTGAGCTAATGTGATAATTACACATTTATATTTTCCAACAAAATCACCATTGAGAATACCACAGTCAATTTCAATCACAGAAGCAAAGCTGCAATGAACTGCTAAAATTTTTACCTATTCTTTCCTGGAGTTGAGAGGGTTGATTCTGCTGACGTTGACTGTTTGATCCTCTTCCTCCTCACAAATAAGTGTGCCTATGTAGAACAATTTATACCTATATCTTAACTTCATGGGTGTCTAGCCTTTCTGGTTGGATCTTCAGTCTGAGAACCACCTACGGAGCATATATAGTTTATGAACATGGACCATGCCTTAACAAACTAAAACATGCTCTAAAACAGTTCTAACAGAAACATCTGTGATAATGGAAATATTCTATATATGCATTGTCTAACAGACTAGCCACTGGCTATATGTGGCTAATGAATCTTAAATGTGAATAGTGTCTGAAAAATTAATTCTTCCAATTTCAGTTAAATGAAATATTAAATAATAAGATTCATCTACTCACTTTTAACTGAACAGCTCAGTTTCCAAATAAGGAAGCTGAGTTCTCACAAAGATGATGATATAATATAATCCAAGTGAAGAATTTTCCATTAGATACTAACTGAATGCCTGTGAATTATCTGAGTTTTCCTTTCTTATAGAATTCAGCCATCACTCACCTAGATTGACAGCTGGGAGGAAAGGGGTGGGAGATAAACACAAGCTACTTGGGATACTGAAAATTGCTCCTTGAAGATGAGGGTTATGCATGAACCTTTTCTATATTAAGTAGACAGCAAAGTGTGTGGAATCCTGAAGGTAGAAAAATAATGATTGTATTTCAATCAAACAGGTTCTTTTTTTTATCAAAATGGGAGAGAAGTCAGACAGGTGAATTCTATAAATATACAAACAATATAGAGAAAATTTTCTACATTCTATTCCATGATAGGCCCTGGCATAAACGTTGGCACTCTGTACATACTCTGTAAATATTCACACACTAAAAAACAGAAATGTAATCTTTTATTACTGTTAAAATACATAGAATATCTTCATAATATATATTTGTGGGCCTATTTTTTCCTTAATTTCTTCCACACCTACATTAAGAAATGCCTCTAAGAAAAAAGCTTCTAGATGTGTTAAATTTGAATTCGATCTATTTATTTTGTTGAATTGTATTCTAGATAGGACTGAGGGCTTAGGGCTAGAAAAATAATAAGTATTCTCAACAAATTGTCATGCCTCCCTTTTAAGGGGATCTAAACGTTTATTAGGAGAAATATATATTGGTCTTAGTAGCTAGGAACATTCAAGAAACAAAAGAAAAAAAAAACAATTCCACGGCAGACTCAAGTGTTTGCATATCTTCAAGTGAACACTAGCTGCTCTATATTCCATAGTATATTTGCAAGCTTTTTCTAAGCTATTGGCATTATCCAGAGTAAAGTTCAAGCATGCTTATTGCTCATTAGAAAGATCGAATTTGCTCAAACTCAGAACCCATTGTTTGTATAGGCTTTACATGGCTATCTTTACTTCACTCAGTGGCACTGAGGGATGGGAGCTACACTTGTAATATATAAATATACACACACACATATCTCACTGGCTTTCACTATTACTGTAAAAATTAAGTCCTTTTTCTCTCTGACCCAAGAGCATCATAAATCGTCTAGCATCCATTAAAGTGTGACAAGTTCATTAATAACTTGCAAGTAGGTTAAATCTCTAGCATCACACAATTCTAAATACTCATATGAAGAAAAATATATACCTAGAGTTTTGGTGTGCTTCTATATTATGAAGCTCTCAATTTTCATCTTATTTGCCCGGAGGAGGCAAAAATGCTTGATAGGAAATGTACTCATTACCTTGTCACGTAACTGTAACCCCTTTGTACAGTATTCTTACAACCAAAAATGTACAAAAAGGAAAAAAAAAGAAATTGGACGTCACATATTTCCATTAAAACTAAATTTAAGGCCTGTAATTCTACAGGTTTTTAAGGACCAAATATGTTGTGGATATGCCCTAAGGCCTTTACAAAAAGCTAATGGAGAGAGATAAAAAAGTGGCAGTAGGTAGGTGACCAGAGCATAATTATGTAGCTTTACTTCACTGTTACCATAGCAGGAGTGCAAATCAATATGATGGTTCGTAGTTACTGGACCAGAAGACATACTGGAAACTGACATCAATGAAGGGTCATTCATTATAGGAAAACATAAATCAGAATGCACCAACGGTTGCAATCAACAGTATCAAAAAAAGCAACACAGAATGGGATAAAGTTATTGCACATATATATTTGATAAGTGGTTCACATCAAGAATATATAATGGCTTACTTCACTTTATATAATGTTTTTCCAGGTCTTTCCATTTCCTAACAAATGGGGCAATGTCATTTTTTTATGATGGAGGCATAGAATTCCATTGTGTATATATACCACATTTTCTTGATCCATTTATCTGCTGAGGGGCATCTGGGTTGGTTCCATATCTTAGCTATGGTATATAATGCTGCAATAAACAGAGTTGTGCTGGTAGCTTTAGTGTGGTCCTGTTTGTGATCATTTGGGTAAATGCCCAAAAGTGGGATTGCTGGGTTATAGGGGAGCTCTATGTGGAGTTTTCTGAGGAACCTCCATGCCGCGGACCGGGTTCTGTCGGGACGACGGAGGATACCTAGGGGAGGAACCTGGAATAGGATGGGGAGATGGCAAACAGACAACTCACACACATTAGGAGTGGATGCTGAGTGCTGAGTGCGATTTAATGCAGAGGATAACAAACTTTTATAGCAAAGTCTCCATAAGAAAGGGCAAAAGGTTACATAATCTTGCTGCAGGGCTTCATTCTTGGGCAGTCACCAGCTGGTCGCCTGATAGGCACTTGTTTCCGGCTTTACCTCTATTTTTAAGAAATACAATTGGTTTCGATGATTGTCACCAATTAACCACTACTTTTTTCTATAGAGGCCTTAACTGTCCCATTAAGATCTTTCCTGTTCCTTCTTTAATAGTAAGCACCAAGGAGACTTAGATTTAGCAAGTCTCTTAGTAAATGAGGAAGTTCTTTCTCCTAAGTAGTTATCTCAGCAATTGCCATACATTCTTTCTGTTCTAGCCGCACCTACAACTTTTTGTAAATTTCTTACAATTCCTTCTGCTGGAGTGACTTTGTGAAACCCCCAATACTTTTATATTTACTTATAACTTGTCTACTAGCTTCCATAAGAGGGGTTTCAGGGTAGCACTTAACTCTGGTGAGTTAGTCATATTTTTAAGACACTCATCAGATATTGGAGTCGTCAACACTCTTAAAGAGCTTTGAATAAGGGAACGTTGACAATGAGTACAATGAGCAGTAGAAACAGTAAAAGATTGATAGGCACTCTTATGAGGAAAAGATAGGCAGAAACACATCTTTTCCAGGGGTTTTGCCAGCCTTTTCCCAGGAGTAGGCCTCTTAGAAGCCCTATTCTCCGAGGTAGACTTCGGTGAAGTCCCAAAACTTGGAGATAGGTTTCTGTAAAGCCCCATTCTCTGAGGTAGACTTCGGTGAAGTCCCAAAACTCAGAGATAGGTCTCGAGGCCCCTATCATGGTCTGATAGATGGTTTCCCATGCTAAGCAGACTCTACTGGGGTCGGCGTGGCACCTCCATATTACTTTCCAAAGTGGTTGAACAACTTTACATGCCCACCAACAATGCAGTAAACTTCCCTTCTGCCGACATCCCCTCCATCATCTGTTGTTCTTTTTTTTTTAATTTTATTTTATTTTATTTGAGAACATACTGTACAGAGGGGTTACAATTACATGGGCAGGATAATGCATACATTTCTTACCAAGCATTGCAGCCTCCTCCTTTGTTTAACCTTCACCTCCCTTCCCAGCCTCATCTGTTGTTCTTAGAGTTCTTGATTATAGCCATTGTAACTGGGATGAGGTGGTATCTCAATGCTGGTATGATTTGCACTACTTTTAAGGCTAGAGAGGTTGAACATTTCTTCATGTGTGTATTGGTCATCCTTTCCTCTTCAGAGAAGTTTCTCTTTAAGTTTTTAGGCCACTTATTTGTTGCTTTGAGGATTTGTTGTTGGGGATTTTATTTTGAGTTCCAGGTATATTTTAGATAGGAGACCCTTGTCTGTTATATGCCTAGTGCAGATCTTCTCCCAATCTGTGGGCTTTCAATCGATCTTCCTAGGTATGTCCTTTGCCATACAGAAACTCTGCAGTTTCATGCAATCCCATTTGTCCAAACTTTCTTTGATTTCTTGTGTTTCTGAGTCTCTATTAAAAAAATGTCGGCCTGTGCCAAGGAGGCCTAGGTTTTCTCTGATTCCATCCTGTAAAGTTTTCAGGGTGTCTGGTTTGACTCCGAGGTCTTTGATCCATTTGGAGTTGGTTCCGGTGCAGGGTGATACATAAGGATCCTGCTTAATTTTCTGCAAGTAGTTAACCAATTTTGCCAGCACCATTTACTGAAGAGACTGTCTTTCTTCCATTCTATTGTTTTAGCTCCCTTATCGAAGATTAGATGGCTATAGGTCTGTAGGTTCATTTCTGGGTTTTCAATTCTATTCCATTGGTCCTGAGGTTTATTCTTGTGCCAGTACCAACTTATTTTGATTATTGTGGCTTTGTAGTAGAGTTTGAAATTTGGTATTGATATTCCTCCAGCACTGTTCTTTCTGTTGAGGATCATTTTAGCTATTCATGGTCTTTAATTGTTCCATATGAATTTTAGGATAGCCTCTTCTATTTCCTTGAAGAATGAGGATGGAATATTGGTAGGTATTGGATTGAACTTGTAGATAGCCTTGGGAATTATTGCCATTTTCAGGATTTTGATCTTTCCAATCCAGGTGTATGGGAGTTTTTGCCACTTTTTAAGTTCTCTTTTGATTTCCCTTTTGAGGTTTTTAAAATTTTCATCATCGAGGTCCTTCACTTCTTTGGTTAAGTTAATTCCTAGGTATTTTATTTTTTGTAGGGCTATTATTAATGGTGTTCCTTTCCTTATTTCAGTCATTTTTTTCTCACTGTTGGAATTCAGAAAGCCATTGATTTTTGATGGTTGATTTTATACCCTGCTACTTTGCCAAAGTTTTGAATCAGCTTGAGTAATTTGGGAGTAGAGTCTGTGGGATTCTTTAATTATAAGAACATGTCATCTGCAAAGAGGGAGGGTTTTACTTCTTCTTTACGTAATTGGATCCCTTTTATATCTGCATCTTATCTTATTACTGTAGCTGGGCATTCTAATACTAGATTCGGTGCTGTCCCTCAGCTCTTTAGCTCAAGGCTAGTTCTCTACAACTTGAGCCACAGTGCCACATCTGGCATTTTTCTTTTTGCTTATGTGGTGCTGAGGAATCGATCCGAGGGCCTCATGCATGCAAGGAAAGCCATCTACCATTGAGCCTCCTCCCAGCACCTCTTTTCTCTTTCTAACAGGATTTGCTAAGGATCTGTCAATTTGTTAATTTTTGAAGAACCACTTCTGTTTTGTTGATTCTTTCTATGTTTTTATGGATACTAATTCATTTAATTTTGATTTAATTTTAATTATTTCTTTCCATCTAATGGATTGGGATTTATCCTGCGGCTCTTTTTCAAGGAGGCTCAGATGTCTCATTAAATTGTTGGTTTCAGATCTCTCCAATTTGTTGATGTAGGTATTCAGAGCTATAAACTTGCCTCTGAGTACTGTCTTCCCTGTGTCCCAGAGGAGCTGGTAATTTCTGTGTTCATTTTTGTTGAATATTATGAAAATTTGAATTTTCTTTCTGATCTCTTCCATGACCCACTTATGATTCAACGATGTGTTCTTCAGCCTCCATGTGTTACAGGACTTTCTTTGGTGGTTTTGGTGTTCAGTTCTAATTTTATTCCCTTGTAGTCTGAAAGAATGCAAAGTATAACTTCAATGTTTTTGAATTTGGACAAGTGTGCTTTTTGACCTAAAAATGTGGTCTATTTTGGAAAAAGTTCCAAATGCTGCTGAGAAAAATGTGTATTCTGATACTGCTGGGCATAATATTAAATCTAGGTGATCTATGCAGTTGTTTATATCTGCAGTTTCTCTGTTGAGTTTTTGCCGAGTTCATCTATCTATTGGGGGAAATGGTGTGTTAAAGTCCCCAACAATTAATGTCTTTGGATCTATGTGAGATTTGAGAAAAAGTAGTGTTTCTTGCATAAATTTTGGTACTCCAATGTTTTGTGAATAGAGATTTAGAATTTTAATATCCTCCTGAAGGAGAGATCCCTTTATTAATATGTAGTGACTTTCTTTATCTCTTCTCACTAATTTTAATTTGAAATCTATTTTATCTGATATTAGGATTGCAACTCCTGCCTCTTTTCGTGGGCTGTTTGCTTGGTAGATTTTGTTCCAGCCTTTCACTTTCAAAATGGGTTTGTTTTTATGGTCCAGGTGTGAGTCCTGAAGGGAGCAGATGGAAGGATCTTTCTTTTTAATCCACCTTCTCGAGGGCTGCGCCAAATGGGTTCTTCCTATGGTTCTTGGATTCTCAGTTTGGGTGTGGTTTCTTGGCCTTTATTGTGGTCCTGTTGGTTTTCTCTTTGTAGGACATCTTTAAGTATCTTTTGTAAGGCTGGTTTGGTAGAGATATATTGTTTCACTTTTTCTTTTGTATGGAAGGTTTTTATTTGACCTTCAGTTATGAAGGAGAGTATAGCTGGGTACAGTATGCTTGGTTAATAGTTGTTTGTCTTTAGGGCATGGCCTACATCAATCCAAGCTCTTCTTGCTTTAATTGTCTCAGTTGAGAAATCTGAGGTGATTCTAATTGGTTTCCGTTATAGGTGATTGATCTTTTCTCCTTGACAACTTTGAGGATCTTTTCCTTGGTCTGAATTGATCCTGTGGGAATTATAAGGTGGTGATACGATGTCCTGTTGTGGTCTGGTCTATTTGGGGTTCTAAAAGTTTCTTGTATTTGAATAGACCTATCATTTTTCATGTTTGGGAAGTTTTCTGTTAGGATCCCATGAAAAAATTTTCCTAGACCATTAACTTCTGTTTCTAGGTGCTCCTCTACACCTGTTATCTTCAGATTCGGCCTTCTGATGGTGTCTTCCAAATGTTGAATAGGTCTGTCATATTTCTTGGATTTGTCTTAGATAGTTGTACGTTCTTTCTCTATAATATCTAAGCTGTCTCCAATCCCCGAATTTTGATCTTCTGCATGGTTTAACCTACTGTCAAGAAATTCTATTTTGTTTTTTTAGTTCTTTTGCTTCTAATTGCTTGGATTTGATGGCTTCAAATTCTTTGTTGGAGTTTGGTTTTAGATCTTGTATGAGTTTCTTTACTTCCTTAATTTGGTGTTCAGTGTTTATTCTCAAATCACTTAGTTGATTGGTTATGGTTTCCTTGGACTCTAATTCCTTCTGCTGGGTTCCATACAGTATTCCCTTTCTGGTCTCCCTGACTTCTTTCAGCTGGCTTTTAATGGATTCTATGAATGCCTCTATTTAGTATGAAAGTAATACCAGCTTTGTGCTAGAACACTATTTTAAGGCAAGTATCAACCAAAGTCCTGTAGTTGTACAGCCAAAACTCTGCAGATACAAATATTTCAACAGATACAATCTATTGAATGTCAAACAACTGTGTATTAATGGGCTAAGAACAGCAAAGTAGAATTTGGCAATCCAGAAACTACTAGGTTTAGGGGAAAATGTGGGGAAAAATAGGATCCGAGAGATGTGGAAAGGTAAAAAGAGAGTAAAATTAACTAATTCCTAAAATTAAAGAGGGAAATGGATTGGACAAAAGGATAGGAGAAAGAGAAGAGTAAAAAAGAGACAAGAAAAAATGGAAAAACAAAAATTTAAATTTAAAAAGTGAAACACAAAAATTATGCAAGATTATTAAAGTAATATTGAGAGAAAAACGTGGATAGGATGAGAGGAGGGGAGGAGTAGAAAGGAGATATGAAAAACTAAAAACAAAAATACTTAAAATATTATATACATATAAAGAGATAATATTGTTATTACAGAATATAAGCCTAAGAGATTTTGAATTAAGTAATAAATTTCTGGATTATGTGTGTACACAACGAGGGATAAGGTCTAATAATCGATGACAGGTATATCTGAAGATGAGCAGAACAGCAATTTAGTCACTCAAAAAAAGAATGAAAGAGAAGAAAAAATAAAAAGAATGAGAAAGAAAGAAAAAGGACCAAAAGTTCAGTAGAAATAAAATAAAAATTTAAAAGAATATACACATGCATATTCACCTAAAATAAAAATTATAAGAGGAAAAAAAGATTAAGAGAATACAATTTTTAATTAATAATAAAAATAGGTATAAAAATAGGTATAAAAGTAGGGTTCTTTGATTTTTTCAGGGGGGGGTGAACGGCAAGATCCTGTATCTCCCTTTTGTCCATAACCAATCCATTGGTGGAGTCTCCGTTCTGCTTGTGGTGTTTGGTTTTCCTGTGGTTTGATTGGTTTCTTAAATCAGTTTGTTTGGGCAAGCAGAAAAATGCTCTACTTTACCCAGAATTTTGTAATCCTCCTCCCAGGCTAGTTCAGTAGGAAGGAGATCTGTTTTGAGTGTCACAAAGAGGAAAATGGTTGTTTCCTCTAGTTTGGAGATGCTGTAATGAGGCTAGGTTCTGGGTAGAGTTGAGGCCTTTCAGCAAACAGTATCTTTTCCTTGAGGGGCTAGCTTCTGAGACATTCACAGAGCCCAGCCTAGAACCATTCTCAAGGTTTATGTTTACTGAATTTTAATTGATTTTCTAGGCTGCTTTAGGGAGGGATAGCATCTGGCTCTGTGTACCCAGTGAAGAAAGACACTCTTTGGGGGCAGAGTTTTCACTGCCTGGGCTGAGTGACTTCTCCTCCGTGGAACAGAGTCTTGGTTCCTTTGAAGTCTCTGGTCTGCATTCTGTATGATCAAGATATCTGCTCCTTGTCAGTTCTTACTGGTGTTGAGTAGAATCTACTAGCTTGCTGTGTCTGGCAACTTTGTCCAGGATTCTCTGTGTTTAGGTATGGAGGTGGCGGCTCACCACCACAGCCACATCTACCAGCAAGTGCTCAGATCTGTCTCCTTGCCTGGATTTTCCCTCTCTGGCTAACTCTCTGTACTGTGATGGCACACTTTGTGTAATTCTCCAGCCTAGGACTGTTCAGTGGAACAATAAAACTGCTTTCTATGCGAGAGCTTGTTTAGCCTCCAGCTTTTCTCCGCCATTTTCCCAGAACTACTCCTCTTTTTTTTTCTCTCCAGTATATTTTTTGTTTTGGAACAAGTGTCATGGACTGTCCAATCATTCAACAGGAAGCTTATTCCATTAATTTAATAGAAAAGGAATACAGCCTTCCTGCATCTCAAGGCAACTTTGAGTATAATGTTATTGTGATAATTCACATCATTGAATTTTCAAAGTCGTTTTGATAATTTTTTGTTAAACCATTCATTAAAGAGGTTCCAAATAGCAAGAATAAAAAACAATGTTTTGCTTTCTAAGAATATTTTAAAAGCTAGTAATTCAAGAAAACACCTTCTATTTTTCCAAGATTCCATGGTGAAGAATTTCTCTTTTATCATAGCCCTTACCACTGACCCCCTCACTGCAAACTTGTAGCTTTATTCAGTTTTATTGTTCCAGATTTCATTTTGGTACTATCATCTGTAATCTCCTTGTAGTATTTGACAATGAAATTCCATTTGTTGTTAGAGAGCTCAATTCATATTGCCAAAGGCAGACTCATGAGCATATCATAGAGCATAAACTATTGAAAATAATTAACGTGATACTATGCAACTATTCCATTAATTAATATAAGTACCGCATAAATGTGCATCTTCATATAATTTTTAAATGCAAAGTAATTACATATCTATGTCATAAAATAATTCAGACCACTAGTAGAAGAGACTAAGCTCAAATTTTGCATCATCCCCAATATTTTTGTAAAATTTTCTTTCTCATTAACTTTCACTGCAAGACCTTCTTTTCCTAGCAATAAGTTGTAAGTCATGTCCTTGGATTTTAGTCACCTTTGAGTAAGCTCTTTTCTTTCCACCACCAGTTAGTCCCTCGTGTTAAATACCTGAGGAATAACTTGTCCCAATACGCCTGCAAAAGGAGTATCAAACTCGACTGTCTGTGCTCACTATTTCCTTGCTTTGTTTGGGAATGGGGTATCAGAGACAGGGGTGTCAGTGTTCAGATGGTTGGAACCATGGTGTTATGAATTATGGGTAACAAAAAAGAGTAGTAGAGACTAGGATACCAGGTAAATGGTAACTGTGACTGTAATTTGAGTTACAGAGTCAGGAAATTGATTAGAAACAACAGTTTTGCACGGGTTGCGGTAGCTAATACAGGCATCCAGAAGTGTTTAGCAGGGAAAAGGAAACATAGACAAAGTGAAAGAGTAAAAGTTGTGAGGGATTGTGGGGCACAATCAGGGTAAAAGGTCATGGGTGTCCAAACTGGGTAGCTAGTACTATGGTAGAAGCAATTGGCATGGTGGCCTGATGTGTGCAGAGCTCTGGGTTTGCCTCTCCAGTTTTGGCTGTTAGATCTTTAGGGAAACTACCTCTAGCATCTCATTATCAGCTTGTTGTGTTCAGACACGTGCCATCTATAAATGTCTACTCCAAGTAGACTGCATTCTTTGATACCAGCTATAAGATCTTTGCTCTAAGCATCCTGAGACCACATTCCACAATGCTGCAGAACAGCCTCCACATAGTGAGTTGCAATCACCTCATACAATTCTTGCTGCTCCTCTCCAATGTCAATTATCATGGTAGCAAGGGATCTGAGATGTGCTCAGCAGCAGTGCTCTTTGTAGCTACCAATTCTTACCCTGTCATTTGAGAGCTCCCTAGAAATGGGCAAGAGCACTTGCTGATGTTCTTCCAACCTCTCTCTGTGGCTTTGCACAACCAGACTGTTGTATCTCAGATGGGTTACCTTGATGTCCAGGTGGCCTCAAATGTGCTCTTTCTTCTCTGTCTAGGTGCTCTTCTGCTTTAGCTGCCTCTCCTTTCCCTCCCAGGTAGCTCGCTTCATCTTCACATTCTTTGAATTCTGCTTTATATCAACCTGTGGCTTTCACACCAAGCCCTTCCACTTTCTCATCTACCTCTCTAGCTGTGAATCTGGCACAATAAGTTACATGTATGTTCTGTATCTGTTTATCAAGATTTGAGCTGGAATCTAGGTGGTACTAGCTAACTGAGAACATGGGGAGCTTCTTGAATACTCCCCTGCCACTCACTCACTGCTCATTGAGAAAAATGCAAATGTGTTGTAGTCATTCTTTCCTTCTCCATTTCTGGTGAATAAAGTGAAGTCAAAATGGAGCTACCAGACAGCTGCTATGTCAGCAAGTGACCAAACCAAAGATAATATACTGAGGGTATACTTATCAAGTGTAGTAGGATAAATGTACATATTTGTGGATATTACTAATGGCTGTCATCAAACTAGTTATTTTATGTCCAAAATGGCAGAACAATGTTAGGCTGTCCCCGAGATCTTCCTGTTCCTGAGGACTCTTCCATACAACTCAGACCTAATGATATGGGTAAATAAGAAAGTAGGTGAGTATGGATTAGTATTCTGATAGTGTGCTAAGGTTTTGTCTTGTCATAACTATGATGAAATCAATGTCCTTTCTCTGACCTTCACCATATCTCTTTATTTGGCATAATTGGCAGATTTCCTAGTGTGTCATTTTCTCCTGTTAGTTCAGTGCACAAGTTAAAACATTAAGCATGCCAAACCATGGGTTTCCATTGTCCTAGCAGATGCTTTGCCTTCTAGGACCTTCCTTCCAGGTAACTCTTTCTTTGGCATATTGCACAATGTCCCAATCAATGAAATAATTTTGAGCCTTGGAGAAAATCTCCATTTATAAAGCAGTACACATAAGAAGCAGAAGATGCCCTACACTCAAATGCTCCAGGAGAACAGAGTGTAAGGGTGTCTACACAGTTGGGAAATAGTATTCTGGGGGTGGATATGGATGAGTTTAGATAGCAAAATTAGTAGCAAACTTAGAAGTAATTATAAGTTTCTGAATTACTAACCTTATTTCCTTCTGCACCTCAGGTACAATTCAGGAAGTGGTGGAATGTTTATGATCACAAAAAGGAGATTTTAATCCCAGGTCCAAACTCTAAGTGTTCTTGTTACATCTTCCCACCTGCCCCTGATGTAAATGGTCAGAAGTACAAAGAGGAAGGGAGCCCCATGCTCAAGAATATAAATGGAGCTTACAAGTAACTGCAGTCTCTGACTTTCTATTTTGATGGTAAGATAAAAGGCAGTTTGGGTTTTACGAAATCAGTTTCTAGGCTCTACGGTTCCTTCAGAGCTTCTTTCCCTCCTTCTATGTTTTGACAGCAACAGTTAGTGCAGTACTTCTGTCTCTTAGGGGCAATCCTTCTCTTCACACAATGCTTAAAGTAGACAATAGATGGAAGTTGTCATTAAATCAAAAAGTATGAAATAGCACACAGTGAGTGCTTTCCCTAAATTCTTGGACCTAACAAGTTCCCAATTCTGAAGAGAATGTGATTATGGGTGAGTACTAACAATCTCCACTGAATGGTGAGCTTAGAACACTTTTCCCAAGGCAGGTTCTGTCCAGGTTATTAGGATGACTGAGATCTACTGGATCAATGAACGTACAGACAATGCAAGAAGGAAATGTCTAAGAGATTGAGTCCCAAAAGAAGAAACTAGACCAAGAAGAGAAAACGTATCATTGCTGGAAAAGGAGGAAGACTTAACTAGGAGAATGTTTTTCTTAATACAGACAGGGGTATATTTATAACAAAGTTCTAAGTAGTGGCTCATCAGTTGAAACTATCAAGTCAAACCTCACTCAAGCTAAAAAATAAAACTTATATAATTAAATATAACTATTTGGATTTCAGTACTAACATCTGCTTTAAGGGATGTGATAGTGGTGTGTGTGTGTGTGTGTGTGTGTGTGTGTGTGTGTGTGTGTGTGTGTGTGTGTGTGTGTGTGTGTGTGTGTGTGGTGTCTGAGATTATGTATGGAACAGCATTGGTTCTTGAAAATCATCATATTGACACTATCTTTTACGTTTCCCATTCAAGTCTGGTGGCGTTTTAGCTCTACCACATGAAGCACAATTCTCGCTTTCTTCTGTTTAACTGGAGATAAACATGTAATGAATATGTCAACCTGGGTTGGTTTCAAACTATGATATTCAGATCTTACTCTCTGGATTAGGTAAGTTATAAAAGCAATCCACTGTGCTCAGCTTTGTATTTCCAATAGGTTACTTAATCTTTCTGAATCTCGGCTTCTTCCTGTGTGGAAAGTGAAAAGAATTACTTTGTGAGTGGGTGAGAGTTATGACTGGGTGCAGGAAGTATACGAGTTTGGGATGTGTGTACAGAGAAAATTACTGATGTTATATTAAAATGTATTCCAGGAATTGGAAACAAGAGGAATATTTCTGTTCTAGTTTATCCATTTATGGGAATTGAGGGAGTCAGAGATATTCAAGGAGAACAGGGAAACAAAGGCAACACTTTTACTCTGTAGATACTGTATTCACAATGAGCTATACCACTGTGGACAGGGACAGGAGGGATGGGATTGTCAAATAAGAAATGAACTCATTACCTGACTTACAATATGTTTATCTGTATGTACACTCTCTTAACAATAACAATTTTAAAAAACAGGATGATGATTTTTCTCCTCCAGTTTTTGTAGGTTCCCTTAAGACCCAGACCCCCCAATGGAGTTTTTGAAGGTAAATTTATTTGATAATTATCATAAAGCCATAATTTCTTAAGAAATGTTATAAAAAGTATTTCATTCTTAGTACCAGTTTCTCTTTGAGTGGCAATTCTACATGTTGTTGGCAGAGCTGATGTTTTACTTTCTGTTTTTACTATATTTCAGGTGCTGTATTTGGCACCCTGCCCCTACCCAAAATGGTAATCAACCTTTGAAGTTAATGTACTTGAGTATGACTTTCATTTATTTATTTAATTTGTTGTTGGTGGTGGACTCTGGGCCTGGTCACTGTCCTTCAGCATTTCAGCTCAAGACTAGTGCTCTACCACTTGAGCCACAGTTCCACATCTAGCTTTTTCTGCTTAGGTGGTGCTGTGGAATCAATCCTAGGGTCTTGTGCATTCAAGATAAGCTGTCTACCACTGATCCACCTCCTCAGCCCCTACGACTGGTATTTTTGTGCATGTGTCTATCAAGCAAAGCTATTGAACAAATGCATTCATTTGAAACTAGACATATTCAAAATTATGAATTATCAGATATTTTAACGAATAAAACAGTTATCATTGTTACTAGGAATTGTTTGTCTCCCCACGCTATAAACATGGAGGAGGTATTTTAAACTAAAACTACAAAATAAATTTTAAGATCTTGGTGCAAACAAATCTGTCCAGGTGTTATTACATTAAACAGAGAATTCAAAATGATTTTTCTTCATGAACACAGACATCAAAGGTCTTATAATACTTATTTCAAATTGCAAATTAAAGGGAAAGTCAGTCAGGAGTTAAAAGTTATATTTCATGTTAATTTTTGAAGAGGAAACAAAGATACTAGATGGCAGACTAAAGACAAAGCAATATCAGAGCCCTTATGCTCAATAATAAATAAGAAGTTTTAATTGAAAAATTGAGCTTGATTGTGCACATCAGGCAAAGGCAAGCAATCAGATCATACAATGAACCAAAAAACACCATAATTATATCTCAGAAAAAGGAGACAAGTTCAGACCAGACATTCTTATCCTTGATTTCAATGATACACATACACATACACCCCTCTACACACACACACACACACACACACACACACACACAAAACACACACACACACACAAAAGAATGTATGCAACAGCTCAATCTACTCACATGTATTCAACATGAATCAAAGATCTTCCTGTAATATTTGAAACTTTAAAACTTTCAAGTCTTGTAAATAATTGATAACAGATGCATAAACAAGTATTTTCTGAATAGACTCTGTTATGGAAATGAGAGTTCATGATGGTTATAACTACTTAAACATCTCTGAATCTTGAAAGAATTAAACAAGAGACAATTTGAATTTTGGGACTATATTTCTACCAGCTATTCTTCAAAGGCTTAATAAGAAGTTACAAAATCCAAAATTAAATATCAAATTAATACAATTAATACTTGTGTAAGTGAAGTGAAAGACACTGATCAGAGACCTATGCTGCCTCCATTTCTAAGCCGGCTGCACATTGTGGAACCTTTGATTCTGCTGGGCCAGGTCCACAGTTGTCTTCCCCAGAGCAGTGGCCCCTCTGAGGTTGGCACTGGGAGCTTTTTGGAGAGGAGGGGAGGCCTCGGGGGAGGCCGAGCTGGGGTTGAGGATGGGGGTAGTAGGGAGAGTGCGGGAGGCCCTGGCAGAGGATGGTGAAGGGAGGAAGGAGGCAGTAGGCCAATGGCTCAGGAAGCAGCATCCCCAAATGCAGCTGGGTTCTGGAGAGTGCCTGTGAGGTGCCGAATTTGGCCCCTGGGGCCTCGGAGTGGCTGAGTGAGGAGAGGAAGGAGTCTCAAATCCCACCCAAACAGGCGATGAGAAATGAGACCACCAGTGGCTGAAGAATTTCAAGAAAAAAGGCAGGCACTTGCAAGGGGGGTGGTCAGTGGCTATAGGTATGTCCACAAACTAAGGCATCAATCTAGCTTGTGGTTACAACTATTAACATGAGGTATTGTTTGTAAACATAGTGATAATTGAATCCCTTATTGTTAGAGATCAGAAGGGAGTAATAGTCATTAGAACCATAACACAGACATCGATCTTGTCTCCAAATCTTAATATTTTAATGTCAACAGCTCGAACTTAAATACTCTAGAGATAACTCATACCCCTGTCTTCCCTTGACTGTTTGACCTTTCCAGAGCACAGTTTTCAGCCTTTTGATTGTTGTTTGCGATGGCTTCCCAATCTATCCTTTCCCAAGTCTAACAGCTTGACTTCAGAATCCCTCACAAGTACTGTGCCAGATGTATTACTTTGAAAACTATTTCTTCTAGGATAGGTTCAATTTTAAAATTTTATTTTATTTCAAAAATACTGTACAGAGTGGTTACAGTTAAGTGAGTAAGGTACATTCCTTATTGAATATTGTTACCCACTCCATTGTTGTTCTCCTATCACTTCCCAGCCCCCACACCTCCAACCCACCCCAAAGTTGTAAAGTTCACTTCCGATATAGTATCTTTTGAATATCATTGTTGCAATGGGTCACTCTTTGTACTTTTTTCATCACTATAATTTTTCTCTTTCCTTCTCCAAATCAGATAAATGTATATACAAAGTTGAAGGTACCAGAATCAAGACAGAGATTGCCAGGGATAGACCAACGGCAAAAGACAAATGAAATAAAATAAGATCTAGATGCTCTACTTTACCAACATCAAGGTTGATATCTGAAAAAAGAAAAAGAATTTTTTTCTGTGTCTTGGAGTTCATTTCAATTAGCATAATTTTGGAAGGTCAAATGTACATAGCTCTGGAACCAGCAATACCACTCCTGGGCATTTGTCGATATGATCTCAAGGTAAAATACACTAAATCTACAACTAAGTTTCTGGCAGCATTTTTAGAACCATCAAAATGCCCCTCCATAGATGAATAGATCAAGTAAATATGGTGTATATAAACAATGGAATTTTATGCTTCTATCAGAAAGAATGACAAAACACCTTTCACAAAATAATGGAAAGATTTGGAAAACTATCATATTATGTGAAGGAAGCCAAACTCCAAGAAGCATAGGTTCCATGATTTCCCTCATTTTATTAATTAATATATGCTTAGGATAGTCCTTAAACTCTTAATATTCCTTTTTTTTTCTCTCCCTCTTCCTCTCTCATTCCATTTGTGTGTGTGTGTGTGTGTGTGTGTGTGTGTGTGTGTGTGTGTGTGTGTGTGTGTGTGCATGTGTGAGCGTGCATGCATGCACACACAGTAATTAAACTTGACTCGGAGCCTCAAACTGTTGCTTGGTTTTTTCACTCATGACTGACTGAGTCTGTACTATTTGAACCAAGGTTTCACTCTGCTTTCATTGAATAATTGAACATAAATGTATGATTGATTGCTACTCTAGCCATCTGTGAAACATGATCTTCCAATCTCAAGCTCTTGACTAACTAGGAATAGTGATGAGGCACTGGTATCCTCTATTGTCTTTTACTTTGTTTTGTTTTTGTTTTTTGTTGATTTGTACATCCAAAATCTGTAAGGAAAACAAATCATTTATAATCAGGACTATTGCCATAAAATGTGTGTTGTTCAAAGATTACCTTAATAATGTTATGCTTTTGCATTCACATTATGTGATTTGATTTTTTGAACTCTATTGTTGCAAACAGTCAAGTCACTTATATACAATATAAATCTTCTTGTCTTGGTTTTATAGATTGTTAGGTGTTTCAAAACAGAATTTATCAAGGTTTAACTCTGCACTACTGAAGCAAGACCTTTATGATTATTCAATGACTTGTAAATATAAGTTCTTCACTTCTTGTGGCACCATATGAGTACAGGTAGCTTCCTATAATACCTCCACATAGTTTAGACCTCAATGCCATGCACTCTTCTGCCAAATATGCAAGGGCATTCTTTGTAATTCTCCTTGCATTTTCACTGTTCTTGTCTCTACTCTTCCATGCTAAGTCGTGTGATGATCTTGATTTTCTCTCTGTTACATTCATCTTTGCATCTTGGGAACTACTGTTATGCACTACTGTACTTCTGTCCATTCTCCTTGTGCTTCATCTTGTACCCTTCTCACAGCGGAGGGAGAGAGATTGGGGACATTTTTTTCACTCTTTTGCTCAGACATCTATCTTTACTTTCTAGCAGTACATTCATTGAATTCTTTCTGTAAAGTCTAATGTCTTGAAAATGATTGCTGCATTTTCATGACTTTGTTATTTGGCATTAGAGAAGACCATAGGTGAGTAACTAACTTAGGTAAAAGAAGATTGCAATCAAGCTTCAATAGATGTTGTTCATTGGATAATATTTACTTCATGGTCTGCTTGCCTGCTTCCTTTTCACTGTTTATGTTTCAATGTAGCCTTTTCTTCTGGAAAGTATTTATAGGCCTACCTAGTGAAGAGCAATTCCTACTGTAATTAGTCATTAATTTTATTCCAACAACATTTCATAGATCCTTCTGAGTATTTTCAGGGTCTGTATAATAGTGTTTCACATTCTTAGATATGTTTTAACATCGATGCATCCAGTGCTAAAGACACATTGCTTAAGTCACCATTTTGATGACGGAAAGGGAACCATGCTGCAAACTCATTATATGACAATTTTCTGGTTTTTAATTCTTTTAGATTAGAATTGATACTGGAGAACAAACATTCTGTGTACAATTTTAAATTTTACTAATTATTTTAGTATACTTTCCAACATTGTATAAAGTTAAAACATTACTATTTACTTAGTTTTAGGATTTCAAAAGTGGTCAAAGTAAAAGTTCTATTCATTCATAACTTTAAGACAATGTTGTCAATTATGACCAAGTGAGATATTTTAAACTGTTATTTGTGGTCCTTAATGTTGGTACTTGGGAATCAATTCTAGTCCTTCATTTGCTTAGTCTACTTTGTGCCTATGAGCCTGATTTGACCTGTGGTTTTATTTTCACTCAACTGGAATAAAGAAAAATTTCACTAGGAAGGAATTATTACTTGGTTACTTTATCCAGTATCTCTCGCATACATAAAAGTTATATAAGTCTACACTGACAGAAAATGGTGTTCTTATATGATATTTATTAGTGGTAACTGTTTATTTTTTGTAGCCCCACTCTTCACTAATTATTGTCCCTTTCCTATTCCCCTTTCCCATAAAACTTGACTAGAACCACTGGAAACCCACTTCCAGGCAGCTTCCTCTTAAAATGCCTAACCTTAACTAATGTACCTCCTGGTAGACCTGCTATAAATTTTCAAAGGCCTGACTGCAACCAGACTCCTTCCTGAAAGCCCTCCTCTGTTATAGGGAATTCCCTCTTCCACTCCACCCTTTCCTGGAATCCCTGCTCTGCACCACCAGAAACAAGGCCACATTCATATCTCCTTCCATGTCCCGACTTATTGCACCAAGAACCCAGCCTACATCAGGGTCCTCCCTGAAATCCCCACCTCATCCACCAGATACCCCGCCCCTAACTATTCTAGTTCCTCATAGTCCCATTGCTCCCCTATTCTAGTACCTCCAAGCTCCTGCCATCCCTTTCATACCCCAACCCCAACCAGCATTCTCCCTCAAGCCCCTCCTGGTTTCATCAGAAACTCCACCAATAACTAGCCTACTTCTAAGTGGCCTAACCTCTCAAACACAGCCCTGAACCTACCTCTTCCCACAAAGCCTATCCTGCTATACCAAAAACCCTTCACCTCCCCTATAACTGCCCTTGAAGCCCCGCCTCACTTGGCCAGAGCTTCTTGTACAGCCCATCTCCTGCCTGGCAAGCCAACCCTGCTCCAACACAAGCCTCTCTACCTCCCACATCTACTCTCTCAATGCCCTGCCTTGCTCCACAGATAAACCCATCCCCTATTGGCTCCTCCCTCAGATCCACACCCTCCTACACCAGGTTCCCGTCCCATAATGATTCTACACCATTGCAGCCCTTCCACTCCTTCTCAAAGCCCCTCCTCCAACTAGCCCCATGGCTCTAAACACTGCCCTGCTCCTGAAAAACCCCACTAGAAAACCCCTAGCACACTATGCCATTTCTGGACACCCACATTGCTCCACTAGAAACAACTGCTGCAGTTGACCTCCTTCTGGAAGCCTAGAAAACCCCCCTACATTATCCCATCTCTCGACACCCACATTGCTCCACTGGAAACCACGGCACCAGTTGACCTCCTTCTGGAAGCCTCACCAGGCTCAACTGTAAATCCTTGTCCCTCCATAGTCCTTTTTGGAAGGTTGCTTTGCCATACCTGAAACCCTGTCCAAAGTCCATGTCCTGCCTTGCAAGACTAAAATTCCCACCCAACCTTACTCCTCTTTGCGAAGTGGTGACTGGCTACAACAGGAACCGCATCCCAAGTAGTCTACTGCACTGGATCCTATCACTGCTCTCACAAAGCCCTGGTTCTGAAAAACACCTCCATACATTGGGACTATATTCTGCTCTACCAGAAACCCCACCTCCACCCTAATACATTTCCCAAAGGCCTGCCATTCTCCACCAGAAACTCCACCCCTTACTAGCCAACTTCTTCCTAGTATTACCATGCCCTCTCAAAGCCAGACCCTGAAAAGCCTCACCCTCATTTTTCCACATTCCTCTCAGCCTCTTGCCTCCATTTCCTGCCCTGTCTGATGGGAAACCTCACCCTACATATCCCACAAGGGCTAACAGTGCTCTACCTGCACCCCTCCTCTAACTAACCTCCTCATTTGTAGCCTTGTTCTTTCTTCTCAAAGCTCTGCCCCAAACAGCCTCCTCCCCAGTGATCAGTCCTTCTTCCACTGAAAATCAGTCCACCTGCCAGGGCTCCACCAGAAACCCCACTCCTCTTTCATCCATGAAGGTCCCATCTAGTAACTTTTATTACAAATGTGATTTTATACTGGCCATACACTTCATACTAATCAATATGATAGGAAAGCAGTATTGCAAAAAGGCAACAACAATTGGATAGCTCTTAGATGCCTTAGTCTAGTTTGGGGTTCTGTTAACCGGCAGATACATATTGTATGAAAATATGTGAAGGTGATTCCCCTTATTGGAAAGCATTATTTGAAGTATCAGTAAGGTTTCATGAGTGATCATTTTATTTCTAGAAAATTCGTGCACATTTGTGCCCATTAACTCCAAAAAATATTAGTTATTTTAAATCCTCTGGTTTCGTTGAGGAAAGAGTATTAGTGTGTAAAAATTAGTGTGTAAAAATTAGTGTGTAATGAATAATTTTGGAGTTTCTTACCTTACTATGTACCACAGATTTTAGTAACAAATTCTCTACTAGAATCCACTTTGAATTTCCTCCTTCGACTAAAGTGCCCTTTGGAAAAGTTTAAAGTGAGATTATACAGGTGAAATGCCAGAAATAAAAACGTATTTGAGATCATAACAAAATTATGATGAAGACCTCTCCCAATATGCTTTTTATTTTCTAACAAAAGGAACGTAAACCTATTTAACTGCAGACTTTCTGAAGACTAGAAGACAAAAATATAAGAAATGGCCTGTTATATCATGGTTCTGAAAACAAAACCAAAACAAAGATAACATAATGAGACAGAAGGGAATGAGGAACTTGTACATGAGATATATAGTGTAATTTTGCTTGCGGTGTCTTGTTGTTCAATGTATTTCATTGTAACTATTGCTCTTTGTTAAGCTGTGATTTAATATAGGTCTCAGTAGGTATCTGTCCAGGTAATTCTGTAGTTAGTCTATTTCATCATTTCAAGATCATCAGGATGAAAAACTCCACAAACCTTAAGACACACCTGCAACAGCTCTAGACATACCCTCCTATTGGTCCAACAGTGTAAACCAGACCTGTGTTTTACCGAGCTTTGTATATGGTATGGTATGGTTTATTCAGGCTGAAGAGCTAAAGTAACTCCAATTTGAGATTAACCCCACTATCTTTTTCTAGGCTGCCCTCAGAGTAACCCCAAGAGTGAGACGAAAAACACAGGCTGCCACCAGCCGTGCCCACCCTTAAGAAAGCAGAGCAGTTGCCCAAGTGTTCGATGAACAAAACATACTAATAGTTCCGAAAAAGGGCAGAGTGGTTATTCTGGACTCAAAATAATCATGTAACTATTTGTGTGGAAATTCCTTAAACTTGTTTGTTTAATACTATAAAAGCTGTGCTGATTTTGTGCTCGGGGACTCTTAGAATCACTGGTTTCCTGGTGTGTGGCGGACCAAGCTAAAGCTTGCAAATAAACGACTCTTTTGCTGTTCACATTGGTAATGGTCTCCAGTGGTTTTTGGGGGTCCCAAGTCCATACAACATTTCTGGGGGCTCATCTGGAACCTGCCTCATAGGACCCTCTAGACGGCCCACCAAAGAATCCCAAAAAACCCAGCTCTTAAGTCAAGGCATTGCCGTTCTGTATATTTGGTTGCCAGCAGGTTCTGTATCTGTAGTTCTGGTTTCCCGAGGGGTCTATACATTGGTTGGCAAGGTGGCTTGGTAGACACACTATAAGACTGCCAATGGGGTCTGTGAGTAGACGTCCCTAGACCCCTCTGTGTAGATTGCTTTTAGGACGGACATTTTTGGGAAACTATAAGTCTGTAGACTGGCACTTTTTGGTTGGCAATTTACAAAGCTGCAGTCGGAGTATAGGGGAGAATCTGCAAGTCCGAGGGGATGGCCTCTAGGGACTGATTTCCCTAGCCCCAAAATGACTTGGACTTCTCTTCCCCCTTGGAAGGCCCCTGGGTCAACAAAGGTTGATGAGATGTCACCCCATTCACTGAGACCTTATTGTTTTCTGTTGTATGTTTCTGGAGATAGGGAAGTTCTGGTTGAGAGTGGTAGGCTCACTCAGCAGACTCTGGATTCAGGTTGCTGAGTGAGAATGACACAGAGTTCTGGTAGGGATAAACTCAGCCTTTGGTTATTGTCTTCTCTAGTTCTGTTTTAGAATTTGTACCAGTTTTAAATGTGGGTTTTTGGTTTTAGTGTTTTTGTTATTTATTTGAAAATCTCTGGGGAAATAAAAATTCCAGCCTCCAGCTGAGCTCAGTCACATAGAAAGATGTGTGCCTGTTTTGATTTTCAGCTAGTCCTGAAAAGTGGATGAACAAGTTTACACACCCACCAACAATGCAGTAAGGTTCCCTTCTGTTCACATCCCCTCCAGCAGCTGTTGTTATTAGAGTTCTTGATTATAGCCATTCTTACTGGCGCTATCTCAACGTTGTTTTGATTTGCATTTCTTTTATGGCTAGGGAGTTTGAGCATTTCTTCATGTGTCTTTTGGGCATCCTTCTTTCCTCTTCAAAGAAGTTTCTCTTTAAGTCTTTAGCAGAATTATTTATTGGGCAGTTGTTTCTTTGAAGGTTTGTTGTTGGGGAATTTAATCTTTTGAGTTCCAGGTATATTTTAGATATGAGACCCTTGTCTGTTTTAAGGCTAGTGAAGATCTTCTCCCAATACATGGGCTTTCTGTTGATCTTGCTAGCTATGTCCTTTGCCATACAGAAGCTCGGAAATTTTATGCAATCCCGTTTGTCCAACCTTTCTTTGATTTGTTGTGTTTCTGGATCTCAATTAAGAAAATTTCCTCCTGTACCAAGGAGACCTAGGGTTTCTCCTACATAATCCTATAATGATTTCAGAGTGTCTGCTTTGACTCCGAGGTCTTTGATCCATTTTGGAGTTGATTCTGGTGCAGGGTGATATATAAGGATCTAGCTTTAGTTTTCTACAAGTAGTTAACCAATTTTGGCACCACCATTTACTGAAAAGGCTCTTTCTTCCATCTATTTTTTTAGCTCCCTTATTGAAGATTAGATGGCTAAAGGTCTGTGGGTTCATTTCTGGGTTTTTGGTTCCATTCCATTGGTCCTGAGGTCTGTTCTTGTGCCAATACCAAGCTGTGTTAATTACTATTGGCTTTGTAGTAGAGTTTGGAACTTGGTATTGATATTCCTCCAGCACTGTTCTTTCTGTTGAGAATTGTTTTAGCTATTGAGGGTCTTTTATTGTTCCATATGAATATTTTGATTGCCTCTTCTATTTCCTTGAAGAATGAGGTTGGAATGTTGATAGGTATCGCATTGAATTTGTAGATAGCCTTGGGAAGTATTGACATTTTCACGAGGTTGATCAGTCCAATCCAGGAACATGGGAGTTTTTGCCACTTTCTTAGTTCTGTTTTAGATTCCTTTTTCAGGTTTTAAAGTTTTCATCATAGAGGTCCTTCACTTTTTTGGTTTAGTTAATTCCTACGTATCTTATTTTTTGTGGAGCTATTCTGAATGGAGTTTCTTTCCTAATTTCAGCCACACTTTTCTCATTGTTGGAATACAGAAAAGCCATTGATTTTTGAGCGTTAATTTTATACCCTGCTACTTTGCCAAAGTTTTGAACCAGCTTGAGCTCCCCTATGACCCAGCAATCCCACTTTTGGACATTTACCCAAATGTTCACAAACAAGACCACACTAAAGCTACCAGCATAACTACGTTTACTGCAGCATAATTTACCATAGCTAAGATATGGAACCAACCCAGATGCCCCCCAGTAGATGAATGAATCAAGAAAATGTAGTATATACACACAATGGAATGCTAAGCCTCCATTAGAAAGAATGACATTGCCCCATTTGTTAGGAATAGGAAAGACTTGGAAAAAAATTTGTTAAGTGAAGTAAGCCAGGCCCAAAGAAACATAGGTCCAATGGTTTCACTTATTTGCACTAACAAGTATATGTCTGTGTCAAGCAGAAAAAGTCAGATAATTTGAATACATATTCAAATATTTTTTTTCTTTCATGGGATTGTTTCTAACACATTTATAAGATTATTTCTTCATTGCTGTGTATGTCCCTCCCCCATGGTATAACCCCTGCTTTCATTGTATTTGATATCAGTATCATTTGTGGAGGGCAAGGGAGAAAAACAAATCGTTTAAATAGGGATACAGGTGGACCTATTTGAACAATGAGATATATAAGTTGTTATGTCAAAAATGCACTTTACAACTTTGGTGGTGAGGGGGAGAGGGGGAGGAGGATTGGGTTGGGGTGGGGAGAGGATGGGAAGGGATGGGAAGGCGAATCCAAGGAGGAGCCTACAATGCTTGATAAGAAAGGTAATCATTATCTTGCCCATTTTAACCCCTCTGTACAGTACTTTCTCAATTAAAAAAAGCACATTAAGAAGAAAAATAAATAAATAAAAATAAAATTGGATAAAAATGAGAACAGTTTAGTTTCAGGTGACCCCTCCACCCCCCGAGCCTTCCTCCAACAGAAGTGAGTCAAAGATCAATTGGTGAAATGACTTGCTAAACAATCAGGCCCTGAGAAAATAAAGCTCTACAAAATTAATTAGTTTAAAAGAAATATTGTCTTAAATTTTTGTTAGAAAACTTTAGAAAATATATGTAAAACTGATTTTGATTTTTGGGTGCTTAAAGATCTGAGTGTGTTTTGTATGTGTTTGTGAACATATTCATGATAGAAATTGTCAACATGATGTAACAATTGGGTGAGATTAAGTTTAAAATTCCAAAGGTTATGAGGTTTGGCCATTACCGAAACATTTTTAAAGCATTTTCACATGGTTTTAAATAGCTTTTTAAGGATATTTTAACTTTAAAATTAGAAAATCTGGTATTTATGAATGCATAAGGTGTTTATACTGTAATCCAGATATCTGGCTTAACAAAAAGGAGAAACTTAGAAGCTAACAAAAAACCTATCTTTAGGAGTGAACAGTGAACAGGCAGAAGTGCAGTTCAGCTGGTCATGCATGGTGGAACAGGCCATGGGAAGTCCACCCATGGTGAAAGAGGGCAACCTGGCTCAATAGCAGTTCATCTAACCCTAAAGAGTCGGATTCTGTGTGTGCACATTCCACAGGAAGGGCCAAGTGGCCCCTCTTTATTCTGTCCCTTTTCCCTTCACATAGACACCGGAAACATGATGGTAAAAATGAGTGATGTAAAGATCTGATTAGCATTGCTAAAACTGCCCCTTGGATGTGTTAAAATTAAAATTGAGAAGGCCTTAAAAAGATGGTTAAAATTTTATTTGTGTAATGTGATTTGCTCTCAATAACATTCTGCCATTGTGTATGTTTTTTTTTTTTTTTTTGGGTCCGGTCGTGGGGCCTGAACTCTGGGCCTGGACGCTGTCCCTCAGCTCTTCAGCTCAAGGCTAGCGCTCTACCACTTGAGCCATAGCGCCACTTTCCGGCTTTTTTCTTTTTGCCTATGTGGTGCTGAGGAATCGAACCCAGGGCCTCGAGCATGCAAGGCAAGCGCTCTACCACTGAGACACCTTCCCAGCCCCATTGTGTATGTTTTTTTAAAGACATAAAGGTGTTAAGTCTAGCTCCTTGGTACAGTGATGGTGATTGTAATTTTTGCATTAAGAAAAAATATTAGTTGAGTTTAAAAGTTTTCATGTGTATCTGTTTTAAAACAAGCAGCCAAGAGGAAATTAGTGACACACTTAGCCTTGAAAGTTCAAAGGATTTTTCAAAATGCAACTAAAAACTAAAGTATAGAATATTAAAACAGAGATTAATAGGAGGCTTATAAATTAGGAATGGGTTTCTGTATATAAAGTTTAAATGTATAATAGTTCTAAACATTTGCCTCAAAGTGCAGAAAGGAAAAATTAGGATTACCAAAATAATTGCTTAATTCCTATTTCAGTTTGCTCTCATGGTATTTTTGTAACAGTTCTCATCAGGCCCAAAAAAAGGAGTGAGGATTTTTGTCAGTTTGTCAGACGTAACTGGCTCTTAATATGTTTCAGGTAAGAATATGCTTAAAACTACTTCTATGTTGATGCCCCCCCCCGTTGCTTTTAATTGGAGTAAAGTGGCCTTTTATGAGACTCATTGATGTGTTACTGGTTTGAATCCAGCCTGGGCAGAAAAAGTCCGTGTGAGACTGTCACCTCTACTCAGCCACCAGAAGGCTGAAAGAGCAAGCAGACCTACTTTAGGATTCAATGTGACAGAGTGCTAGCCTTGATCTGTAGAGCTGAGGGACAGCACTCAGGCTCCGAGTTCAAGTCCAGCAACCAACTAAGAGAAATGCCAATGAGGCATTTTTCCCAGTGTGTAGAAGACACTACTTGGATGAAAGCAATTCAGGAGCATCTGCTAGGATAGCAGAAATAATGTCAAATCCTAGAGTCATTTGTGTGTGGACTTCAAAAATTGGTCAGAGTAAGGAGGTCATGGGAAGATAGGTTGTAAGCATGCATAATGTCTATGACTATCTACCTTGTAAGGGACAGGAACTTGTCAGTCATCTGTGATAGTACTAAAAGGCTAAGGTTGTAAAATGTGGAGGATAGTTTAGATCCCAACCCCTGTTACTGCCAAAAGCTCTAATTGGCAGTAACTTTTGAGCTGACACGAGCTTCATGAAATTCATCTGCTCAGGAAAAGTTTGTATCCCGGAGAGTTTTTTCTATTGATATATGTCTGAAGGCCTGCATAGGTAACTCAGACATTGTTAGGATTACAAGAGATCACATTCCTAAGCCATCCTGAAAGATCTTTTTGCAAAGCAGAAGGCTAAATAAGCAGCATTGCTATAGCCAGAGAAAAAGGTCTGTGCATTTGTCAAAAGTTAAAATGTTGTTCTTAATGACATCTAACTCTGGTAACCTCTTTGTAAAATAGGCTAAGATTATAGGTTCCTGGTTAGGTAGGATCAGCACCCCTGAGTCAGCTTGAAGAAGTGACAGAAGATGAATCTTTGCCCATCATCCCCATTTAAGAACAAGGGACCAGAGTATCTTTTTCAAAAATGTGACAAAATAGACTGAATAGGTAGAAGGAAAAGGCATGGGAAATAATAGTACAGGCCTGAGCCCTCTATATCTGCCTAGAAAATCCTAATCTTATTAAAATTACAATCTAGTTTAAAAAATTGTCATCTTGGTAAATTGTTTTGGGCTACTGTGTAAATAGTCTTAAAAAAATTAGTTGAGTCATAGCCTGCCAAGCCTATGCAATGAATCATTAACCAGTATTTGTAGGAATTTGCAGCCCAGAACCAGGTGTGACAGTCCCTTGAAGCCACAGAGAGTCCCTGCTGCTGCTGCTGCTGCACACACTAATGAGTAAATTTCAACGACAGCTTGACAGTCACCTGGAAGAAATCTACATCATCACCCAGACCATCTCCACGCTGGTAAAAGTAGACTGAACTCCTGCCTGATTCCATCACCTGAGAATGCTTCCTGGTTGAAAGCTGCTAAAACTAATATCTTGTGGGACATTCTTTTGGTGATATCCAGTAACCTCTCTACTCCCACAGTGGATATTTGGGACAAGGATATCACTGCCTTGCCTTAGGCACTTCAGGGTCACAACCTAGTTTGGCTCTGGTATGGTAATTATCTGCTTCCGCCTGGATGTGTTTGAAAGATAGAGGAGAGAATTTTTTTTAAATATATGGTGGTAAGAGGAGGAATGAGACCCAGCCCTAATCTTAGCCTTAAAGTCTCGCAAGATTTTCATCCCACTGGTACCTTAAGGCTTTCTAAGATAACTTGGTTCCACAAATCAAAGGAAAAATTTACGGGTTTAAACTCTAGTCACAAAAGAGCTCAAGGAACTGTAAAGAATAGGAGTGTAGTAAAGAAAGTCTTAGGAAGGAATTGGGGAAAAATTGGTATCCTTTAGATAAGAAAGATTTAAAAAGTAAGGATTGTCTTAAAATGTTTGTAAAGAAGACAAACCTCAGAAAGTTTAAGTATGTAGCAAATTGTATGAGTATGTCTTAAAATTGGAGCTTACGAGTTCAGCTGGTATAAAGGTAAGTTAGCTGTGTTATACAGAGTCACATTGCTGGAAGAAAATGTAAGGACCTTGGTACTGTTAATTTTTGTTACTCACAATTGGACCTTGTAGACCCTGTGGATCAGCACAGTCCATCTATTATTTCTGAGATCCCAATACCAAACTGTAAATATAGAAGACTGTGCCAATTAAGGGACCATGATTGGTCGCTGATGTTCTAGAAGAGGAGAGAATGAAGAGCCACAGTAACTCCAATTTGAGATTACCCCCACCAACTTGTGCTAGGCTGCCCTCAGAGTAACCCCAAGAGAGAGAAAAAAACCACAGGTTGCCACCAACCCTGCCCAAACTTAAGAAAGCAGACAGTTACCCAAGTGTTCCAGGAACAGAACATACCAATAGTTCAGAAAAAGGGCAATGTGTTTACCGTGGACTCAAAACAATCATGTAAGTGCTTGTGTGGAAGTTTCCTAAACTTGTTTGTTCAATACTATAAAAGCTGTGCTGATTTTGTGCTCGGGGACTCTTAGTGTCACCGGTTACACGATGTGCAAAGAATCAAGCTTAAGCTTGCAAATATATGACTCTTTTGCTGATTGCATTGGTCATGGTCTCTGGTGGCCTTTCAGGGATTCCAAGTCCATACAATAGGGCTTGATACAAAATGTCTCTTCCCAGGGAATTAAATGATGGCATTTATAGCTAAAATGATTTGGTGTCATTATTAACATCTAACACATGCTGAGGTTTTTATTCATACCTCTCATTCTCCCTCCCATTCTTTATTCCACCATTTCTTTCTTATCTTTTCTTTTCCTTGCTTCCTTCCTTCCTTGCTTGTTTCCTTCCTTCCTTCCTTCCTTCCTTCCTTCCTTCCTTCCTTCCTTCCTTCCTTCCTTCCTTCCTTCCTTCCTTCCTTCCCTCCTCCCTTTCTTTTTTCCTTCCTATCTTCCTACATTCCTTGCTTCCTTCCTTCCCTTCTCTCCTCCTCCTTCTCTACTCTCTTTTCTTTCTCTTTCTTTCCTCTTTCTTCCCCTTTTTCCTCCTTTAGGAAGTGAGTATGAATTTAGATATTTTGTTGGCTGAACAAGTATTCTACCATTAGAACAATCTTTTTTCAATTTAGTTATTTGCTCATAGACTTACCAGTTTTGCTGAGGGCTGAACAGAGGCTAAGTTCCTCGCCTCTGTCTGCCAAGTAACTCGATCACAAATGCATTGCAGCATGCCAGGCTTAGTATGATATGAGAATCTTATTACGTTCTTTGCACACTGGTTCTGAACTGTGATCTTCTCAAATTCTAGTTAGTGATGTGAACTCCAATAGCATGCCCTCAGTATAGATTGTTTAAATGAATGGTTGAAGGCAATTTCATTTTAATCTTTTTTTTTTGCCAGTTCAGGGGCTGTTATAATTTTATTTCTAGACAATTTTTGCTTTAAAATGTTGCTTTACCGCCTTTTTTTCCCTTTTTACTTTTCTTGGTCATGGGGCTTGAACTCCAGAGTCCTTACATTTTCCACCTTATCTTACAAATAAAGAAAGAGTCAAATTCAGTTTGTTGGTATAAAGTCACAAATTGTTTCCTGCAGAAATAAAAATAAATTTCACCTCCTGGCTCTAGGGTGTATGCCTTTTTCAGGTAACTACAGATATGTAAGTGGTATTATGTAAATTGTGTCATATGTTTACAGCTGTATTGAAGAACATACTCTTAATATATCATTGGAAAACAGGGTTATAGAATAGTGTCTATATGAGAATGTTATTTGAACTAATCACACTAAGTTGAAAACTACATCTTAGTCCATCAAAATGTGCAAATTAACGATTTTATTTATAAGAAAATAATACCACCAGGAAAAATGAGTATAAATTAGAGAGACTGCAGGAATAACATTAGGGTTTTACTGTCTCTACCTGTTTAATGTGGTTCTATTTCTTGATATTGAAACTCTCCTCTTGTTATTCATACTGTATGTAATCTAACGCTGTTTATTACCATGTATTCAATGTGGGAAATCTAGCTTCAAAAATGTGTAAAGTCTTTTCCTTTTCAATCACAATATTGTAATTATCAGGGTACACTGTGGTCATCATCATCTTCACCAAAATTATTACTAGCATCATAAGTGTTAAGTATTGAAAGTCTGATATGTATTTGTGATTTTGCAATTATTTGTCTGTTGATTAATAATTTTCATGTTACCACTGTGCATGCATCCATATTAAAATTTAGAACAAAAAAAGAAATAAAAAACTAAACCATAACAGGTAGCTTGACTATATGCTTATAACAAATTGTAGAATATATTTTTGAAGTATTGCAAATTCCTAACCAGTATGAATTAACTTCCTCTCTCCCTACCAACTACACAAAAATATTTAAGAGTTTGAACAGAATTATTTCAAGTAATAAACTGTAAATGCTACTACAATATCATGGGAATATCGAAAATTCCCTTAAAAATAATAAACTCTACATTCTATTTATATATTAGTTATTTTTTTCTAGGAAACTTTAGGAAAAATAGACTGCATATCTTTGAAATTAAAAAAGATCAAAAATAGTAGCATAAAGTTTTATAGGGAGTGTGTCTTCAGAAATATATATATATATATATATATATATGTATATAAAATGTGTAGAAAGACATACATTTTTGGAGATTGTCATCAGAAATATATACATATATCCAAATTTTTGTGTAGAATGATGTACATTATAATGAAAAAATCTTAAGACATAATTAAAATTAAATAAATACATCAAAACAAGTTCCAGTGACTCAAGCCTATAATTCGAGCTATTCTGTGTAATTAGATCTTAGAATTGTATTCAAAACTAGTCCACACAGAAAAGTACTTGTTAGATTTTTATCTCCAATTAACCACTAAAAACAGGAATTAGCTCTGTTCCTCAAGTTGTATAGTGCTAGCTTTGAACATAAAAAGGCTTAGAGACAATGGTCAGGCCTTGCAAACAACAACAACAATATATATCACATTAATTTCACATTAATTTCACAAAAGCATCTTTTAACTGTTGTGAACATTTCCTAGAAACATGAATACATGCCCCGGAAAAATGTTAAGTAAAAATTATAGAATATTTACATCTATGTTAAAGACATGACTATTTAGATTGAGATATCTAGGTAATGATTAAAAATTAAGAAGAAGAAGAATATATTTGGACTGGCCTTTTATTCTACTTTATAATAGTAATAAAATGATATTTGTAATGATTATATAAAATTACTCTTGTTTGGTTTTTGAATTATAATAAGTGATAAACATTTTAAATGATTTCCATAGGAAATGATCATTTCCTCAATGGTATCAATTCTTTTGTGATTTCAAAACAATTAAGAAAATTATTCCAAGGCTGGTTTGCTTTAAGACTATATTTGTTTTCGTGTTCTAGTTTTCATATGTTAGTAGAAATTAAAACTCAAAAAAAAATCAATGTCTGTTGGCATTCAGGAACATCTTCATAGATACTAACATTGGAGTTGCTTAACTGGAATTGTTTTATTTCATTTGTTATTTTCACAAATAAATCAACATGATTGTGTATTTTGTTTCTTTTCACTGCTGTTGGCTCTTATCTTGAGAATACTTTTTTCCTAGCAAAGTAGAGAAAAGCATTTGGATTGAGCAAGTAGCATATAGGTTTCATAAAATGCAAATACATAGATTTGTGTATTTTGTCATTTGCTAAAAGTTCCTTCCAGAAAAGGTTATCAATTATTTATAAGTGATGCATAATTCCTAGATATTCCAGTTATCACATGCACTTTTTGATTGAGTTATCTCTGCATAAACTCAAAAAAGTAGACCAAAAAAACTCAAAATAAACAGAAATCACATCTTCATTGTAAAAGCTGTAGTTTACAAAGAATTTTTAGCCAACACCGAAAACATATTTTCAGGTATTCTGCAATTTGTGTGAAGTATTTTTAACAATTTTTTTTTTGCTGACATGAAATTCACATGCAATATATTATCTCCGTTTATTGTATACATTTTAGTGCTTTGTAAGTGAATTGTACAATCATAGGTTTTCCAAGCCTAAGTTTCACAAACTTACATTTCTTCAAATAGAAATGCTGTAAATTTTAGAACAGACATTAAAATAGATATAAAATTCAGTTACAGGAATTTGTCCAGCATATATCCTCTATAGTGTGTCTTTTCAAATTTGTTTTGGGGGATTATTTCCAGGGTCTCACACATACTATTCAAGTGCACTGTAAATGAACTACATTCTCTGTCCAAACATTTTTTTTTAATTCTCTTTAATACATACATAGAAGTGTAATGGCTGAATAATATACAATTCTCTTTAACCTTATGAAGACTGGAAAACTTGCTTGCTAAAATGATTGCGGTATTATACAAATCATTGTGCTATGTGGAATGTATCAATTTCTCCACAAATGCATTATTATATTTTGTGTCATCTTTTTATATTATGGTCATACTAGTGAATTTTCTTTTTTATTTTTTCTTAGATACTAAATTATTTCATATGCTCCTCCTATTAACTACTAATTTACATATGTTCTTTAAGAAGTCTCCTGTTCAGGAAAAATTTTATATAGAATTAAATGATATGAATTTACTTAAGACTCAGGATCATTGTAACATTAACATTGTAGCATTAACAAATATGTGTGCTCTATCTGTTGGATATGTTTTCATTACTTTCATAGAATTATGAAAGGTTATCATTTGATACTAACCAGTTAATTCTTGATTATCTTTAGCCTCTAATGCTTTACATGTCAAATTTTTAGAAACCTTTACTGAGCCAATGTCATGAATTTGTATATTTATGTTTTATAGGTTTTAACATCTCACATTTAGTTTGATAGTCATTTTTTATTTTAAATTTTTGTATAAGGTTTGAGGTAGTAGTCTAAGATCATTTTAAATCTAGAGAAGCAATGGTGCCAATACACCCATTTAAGATTCTATTTTTATTTCATGAAGTCGTGGCATCCTCTTCAAAATCTATTGACCATAAAACTAAGAATTTATTTTTGATAAATCTGTTCCATTCTTCTATGTGTCTGTTCTTTCACTACTACACATGGTAATAAGGTTCAAAACTAGTATGAGGGCTCAAGCTACACCATTTTACAAAATTGTTCTGACTGACCTGTATTCCTTGAATTTGCATACGAGTTTATTGAACAGGTGGACCAATATTCTACAGAGATATCTAGATGTTTGATAGTCACTCACATTTTGCACCTTGTGAAAACACAAGACCCCAGATATTATATAGAGAAAAATGTCTTTAGAGAATGTTTAAAGCATCTAAAATAAATTTGGGAATGAGTTAAGATTTAGTGAACACTATAGCATAATAAAGTTGAATGATAACGACTTGAACTGTACTACAGAGTAGAGTGAGAGGGGATAGAATAGAATGATGAACTACATAGAAGATATATGTAATTGCTATTGTGTTTCTAAGTAGAGAAATACTTCAGAGAAGAGAAGGAGGAAAATAATCAAAGTATTGTAAATCAAGTTTCTTTTCATTCTACCTAATAGTGTGGACTAAGAGTCAAAGAAGTTGGGAAAAAATAAAATAGACAATAAAGCATTGTATAGACCTGTTACAATGTAAAGAAATTGTAATAGGAATATGATCACTAATTTCCAAAGAAATAAAAGAAAGAGTAGATAAACTCTAAAGGCAAAAAGAATGGAGAGAGAAAAGTAGCAAAGTAAAACCTTTATCAATAACAAACACAAGAGTTTGGAAGTAGAAAAGCAGTGGAAATATTCTAAAAAACAATAAAATAAGAATAAAAATTGTAATCGTGGATAGAATATGGATCACATTTTATCATATATAATTTTGAAAAAAACATACTAGGAATGAAAATTTAAAAGTCATAATTTAAAACAATACTTACATTATAACTAGACAGTATAGTTCAGTGGTAAAAACTTGGCCCAGCATATGTGAAACAATAGAGTGATCACCCAAGCATTACAAAGTACATACAAAGCACACACACACACAAACCACATAAACACTCACACACACAGAACACATACACACCTTTGGAATATTGATATTGTCATATTAACAGAGTAAATTATCGCAAATAGTAAAAGTAGGTTAATATATTGAATCATAGTATTGTTTGTACTATTTAAAATTTAGTAGAAATAAAATAGTCACGATATACTTGGATTCTTATAGATTAAGTAAATTGAAAATTAAGAAATAGAAGACATGAAAACCTTTGCAAAGAGTTTTAAACAATAAACATTTTGAAACATGTATCCTTTTATTTTTACAAAAGATTGATGTTATTGGAGTTTTAACTCAAGATTTAGAATATGAAAACCAGGTGCTCTATATTGCGCTAGGGATGGCTATATCTCTATTCATTTCACTCTGGATATTTTTTTTAATTCACTGTGGATATTTTTTTGTGGGTTCTGTTGTGGGGCCTGAACTCAGGGCCTTCGTGCTGTCCCTCAGCTCTTCAGCTCAAGGCTAGTGTTCTACCACTTGAGCCACAGCACCATTTCCAGCTTCTTTCTTTGTGCTTATGTGGTGTTGAGGAATCGATCCCAGGGCTTCATGCAAGGCAAGCACTCTACAAATGAGCCACCTTCCCAGCCCCACTCTGGATATTTTTGTACTAAGGTCTCATATTTTCTCAGGCTCTCCCTATTTATAAACCCTACTTGCAGTTCCTACCATAGCTAGAAAATGGAAGCCACAAATCACCATGCCCAGATTAAACGTTTTTTTTTTTTTTAAATTCAAGTACAAATATTTACAAAAAAGTGACCAGGTAATGAAGCCCTTCTTAATAAAGTTTGTCTTTCTTGAAAATACAGTAAGTATTTGTTAACTGGAAAATATGTTTAGTACCTTAAGAAAATAAATTTATTTAAATTTACCAACCATATAAAATTAAGAAAATAATCTTAGAAATTCACGTGTTAAACATTTTTAAAGCAAAATATATATCTGAATAATTTACATGTGTAAAAATCATGCAAAATTAAATTAACTAATCCTACAACTCTGAAAAAATTACCTCAAAAAACAAAAGAAAATAATTAAGTTCAAAATTTGAAATTTAGAAAATAAAATGAAGTGTACGCTTTAGTTAAATTAAGTAACTGTAAAACCAGCGTATATCAATTTTGTAATAAAAAAATGCATGAACAAAGCAAGCAAAAGTACCCATTGATCAATAGCAACAGCAAAATCATCAGTAGTTGTTTGAGTGTACAAAAAAAAAAAATCGATGGAGTGGATACCAATGTTCTTTCCATAAAAAATGTGCTCATTACCTCACTTATGTAACTGTAACCCCTCTGTACATAACCTTTACAATGAAATTAAATTGAAATTAAAAATAAATCAAATAATATACCAATTACGAATTCTTAGAAGCCATCGGTTAAAAACCTTGTACAAAACTCCCCCAAGTACCGAGGAATATACTTTGATGATACTATTTGAATACTTAAACTTCAGCAGAGAAGCAAAAAGTTTAAAAACTGTTACAAAGTAAAGTAATAAATCAGAATATATTACTATAATAATCATTAGATGAATTTTTCGTGGTAGTCAAATATGTAAGGAATGAGGCAATTTGCCATTTGTTTTCACTTAATATGTGAGAAAGAATTTTCTAGGTCTTTTTAAATATATCATAAGTGAAGAAACTACTCTGTCACATCATATGATAATCAGATAAAGGTTATATTACAGCAAAGAACAGATTGTAATATGTTTTTGGATGTTAATGTATATACCTATTTTGGTTGTGGGCAATTATGGGGATTTCAACTTGGGGTATGGTTCTTGCAAGGCTGGCGTCATATCAGTGGTTAATTTTGGGATAGGGGTTCCTTTTCCACAAGAATATGCACCTGATCTGTCCTTTTAGCCTTCCCATCATCAATGGCATCAGAGTTGCACACCAACTTTCTAGCTTCCGACCATGGCTGGCCTTGATCCTGCAGTCCTTCCAATCTTAGTCTCTAGATAGTGCAGGATGGTGGAAATGATCCAATACACCCAGCTATAGATTGAGAAGGAAGTCCACTAAAATTTGGCCTGGTTTCTGTTCTCAAGCCTCCTAAGTAGTTAAGAGTATAGATTGGAGTCCCTTCTGCCAATTTTTAAAGCAATTAGACATATTATGACTTTGGCTTGTGATTACCTCAGGAAAGAATAAAAGAGCAATGAATCATAGAGGACAAGAAGAATTTAACTAGCTACTCAGAGGCTGAATCAGCTTAGCTAACTACTCAGGAGGCTGAGATCTGAAGACACCTCTGTTCAAAGTGGTAGACCATTATCCTTTGGCACAGAAGCTTAGGGATAGTGCCCAGGCACTATCAAGCCTCAGGAATGATGAATGCATGCAGGAGCACATGCACATGCACGTGTGTGTACAGGCACGTGTACACACACACACACATATACAAATGAGTATTTCAATGCAAAGTTCTTTATATTTTTACCTTGCTGTACTTTTCCTGTATTATTTCACCAATTGACAAAAACAGCTAAGCACCTATTTACATGGTGTTTCTCTAAAGTCTACTCTCTTTTTGGAAGCCTGATTTTATTTGACTCAAAAGTAAATTATGCAGGAGGTCAGTTCATCTCCCTCAAATCGGTAGTGTTAGGAGATGGTTTAGGTTCTTCCTAGCAATATGATTTTGTGAAATCCTGCATCAAGCAGCATATTTCTTTCACGAGAAGGAAGCCTCTATCAAACAATTAGTAATAGTTTTTTCTCCTCCTGGCAAGCATCTGTAGCTTTATTATCTTCATATAATTCATGATCTGTCTGTGTATGCCAAAGATGGCTGAGAAAATAAAAAGACCCTTGTCAGCGCTTAGCATTCATATACCATTCATAGATATGAAGCTGTTTAAATATTACTTAAATTGCTTTGGACTAAATAATGTTCACCTTGACTATCTTGAGAAAGAAGAATTGGTTTCTCAGCACTTTACTTAAGAACGTGAGTGAAAGAAAAGGAAAAGTGAGGAATAAGTCAACACATATATTCAAATGAAACAAAAGAACCCAAGAAAACACAAATTAATTCAGCATTCAAGAACCTGCAGGAAATGCAACGATTTTTTAAAAATCAGGTATGGTAAGCTTATAAAAATCCTGACTATATGGGAGTCTACTGTTGTGAGGCTAGTGGATAAAGCCCAGACTGGACAGAAAGATCTATACACTATCCCAGGTACCAGTTATTCTAATTTCCAGGAAGAATAACATCAAATGGATAGCGCCTAACATCATACACAAGTAGGAAACCAGATTCTATCTGAAAATTAATCAGGATAATTTAGGGCTGGGGGCATGTGGCTCAAGTGGTAGAGCGCAAACCTTGAGCTGAAGAGCTGAGGGACAGTGCCCAGGCCCACAGTTCAAGCCCCACGACCTTACCCCCCACCCCCCAAAAAAAGGTGATGGCTTTTCAAGTACTTATATATCAACTTAGTTACCTTTGTGGAGCTAATGGATTCAATATAAGCCTTGCTTAAGAGCTACTTCTAAATTTCTGCAGTTTAAAATTTCCCAAATGAGGTCTTATTGTCACAAATGTCTACCTGACCCTTTACCCTTCTTCCATGTATGAACAGACCAACCAGAATATCTTACCCTGACAGCATAGATTATCTTACTGGAACAAAACTAAAATGTTACAAGGGATCATAGAGAGATGAACAGTTAAGATAGAACTGTTCAGACTAGAAGGTATTTTATCAAAATCTAATTGTTTATTATACCTACTATTTCAAAGTAGCTAAAGTCAAGAAGATGAAAAAATTGTTCATATGCATGATTACCTAGTGTCCTGGCCTGTCTACCATCCAACCAGGCAGTAACTCACACTACTGACTTTCTATCACCAAATATTTCCATTGCTCCAGGAGAAGTCCATATGTTTCTCCTCGATATTAGGCCTTAAATTGGTAATGTTTTAATCACAGTGTTTCCTCTTGCCTCTAGGCTGTACAACTACAAATGGTAAAGCATTAGGTCTAACTCTACCAAACACTGAGGTAGAGATAATGAAATAATACTTTAAAACAGAGTTGCTTTTGATACCCTAACCATAACAGAACAATGCAAAACATTTTCTCATATTATATATAGTTATATATTTTAAATTTATATTTATAAATATATATATTTTATATTGTATATTTCACACAGTGAATTTTACTAAAATTAATTGATAATTTGACAAATAAATTGATATTTATGCCAATAAATAGATTGGAATATAAATAAATAGGTTTAGAATATATATTAGGATATAAAAAGTATCAATTCAATGTCTTCGGTATAAACTTGTGAAACGTTCTAAGTGTACTTGGTCTTTTGAATTCACATGGTAAAAAAATGTGTTGTTTTCCTCTAATCTATAAGGGATTTTACTCTGCTGCTCTCTTTATTGTTTTAACTCGCTGGTCTCAAACTGTTTTTCTCCATATTTCTGAAGCATTCCTACTGATTATACCCTAATTTTGCTGATATGATGTCTAAAAGGTATTATTCTTCTGCAGGACCCACAGGTCTTAGGATCCCAGGTCCCAGTTATCCGCATCATCAGATAACAAGGGCAAGACTTCTCACCTAAGCCCATGCAACATGCCAACAAAAAGTAATTGAAAACTCATCTCAATTTCTCATTTCCTATAATATTTCAGGGCCCCAATTCCTTAAGACACAGAAAGTAGCGGTAAGCAATTGTGAAGTGCAAGGCATCTTAAAATGAAAGATGATATCACAAAATCTGAGAAAATGAACAGTAATTCAAAATTTCAATTTACAAATGACCAGCCCATATGAGTGAACAAGATCACAAATGTCACAAGAGTATTTTTAATATCCCTCCCCTAATGATTAATGAAAAATTTCAGTACAAAGTAGGCCAAAAAATATTTCCTGGAATGATAGATTCATAATTGGTCTACCAAAGCTAGATAAACCACTTAGAAGTCAAATACAATTCAGTAAAACATTAATTGAGAAGATCATTAGTGCTTCAAAACATTGGTACTTCAGTAAAACTTGGTTCTGTAGTATAAAAATGTTGTCATTCTCAAACCAATGATAACCTACATTTAATCTCCTGAAAGTATATTACTTTTCAAATAAACATTTTAAAATCATTCACCAAAATAACATTTGACAAGTAAGTGATACTTAATGACATTACAAGTTTTTCTTATGTAGGGAGCAAATTACAATAGAGTTGATTTATTTACCCAGCACTAATGCCAAACAGGTTCAAACATTCATTGAAGTGTAGAAATAATACCCCCTACCATTTGTCTTGTTCAGTAGATGCCTTCCAGAAATGTGTTAAATAGAGCAGCCACTCATATTTCAAACCAAACATTAGTTAATAAAATAAATGTCATCACGTAAGGTACATGTCAAAAAGTCAAAAATAGTTGCCTTATCATACGTTGTTTTTTATGTTTCCCTATCTGTCTAACATATGTTTGCCTATCTAAGAAATATGATTTTTTAAGTCTTGAATATGGGTACTCATCAGAGATGTGACGAACATAAAATCTGTCTTCTATTTCCATCATATTCCTCTATAGTAGTAAATTATAGTTTTCTTCTTTTTGCAAAACCTGTAGGTAGTAGAAAATATTATCCCATGTAAAATTAAATAATCGCAAACCATTGTACAAAGCCATTTTAAAAAACCTGGTAGTTAAGAATACATTCTATGTGATGTCTTTTGAGGAACCTCCATACTGCTTTCCAAAGTGGTTGAACAAGTTTACATTCCCACCAACAATGAAGTAAGGTTCCTTTCTGTCCACATCCCCTCTTTGGAAAGCAGTATGGAGGTTCCTCAAAAGACTTCACATAGATCTCCCCTATGATCCAGCAATCCCACTTTTGGGCATTTACCCAAATGTTTACAAACAAGACCACACTAAAGCTACCAGCACAACTATGTTTATTGCAGCATTATTTACCATAGCTAAGATATGGAACCAACCCAGATGCCCCTCAGTAGATGAATGGATTAAGAAAATGTGGTATATATACCCATTGGAATTCTACGCCTCCATCAGAAAGAATGACATTTCCCCATTTGTTAGGAAATGGAAAGGTTTGGAAAAAATTATATTAAGTGAAGTAAGCCAGGCCCAAAGAAGCATAGGTCCCATGGTTTCCCTTATTTGCAATATCTAGTATAGGTATGAGTCAAGCGGAAAAGGTCAGATAATGTGATGTTAGGAAAATGAACCCTTAAATATGTATTTTAATGTTTTCGTTTCTTTCATGCATGTGTTTCTAACGCATTTATAAGATTATTTCTTTGTTGCTTTGTATGTCCCTCCCCCACAGTGTAACCCCCGCTTTCACTATATTTGATGTCAGTATAACATGTGGAGGAGATGGGGACAAACAAATCGTTTAAGGATTCAGGTGGTCCTGTTGCAACAATGAGAAGTACAAAATGTCATGTCAAAACCAGCTTTACAATGTCGGTGTGGGGGGGGGAGTGGGGTATAATTGTGTGGGGGGAGGGGAGTATAATTAGGTGGGGGGAGGGGGGAGGCGGGGAAGGGAGGTGAAGGGTAAACAAAGGAGGAGGCTGCAATGCTTGGTAAGAAATGTATGCATTATCCTGCCCATGTAATTGTAGCCCCTCTGTACAGTATGTTCTCAAATAAAATAAAATAAAATTTAAAAAAAAGAATACATTCTAAGCCATTTTTAAACTTTCTTTTTGACTAAAGATTAATCTTCCAAATGGATGAGAATAAAATCATGTCTAGGTGCTTCACGTCTCCAGTCTTGCAAATTGTTATTGCAGATGAATGAATTATGAAAATATAAGTGGACATCAGTTCAAGTATATGCAGGATTGAAACTTCATGGAATGTATAAAACCTTTCAAAATATTAACAGACACTTTAACAGAATGACTATCAGGAAGTTGAAACCAGGGAGGAATAATTGCAAAGATATAGACTAAATGAAAAATGGAACAAGAGGCAAGTCAAGCTAGAATACTCAATGTACACATATAATAAAGGAAGTGGTAAATCTGAAATAAATCTTGGAGAAGGAGTTGGTTGAGAATGATCGAAGGAATTATTCTGATCCAGGAGCATTGGACAATTAGATGGACATATTTAATTGTAACACACTTGCACAAACTTCTGAAATTCAGTAAAAAAAAAAAACACAACAAACAAAACACACAAAAATCACAACCAAACAGCAATCTCTAGAGAGTATGAATATGATCTCTCAAAATTTTAAATAGTCAATGAAGGGCAGTAGTGGGAAAGACAAACAAAGCTGTTCAAAAAGGCAGTTTGGGGTTTGGGGAGAATTTTTTTTTTTTTTTTTTTTTAAATTGTATTTTATTTTATTTGAGAACATACTGTACAGAGGGGCTACAATTACATGGGCAGAATAATGCATACATTTCTTACCAAGCATTGCAGCCTCCTCCTTTGTTTACCCTTCACTTCCCTTCCCTGCCTCCCCCCTCCCCCCACCCAATTTTACCCCCCTCCCCCCACCCAATTATACCCCCCTCCCCCCCCCACACCAAAATTGTAAAGCTGGTTTTGACATGACATTTTGTACTTCTCATTGTTGCAACAGGTCCACCTGAATCCTTAAACGATTTGTTTGTCCCCATCTCCGAAGAGAATTTTGATCAGATTTAAATAGATTTTCTAAGGTTAAAAATCACCTATATCTGCTGCAAGTATTTTCTTCTGTGTTTTCTTTGTCTGAACTGGATACTCCAGACCTGAGACACACTTGATAGCTTGTGAAGATAGAATGCAAGAAACAAGATCAAGAACCCATTACCTCACTGGAGACAAAAGAGTTCTCTATGTTTTCTCTCATCTCTCTGCACTACTCTTTTTTCATACTTTTACATCAAGTGATTTTGAATTATATCTCTCCTTTTTTCTGGCAACTAATTGGTAAAAGTAATTCACTAAATATTATTTGCCATTTTGTTTTCTATCATGCTGTTTACGTGTCCAAGCAAGTCCATTAAACTTCAACCTTGTGTTTGGTTGCCACGAAAACCCAACATCTAGGTTAATGAGGACAAACTTTAATGTAAAACTTTGTCTCCGAAAACCCATTCCAAGAGGCTATGATCACAAATATTTAGCTATTCATTTTTCTTTTTTCTTTTACCTTTAAAGTCTTCCTGTGTCTAAAGTGCCCACAAAAATAAGTACTCCACCAATTTTTGGTTCAATCACTTCTAAACTCAAAGATATATTTTGCTAACAAGATGCTTAGAGGAAACCGAAGTATACTCCACGTTTATCTTCTCCCTTAATACTCTCCTTAGATACAATATCAGAAACAGTGAAGTTATTCTTTGAAAAATTATTTCAATTGATTATTTTTCTCTTCGTCTTGCATTTGCTCAACAAGGTGCATGAAGACCAGACTTAAATCACCCATACCTTGAATGACAGTGTCTCTTACAACGGACAATACTCCTTTGTCCTACTTCGATGTCCTCCTCTTAGCTCTTGCCTGATTTCCAATTAATCACAGCTTCTTGACTTCAAGTCTGGTGAAGCTGAAAGACTATAAGGCCTACCCCACTGCTACATCTTCATGGTTTCTCTTTTTAAACTCTTTTATTTGGATGTGGAATTTATTTTCATGTCTTCATTCAGTATTTTCTGAATTGTAGTGAGCCAAATGGGTTCTGTAAAATCACTTTAGGTACCAAAAATGTTAACACAGTCTATATCAAAAAGTTTTGGCCTCCCTCCACTGCTTAACTTGGGCTTCTAAGAACGCCTTTTTTTACCTTTTCAATTTGCTCAATTATTTTCTTTTCTTTTGGGAGGGGGGTCTAATCGTAGGGCCTGAACTCTGGGCCTGGGCACTGTCCCTCAGCTCTTCAGCTCAAGGCTTGCATTCTAGCCACAGCACCACTTCCAGCTTTTTTTCTTTTTGCTTATGTGGTGCTGAGGAATCGAACCCAGGGCCTCATGCATGCAAGGCAAGCACTCTAACACTGAGCCACCTTCCCAGCCCTGTAAAATTCTTCTTCTGATCCCAAAACTTTTTGGCTTATGTAATAAGGGAAGTCTTCACTATATCAGGTTAATAAGGATATTATATATATATATATATTTTTTTTTTGCGGGGGGGGGTCCAGTCGTGGGGCCTGAACTCTGGGCCTGGGCGCTGTCCCTCAGCTCTTCAGCTCAAGGCTAGCGCTCTACCACTTGAGCCACAGCGCCACTTCTGGCTTTTTTCTTTTTGCTTATGTGGTGCTGAGGAATCGAACCCAAGGCCTCAGGCATGCAAGGCAAGCGCTCTACCACTGAGCCACCTTCCCAGTCCGAAGGATATTATATTTTGTGAGTTACTTAGATATGTGAAATCATTGGTTTGAAGTATCCAATCTGATGTTTTTCTTTGTTTCACTGCTTCACGTGTAAAGACATTGTGGAAAGTATTGCAAACAGAAAAGTGTAAACCCAATAACTTCTTTCATTGTGGAGGGCATTTTCTCCCTAAATATTTTGACCCAAATTATCTTTTTCAGAGAATTACTATTTGGTAATCAAAGGTCAATTCACAAATTTTGATGTCTTTTTTTTAAAGAACTTTGCATTTAAATTCCACTAGAACCTTGTTTGAAACAGTGAGAGTATATTTCCTGGGTAAGGACAATTCTCAAGGGAACCTACAGTATTTATAGCAAGGTTTTCGAGGTTTGTTTGTTTAGAGTGAAAATGAGCCATCTTCACCCACATTGCTCCCTCTCAGCTAAGTCTCCATGGATTTCTTTGCATGAAAGCCTATTTTCCCAGGCAATTTTAAATTTTCTTAATAGGCTAAGCTATTAAAAAGTTTGAACAATTACACTTTACCTGTCATAATTTTTTTCTTCTTTTTTCTTTCGAAAATACTGTACAGAGGGGTTACAATTACTTGAGCAAGATAATGAATACATTTCTTATCAAGCATTGTAGCTTCCTCCTTTGTTTCCCCTTCCCATCCCTTCCTATCCTTCCCCTGCCCCCCTCAGCAAATCCTACCCGCTCCCCCTCCCTCCTGCCACACCAAAGTTGTAAAGTTCCTTTTCAACATAACGACTTGTACATCTCATTTTTGCAATGGCTCCAGCTGTATCCCTATTTAAACGATTTGTTTTTTCCCTTCCCCTCCACAAATTATACCGACATCAAATACAGTGAAAGCAGGGGTTATACTGTTGGAGAAGGACATAAAAAGCAACAAAGAAATAATCTCATAAATGTGTTAAAAACAATCGCATGAAAGAACAAAAAACATTTGAATACATATCTTAGGGTTCATTTCCATAACATCACCTTATGGGACCTTTTCTGCTTGACTCAGACTTATACTAGATATTGCAAATAAGGGAAACCATGGGAGCTATGTTTCTTTGGGCCTGGCTTACTTCACTTAATATAATTTTTTCCAAGTCTTTCCATTTCCTAACCAATGGGGCAATGTCATTCTTTCTGATGGAGGCAAAGAATGCCATTGTGTATATATACAACATTTTCTTGATCCATTCATCTAATGGGGGCATCAGGGTTGGTTCCATATCTTAGCTATAGTAAATAGTGCTGCAATAAACATAGTCGTGCTAGTAGCTTTAGTGTGGTCTTGTTTGTAAATATTTGGTAAATGACCAAGAGTGGGATTGCTGGATCATAAGGGAGCTCTGTGTGGAGTCTTTTGAGGAACTTCCATACTACTTTCCAAAGTGGTTGAACAAGTTTACAACCTGTCATAAGTTTTAAACTCTTTTGAATTTCTTTATCAGAATCGCAAATTCAGCAATACTAATTCCACCTTTACCATCAAAAACAGTTAACATGTTGTTTTCATGATATTGTGTCCACGAAACTATTATTTTCCAATGACTTTCTTATGCATACATATGACCATATAAGCTGATGCTGAGCAAAATGAACTCCAAGATATGGAAACAGAGATTTTTATTTGTGATTGTTGTTTTTTCATGTACTATGTGATTTCTCTTTTCTTTGGGCTTTTCCCCTATGGTTTATCCCCTGCTGTATTTGAATTTGGTACCCTGTTTATTGTGTATACATTTACCTAAATTGGGGAAGGGAAAGGGAACAACAAATTGACGAGACAAAGGACAAAGAGCAAACCAATGCAATAGCAATACTCACCAGACAATATGTTGGAAATGTACATTACAACTTGTGAGGTTATTAGGGTGAAGAAAAACTGTGAGAAAAATGAGGGAGGGGGTAACAAGTTTGAAAAGTTATTTATTCACTAATTTACAATTACTGAGACCCCACTGTACATCACTTTGACAATAAAATTAAACTTAAAAAATAAGTTGCATAAAATATAGCTTATCTCTATTTTGAAAAAAAATACTAAACCGCTGCTAATGTGATGCCCTCCTTTTTCTGGAATGAACACCACAATAAACTGGGTTGCATGAATTTTCCCCCCACTGGTATTCTTGAGATCAGAATACTTGCAAATATTGCTTATATTTATACTTTTTTAACTATCATAGATATTCAGGATGCTAAGATTGGAAGATTATAGTTCAAAACCCACCCAGGCAGGAAGGTTCCTTAGAGTCTTATCTCCAATAAACTTCTCAGAAAAAGCCAGACACAAGTGGCACTGAGGTTGAAGTGGTAGGCCATGAGCCTTTAGCAAAAACAGGCTCAGAGACAGTTTCCAGGCTCAAAGTTCAAGCCCTAGGACAAACCAATAAAACAAAACAAAAATAAAAACAAACCCCAAACCTAACATTTTTCTCATTGCATACAGAGGCATGTAATTAAGGAAATTGCTTCTTGTGTTACATATAGGTAGAAGAAAGAAGATCCCACAGAATCATTCTCTTCATACCATGTTAAACCAAAGCCTCAAAAAATTGCTCTTTTTCCAAATTTATGAATTAATCCCATCCATTTGTTTGCAACTCAATCTAGAGTATTCACATTATCATTTTATACATGAACTATTGGAATTATATATTAACTAATTTCTAATTATAACTCTTGAAAGAATATTCTGGGCAAATAGAATGCCAAAATCATTTGTGAATTTGTCAATTAAACCATCTACATAAAAACAATTTTGTACTATCCTATAGAATATGAAATTACAAACAAAACCAAAATATTTATTTTAAATCTAAATTCTAATTTAGCAAGATCTTCAAAGTCTTACAGACAAAATTTGCTATTTCTCCAGGCTTAACCTTTTGTAATCCTTCATCATTTCTTTGGAATCCAACAGAATGATGATTATTTAGTTTTTCAAATTTTGGATGGGAATCATGAGACATTTTGCATCTAGGAATGTTCGGTAATGAAGAGAGCATTGAAAACTCAACTGGGGATTATATATGAGTTGCATTGCAATAGGAAACTTGACTTCTCAAAACATAATAACAAAATTAGCCCAATCTTCCAACTGTGTATTCCTTTCTTGAATGGTTTCTTTTATTAAGACAAAATTATACTACCTGGTCCAGGGAAGCTATCACTATGTAATTGCACTCTCTAATCTCCTGTCTTAGTCTGAGTGCTAGAATTCTAGCCTTGTATCACATTGCCCTGCCATAGTTTCTTGGTTTATTTAATCTACATACAGACTAGCAATTCTGAACTACTCCAGTGATATTATCCACTAGAATGACTGTTCAGACTGTTTATCTACTATTTTCAAAGATGTTCTAACATTCCACACAAGATATGAACATTTTCAGATGCACCTGCAGGGGTCTCTGATTCATTCCTCCATAGATCTGATCCCTTTAATAATGATTACTTGATTCTCTTACTATCTCTGGTACCTACCTATGTAATAGTCTCAAATTTTTGAAGGTAATTCACTTGAGGACTTTCTAATTTTAAAAATTATCACTTTATTCTAGTATTACGCAGGACATAGTTTCTACTGTTTTCTAACTTTTCTATATATTCTGAGAGTTGTTTCATTTGTGTATTCATGTGTGCACATGTAAGTACCTCTGTGTGTATGTGTATCTTTGTATGTACGTATGCAAAAGCCCCAAGCTCTTATCCATCAGTCTTGCTCATGACTAGTATTCCATCACCTGAGCCATTCTTCCAATCCAGCTTTTGGCTGGTTAATTATAGGTAGTGTCACAAAGACTGTTCTACCCAGGCTGGATGCAAACTGAACTTCCCAGACTCCTTTACATTCTTAGGTTATATTTATCCAGTAGTACCAACTTTTAAACTACAAACATTTTTGTGAGTGTAAAGTTTAAGCTGTATACCAGATTTTTTATTCAAGAATTCATATAAAGATAGATGAACATACAAATTGCATATTCTGAGTGTACACTGTTAGAAATGTGATCTTAAACCAGGAGGCGATTAGATCTGAGGATTGGGTTTCAAAGCCAGCCCAGGTAGGAAAGTCCAGGAGATGCTTTTCTCCAGTTAACTACTAGAAAACTGGAAGTGGCACTGTGGTTCAAGTGGTAGAGCATTAGCCTTGAGCTGAATAACAGAGGGAAAGTGCCCAGGCCCAGAGTTCAAGACCACCACCACCAACAAAAAATATATATACGTAAAGAAAAAGAAATGTAATCTTAGCCAACAGTTCATTGGTAGTATAATGCCTGCTCTCTCAAGATGGACTTTTTCCCCAGTTAAGTCCATGCTCTTATAGCTGACTTGCATTGGAAAAAGAATTATTCTTCCATTCTACTTTTAATAAATTTGCATGATTAGCAAATGTGATTTAGAAAGGGAATGGCCTCATACTTCGTGTTCCACATAGGAGTAATGTTTTCTGTATATCACTCCTATAAATCTACATACTGAACTTGGCTTTATTGTTTCATTGTTGTCTTATGTGTAGAGTCTTCTATACTGTATTGAACCCTTATACTTAAAAACAGAACTTTTCTTTCTCCTATTATTGCTATTGTTTCTCTCACTAACTCCTGTACACTTGAGAAATAATGTGCAGCACATACACTCACAAAAAGAAGGACCTGAGAAACTTCTTTCCATTAAAAATTTGCCTTAATTTACAGAGAACTTACAAAGTTTGAACTCAAGGTACTCATTGATAATGTATTTATAAGCAGCATAAATTTCATATTTTCTCTTTACTAAGTTGTCTCTGAAACACGTGTTACCTCAGGTCCAAAGGTGTCCTTGTGTTATTTCAGTGAACCCAGAAAACTTTCATCATACCTCAGGCAGCACCATCGATTGTTACTGGAAATAACTGCTACTGAATGTGGAAACTCCCAGGAGAAGAAATGAACACAGAGGAATGACAAAGTTCATGTTAACTTGTGCTTTCCTTTTTACTGTACAAGAAAGAATCCCAAGGTTTGAAGGAAACTCTGTTCCTGACTTTTTCGAGTGTGTTCTATACTCATATAAAATTTTTCTGAAAACTTCTTGTTGAGAGCATTACAAAAAGAAATAATGTACCATTTGAAGGCCAGCATAGAACTAAAGGAAATAACATTGCTTTAAAAGTGTTCTACAGAAAAGAAACAAAGACATGGAGGTTGTAAAGTGTCTTATGGATGGATATTTCACCCCTTAGATGATTCTCTTGTTGCAGGATGGGACAGTTATCAATTCCTTTAGTCTGGTCCTGAGTTCTCCAGAGCAATAAGGGTTCTGAAAAAGCAGGATCCAGTGAGTATGATCAGCAAAAGGAGCCTCTTCTCAGACCAGTACTCCATTAAGGATGGTCCCAAAGAAATATGTGGGGTTATTTTTGTTTTCTTGTTTGTTTGTTTAGTTTGTGTTGGTTCTGGGGCTTGAATCCAGAGGCTATACTCTGTCCCTGAACAGTTGTCTTTCCTGCCCACCTGCCTCCAAAGCTAGTACTCTACTGCTTGAGCCAAACTGCACCTACGGATTTTTGGTGTTTAATTACAGATAAGAGTTTGACAGACTCCCCTGCCTGGGTTGGCTTTGAAATAAGATAGTAAGAAAGCTAAGTGACATCAACTGTATGGACTTATCTTTTGAAAAAAGAAATATTACTTGAGGGCTGGAAAGGTGGCTCAGTGGTAGAGTGCTTGCCTTGCATGCATGAGGCCCTGGGTTCGATTCCTCAGCACCACATAAGCAAAAAGAAAGGAAAAAAAAGCCGGAAGTGGCACTGTGGCTCAAGTGGTAGAGTGCTAGCTTGAGCTGAAGAGCTGAGGGACAGCGCCCAGGCCCAGAGTTCAGGACCCACAACTGGACCCCCCCAAAAAAAGAAAAAAAATATTAGTTGTAATTTATTGTCAAACTAATATTTTACTATTTTGGGGGGGTTTCTGGTGGTTAATTGAAGAGTCTTATGGATTTTCCTGACCAGGCTGGCTTTGAACCACAATCCTCGAGTATCTACCTCTTGAATAGCTAGGATTACAGGTGTGAACCACTAGCACCCATCTCACATTTGCATTTATGTGCAAATATGCAGACAAAGAATGGAAATTTGAACCAAATGATGACATTGCAGCTTTTCAGAAAATTTGAGTTAACAATAAATATGTCCTCCTTTTCCATGTTGTTACATTAATGACTAATGAGCTATGGAACCCTTCCATTAGTATCTTATGCCATCTGTATATGTGTAGTATCAGGAAATGTTCATAGAGAAATACAGAAAGACTGAGATTTTTAGAAAGCAAAGGAGATCAGGTATGAAAGAACAGCATAGAAGGATATACATTTATCACACAGAGCTTAAGAGCTAGCCTAAGAGATTTGGAATGCTATAGGCAATGAGGAACAATCCTAATTGATAACTAATTCTTCAATAATCAAAAATGGTTCCCTAGAACAGCTTCTGTTATACCTTAGCTATCATTTTATTCCTTCCATCTGGAGTTATTCCTTCTCTTCTGTCACAACTGTTAATTAGCCTCTGCCTTTTTGGTGCCATGACTGACCAAAAAGATTTCCAAATCACACTTTGACTACCGTTCTCTTTGTGATTAGCAATGACCACACAAAGCCTGGAATCATTGACTTTCCAGAATTAATCTTCACCTGACATCTAAGCACATTCCTGGCATTAATTGCTGTGACCTAATAAACAAAACTTTTTATTTCAACACAGTATTCTAATATGAGTATTGCACATGAATTAGGGCCTATTTTCAGGTGTCAGTATGGAAGGAGCAATTATATATTCCAAGTATGGGTTCTTTATTTTGCATGTACTAACTAAATGTTTTTTTTGTTTTGTTTTGTTTTGTTTTTGCCAATCCAGGGGATTAAACTCAAGGATAGGGAAATATTCCCCAGCTTCTTTTTTTTTCTCAATGTAAGTACTCTACCACTTGAGGCACAGCACCACTTCCAGTTTTTTTCTTTTTATGGGGTACTGAGAAATTGAACCCAGGGTTTCATGAATGCTAGGTAATCACCGTACCATGAAACCACATTCCCAGTGCCCTAAATGACTTTCTTAATATGGCATTATTTTCATTCCATAACTATGTATCATAATTTTGGCCAGGTGCTACAAAATGATGCTGAAAACAATACTAAGTCCAGTAAGGCTGGATGAAAAATGAATAACCATCACGGTCTAACCAGGGCAGAGAGAGGCTTACCTCATGGAACTGTTTCATCAGGCTGAGTGAGACAGCTCCTGACCCAAAGCCCACCACAAGAATGAAAGGGCCACCTTGGGTTCCAGCCACATGGGGATGCTGGGCCACCTCCTCCAGCACCCATTCAACCAGTTCCTGTGTGTGAAGGAGAGAAAGCAAGTCAGAATTACACTTAAGTCTGTGCTGGTGGCTCAGAACTCTAATACTAACTAGACAGGAGGCTGAGAGTTGAGAATCATGGTTCATAGACATCCCTGGCAGGAACGACTGTGAGGCTCTTATCTCCAAAGAAACACGAGAAAACTGGAAGTGATGTTGTGGGTTCAAGTGGTAGAGTGCTAGCCTTGAGCTGAGGAGCTTGAGAACAGCTCTTAGGCCTAGAGTTCAAGCACCACGATGGACAAGAAGTGGACTTTCGACCACAAGAAGTGGGCTGAATAGCACCCATTGTCCTAGAGAGCATGGCAGAGAAGTCAGGCTGAGCTTCCTGTGAACTTGAGGTCATAAGTAGGTCACCTGGCTTCTCTATGCCTTCCTTTGCCCAGCTGCAAAACTCAACACAGTGAAGGATCTCTTTCATCATGAGGATAGGGTAATGATGAAAGAAAGCCATGTTTTGTTTCATAATCCCAGACCTGTTGCATGAATAATAACAGGCCCCACCTTAGCCCTTTCCTGCTATCTTCCTGTCATATACTCCCAGAATTGTCAAGAACCTTGTCTGAAGGCCACTCCCTCTGTGCCTAGCCATGCTCGAAATCCCTCTGCATAAATCCCTTATTTTGTCACAACTATTCTGTGAGGAGACTGAGGTCCTATTGTTGAGGCCCTACACAGAGATTCACCTGTGGTCAAAAATTGGCTGCTGTGGAGTAAGAGTATGGGGTAATCCATCTAAACTGATGACTGAGCATGGCCCTACATGCCTTACCATCCTAACTACAGAGGACCAGGCCTGGTGGAGCATACCTGTCACAGATAGGAGTACCATGATTCAGCCCAGCCTGAGTATATATTGAGTCTCTATCTCAGAAATTCCCAAGACAGAAAGGTGGCTCCTCAGAGCTGGGGAGAGGAAACAAGCAGGGGATCATGGTGCCCCTAGATGGGTGTCTGAACTGGGTTAGGGTTGGTGTTGGGGTGGCCATACACCTGTGCTGCTGGGAGAAGCTGTTGGTGGCTGCTCCAGGTGGGGTAGCAGCAATGGCAGCAGCATTGCAGACACATGGGCACAGAGCAGAGGACCTGGGGCAGGGACCAGGTGGGGGCCTTAGGCTAGCTGGCAGCAAGCCATTGCCTGAGGTATGAAACCCAGCACTGCGGGAAAGGAGGGGAGGGGGCCAGGGCATGGGCTGGTGTATCAATATCCTACTATACTCAAATTCTCTTGAGCACTCAGCGACCTCTGCCTTCCTCAACTGCTGGTAGTGGTGTCAACCAACAGAATGAATCCCTGTGCTACCTGGCAGCATAGAATGTGGGCATGGCCACCATTCTTGTATCCCATTGTTCAGAAAGAAACATGAAAGAATGTGGGTGTGGCCGGAATTCTGTAATGCAAGCAGCATGGGTGGAGTAAAGATGACAGCGGCTCCCCCAGCCCTTTTCCCAGAGAACTCTGTCCAATTCAGCTGGGTATAAGAGGGTGACCTGCTTTAGCCAGATAGCCAGCTGCACAGATTGTTGTGTATGTCTGTCTGTTTACAGTCCCAGACCTTGAACTCAGGATCTGGACAGTCTGTCATCTCCTTTTGCTCAAGGCTGGCCCTCCACACTGGAGCCACAAGGCTTCTGGCTTTGTTGGCAATGAAGCTGGACAGGGGTCTCAAGGACCTTCTTACCTAGGGTGACTATGATTCTCCTGTCACAGCCTGGTAAGTATCTAGGAGGACTGCTGAGAGCCACAGGTGCCTGCCTCATCATTGGTCTTGCTGATGTTCTTGTACAGACTGGTGAGTTCCCTATCCATGGGTTGAAGTCATGGCAGCTGTAGCCCACAGTTTGCATCCTGGTCCTGCCACCTCCAAATGGCAGGAGATCCTAAGAAACTTGTTCCTATCCATATGATTACCAATGGAATGTGATATATGTCATGATTGCATGAGCAGATCTTGAATGATTCTAGCATAAAATTATTCACAATTATATTGTAGGACACTGATCAATTTTAGTTAATAATTTATTAAGCATTTAAACAATCATATACATATAATGGAGGCATAATGAAATTCTTAAGAATTGAGCAGTACATACTATAATGGTTCCATTTTTCTGCCAGGACTGGGATTTGAACTCATGGTCTGGGTAACTCTGTTGCACTGTGTGGGAAAGGAAAGCTGGCTTCCTTGAAGTCAAGAAATTCAAGTCTGATCATTAGGCCTGAAATAGATCGCCACCAATAGAAAACATCCTATCCATGTACAACTTACATATATGATTTTTATTTACATACATATGTTGACTCCTTATTGTGTTAAATACATCTATTTTATTTTTTGTTTTATTCATGTATTGACCGTTTATGTCATTGGCTATTATGGCACATAGAACATTGATTACATTGATTAAATAGGATATAGTTCTATATATGTATTCTACTTCATACCTGACACCGAGGACATTCACAGAAAAGGAAAACATGTGTCACCATCAGCGTCTTACTCCACGATTCATTGTTTGGGAGTGCTGGCATCTGAACTCATGGCCTACAAGGCCAAACTCATGAATGGGTAAATGTTATCACGCTATCCTGGGGCAAATTGAGCTGACAGGCTGTTTCCAGGATCTGAGTTCGAGCCCAAGGTGTTAACAAAATAAGAACAGATTGACATGCAGATGGCATTATGCTAATAAATATATATTTTTATAGAGTGCCAGATACATCTATACATTTTTCAGTTATACAGATTACATTCCTACCAATTCCTGGGTATTTATTATGGATCCATATAATTAATGTTACTGTTTTCATCCTTAAAATGTTAATGATATCAATTAGTGTCCTGAACTTATTGCATTCCTGTAAGTAATTATATTCTTTTAATGCTTCATAAATATTAAATAAAATTAATCAACCTCCTGAAATGATGCTGTCTAATTTTATAGGAGCATCATTCATGATCAACATCTTCAACCATGACATGGACACCATTCCATTGTTATTCCTATTGATGGGAATCAGTTTCTTAATATCTCCTGCCATTGGTTGGTGTCAGAATGGGGATTCGAAATCAGGGCCTATGTTGCCGGGTAGCCCTATGGCTTCCCCGATAGTCTGGCAGCCTTCAGCAATGCAAGTTGAAGTACCCATTGCAACAGAGTCATTCAGACCCAGGAGGGTCACCATGCAAAGTAAGAAAACATAAAAATGCCACATTTTTTTCTGTGCATTTTTTCCAGGCAAGGCCTGGGAGTTTAGGATGCCAGGAGCAGCTATGGGGCCAGGGGGTGCACCCCAGCCTAGGGTTATCAGAGCTGAGGCAGAGTTACCACGACCTGAGTTCAAGCACTGTGCTGAGAAAAAAAATTAAAAATTAAAAATTAAAAAATTAGCTACTTGGTTTGCAATTCCCGCTATTCATTCTTCCAGGCTTTGGATTTGAACACAGGATCTGGGTAAATCTGCAGCAATGTGGATGAAGGGGAAGATTACCGTATTTGAAGTTAAGAAAGTCAGGTCTGTTCACTAGGCCTGAATTCAAACCCCAATCCTGGAAAACATACTATTTATAGTCATTGTAAAGATAGGATTTATACTTACCTATAGATGTTCAGTCCATACATGTTTGATGTGGTTGTTCCTTGTATTTTTTGTTTTATTCATTTATTTAACATCAATTGTACTATGATGAAACCCATTCTGTTTATTACATTGATGGCATCCTATCCCAGAGAATCTACATTTGTAGAAACGTTCTCCATCATGCCTGACACCCAGGATTCTCAGAGAAAAGGTAAACAAATTTCACACTCGGCTTCTTACTCCATGATCCACTTGTTGGTAGTGCTGGGGTCTGAACTCAGGGCCTAGCAGGACCAATTGGAGAATAAGTCAAGGTGAACACACCAACCTGTGAGCAACTAAGGAGCTCGGACATTCTCAGGTTCTGACAATGATCCCCAGAGTGGTCCACTATAGTCATAAATTCATTACTTAAACATAGAATCTATATTGACATACATGTGTGGACACTATCTTGTGTTTGGTGCACTTCTTCTTATTTTGTCTCTAATTCTTGGAGGTATTACATATTTTACTAAGTATGGTGACAGGTATAACTGTTCTAAAATGGATGACAACCTGTTCCCATGGTTATAGGGTTGCCTATACATTCTACATCCTAGTTGAGACCCAGGACATTCACAGCAGAGGAAAACATGTGCAACAACTGGCTTCTGATATCAGCATGAATGTTTTGTCAGTGCTGGGATTGGAACGCAGGTCTGGGCAGCTCGGTTGCACTGGGTGAGAAGGGGAATCTCACCATCCTTGAGGAATAGAATTTCAGGCCTGGTCCAAGGCCTGATTGGAAGTCCCAGCACAGCAAGCCCACCTTTTTTAAACATATGATCTTTCTTTACCTACAGGTGTGGTATGCATCTTGCATTCAGTGTAGTTATTCTTTTCATTTTGTGTCTTATTCAAGGATGTATTGTATATTTTATTGAGTATGGTGACAGATATAACTGCTGATGTGGATGACAACCTATTGCCATGGCTATAGAGTTGTCTATATAGCATTCTCCATCCTCAATGGAACTTAGGACATTCACAGGACAGGAAAACATGTGTAACCATTGGCTTCTTACATCAGAATGAAACTTTTGGCAGTGCTGGAATTTGAACTCAAGGCCTAGCAGACCCACTTGGTGTATGGGTCATGATGAACACACCAGCCTGTGAGCCACTAAGGAGCTAGGTCATTCCAGGGAACTGAGATAGAGCCCTGATGGGGAGCAATATAGTCATAAATTCATAATTAAACAGAGGATCTATATTTCCAAACATTGGTGGCCTCATCTTGCATTTGGTATAATCACTCTCTTTATTTTGTGTCTCATGCATTGATGTATTTTGTATTTTCTTGAGTATAGGAAGACAGATATAACTGTGGTGAACTGGATTACAACCTATTCCAATGAGTATAGAGTTGTCTATGCATTCTCCATCCTAGCTGAGACCCAGAACTTGCACAACACATCAAAACAGGTGCAACAACTGACTTCTCACATCAAGGTGAATTTTTGGTAGAGCTGGAATTTGAACTCAGGGCCTAGGAGGCCCAACTGCACAATGGGTCCAGGTGAGCACACCAGCCTGTGAGCCACTAAGGAGCTGGAACTGAGATTGAGCCCCAGGGAGGCCAAAATAGTCTACAAATGCATCATTGAAACATGAGATATATATTCAAATCCGTATGTGGACTGCATCGTGCATTGAGTGTAGTTACTCTCTTTCTTCTGTATGCTATTCATGGATGTATTGTGTATTTTCTTGAGTATATGATGAGAGGTATAACTGGGTTGACATGGGTAATAATTTATTCCCATGGCAACAGGGTGGCCCATGAATTCTCCATCCTAGCTGAGGCCCACGACTTGCACAGGAAAGGACAACAAGTGCAATGATTGGCTTCTGACATCAAGATGAATCTTTTGGCAGGGCTGGGATCTGAACTCAGGGCCTAGCAGTCCCAATTGGAAATTTGGTCCACATGAGCACACCAGCCTGTGAGCCACGAAGGAGCTAGGCCATTCCCAGGACCTGAGATTGAAAGCCCCCCCGGGGGGGGGAGAGTGGGGAGAACAATAGTCATCCATTCATAAGCTGAAGTAGAATGCAAATAAGTACATATTTGTATAGGGTAGGAGAGATTGTGTCCTGTGATGGAATCCAATCTACCATGGAGCTACCAATTCTTGGATCTTTCCTGATGCCTCCATTTCATGAATGTGATGATTATTGTCAGCTTCATCAACTCTTCTTTACAATTAATTGATACTCCATGAGTCTTGCGTATCATTTCCTACTCACATCATGTACGAACTACTCATTCAAGGATGAGATCGATAGCATACCATGACTCTTCCTAGGTCCAGAACTGAGTAGCTCATGATCTCCCGCCTTTCCCTCCTCGTAGTGGGGGCTGAATTCAAGATTCAGGCCTGGAAAAGATGCACCTTATATACATTTTAAAAGTAGGATTTATACTTCCATATAGATGTTCAGTCAAAATTGTGTTTGGCGTGGTTATTCATTTTATTTCTTGTTTTATTCATTTATTTACCATTTATTTTATTGACTCTGATGACACCTATACCATTTATTAAATTGTTTACATCCTATCATATAGCATCTAGATTTTAGATGTGTTCTCCATCATGCCTGGTAATGCTAGAGTTGGAAATCAGGGCCTAGCAGACCCAATTCATGAATGGGTGAGTTTGAGCATGGCAGCTTCTTGCCAATGAAGATGTGAGGGGGTTCCCACATGCTGAGATTGACCCCCATGTTTGGCCAAAACAGCGATACATAGATAGGCAGATGGTGGTATACAAATAAATATATATTAGTAAAGAGTGACAGAGCCATCTATCTATGATTGAATGACAACAAATACGATCCTACCAACTCGTAGGTATATATTATACTGCCGGTGAATGAATATTATTTGTTTCATGCTTAAAAAACTATTAATTAAGATCAATCAGCATTCTAGGATTATTGCATCCAATTTTAGACTAGACCAAGGCATGAGCTACTCTTTCAACCAGTATTCCTATGCATAGGAATGAGTCTCTTGTGATTTTCTGTCATTGGTATCAGGACTGAGATTTGAAGTTAGGGTCTATGTTGACAGGTTGGCCAATGGCTTCACTGAGAGCCCACCAGCCAACAGCAATAGCAGGTCAGGTCCACTTTATAGCCGTGTCATTCAGACCCAGGATGGTCACTGTGTAAAGAAAAAAAATCATAAAAACCCAGGCCTCTGCAGCTCGCCACTTTTTGTGTTTTCCAGCTTTTTCTTTTCTTCCTGACAGCCCCCTGGGCCTAGGATCTCAGGATCGGCTATGGATCCAGAGACTGAATCCCAGCCTAGGGAGATCCAAGCGGAGGCAGTTTCCACGACCTGATTTCAAGCCCCATGGTTGGCCAAAAAATAAATAAATGAAAGAAAGAAAGAAAGAAAGAAAGAAAGAAAGAAAGAAAGAAAGAAAGAAAGAAAGAAAGAAAGAAAGAAAGAAAGAAAGAAAGAAAGAAAGAAAGAAAGAAAGAAGTATTCAACAAAAATAAAAAAAATAAAGTTCCTTGGTTTGGAATTTCTGCCAGTTTTCTTTCCTCGCCTGGGATTTGAACTCGGGTTCTTGGTAAATTTGTAGCAATGTGAAGGAAGAGTTGCCACTACTTGAGTTCAAAACCCATGCCAACCAAAATTGAAAAATTAAGTCACTGACCTAGGCAGGCAGAGATAGTTTTCAAGATGGGAGGGAAGAGATGGTAATGGGAATACAAAGGAGGAGGCAACAATGCTCAATAGGAAATGTACTCATTACCTTGCTCATGTAACTGTGAACCCTCTGTACAACATTTTTACAATAAAAAACATACAAAAAAAAAGAAACATATTAGTTTTCAGGAAAGCACTTTGGGGGTAAGGGAAGGAAATCTGAATAGCTGTACAAAATTCTACGCTGCCTATTTATTTTTTTTGGTCCAGTTGTGGGGCCTGAACTCTGGGCACTGTCCCTCAGCTCTTCAGCTCAAGGCTAGTGCCCTACCACTTGAGCCACAGCGCCACTTCTGGTTTTTTTTCTTTTTGCTTATGTGGTGCTGAGGAATCGAACCCAGGGCCTCAGGCATGCAAGGCAAGCTCTACCACTGAGCCAACTTCCCAGCCCTACGCTGCCTATTTTTAATGTTCAGTATGGAACTGAATAAAAATAACTGCTTCTATTAAAAAATTAAGTCACTTTCATGGAACTGGGGCCAATATTTCTGCAATTGCTAGGATTTGAGCTCACCATCGAGGTAACTCTTTTGCAACATGGGTGAAGGTGAAGCCCACTGTCCTTGAGGAAAATAATTCAGGCTAGAGTTCCCAGGGCCTGAATGAAGGCCCTGCAATGGAAAAAAATATTTCTGTACATGTGTACTGAATGTATGATATATACTTACATATGTATGTTAATTTCATATTATGATTTTTATTATTGATTTTGTATTTTATTTTTATTTGATTCATTTATTTATTGATTATTGTATTTAATATTATTATACATATAATAAGTATTGTATTTTGCACATCTATTATAAAATTATACACAATAACTTAGGACATTGACTAATTTTCCTTAATATTTTATTAAGTGTTGAAACATAATACATAAATAAATGGAGCCATTTGTCACAGTTTTCACATGTTTAGAGTCTCTCCCAAGTATGAGCTTTTTCTTTTTTTTCTTTTTTCTTTTTTTTCTTTTTCTTTTTATTGTGAAAATACTGTAGAGAGGGGTTACAATTACATGGGCAAGATAATGAGTATATATCTTATCAAGCATTATAGCCTCCTCCTTTGTTTCCCCTTCCCATCCCTTCCCATCCTCCCTGAGTTTTTTCTTATCTTTGGACATCTTCCTATAGAGATTCCTTTAGATGATTTATACTCAGAAGCCTTTTCCTGAGGATAGGCAAATTGAGGGATAAAATTTTAAGGGTGGAGCTAGAAATGTGGCTTAGTGGTAAAGAGCTCGCTCCCTCAGCATGCATGAATGCCAGGATTTGAATCCTCAGTGACACATACTCAGGAAAAGCCAGAAGCTGTAGAGGGGTTCAAGTGGCTAACCTTGAGAAAAAAAAGCACAGAGATAGTACCAAGGCCCTAAGATCAAGCCCCAGGACTGACAAAAACAATAGGCCAGATGCCAGTGCTCACACCTGGAACGCTAGCTTCTCAGGAGGCTGAGAGCTGAAGACTACAGTTCAAAGAGAGCCTAGGCAAGGAAAGCTCCAGTGAACCACCAAAAGACCCCACCTGGCACTGTGGCTCTAGTGGTAGAGTGTTCACCTTGAATTGAAGGGCTCAGGGAGAGTGCCAAGGTTTGAGTTCAAGACACACAACTGGAAAAAAAAATGAGGGTTAATCTAAGTACTTTCCTATTTGCTAATTAGGAGAACATTCTCTGGAAAATGAACACTGATGTACACCAGAATTGGAGTCAGAGCTCTAGGTTCAAATGTAGCAGATTTATATTCCCAGCCTCTTAGACTCTAGCATTGAACCTTGTGTCCTACATGGTTCTTAAAGGTCCATTGTTGAAAGGCTTAATATGCTTCCCGAGCCTTATGTGATAAGCAGTTGACTTGTATTGTCAATGTCATTACATTTCTGAACCTAGCAGAGCACCAGTAGCTCATGCCCAACACCCTAGATCATGAGGCTGAGGTCTCAGGATCACAAGGTAAAGCCAGCCAGGGCAGAAAGGTCTATGACACTCTGACTTCCACTTCTGAAAGGTCAGATGTTTAAGAGCTTCCTGTGTTTCCCTTGGTGATGAGAAGTTAGTTGCACTCTAATGTTCTTAGAGTTCTCGATCTATAGAAGCAGGAAAGAAACATTATTGAACCATCCTGGGTTCAAATGAAGTTCTCAGTATCCAAGCCCTAGCACTCTTTGCAGAAAAACTCCAGTGTAACACTGTAATTGAAGGACAGAAAATGGTTGCAAAAGCCAGGCTAGGTGCAGAGACCTAGGCCTGCAGGATTAGGAAGCAGAATGTACACGCTCAACAGGGAAGTCAGCTGCAAAAGCCAGCAATGGGGGGAACCCTGAAACATTTGTTAGAGTTACAGCAGGGTCAGACTTTTCTCACCCTCTTCAAACAATGACTAATTAACCTTCCTCTCTCAGGTGAAGGCAGCCTCAGGCTATCTCTAGGGTAACAATAGAGAGCCAGTTTAGTGGGGGAGAGGGGAGGAACAGAGAAGAAAAACCCTGCTCTCTGGTCTTAAGGAGTGGGGTTTTGACTCTCCATCTGTCATATTTAAAGACCATTCTTCTACCTCCACCAGTCCATTCTCCTTCCTTCATTCTGAACATCATTAATGCAAATTCCCCGTCCAAGGAGGAGCAGGGTCCTTTCTCTTCTGTCTCCAAGCACCTGAGTTAAAACCTGGCTCTGCCCTCTTGGCTCTGGGGCATTTGGCTGCCTGAGAAGTGGGAAAGAGACAGTATTCCTGCTCTGTGGTTGTGTGAAGGTGAAGTTGGTGACCGGAACACTGCAGAAGGCATCATGATTGGGAATTGTTCCCTTCATTCCTCCTGACATCCAAGACCAGGTTAATATATCATGTTTCTTTCTATTTATCTATTTATCTATCTATTTTCTATTTATCTATCTTTTTTCTATCTATTTTCTATGTATTATGTATGTATGTATGTATGTGTGTATGTATGTATCTCTCTCTCTCTCTCTCTCTCACTATCTATCTATCTATCTATCTATCTATCTATCTATCTATCTATCTATCTATCTATCTATCTATCTATCTATCTACCTACCTACCTACCTACCTAGTTAGCTAGCTACCTACCTACGTAGGTTTCTGTTTGCCAGGTCTAGCCACAGCACCAATTCTGGCTTTTTCTGTGTTTGTGATACTGAGTAATCATACCCAGTGGTTGTTGCATGCTTGGCAAGCACTCTTTCAGTAATCCAAGTCCACAGCCCCATCTTTTTCTTCATGGTAGATTTTACATAAGTATACTACCATTTTACATCCCCAAATTAAATTTTCTGAATACTAGTTATTTCTAAAAAACCTTTTCTTCTTTTCCCCTGCCTGATTTGTGTCTGTTCCTGCATGGGCCTCATAATAAAATGTAAATAAAAACTGCTGAGAGCTTAAGTGTGTATCATATAAGGACACAGGCCTGGAACCCTGGAAGAGAAAAGCCATGGGCCTGAAATGAAGAGAATGGTGCAGTATGTGCAACGAGCACATCTGAAAAATGAACCAGTAAATAAAAGGAGAAGCATTGCATATGGTCTGTTTGCACTCAGGGAGGTACTATACACACATAAGTAGTTAGTGCACTGATACATAATCCTTGCCTTCTCTTTTTGAAAAGAGAAGCCATCCCAGTGCTTAAACACAGGGCCCAATGCATTCCTCAGCTGTTTCGTACAAGGCTGAGGCTTTACCACCACCACAGCTCCACTTCCAGCCATCTGGTTGTTAATTGGACATAAGTGCCTCCCAGGCTTTCTTGCCTGGTCTGGCCTGTGTCTCCTGCTCGGCTTTCTCTCTGAAAGCTGTAGCTTTACCCTCTGGGACACTGTTCCACTTCTGGTTTTCTGGTGGTTTATTGGTGATAAGAATCTCACAGACTTTCTTGCTCAGGCTGACTTTGAATTGTGATCTCCCCAGGAGACTGCAAGCAGCTTTCTCAGGGATACACTGAGAAACCCCTCCACACAAAACCTTAGTCTAAATCTCAGGATGTACTAGAGAAAAACAGAAACATGCAGATGCTTCTAATGTGTTCTAGATAATTAATACTGGAGACACACAACATTCATAATTATTAGATCATTTTATAGGAAAAAGGAGCAATGCAGACAGTATGAGGATTGCTCCAGCTTTCGGTTCTCTCATCCTTAGACAGTAAATTCACTGCAGCTCAATGCTAAGTGCCAGAACTGGCATGTAATGTGGACATTAGCTGCCAAATCCTGTGATACTCATTTCTCACTTTTGGCTTCAAACCTGTGACCAGAAGAGAAGATGAGGAGAGAAAATACTTCTCAGAGAAAGCAGCTATAAATGACATGGGAATTACTTACTTATAAATTCAAACCACTGGAAGGACCCTGTTAAGAAGTCAGATTGTACAGATTAAAAAATGAAGAAGAAAAGAAAGGCAAGAGCCAGTGGAGGCTGACTATAATCCCAGCTCCTCAGGAAGCTGAGATGTATAGAATCTGAGTTTAAATCCAGCCAGCATAGGGAAATCCATGACACTTTTATTTCTAAGACATCACAGAAAAACCCAGAAGTGGGGCTGTGATTCAAGGTTAATGCAATACCCTTGAGTAAAAGGAGCTCAGGGATAATGCTTAGGTTCATAGTTCAACCCCAGGTCCTGCCCCCTCGAAAAGAACCTGTACCTCCATGTCTCTGTGTATATGGACGTATTCCTATAGGTGAATCTCCAGAGTAGCTATTATGAATTGCACCAATCTAGAAAATTTGTTTTCAATTCAATGATTTCATAACACAGAGAGTGCTTTCATGACAGTGCATGTTCTGGGACTCACCTCACTGTTCCCAGTGTAGCCTGAGGGTTTCTCTGCATCCCAGGCCTCCTGGAAGAAGTCTCTCTCATTGTTTCTCTGCATCCCAGGCCTGCTGGAAGAAGTCTTTCTCATTATCTGGATATGCAGACAAATGGCCTCAGTCCTGTTCAGCTGTTTAACAAACAACTCCATCTGCATCAGTTAGTGATGATGAGTGTTGGCAGGCTTTGAAGGCCAGGAGAAAAAGGCCTCTTTGTATCCCAAGCGATCTCTCTCCCCAGTGCCCTGTTTTGACAGGAAGCCTTCATTTGTGCCACTTCCCATGGCAGGCCAAGTCCTGTGCACTCATCCTGCCTTTGTGAGACTATATTCCGGTGTTCAGATACAGTGCTCAATATAATTCAGGAGACCTTCTGGCAGACAACTAGGGCACTGAACCTAATGAAATATTTCATTGTTGGAGATGATGGGCCTATGATTCCTCTCCTAGGTTTCTTGAAGCTTAGGAAATCCAAGCACATGTCAGAAATCTCCAAGCTTACTGTCATCTAGGGCTGGTGAAGCTCATCAGATATTGAAACTTTTGACCTCTCCTAGTTAGGCCCTGGGTGGCTAGGTTTGGGGGTTGAACACAGGGCCTGGGTGCTACCAAGAGCTCGGTGCAGAAGCCCAAGGCTTTACCATTTTGTGTCACAACTTCACTTCTGGTCTGTGTGTGTGTGTGTGATCGTGTGTGTGTGTGTGTGTGTGTGTGTGTGTGTGTGTGTGTCTGTGTGTCTGTGTGTCTGTGTGTCTGTGTGAGTGCGCATACACCAGTCCTGGAGCTGGAACTCAGCACTGTACCTAGTTTCTCTTGTACAAGGATAGCCCTCTCCCGATTGAGCCACAGAGCCACTGCAGCCTTTTTCTAGTGTTCTGGTCCTGAGAAATAAAGTTCAGGGTTTCATAATTGCAAATCACTCCACCCCTAAGACACATTCCCACCCCTTTACTTCAGGTTTGTTAGTTTGTTTCTGTCTTTTTTGTTGTTGTTGGTTGTAGGAGTTGAAGTCTGGGCCTGGGTGCTGTCCCTGAGCTCTTCAGCTCAAGTCTTGTGCCCTACCACTTGAGCCAAAGCACCACTTCATGTTTTCTGGTGGTCCATTGGGGCTAAGTGTCTTAAAGACTTTCCTCCCCAGGCTAGCTATAAACCATGATACTCAGATCTTATCCTCCTGAGAAGCTAATATGACAGGTATGAGCGACAAGCACCCAGCTTCAACTTCAGGTTTCTTAGTGGTGAATTGGAGATAGTAGTGTCATGGGACCTTTTGTTTCTGGGATAGTTTGAAACCCAGATCCTCAGATCTCAGCTTCTTGAGAAGGCGGGGTGACAGTCCTCAGCTTTCGACCCCTAGGTAGCACTCTCCTGCAAGGGGGTCCTTGGCTCCACGGGTTGGAGTGCTAGCCATGTACCCAAGAGGTAAGGGTCAGTGGCTAGGCCCCAAGTTCAAGGTTCATGACTGTGAAAAAAAAGAAAGAAAAAAAAAACAATTGTCTGCAGGAGACAACTCACTAGTCTTATGTAATACATAATTTTGTCCCTGACATGGGGATGTATCTGAGCCTCAATATTCTTGTCTGCATAATCATCTCAGTTGTGGAGCTCTTACAAGGACCTGATGAAAGAATGCACCTGTGAAAGACACAGCACATGGCACTCTTTGCATGACTCAACACACAGCATCCTGTGAAAGACCCAGCACACAGCACCCAATGCAGGACTCAGCACACTGCACCCTGTGAAGGACTCAGTACATAGTATCATGTGCAGGACTTAGCACAGAGCACCTTATGAAGGACTCAGCACATAGCTCTATTCCACAAGCTGTTATTTGAATTAGGGTGCTTTCATCACTTTCACCATTCTTTGAGGAACATTTCACAAACCACACAAGTTCACATCTAATGGTTTATTGTGGTGGGGGTTTTTTTTGGGGGGTAGGCATATGGCTTGAACTCAAAACATGGAGATTATACTCTAGTAACATTTGCTCAAGGCTAGAGCTCTACCACTTGGAGCCACATTTTAAAGAGTCTCACAGAATTCCTGCTAGGACTGGGTTTTAAAGCCCCTGAGCAGCTAGGATGATCTGGGTAAGTCAGTTGTGTCTGGTTCCATGGAGCTAGGTTGCAGTGTTTACATCTGGCTAAGTCAGGTTAGGTGGCAGCTGTCAGAACCAGACTCCTAGCTTGCTCTGTGATGAGGTATCATTGCAGTTGTCTTTGTATAGTTGCAGTTAGAACAATCTACCTTTTTGTGGAAGCAGTCCTATGGCTTGAGTAAGGGCTTAGACACTGTACCTACGCATTTGTACTCCAGGCTAGCATTCAATTGATTGAAAGACCTCAGAACTTCCAGGTATTCTGTTCATGTGGCACTGAAGAATCGAACCAAGGGCTTGGTGCTTGCTAGGTGAACACTCAACAACTGAAACCAGGAGTGAACAAGGTATACTTAGAGATTGCTGTATATAAATATTATATACACAGAGAGATGTCTGTATATTATTTAATTATAGATAATATTACTAACAATTGTAGGTATTAAATTATGTCTCCATTTAATGATATGTTCCAGTTGAACAATTAATAAATCATTAATCAATAATTACTCAATGTCCTGTTGTTGTTTATCATATGTACATACATCCATACATAAAATTACATATTTTATAGAATGAGATAGATGTCTATATATAGTTAAATTATGTATCATGTGTTACTTTCAATTATTAGGTATTTAATTATATCTCCATGTAATTTTTATTCTGTTAATGCTTAATAAAATATTAATTAAACTTAATGCACCTCCTAAATTGTTGCATCTAATTTTATCCCAGAATGATTCACTACTAATTCAATCTGTTTTTCATTCATTTTAGTGACAATTATTCCACCTATGACTTTTCTTACCTTTATGACATCCTATTACATAGTATATAGATTTGCACCCGAATTATACATCCTATCTGAGCATTTTCAAAGAAAAGGAAAACATGGGTCCCGCTCAGCTTCTTACTCCAAGATTATATTTTTGGCATTGCTAGGATCTTGACTCAGAGCCTAGAAGGCTCAGTTCATGAATGGGTGGCTGTCAGCATAGCAGCCTCTAGCCAATTCATCTGCCAGGCAGTTGCCAGGCCCTGAGATTGAGCCCTGTATGTTGACTCAATATTCCACTTATTGTAGTTATTCATTTAATTTTTTGTTTTATTCATTTAGTTACCATTTATTTTATTGACTTATTGCACATGGAATATTTACTACATTTATTACATAGGATATAGATTTGCCTATGTATGAAACTTCACACTTGACACCCAGGACGTTCACAGAAAAGGAAAACATGTGTTACCCTGGGCTTCTTACTCCCTGCTTCAATTTTTGTGAGTGCTGGCATCTGAACTCACAGCCTACAAGGCCCAATTTATGAATGGATGAGTGTCAGCTCGGCCAGCATGGGGCAGATGGAGCTGACAAGCAGTTCCCAGCTCTGAGATTGAGCCCCAGGGGTTGACAAAATAAGAACAGATTGACATGCAGATGGTAGTACACAAAGCAGTATGGAGGTTCCTCAAAATACTCCACATAAAACTCCCCTATGACCCAGCAATCCTACTTTCGGGCATTTACCCAAATGGTCACAAACAAGACCATACTGAAGCTACCAGCACAACTATGTTTATTACATCATTATTTACCATAGCTAAGATATGGAATCAACCTAGATGCCCCTCAGTAGATGAATGGATCAAGAAAATGTGGTATATATACACAATGGAATTCTATGCCTCCATCAGAAAGAATGACATTGCCCCATTTGTTAGGAAATGGAAAGACTTGGAAAAAATTATATTAAGTGAAGTAAGCCACGCCCAAAGAAACATAGGTACCATGGTTTCCTGTATATGCAATAACTGGTATATGTCTGAGTCAAGCAGAAAAGGTCATATAAGTTGATGTTAGGGGAATGAACCCCAAGATAAGTATTAAATTTTTTTTGTTTTTTTTTTTTTTGCCTTTCATGCAATTGTTTCTAACATATTTATAAGATGATTTCTATATTGCATTGTTTGTCCCTTCCCCACGGTATAACCCCTGTTTTCACTTTAATTCATGTTGGTATAATTTTTGGAGGGGAAGGGATACAGGTGGACCCATTGCAACAATGAGATGTACAATTTGTTATGTCGAAAAATGAAATTTACAACTTTGGTGGGGAGGGGGGGAGGACCTGGTGGAGGGAAGGGAGTAGTATGGGAAGGGATGGGAAGGGAAACAAAGAGGAGGCAACAATGCTTGATACGAAATGTACTCCTTATCTTGACCATCTAATTGTAACTTCTCTGTACGGTATTCTCACACAAAAAAAAAAAGCCCTGAAAAAAAAACCAAATAAATATAGATCTTTATAGAGTGCCAGAGGTTTCCATAAATTCTTCAGTTATATAGACTACATTCTTACCAACACTTGGGTATTTATTATGCCTCCATGTAATTAATATGACTGTTTCCATCCTTAATGAATTTTTAATTGAATCAACCACTGTCCGGAAACTATTACATCCATGGAATTAAAAGTATTCTTTTAATGTGTCAGAAAATATTCATTAAAATCCATTGGCCTCCTAAAATCACTCTGTTTAATTTTATAGTGGTATCTTTCAGGAACAACTAATTCAACCTTGACATTCATAACCTTCCATCAGTATTCCTATGAATAGGGATGAGACTCTTAGGATTTCCCTCCATTGGTAGGAGACAGGAATGGGCTTCTAACACAGGGCTTATGTTTCCGAGTTGGCCTATGGCTTCCCTGGTAGCCCACCAACCTTCAGAAATGCCAGGTTACAAACAATTTTCAGCCATCATACAAATCCAGAATGGTTACCTTGCAAAGAAAGTAAATGTAAAACCGGAGCCATCTGCAAGTTGCCGGATTTTTATCTGTCTTTTCATTTTTTTTTCCTGTCAGTTTTTGGGGCCCAGGAACTCAGGTTCAGCTGTGGGTACAGTGGCTGCACCCCAGCCTAGACTGATAAAAGCGGAGGCAGAGTTGCCACTACCTGAATTCAAGACCTGTGCTTGACAAAACAAAAATAAATAAATAAATAAATAAATAAATATATTAAAATATTTAAAAAATTGTGAGGCTCGTTGGCTTGGAATTCATACCATTTTTTCTGCCAGGCCTGGGATTTGAACTCAGGGTCTGGGTAAATCTGCAGCATTGTGGGGGAACGGGAAGCTCACCGTGCTGGAGGACAAGAAAGTCAAGCCTGTTTTCAGGGCCTGAATTCAAGTCCTAGCACTTGAAAAAAAATAATATTCGTATACATTTTAAATACATGGTTTATATTTACATGCACGTTTACTGCATATTGTGGTTAGTGTAGTTATTCATTTTATTTTGTGTTTTATTTATTTTAATCTATTTAATGAGTATGATTACACATATAACATTTTTTACATTCTATTACATAGGACATAGATTTGTCAATGTATTATACATCATTCCTGAAACCCAGGACTTTCGCCGATAAGGAAAACAAGTGAGACAATTGGCTTCTGCCACCAGGATTAAGTTTTTGGCAGTTCTGTAATTTGAACTCCAGGCCTAGAAGGCCCACTTCACAAATGGGTTAATGTTAGCACAAGAGTCTGATGCAAGTGAAGTTGGTGAGCAAATTTCAGGACCTGAGATCAAGGCCTAGGAGGGGCCAATACATAAACAGATATATGTGTAGATAGCTGTGTGTGTATTTACATATGTATATTCATCTATAAATAAATGTATATATAGAGAGACAGACATGTATGTAGATTCTAGTGTATAACTCTATATAATGTGATGTCTGTCTATATCTTATTTTTATATATTCTATTACTACCAATTATTAGTTCTAAAACTATGCCTCCATTAATTACTCATGGTAGAAGACTTAATAAGGTACTAATTAAATTAATCAATGACTTATACTTACTGCATACAAACTTATAATAGACTAGCTAATTAGTAATTAAATTAGTATATGTCAAACATTCTTATTAGTGTTCCTATAGATAGGAACGAGTCTCCTAGGATCTTCAGCTGTGAGTAGGTGGCAGTCCCAGGATCATGGAACTCAGGTCCTAGGTGTCTCTGTTGGGCTCAGGCTTCACTGACAGCCCAGAAGCCTTAGGCCATGCAAGGTGACATACAATTTTCCAGCAGAGTCATTGAGACCCAGGATGGTCACAGTGCCAAGGAAAAAGAGGTAAAATGGTTGTGTAAAGCTTCTTGGATTTTTCTTCCTCCATTTCTTTTTTTTTTGGTTTGATGTATTTTTGCCAGTGCTGTGAGTTGAACTCGGGTCCTAGGATCCCCGGATCATCTGTGGGTGTAAATGCTGTACCCCAGCCTAGGGTAAACATGGTTTAAGACAATAAAATGCTTCCTTCAGCAAAAGGAGCACAGGGACAATGTCTAGGCTCACAGTTCAAGCCTCAAAAAAAAGGCATTACAAAAAGCCATTAAAAAGCCACAAAAAAGAGCCATTAACTCCATGTGTCTGTGTGTGTATGTATGTATTTCTATCAGTGAACATCCAAGGTCGCTATGAAGAAAGGCACACAGCTAGGAAATTTGCTTTGAATAGAATAATTTCATAGCACAAACGGTGTTTTCAAGACAGTGCCTATTTCGGGGCTCCCCTCACTGTTCCCAGGGTATCTTGAGGGTTTCTGCACACCCCAGGCTGCTGGAGGAAGTATGCCTCACTGTTGGAACAGGCAGACAAAAAGTTTCACTCCTGTACAGCTGTGTAACAAACAATTTATCGGGGGCAATTAGTGAGGATGAGTGTGGATGGGCTCTGAAGGCCAGGAGAAAAAGGCCTCTTTGTACCCCAAGCTAACTCTCTCCCCAGTGCTCTGTTTTGACAGGAAGCCTTCAATTGTGCCACCTCCTGTGGCAGGCCAAGTTCCCTGGACTTGTCCTGTCTTTGTGAGACTATGTTCCAATGTAGAAACAAACTGCTTCAATTAATTCGAGTCCTTCTGGCAGACAACTAGGGAGCTTAACCTAATGAAAAGATTCCTAATTGGCAATGGTGGTGCCTCCCTAAGATTCTGGAAGTTTGCTAAATCTAAGCACTTGTGCAAAATCACAATGCTTCCTGTCATCTAGATCTGGTGAAGCTTATCAGGTTTTGAAACCTTTGTCCTCTCCTAGTCAGGCCTTGGGTGGCTAGGTTTTGGGGTTGAACACAGGGCCAGGGTGATGAGAATGAGCTCAGAGGAGAATCCAGGTGCTTTACCATTTTGTGTCACAACTTTACTTATGCTCTGTGTTTGTGTGTGTGTGTGTGTGTGTGTGTGTGTGTGTGTGTGTGTGTGTGTGTGTGTGTGTGTGTGTGTGTGTGTGTGTATACCCTAGTCCTGGAGCTTGAACTCAGGACATGAACATTGTATCTGTTTCACCTGTTCAAGTATACCACTTGAGCTTGAGCCAGAGATCCACTTCAGAGTTTTTTTCTAGGGATGTGGTACTTAGGATTCAAACCCAGGGTTTCATACATGCAAAGCACTCTACCCCTAACACAAGTTCCCAGCACTCCACTTCAGGTTTCCTTCTTTTTTGTAAGTTGAAGGAGTTCAAGTCTGGGCCTCAGTGCTGTCTCTGAGCTCTTCAGCTCAAGTCTAGCTCTACCACTTGAGCTACAGCACCCCTTCAGGCTTTCTGGTGGTTCATTGGAGATAAGCATCTCAAGGAATCTCCTGCCCAGGCTGGATTTGCACCATGATCCTCATCTCTCAGCCTCCTGATTAGCTAGGATGACAGGCATGAGCCACTGATGCCCAGCTTCCTCTTCAAGTTTCTAAGTGGTGAATATATAATAGTATCATGGGACATTTTGTCAAGTTAGATGGCAGCTGTCAGCACCAGACTCCCTACTTGCTCTGTGATGAGGTATTTGTAGTCCCATACTTGTGATGAGGTATTTGTAGTACTATACTTACATTGTTGCAGTCAGAACATTCTATCTTTTTTTTTTTTTTTGGTGCCAGTCCTGGCTCTTGAGTAAGGGTCTAGACACAGTCCCTAAATTTTTATGCTCAAAGCTAGTGCTTGACTGCTTGGGTAACAGCATAACTTCTGGATTTTTTTGTGTACACAGTAGTGAGGAATCGAATGCAGAGCTTTGTACTTATTAGGCGAACATTCTATCATTAAACCCCAGGAGTGACAATTGTATGAACAGATAAATGTATAGATTGGTAGATAGACAAATAGATGTATATGTATAAAACAAGAGAGAGATGTCTGTATATTATGAAATTGCATAAACAATATTAATACCGATTATTGGCAATTAAATTATTCCTTCCATTTTTAACTATCATGATTGAATATATAATAAAGTATTAATTGAAAACTAGTCAATATTGTATAATTGTGTATAATTTTATAATATCGTATACTAACTACTAATTTGTTAATTTTATAACATTCCATTCATATGGATATATATGGGAATAGGTTTCTGAGAATCTCCATTCATTAGTGGCAGTCCTGGGATTCGACCTCCAGGCCTAAGTTTCTGGTTTTGGCTATGGCTTCCTTAATACCCCACCAAACATCAGCAATGCAAGATAATGTATGCTTTCTGGGCCTTGTCATTTAGACCCAGGATGGTCACAATACAAAGGGAATAAAAAGGAAAACTACCTCCTTGAACTTCTCAGTTTTAGGCTTCTCCTTTACAGTTTTTTATTTCTTTTTCCACCCCGAGATTTGAACTCGGGTCCTAGGATGCCACCACCAACTGTGGCAGAGATGCCAAGACCCGAGTTCAAGCCACGTGCTTAGGCAAAATAATCATCATCATCTTCATAATAATAATAGTAATAATAATAGTAATAAGGCACTGGTTTGGAATTTGCACCATATTTATATTTATACATATATATATATACATATATATGTATGTATACGTTGATAAATATGTAGATTGAAGTAGATAGAGAGATAGACATAAACATATACAAATATATACATATACAGAGAGTGGGAATGTGAGGATATTAAATTATATATGTTATTACCAATTATTAGTTAATAAATTTTGCCTCCATTTAATGAAGTATCCAGGTTGAATACTTATAAAAGTATTAATTAAAAATTAATCAATATCCTTAATTATACCATGGTGTTAGAATGGAAAACATAAACCCAATAATTTTTGTGTGGCATTCTAAAATAGGGTCATGAATCTACTGCACATTTATTGTTACATTAACAACACTCTATAAGCATTCACATGAACAGGAATAAGTTTGTCAGGCTCTCCTTCCTTTTGTGGGTTGCAGTCCTAGCATTCAAACTCCAGGCCTGGGTCATTTAATTATAATGCAAACCATTGGAGTGACACCGTGAAGACTTCAGATTGTTACCATTAAAAAAAAGAAAAAAGAAGAAAAGTAAGCAAGGTGCCAGTGGCTCTTGCCTGTAATCCTAGCTCCTCAGGAGGCCAAGATGTAGAGAATGCCAATTTGAATTCATCCAGGATGGGAAAGTCCATGACATTCTTCTTTCTAAGAGATCACAGGGGAAACAAAACCATACATGGGGCTGTGGCTCAAGGGCAGAGCACTACTCTCGAGCAAGAGGTGCTCAGGGACAGAGCCTAGGCTCATAGTACAACCCTGAACCTGCCAAAAAAAAAAAAACCCGAGGCAATAACTCCATGTATCTGTGTATGGACAATGGGCATTCAGCAGGTTGCCCATGCCCAGCCCCCCAACCTGGGCAAGCTGGGACAAGCCCTCAGAGAGTACAAAGTCTGAGCAGGCAACATGAACAAAGAATCCTTCTCTGCCATTTAAGAACTGAAGCCTTATGTTCTGGCCGAGGTGTCCCATCGGGACACCATGAAGCCAGCCACTGCCTCCAGGGAAAGCACAGTTCCTAGGCTGTAGGAGTTGTCAAAGGTTCTGGCTCCATATTCTTTATCCTTCTGTAGGATGACAGGCTAGACTTCTGGGGCCTGTGGCTATCACTCATTTATCATGCCTCATTGCCGAGTCACAAACTGGTCCCAAATCATGGCAAAGATATGAAATAGAGATTTCTACACCAAAGGGGGTAAGCCAATAAACCCCACCCTCATAACTCCCGTTAGAAGGGAGCCTTGGGATGAGATTGTGGCTTAGTGCTAGAGTGCTTACCTAGCCCGCATGCACAAACCCTGGGTTTGATTGCTCAGTACCACAGAAACAGAAAAAGCCAAAAGTGGTACTGTGGCTTAAGTGATAGAAAGATAGCCATGAGCAAATGAAGCTCAGGGGAATGCCGAGACTCTGAGGTCAATCCCCAAGACTGTCAAAAAGAAAAAATTCATCCTGGTGTGATATTTTGCTCTGGAACTCAGACGAGGGCTGAAGTTATAGATATGAGGTAGAGTAGAGGACAGGTGCTGGTGGCTCACCCCTGTAATCTTAGCTACTCAGGAGGCTGAGATCTGATGATACCAATTGCAAGCAATAAAGTCTATATGAGACACTTTTCTCTAATTAAACACCCAAAAAGCCAGACATAGAGCTGTGGTTCAAGTAGTAGAGTAGAGCGCTAGCCTTGAGCACAAAAGCTCAGGGATATGATAGCATCCAGGCCATGAATTCAAACCCCAGGACTGGCACACACATGCACACACCACACACACACACACACACACACACACACACACACACACACACACACACACACACACACACACACACACACACACACACACCAAGATAGAGCATTTGCCAGGCAGCCTGCACAAGTTCCATCTCTAGAAACTCAATATTAAAAAAAAAAAAGAGGGGGAAGGGAAGGAAAGACTTGCTCCACTTGGTGATATAACCAATGCCAAAATTCCACAGGAGTTCCATGATGTGGATTCAGGACAGAGGGCCTCAGGCAGAAGGTACAGCATGGGCAAAGGTCCTGAGGTGTGCTTTAGAGCAGATGGTATGGGTGGAATGAAGGTTCTGTGGCTTCAGACAAGTCTGGTAGGACATTCAAGGCTGGGTCAAGGTTTATATGTGAGTCACAGGTAGGGCAGAGGCTGGAGTCCCAGAATGGGTCCCAGGAGGAAGATTAGTTGGCTTTTTACCAGAGACCCCAGCCATTTCCTGTGGCTGGAAGCTAATTTTTCAGAGCTCCTGACCCTCAGACCTCCTTTGCATGGAGGAGTTAGGGCAAACTCAGGGCAGAACACTTGCTTAAGAAAAGCTTCTAGCCCAATGCCACCAGTGGCTCAACCCCTGTAAATCCTAGCTACTCAGGAGACTGAGATAGAGATCGTGGGTCAAGCCAGCTCAGGGGAGGAAAGCAAGTGAGACTCTTCTTGCCGATGAACTACCAAAAGCCAGAAATGGAGCTTTGGCTCAAGTGGCAGAGTGCTAATCTTGAGGGAAAAAATTAAGGGACCAGAGCCTAACCCCTGAGTTCAAGCCCCAGTACTTGCACCTAAAAAAATAAAGGCTTTCAGAAGCTCCTAGTCTACTGTGGTGAAAGGCCAGATCAGCCGGGCACCGGTGGCTCACACCTGTCCTCCTAGCTCCTCAGGAGGCTGAGATGTGAGGATCACGGTTCAAAGCCAGCCTAGGCAGGAATGTCTGGGAGACTCTGATCTCCAAGGAACCTCCAGAAAACCAGAATTGGTGTTGTGCCTCAAGTGGCAAGCCAAACAGCTTGGGGACAGGCCCCAGGCCCAGAGTTCAAGTCCCATGACCAACACCTGGCCTGCTTGGACCTCATTCTGTGGATCTAGGCAGAGTAATTTCAAGTGGGCCACTGAGGGTCTCCCAATGACTAGGTGTCCTACAAGTCTTGAGAGCAGCCTCTTTGGAGGCCTTTGCCTACAGAGCAGGCCACAGTATCAGAGAAGGTTGGAGCCTTGAGCATGGAGGTCATTAATCTGTTCATCAGAATGGCATCTGTCATGGCTGACCAAGGTTCTGGGCCAGCAGGGGCAGGAGCTGCAAGATGGCACAGCAGGTAATGCCCACTCACTCGAGTATCACAAGAGTGTGAATCTATCAGGCACACATTGGGCGGGTGTTGAGTTGGACTCATGAAAGACTTGTAGTCTCAGGTATCCACAGCCAGCAGGCTGCTGCTGGTAGCAGTCTCTATCCCTGGAGTCACAGGGTTCGGACCCTTACTTTCCTTACCTGTGCTCGGGGCAATCGTGGGCCGACTACAAATGAGCATCCATAATGCCTTCCCTTGGTCCTGTGGCCCCGTGCATGGATAGAAAGGCAGGTTCTATGGAACTTACTGGCATGACCCAGACCCCTCAGCCCAAGAATGACTTAGGGAAAAACCACTTGATCTGCTTTGAGAGTTTACTATGACTATGCCTCAGGAGTGCCCCCAGTTTTCTAGCTGAGCTCATCATTACCACCTTCTTCTGTGTGTGTGTGTGTGTGTGTCTGTGTGTGTATGTATGCCTGCACACACTTGCAAACATCTTGGTACTAGGGCTTGAACTCAGGGCCTGGACTCTGTGCCTCACCTTTTTCATTCAGGGCTAGCACTCTACCACTTGAGCCACAGCTTTTCTTCCAGCTTTTCAGTGGCTAGTTGCAGAGGAGAGTCTCACCGACTTTTCAAGCTGGGCTGCCTCTGAATGGCAATCCTCAGATCTCAGACTCCTGAGGAGCTTGGACTAGGAGGGCATGAGCTATTAGCATCTGGCCACACTTTCCTTCTTGGCTGAAACAGACTACCTATCCCCCAGCCCAGCGCCCATCTACAGCTACCCTCCTTCCCCAGGCTACAGAAGAAACATACCCTCTCATGAGTACAAAGAAATGGGATCAGGTTAGAGGTTTATGTTCTCCACACAGTCCCGGGATGCTGGGAGCTGAAGTGGAGGTCAGAGATCTAGGCCAGGGGAAGTAGACAGCTGTTAGAACAGAAGAGCGTTTGAAAAGACATTCTTGCAACTGGGTGCCAGTGGCTCATGCCTATAATCCTAGCTACTCAAGGCTGACACCTGAGGATCAATCAAGATTCAAAGCTAGCCTGATCAGACTCTTCTCTCCAATGAATCACCAAAAGCTGGGAAGCAGAGATACCTTAGTTCAAGTGGTACAGCACCAACCTTGTGCAAACAAGCTAAAGGATAACACCTAGGCTCTGAGTTCAAGTCCTGGTAAATACACACACACACACACACACACACACACACACATACACACTCATGCACACACGCATGCATGCATGCACACAAACACGCATGCAAGCACATGCATCCACTATCATCCTTAACTGGAGCCAATTGTTCATACCAGCAATTCCAGCGACTCAAGAGGCTGAGCTCTTAGAATGGCAGCTTGAATCCAGCCCAAGCAGGAAAGTCTGTGAGACTCATCTCTCCACTAACTACTAAAAAAGGTGAAAAGTGATCTATGATTCAAGTGGTAGAGTGTTAGCTCAGGGACAGTGCCTAGGCCCTGAGTTCCAGCTCTGAGATTTTTTTTTTAATATACACCCTTTGCCTTCCCCACCCCCACAGACCATAAATCCAGATTTTGGTCGTACTAGATCTCACTTTTGCTCCTGCCACTTCCATATCACTGCCACAAATGGCCGGTGTGTGGCCAGCCACGGGTTAAGAAGTGAACTTACGCAAGGAAGGCATAACCAGGTCAAGGCTAATGCCCCAGAACACTGCGCTACTGGCCATACCAGTCTCTCATCCCCCAGTTCCCTGGTCCTGGAATCTTAAGTCTGTGCCTCTGTATTCTGGGTATCCAGAATTGTCTAGAAGGACCTGAGAGGCCAAGCTGGGGCTGGGAGATAGACTTGGCTGCAATAATGTTCATTGACATTTCCTAGACAACAACAGATACTTCCAAGCCACCTGGGCCTCACCTCTATGCAGCCCAAAATCCTTCTTGCTTGGGCAGCCTTCAGTCAGCTATCAAGCTCAAGTTGGTCAGAGCCACTGGCAACCACCCTTCCCCCACTCCACTGCCAGCCTGCTGGGAGGGACCCGCAGCCAGAGGCCCAGCTGAGGAAAAGGACAAGACATCCCATGACTGAACCCCACCCCTCCAGAGGTAAGGGAGAACCTATGCCAGCTGGCCCTGCTGACACAGAATCCCCTGGAAGTGGCCAAAGATATGGACAGCCAGACTTGGGCCCCAATGAAAAGCTGGACTATGCAGGTCTCTGGCAATTTAAGACTCATTGTAGACCCTGACGGGGCAAAAGGCAAGGTTGTAATGGAAGAGGGGCAACATCCCTGGTCAGGAAGAGGAAGACAGGAACCCAGGAAGGGGACAGAGAAAGATGAGGAAACACACACACACACACACACACACACACACACACACACACACACACACACACACAGGGGTAGCCCAAGGCCTCATCAGTCCCTGAGCACCCGAACATGCCAAACCCCGAGTAGATGGCACTACCGTCCTCAGACCAACTGTAGACAAATCTCAGCCTCTCACACGTCTGGAATGGCTCATAACACAGAATGGCATTTCCTACTGTACATAACTCTATGCAGAAAACTCATCCACCTTATTTTTGGTTGTCGGTCATGGGGTTTGAACTATGGGCCTGCACGCAGTCCCTCAGCTCTTCAGCTGAAAGTGTGTGCTCTACCACTGGAGCCACAGCACTACCTCTGGTTTTCTGGTGGTTCATTGGAGATAAAAATCTTACAGACTTTCCTGCCCAAGCTGGCTTTGTACTGCAAGCCTCAAATCTCAGCCTCCTGAGTAGCTAGGATGACAGTTGTGAGACACTGGCAGCACCCGGCTTCAGTTACCTTCTTATAGCCAGGTGAAACCCAACTTGTCAGGCTACAAACCACATGCAACCCTTCACTTCAGACTTTAACACCTGCATCCAAAACTATATTTCCATGGATGGAGGGAATATAATTGACACTACCCTCCCATCCCTGCTCCCATTAGCCCACTCCTTGCCGAAGACAGGCCACGACTTCTGGAGTTGTTGGTAAGGTAACGCCCACCCTGCTGTGACTTCACACTGGGGCAAACCTGGAGAGTTTTTAGAAATTTCTGTACACTTAGGCTAGCATCTGGTCTCCCAATGACAGGACCCCCATTGCTTCACCATCACTTGCAAGCAAGAGTGTATCTCTGTTTTTGTTGTTGTTGTTGTTGTTGTTGTTGAAGGGCTTGAACTCAGGGCTTGGGAACTGTCCCTGATGATGATTTTTGCTCAAGGCCAGTTCTGTATCTTTTGAGCCATGGTGCCATTTCTGTTTGGAGATTGGGGATGACACTCTCATGGGACTTTCCTGCCACGCCTACTCTGGTGGAGTCTGCTTAACATGGGAAACCTGCTTTCAGACCTGAGAATGGGGCTTCACAGAGACCTATCTCTGAGAATGGGACTTCACCGAAATCTACCTCAGAGAATGGGGCTTCAAAGAGGCCTACCTCCTGGAAAGGCTGGCAAGCCCCTGGGAAAGATGTGTTTCTGTCCCTGCTTTTCTTTTCTTCACTGTATAAGAGTGCTTATCAATCTTTTACTGTTTCTGCTGCTCATTGTACTTACTCATGCTCAATGTTCCCTTATTTAAAGCTCTTTCTTAAGAGTGTTGACGACTCCAACATCTGATGAGTGTCTTAAAAATATGACTAACTCACCAGAGTTAAGTGCTACCCTGAAAGCCCCTCTTATGGACGCTAGTAGACAAGTCATAAGTAAATATAAAAGTATTGGGGGTTTCACGACAGCAGAAGGAATTGTTTGTAAGAGATTTACAAGAAGCTGTAGGCTGGCTAGAACAGAAAGAATGTATGGCAATTGCTGGGAGAACTACTTAGGAGAAAGAATTTCCTGTTACTCTCTTTCATTTACTAAGAGACTTGCTAGATCTAGGCCTCCTTGGTGCTTACTATTAAAGAAGGAACAGGAAAGATCTTATGGGACAGTTAAGGCCTCTATAGAAAAAGGTAATGGTTAATTGGTGATAAACATCAAAACCCATTGTATTTCTTAAAAATAGAGATAAGCCAGAAAGAAGTGCCTATCAGGCGACCAGCTGGTAACCACCCAAGAATGAAGCCCTGCAGCAAGATTGTGTAACCTTTTGCCCTTTCTCCTGGAGACTTTTGCTATAAAAGTTTGTTATCCTCTGCATTAAATCGCACTCATCATCCATTCCTCTTGTGTATGAGTTGTCTGTTTGCCATCTCCCCACCTATTCCAGTTCCTCCACTAGGTGTCCTCCATCATCCCTACAGAGCCGGTCCTTGGCACTTTCCTGCCTGGGCTGGGAAATGAGATCCTCTGAATCTCAGCCTCCCAAGTAGCCAGGATAACTGGTGTGAGCCACCAGCACAAGGCTTACTGTGTCTCAGTCTTTAGAATTTCCATGTAGTCCTCCTCTATACACTACCACCTAGACACTCCTCTATCTCCCCCACAGAAAGCAAAGAAAGGCTTGGAATTTGGTTAGGGCCATGGGCATTAAAGAGCTCCCTCCACATCTCTACCCTTCTCTAAGCTCCCATCTGCCTCCTCTGGATGGACTGGTCCTCTGGGACAGGTCAGACCCACTAGGACTTCTGGGGTTTGCCCTGTATCCCCCCAACCCCATCCAACTTGTACCTGAGGATTTCTGGGGCCATTTCCCCGGTGGAAGATGTTGGGAGGGTTGCTGATAACCACCTCCAGAGGTGTCCAGGGCAGAAGGAATATCCAGCTCTCCTCTGTCAAAGAAGGAGACACTAAGCATGGATGGATTTACTAAGAGCTACAGGGCATAGCCAACCACCTGTCACCAAGGTCCATCTGAGTGCTATTTTATTTTCACAGTCCTGGAGCTTGACCTCAGGGCCTGGGCACTGTCTAGGAGCTTCTTCTGAGGCAAGCACTCTTCCACCTGAGGCATTGTGCTGCTTCTGGCTTTTTCTGTGTATGCAGGACCTAGGAATTGAACCCAGGGTTTCCTATGTGCTAAGCAAGCCCACTACTGCTAAGACACAATCCCAACCCTGGATAGCTCTCTGTGAACCCTCGGGCCTGTCTCGGGATAGTCTTTCACATCAATACTGAGTTTCTCACCAGCAGCCCTGGCTGTAAATAAACATGCTCAACTATGTTGTAATTTATCTACAGCATCTTTGCTCTCTGTGCTTCCTGTCAGATCCTCTTTGTTAAGAAAAACCCCCTTTCAAGTGCTGCCTCTAAAAAGCCTGCTCCAATCACCCTGACAGAGCAAGATCTTCTTTGCTCTGCAGGCTGCCTGCCTTGTCACGCTCTGCCTTCCAGCAGGGTGTGGGTTTAGAGCACAAGAAGGAGTAGGCCTGGCTTCCACCACCCAATTTCTGAAGGCTCTGATACACTACCTAGGACCAGTGTTGTATCACACTCTGTGAGAAGGCACTCAAGGCCCAGGCAGTCTGTGGGCAAAAAGATGGGGCCATTTTTCTGTGTGGACTTGAACTCATGTTCTGGGAGTGGTCTCTCTGAGTTTTCATGCTCAAGGCAGTGCTCCACAAATTGAGCCACAGCTCCACTTCTAACTTTTTGGTGGTTCCATGGAGAGTAGATTCTCACCAGCTTTCCAGCTTATGGCTGGCTTTGATCTTTGATCCTCAGATATTTGCCTCCTAAGTAGCCAGGGTGTCAGACGTGTACCTGAGCCAGAGGTGATGGGCCCCAGACCCTTTCTTTGTTTATTTCATGCCAACAAGCAAGCCGTAGTTAAAATAGTCATTTACAAGGGATCAAGTTCCTCTGTTAGGTCAGTTAATACAAGGAGATAATTTGCCTTTGGAAAAGGCTAGTCTGAGTTGGCCTAGGTGAGTGTGTGTGTGTGTGTATGTATGTGTGTGTGTGTGTGCATGTGTGTGTGAGTTTCGGGGATACCTACCCCCATCTCTGCAGTGCCTCATCTTCCCAGTGGTGAGTACATCCAGAATCCCCACCCCAAGGAAAGTGGGTAGGAGAGGGTATTATAAGGTCACATTGAGTGGGATGATCTGAATTCTATCCTGAAACTGAAGCCTAGAGAGCTAATGGAGAGAAAGGGAGGTTTAGAGGAGCATCAAAGAAGCCCCTTACTTTTGGCTACAAGTACCAAAGAGAAGACTGAATCCATTTTTTTAGTAGTAAGATAACAGGTGCCCACTATTCATTTATTTTATCATTTTTTTCTGAGCCCTAGGACTTGGATTCAGGGCCTCGGTGTCGTCCCTGAGCTTCTTTCATTCAAGGCTGAGGCACTACCACTTGAGCCACAGCACCACATCTGGCTTTTTTTCTGGTGGGGGGAAGTGGTTTTGGGGAGATAAGAATATCACAGACTTTGCTGCCTGTGCTGGCTCTTAGTCATGACCATCAGACCTCAGCCTCCCAAATAGCCAGGATGATGGATGGGAGCCACCAGCACCTGAACGCCACCATCCATTTATATTCCTCTAGGGCCAGTGCCGGCCACCTGCACTGCACCCCCCCTTATTGTGAGTGGGAAGTAATCATGAGTGGGTTTGATACTTCAACAGCCTGCCTACTTACCTTTGAGCATTGTATCTGATCAGTTTGATGGCAGCTACGTCCTTATCCACAGCAATAACTTGGCGGCTCTGTCACAAGAACAAAGGTACCACAAGAGCTGCCAGGTCTGGAGTCTTTCCTCTGTACCCCGCCCCCCTACCTGAAATGACACACCCCAGCAAAGCGAAGTAGACATAGAGTGAATTCATTTTCTTATAACCGGGGTCTGGCCAGATAGATGGCAGTGAGGATCAGAGGCCCAGGATCATGCAAGGCTGTTGGACAACACAATGCCTCCTCATCCACTTTCCTTTAACTGACTTAGCAGAGGGTAGTGGGGAAGTATTCAGAGGATGGATGGACAATGAATAACCGTCACGTTCTAGCCCGGGCACAGAGTGGCTGACCTCAGGGAGCTATTTCAACAGGCTGAGCAAGACAGCTCCTGACCCACAGCCCACCTCCAGAATGAGAGGGTTACCATGGGTACCACACACATGGAGATGCTGAGCCACCTGCTCCAGGACACATTCAACCAGTTTCTGAAAGAGAGGGGGGGGGAGAGAGAGAGAGAGAGAGAGAGAGAGAGAGACAGACAGACAGACAGACAGACAGACAGACAGATAGACAGACAGACAGAGACAGACAGAGACAGAGACGGAGACAGACAGACAGAGACAGAGACGGAGAGGGAGAGAGAAAGAGAAAAGAAAGAAAGAAAGAAAGAAAGAAAGAAAGAAAGAAAGAAAGAAAGAAAGAAAGAAAGAAAGAAAGAAAGAAAGAAAGAAAGAAAGAAAGAGAAAGAAAGAAAGAAAGAAAGAAAGAAAGAAAGAAAGAAAGAAAGAGAAAGAAAGAAAGAAAGAAAGAAAGAAAGAAAGAAAGAAAGAAAGAAAGAAAGAAAGAAAGAAAGAAAGAAAGAAAGAAAGAAAGAGAAAGAAAGAAAGAAAGAAAGAAAGAAAGAAAAGAAAAGAAAGAAAGAAAGAAAGAAAGGAAGGAAGAAAGAAAGGAAGAAAGAAAGAAAGAAAGAAAGAAAGGAAGAAAGAAAGAAAGAAAGAAAGAAAGAAAGAAAGAAAGAAAGAAAGAAAGAAAGAAAGAAAGAAAGAAAGAAAGAAAGAAAGAAAATCAAAATTGGACTTATGCCTGATGCCAGTGGCACAGGCATAATGCTATACAGGAAGCTGACATATGAGGATCATGGATTTTAGCCAACGCAGGCAGAAATGTTATGTGAGACTCTTATCTCCAAAGAACTACCAGAAATCCAGAAGTGGTGCTGAGGGCTCAAGTGGTAGAGCACCTGCCTTGAACTGAGGAGCTTGGGGACAGCACCCAGGCCCAGAGTTCAAGCCTCAGGACTGACAAGAAGTGGATTATCCACCACAATAAGTGGACTGAATAGCAGCCATTGTCATAGGGAGCATGGCAGAGAAGTCAGGCTGAGCTTCCTGTAAACTGGGGTTCATGAATAGGTCACCCAGCTTCTTCGTGCCTCATTTTCCCCAGCTGCAAAACTGAACACAGTGAAGGATCCCCTTCCACATGGGGATAGGGTAAGGATGAAAGAGAGCCATGTTTTGTTTCATAATCCCATATCTGTTGCATGATAAATAACAGGCCCCATCTGAGCCCTTGCAGGGTACCTTCCTGTCATATGCTCACAGAATTTCCAAGAACCATATCTGGCAACTGTTCCTTCTATGCCTGCCCCTGCCCCAGTGATCCCCCTATATTGATCCCTTGTTTCCTCACAACTGTCCCAGGAGGATACTGAGGTCCAATGGTAAGGCCCAGAGCTTCAACTGTGGTCAAGAATTAGCTGCTGTGGACTAAGAGTTTGTGACAATCCATCTAAACTGATAACTAAACGTGGTGCTACCTGTCTAGCATCCCAATACAGAGAACCAGTCATGGTGGCCAACACCTGTCACAGGAGGATCGTGATCCAGCCCAGCTTGAGCATATATTTAGTCTCTATCTTAGAAATGCCCAAGACAGAAAGGCTTGGCTTTCATGGAAGAATACCTGACTGGCAAGCCTAAGGCCTTGAGTTCAAACCTTAATATACCAAAAAGAATCAGAGGCCAGGTGCCAGAAGCTCATGCCTATAATCCTAGCTACTCAGGAGGCTGAGATCTGAAGATCATAGGTCAAGATTTAAAATAGGGTTGGCCTCACCCATCGGACCTCATGATGAGAAGACCCAGAGTTTGACCCATCCAGTATGCTCCATAATAACAGAGCTGGCATCCTGACTAAGTGCTGGCCATGCTCTCTGTCCCTCTGGGGAGCCACCCCCTGTGGGCCCCACCCCCAGGTCCTCCCAAGCTCCCTCTGCCACCATCCAGGGACAAGGGAGTAGACAGCTCCAGGGAACACAGATCCCTTGGTCTTATAATATAAGCTTTTCATCCTTCCAGGCCCCCAAACCTAAGACACAATATCCATGCACCCACCCAAAGATAACAGTTAGAATTTACTAAAGGGTCCAGCGCTCCTTGTTACAACCCACTTCTACACACACACACACACACACACACACACACACACACACACACACACACACACACAAACACACAAATCTGGCACAGTGGCACAGGTGGTTCATGTCTGTCATCCTACCTACTCAGGAGGCTGTGGTCTGAGGATCACAGTTCAAATCCAGCCGATGCAGGAAAGGCTCTGAGTCTCTTATCCTCAGTGAACTACCAAATAGATAGAGATGGACCTGTGGCTTAAGTGTCACAGCACTAACTTTGAGCTGAGAAGGTCAGGAACAATACCTATGCCCTGAGTTCAAGGCCCAGTTCTTCTACCTACAAACACACACAGACACAGACACAGACACAGACCCACACAGACACACAGACACACAGACACAGACACAGACACAGACACAGACCCACACAGACACACAGACACACAGACACAGACACAGACTCACCGACTCACTCACACACACACACACACACACACACACACACACACACACACACACACACACACACACACACACACAGGGACAGCTCAAGGCTTCAGCAGTCCCTGAGAACAGAACCATGAACTCATTCCATTAGGATCACATCCCACCCACAAGAAGGTGGCACTACCGACCTCAGACCCACTGTAGACAAAACATTGAGCCTCTCACACATCTGGAATGTCTCATAGACCAGCATGGCATTTCACACCGTACACACTGCTATGCAGAAAACTTAGCCACCTCTTTTTTTGTTGTTGCTCATGGGGTTTGAACTCTGGGCCAGGTCACTGTCCCTCAGCTTTTCAGCTGAAGGTGAGCACTCTCCCACTTAAGCCACAGCACCACTTCCTGTTTTCTGGTGGTCCATTGGATATCAAGTCTCACAGACTTTTCTGCCCAAGCTGGCTCTGAACCATGGTCTTCACATCTCAGTCTTCTGAGTAGGTAGGATGACAGTTGTGAGCGACTGGCGACTTCCGGTTTCAGCCACCTTATATACACAGAGGAAAACCATCTCATAAGGCCACAAACTCCTTGCAACCTTCACTTCAGACTTTGTCAACAAGAATCCAAATCCATCCTTTACTGGAGAAAAAACAGACACAGCAATCCCAGCCCTGCACCCATTCACCCACTCACTGCCTGCCACAAGCCATGTCCGCTTGAAGCTGTGGCTTCAAGCTGGGGTAAACTTGGGGAGTTCTTAGAAATGTCTGTACAGTGGGGTGAGCACCCGGTCTCCAAACCACAGCACCCCCTTTTTCATCCCTTGCACACCTGGACCATCCTTTGCAGGCAAATATGTTTTACTTTCTTTCTTTTTTCAGTTGTGGGGCTTGAACCCTAGGCCTGGGTGCTGTCCCTGAGCATTTCAGCTCAAGGCAAGCACTCTACTACTTAAGCCACAACACAACACCACTTCTGCTTTTCTGGCAGTTCATTGGAGATAAGAGCTTCAGGGTTTTTCCTGCGCAGGCTGGCTTTGACCCCTGATCCTCAGATCTCACCTGCTGAGTACCTAGGATGAGAGTCATGAGCTAGTGCCACCTGGCCAAAGTTACTTTTCCATGCCTGTCATCCTATCCCCTCAGGAGACTCAGATCTGAGGACTGCAGTTGGATGCCACCCTTGGCAACAAAGTCCATGAGAACTCTTTATCTCCAATTATAAACACCCAAACAAGTTGGAAGTGGAGTTGTGGCTTAAATGGTAGAGTGCTAGCTTTGAGTATAAATGACAAGGGATAGGACCCACTCCCTAATTTCAAGCTTTTTCTAGCAAAGACCCACCCAAGAAAGGGAAGCAGGTGGGCATACGGGAGCTGAAAGCTCACACATAATACTCAAGACTCCCAGAACATACCCCATCCTGATCTGATTCTCTAAATTCTATGTCCTACATCATGGTAATCTTAGATGGAACTTACCATGCACCGTCAGGATGTTCAAGTACAATCGCATATTCAGGATCTCCTGACCTTATCAAAGACTCAAGATCTCTCACTGTCCTGCCTCTACAGTGGGTAGGGAGGTGAGGTCTAGTTATCCAACCACAGGATGTGGGAATGAAAGGATTTCTCGGTCAAGGGAAACAGACTCAAGGGCTCCAGGTCCCTCTCTCTCAGGAAGGAGAAAAGGGCTGATCTATCCCAGGAATGTTCCTGGTTTGTGAGTATCCTCAAAGAAACAACCCTGCTCAGAGACCAGTGCCTCTGGTTTTCCCACCAGCCTCTATCCAAACCTGCCCCACCTTCAGTCTGCCCTCTCTGAATCCCAGATCTGCATCTAGACTAAAGGCTGAGCCTGCAAAGAGAACCATCTCTGCCTCTGAGAATGGCAATCACGGGGTCCTCGTGCCCCCTAGAGGAAGTCTGGGGCAACAAGGGTCCTTACTCCCATCCTCATTCCCTGGCTGTCCTGTGCTAGTGGCCAACTTACTTTTGTCTCTGGTGGAGGAAAGAACGGGGGAGGGGGGAGGTGTCAAATTCAGATTGAGCCCTGAAAGTCCCAGGCTCCAAGGATGTACTGCACAGGCATCCTGCAATGGATGATAGCCAGGTGGTCAATGGTGACGCAATGTGCCAGGACTCTTAATAGCAGTGTGGCTGGGTCAAAGGCTCTATCACTTTTGGTCTAGGTTGTCAGGCGAAGTCATGGTTACAATGTCCTGACACTCTCTTCCCTCTTCATCTTCCTGCTTATTCCTTGCCCCCCCCGACACTCCCTCACAACAATACCTCCCTAGCCCTTGGACAGCTTGTTCTTATCTGACCAGAAAATAAACTCATTGGCACCAGGAATGATTGAAACCTGGTGACCCGCCCTGAGTCCTAGTGTCTACCTGAGGCTACTTCCCTCTGCAGTCGGCTACCAAACAGCTCCTGGATATCAGAAAGTTGCTGAGGTGTCAGTAGCTTGGTCCTACATACTGGCTTTAGGCTCTGAAATTGTCCCCACATTGATTGTGAATGGTTGGCTCCCATGTTCCAGGGACTCCAAACCAAGTCTCACATGTTCTCCCTTCTTCCTTCCTTTCCTCTTTTTCTCCATCTGGACTTCCCTCCTCTTTCTCTCTTTCCTTCCTTTCTCTCACTCCTGGACCTTGAACTCGGAGCCTAGGTGCTGTCCCTGAGCCTTTTTACTCAAGGCCAACAGACTATGGCTTGAGCCACACATCCACTTCTGGTGTTTTCTTTTTGGTAGTTAGTTGGAGATAAGAGTTTTACAGGCTTTCCTGCTTGGGCCTCAAGCATCCATCCTCCCATCACAGCCTCCTATGTAGCCAGGATGACAGGCATGAAGCACTGGCATCCAGCTCAAACCAAGGTTTCTCCATGTGCTGTGGAACCAGCACTGGAAATTCTCATTGTCTATGACCCCTCCAGAGCCTGGCACACACTGTAACTCTTTGTGGAAAAATAAATGAGCATCTGTCTACAAAAATACTACAGAAAAGTCCCATCCCATTCAGGTAAGCATCTTGGTGGATGGGGCAAAGCCTGATTTAGCTCTCCCACAGTTCTCCCTTCTCCCTCTTCCCACCCTCCTTGTGCAACTGAGCTTAATTGTTTTGGCTCTGAAGACATGATCCACTGTGTGCTCACTGGATTCTGGGGCCTCTGGGATGCCTATCTTCTCAAAGATCTCTGGCCAGCGGCTGACTGCTCTGTGGCACTCAATTCCCCACTCAGGAGTAAATGAGGTTGCCATGAGCTGAAGGCCAGGCTCAAGGGGCCTACTCTCCTACCCCTGGGGCCAGCCAGGATGGACCACCACATCTGGCCCCCAAGTTTCATGTTGCAGAGAAAGGATCCTCGAGGCATCTTGGGTATATGAATCTCCCAGAGTCCAGTGCAGGTGCTGAGAATCCTCTCTACTCATAGCTGGCAGGCTAGGGATGGTGAGGTCACAATCTCTGCTCCCCATGACATCCTCAATGTTATGTCTAGGTCTCAGGACCCCACCAAGAAGACCACCAAGAATCAGACTCTACAGATATTTTATTTAAACTGGCTGCAGCTCGGGCCTCGTCCTACACTCTGACACAGCAGAGCCCAGGAGGAGAGCCCCGAGCTAAGGGTTTACAGGTCTTATGAAGGCACAAAACCAGGAGGTTTAGCACCATGTGTTGCTCTGCTCTGAAACAAGCAACAAATGGGCACTGCCTCAAGTACTTTAACCCTTCACTCAACTGTGGTGGTCACACTAGAGAGAGTCAGAGGAGAATCAACAGCTGCCTCATAAAAGCAATCAAGACACGACATTCATAGCAGAAGACCATCTGGCTTGGGAATTCTGCTTGTGATACTTTGAATGTCATTGATTGTAGGCTGAAATGGTTCATCAAATTTGAGCCATAATCCCAGGCGTTAGTGGAAATTGCCAGCTTCAAGAAAAAACCCTGGAAAAGGTGTCATTTCAGTTGTCCCAATCAAACTTAAAGGGTTCCAAAGTTAGCTGTCCCCTTTTCTTTCCAGACAGCTTACAGCAGGTTACAGAAACTGGCATTCAGCAAGCCCTAGCTAACTGCCATGCCCTGATACCTAGCAGGCTCCAACAGGGGGAATGCACTTGCCTACCACGGCCCAGCAGGAAACAGCACAGGCAGGACATAGATTAGAGTCTGCAGGATTCCAGGGAGGACTTCCCACCAGTGCACTCCCCAGGGAGGGAATCCATGCCACCAGTGGGAGCCCAGAGCCCCCTGCCCAGATGCCCATGGACACCATCAATGCCCTGGGTAAGGTTGCCCTCTGATCCTTGGTAGTGATGAACCATCTGCAATGTCACACCTTTCACCACTTCCCAGACCCTCCTAGCTTCACAGCCCCTGCCCTACTCCCCCCCCTCCATCTTGTTCCCTAATTACATTTGGCAGACACATTCCCAACCCTTGAATTAGCTCCAACTACACAAATGAGAACAGACTGTCTGGCTGGAAAAGTGCGGCTGTGGTCACACTCGTCTCACAAGCCTTCAGGCTTAAGACAGAAGGTGTCCACTTTGGTCTGTGGTTCACACAGGCCTCCTAAGGGAGACCCACACATGCCCAGCAGCTACTGTGGGCTATAGGAAAGGGGGAAGAGAGAGGTGGAAAGGAACATCTATTGAAATCTTCCCCAAAGGAGCCATGAAACAGTGAAGGTGAAAACAAAAATTATGGCTGGTCTCATACTTGGCATTGCTGAAAAAAGAACAACAAATATACACACACACACACACACACACACAAATCAAGAACAGTGACTGTAGACTCATCCATGCAGCACCTGCAATTTGCCAACTGATCACTCACCTGAGCACAGTCAATCTCTCTCTCTCTCTCTCTCTCTCTCTCTCTCTCTCTCTCTCTCTCTCTCTCTCTCTCTCTCTCTCTCTCTGTCTCTCTCTGTCTCTCTCTGTCTCTCTCTGTCTCTCTGTCTCTGTCTCTGTCTCTGTCTCTGTCTCTGTCTCTCTCTCTCTCTCTCTCTCTCTCTCTCTCTCTCTCTCTCTCTGTCTGTCTCTCTGTCTGTCTCTCTTTCATGCACGCACACACACACAGACTCAGAGTAGTGCCCCTCCTGAGTTTGTTGGTTCTTCATCTGGGACAATCTACAAGCTGGAGCACGGGAGTTCCCTTGTCAGAACCAGGGGCTCGACCCAAGGAAGCACTGCTCTAATAATGCTGAAACACCTGCCTCTCCCTTTCTCCAGGACCAGACACTTTCCCTTGGGAATAACCAGCCTTGACTCCCCATTCACCAAAACCCTAGGTCAGGACTCTGGGTGAAGGAGTCCTGAGACAGGTGGCTCTTCTGAGCCTGGACTGAAAACAAGCAGGAAGTCATGGTGCCCTCAGAGAAGTGTCTGACCCGGGGTGGGGGCAGTGTTGGGGAAATGGGTGAGGTCCTAAAGGCTACATACATGGATGAACTTCCTACTCCAGCCTAGATGCTTCTGGGTGACTTGGTGGATTCTTGGGGAGGATGAGGAAACCAGATGGGCCTGGAACACCAGCAGATGGTGGCAGAGCTGGGAAATGTGATCACCCTGTGAGTGCTGTTGACAGCTGGAGTGAGGGGGACCAGCAGGGTGTATCTGTGTTGGAGGGGCATGTTCTTCCCAGACATTCACCTTCTATTTGATCCCTAGTGCCCTCATCTCCCTAGTGGGCTCTTCTGGGACCCTCCTCAGGGGAAAGGGTGACCGAGCACAAAAGACAAGGGCTCACACAAAAGGAGGGGTTATCTTCTGCATCTAACACCACCCCACCACCAGAAAAAAGGAAAACTCCCAAGAAGGCAGGTGTGGAGGTGCTGCTCCCCACCTCTGACTAAAGCCACCGAGTTCCCCCAGGGAGAGAAAGGGTGAAGATGCATGGCTCTGTGGCTCCCCCTGCTCTAGGCCAGCGGCTCACCCATCCCTGCATCTGCCTTTTTCCTGGGACACTGGCCACTAGGGATGGGGGTGGGATTCCCGGATCAACATCCACTCCCCCAATCCCCACTCCTGGGGTGCATTTGTGGCAGTCAGGGCTGGCCTGCCTGGTGCTGGGGAGGTGTGTTTGGGACACAAGAGGGGAAGCAGGAGTCACGGGTCTGGGTCTGGGTCCGTGGGGGGTGTGGGGTAGGGGGAGGTCATGAGGTGCAGACCCGAGGGGCTTCCACTGGGGACCAGGACCGGGTCAGGGCCGCAAGGAGGCCAGGGATGCACCATCTCTGGATGACTCCAAGAGGCACCATGGGTCCAAGCTGGCAGCAACCTGTTTCAAACAAGGTGCCACGGGGAGGGCAGGAGAAGGGGCCGGGGCAAGGGTGGGCAGGTGGCAGGGCTGAGCTCGCCCCCTCCACAGCTGAGCTCCTGGTGCAGGGGCCTTGGACTCAGGGCCTACCTGGCCTCTGAGCCTCCCTGTGGCTGAGAGGGATGTGCCTGCTGTGCTGGTTTTGTGTCCTCTGTGCTCCTGGCCCAGACCTGTGCTCATACAGCAGCGGAGGCCAGTCATGGATGCTGACACCCCTGGTGCATGTGCCTGCTCTTCTCTGCTCGCTCTCTGCCCCCACTTTTCATGCAGGCTGCCCAGCCCCTGCTGCACAAGTATGCCAGCTCCCATGTGCCCCTGGCTGCAGCAACTATGTGCCCTTTCAGCCACACCCTGTCCTCCCCTCAGTCACACTCCCTCCCCACCTTGGCCATGTCCCCGCCCCTGGCTTTGTGCTGCCCTGACTCTGCCCTAAGACTACCACGCCATGGCAGAAGCAGCCTCACCTCAGCTCAGGGCTTCCCTCCAACCCCAGCAGCTGCCTGGGGGAATTGAAGATCCCCTCAGCCCAATCACTTGGGGAGACTCTTCTCCATCCACACCACACACCAAGCAGGTGCAAGATAATGCTCCGAGTTTGTGTGTGTATGTGTGTGTGTGTGTGTGTGTGTGTGTGTGTGTGTGTGTGTGTGTGTGTGTGTTGTGTGATTGTCCTCTCAAGGACTCAGAACATTGAATCTTTTGGGATGACAGCACACAGCACACTTAAAAAAAAAAGCACTAAGAACTCTGTGTAATGGATTTAGCACAATGTGCCTTTTGAAGGACTCAGCACATAGCAACTTTTGGGATCCTCATGGTAATTTAATTACCAATAAGATTAGACATGCCATTTTGACATCACTAAACTTAAATATCATAATATTATGGCATTATATGTCATAGTGACATTAGAGACATATGTGAATTCCTATTCTGTGATTTCATTCTATTACAAGCTAACAATATTGCTGGATATCAGAAATCTATTGTGAACTCAAAGCCATTGTGACATGAAAATTCCTTTGTGACATCACAGTGCCATTGTGATATCATTAGCCTGTTCTGAAATCACAAACCTGTCCTGTCCATTGTGACCTCATCACCAATGTGACATCACAAAGCCATGGTGATATCACATTGCTATTGTGACATTACAATCACCTTGATACCTCCCAAACCCATTATGACATCTTTCGCACCTTTGAAAAAACACATGGCCTTTGTGACATCACAGTCCCTCTGTGTATCCGTATCCTCATTGTGAAATACCAATTGAGATCAGATATGCCATTGTAATATCACAACGCATTTACAATATAATCATTGGTGTGACATCACATTGTCATTTTGACAATATCAGGTCATTGTGACATCACAAATCTGCAATGGCATCATACCACTATGACACCACATTGTCATTGTGACAACATATATACATTATGAAGGCCTATTATGTGATTTTGTTGTATTTCAAATGTGAGTTCATATCAAAAACACATTTTGACTTCATAACCATAGTGACATGACAATACCTTTGTGATATAACATTGCCATTGTGATATCTCTAAACAACTGTGACAACTCAAACATGTTCTGTCCTTGTAAGTTTTGTGACATGTTGCCACTGTGTTAGGCCCATTGAGAGCTCAATCTATTTTCGATCTCATATTATTTCAGGTATGACATTAAATATTAGAAATATACTGTGATATTATGAATATTGTGACATCACACTGCTAGATGTAATGACCATTGTGTCACATTGTCACATCACAAATCTGTTCTGACTTCATCACATTTGTGCCAACAAATGACTTTGGAATCCTCACAATCCCATTCTAAACTCATATACTCATTATGAGTTAATGAAAATTGAGGTCTGGAATGCCATTGTCACATCACCAAACTACTGTGACATCACAAAACTATTTTGAACTCATCACTATTATGGCATCACCAACTAATTGTGACATAACAACACTCTTATGACATTATAATTTGACATCATATTGCAGTTGTGATATTACTGAACCCTCATGCTTTCACAAACCTATTATGATCTCATCACATCTTAGAAAATTATGGTCTTTGAGACATCAAGCTCCTTCTGTGAACTTGTATCATTGTGAACTTGTAGCAATTGAAAATAGAAATAAGATGTGATATTGCAAACTAGTTTTGACATCACTAACCCATTTTTATATCATTAACACTTTGACAACCAGAACCTGTTAAGAACCCTAGCACTTTTGACAAAAAACATGGCCTTTGTTTCATCACAGTTCATTTGTATATGTCATTGTGACTTCATTCTCATATCCTCACTATAAACTAATGGCAATTAAGATCTGACATGCCATTGTGACATCATAAACCCTTTGTGACATCATCACCAGTGTGACATCAGACTGACATTATGACACCATCAGCTCATTGTGACATCACCAAGCTACAGTGACATCATAGCATTATGACATTGCATTGACATTTTGCTGTCATAGACACATTGTGAATGTATATCTTGTGATTTCATTCTATTTCAAATGTGGCATATCAGTTGATATCAGAAACACATTGTGACCTCATAACCATTGTAAGATAATAAACCCTGTGTGACATCATAACCAGTGTGACATTATAGTGTTGTTATGACATCTTTAGCTTATGGTGACATCACAAAATGATAATGACAGTATAGCATTTGCCATTGTCATTGTGACATCATTGTCACATTATGAATGCCAAATCTGTGATTTCATTGTATTTGAAATGTGGCATGTGGGTTAATATCAGAAACTCATTGTGATGTCATAACCATTGTCACATCAAAATCCCTTTTTGACATCCATTTGGCAATGTGACATCACACTCGCAATGTGATGCTAGTAAGGCACCGTGATATCACAATGGTCATGAACTCACAATGGATTTCTGGTATCAACCAACATGCCACATTAGAAATAGAATCAAATAACATAATAGGCAAACACAACGTGTCTATGACATTAGAATGACAATGTGATGCTACAATGCTATGATGTCATTGTAGTTTTACATGTCAAAATGAGCTGATGGTGTCATAATAGCAACATGATGTCACAATTATGATTATGTCAGAAAGGATTTGTTATGTTTCAATGGTATATCTGATGTCAGTTTTCATTAGTTCCTCATGAGGATATGTATAGAAAAAGGTTCTGTGATGTCACAGAGGCCATGTGTGTTTTCAAAGGTGGTAAGAAGTCATAATAAGTTTGGGATGGCCCAATGTGATCCATAATGTCACAATGGAAATGAGATATCCCATTGGGTTTTTCATGTCACAGTGGTGATGAGGTCACAATGATTTTGTGATGTCACAGTTTGTTTGTAATATCAGAATGATATATCAAATTTCAATGACTCATAATTCAATATGAGGATACCAGGTGATAGAAGAAGCTCCATAGTATGAGGTCATACTATGTGAAAACCCAATGGGACAGTGATTTCACAATGACAATGTGATATCTCACCATACTGTTATAAGAATGTTTTGACGTCACAATTGGTGATGCAATACTGATGAGGAGGTTGCAATAGATTTGAGATGTCCCAAGGGGTTGGTGATGGCACAATGGCATGTGGGATCTCAATTGTCATTAACACACCATGAGTATATGAGTTTGGGAAGGGATTCTGATGTCAGCAAAGCATATGTAGTCAAAAAGGTGAAGAACTAACAGGTCTGAGATGTCACAAAGTGATGTAATGGTTATGATGTCCAGTGGTGTGATATCATGATGTTACACAGGATTTTAGATATCTCATGTCATATCTGAAATACGAGGTCAAACACAGATTTTCAACTCACAAAGGACCTAAGATATCACAATGGCATGTCACAAAATTATGAGAACAGGAGAGGTATTTGATGTCACATTGGGTTAGTGATATAACAAAGGCAATGTGCTGTGACAAAGAGATTTAGATGTCACAAAGGTTATGAGTTCACAATGGTTTCCTGATATCAATGCAGATGGCACATTTCAGATAGAATGAAATCAAAGATAGGCATTCAAAATGGGTCTATGACATGAAAATGACAATGTGATGTCAAGGCAGCAATGATGATAGTATATGTACTCATTACCTTGCTCATGTAACTGTAATCTTCTGTACACTGTATTTACAATAAAAAAAACTCACAGAAGAAAAAAAAGAAAAATATGGCATGGTGTCATTGGGGTTTGCTGATGTCACAATAAATGGTGGTGTCATGATGACAATGTGATTTCACAGTCATAATTATTGCACAAAGTATTTGTGATGATAAAATGCTATGTGTGATAACAATTTTCATTAGTTCACTATGAAGATATGAGTACATAAAGGGTCTGTGATGCCACAGAGGTCATGTGTTGTTTTTTGTTTTTCATGTTTTTTGTGTGTGTGTGAAAATACCGTACAGAGGGGTTACAATTACATGGGCAAGATAATGAGTACATTTCTTATCAAACATTGTAGTCTCCTCCTTTGTTTACCCTTCCCATCCCTTCCCTTCCTCCACCTGCCCCCCACCCAATCCTCCCCGCTCCCCCTCTCCCCTCCCAATGAAAGTTGTAAAGTTCGTTTTCGACATAACAACTTGTACATCTCAAGAGTTCACAATAGCTTTGTGATGTCACAATGTGATTGTGAAGGCACAACAGCAATGTGATGTCACAATGGTTTTGTGATGTCACAGTGGTGATAAGGTCACAATGAGTTTGTGATGTCATTATGAGTTTGTAATATCACAATGACATGTCCAATTTCAATTTCTACTAGTTCACAATGAGGAAACAATTTCAAAGAAAGAAAAGCTCCAAAGACCATGAGTTTTTAGTCATAACGTTTGTGATATGCTGCCATTAGGATATTTTAGGCCTTTAGTAAGCTTATAATCTGTTTTCAAACTCATAGTATTTCAGGTATGACATATGATATCAGAAATTGACTCTGACATGAACATTGTGACATCACATTGATAGACATCAATAACATGGTGTCACATTGTGAACTCACAAATTTGTTAGGGCTTCATCACATTTGTGCCAATGACATGACTTTTTAGACAACACAGTCCCTTTGTGAACTCATATTTTCATTGCGAATTAATGACATTTGAGACCCGGCATGCCATTGTGACGTTTCCAACCAATTGTGACAGCACAAACCTATTATAGTAGAAACACATTGTGATCTAATAGCCATTGTGGTAGCACAATCCCTGCATGACTCCATATTTCGATAGTGATATCACTAACCCAATGTGAAATTCCAATCCTCTCATACCCAATCCAGGTATGAAATGTGATACCCGAATCCAATGTGACATCTTGATTATGGTGACATCACACTGATAGATGTTATGAGCATTTTGTCATATTCTGACAACACACACCTGTTAGGACTTCATCACTTTTGTGACAACGCATGCCTTTGGAGACATCACAGTTCCTTTGTGAGCTCATATACTCATTGTGGTTTAATGACAATTGAGATCACATGTGTCATTTTGATATCACCAACCCATTGTGACATTGTGACACACCTCTTGTAAACTCATCACCAATGTTGCATCACCAATTGTGATATCAAAACATTACGAAGTCATCATATTGCAACATGACATTGCCATTGTGATGTCACTGTTCCACTGTGTTTTCAAAAACCTACTGTGTCTTCACAGCATTTTAGAAAATTCATAGCCTTTAATACTTCAGTCTTCTTCTGTGAACTCATATCCTCATTGTGAAATAGTAGCAACTGAAATTCGACATGTGATTATGAGATGTGACTTCACAAAATTATTTGATTTCATCACCAATGTGACATCACAAACCCATTGTGAGCTTTCATTGCCATTTGACAATCACTATCACATTGTGACATCCCAAACCTATTAGGACCTCTTAGCATCTTTGAAAAAACACATGGCCTTTGTGATATCACAGTCCCTTTGTGTAACTATAACCTCATTGTGAACTGACAATTGATATCAAACATGCCATTGTAACATCACAAACCCTTTGTGACATAATATTGTCATTATCGCATCATCAACTACTTTTGACATCACAAATCTACAATGACAAGATAGCATTATGAGATCACACTACCATTGTGATGTTATAATAAGATTATGAATGCCTGTTTTTAATCTTTTTTTTCGGTCCTGGGGCTTGAACTCTGGGCTTGGGTGCTGTCCCTGTTCTTCAGTTCAAGGTGAGCACGCCATCGCTTGAGCCACAGAGCCACTTCTGGTTTTCTAGTGGTTTTCATTGGAGATAACAGTCTCATAGACTTTCCTGCCTGAGCTGGCTTTGAACTGCGATCCTCAGATCTCAGCCTCCTGAGTAGCTAGGTTTATAGGCACCGGCGCCCGGCTTTTTCATTCTATTTCAAATTTGACATGTGTGTTGATATCAGAAACATAATGTGACCTCATAACCACTGTAACATCATAAATCAGCAGTGACATCAAATTGTCATTATGACACCATCAGCTCATTGTGACATCACTAAAAAACAATGGCATCATAGCATTATAAATCACAGTGACATTGTTATGACTTAACAGTGTGAAGGCCTATTCTGTGAATTCACTCTGTTTCAGAAACCCATTTGACCATATAACCAATGTGATATCACAATCCTTTGTGACATCACATTGCCATTGTGATATTATTAACCTGCTGTGCCTTCACAACCAGTCCTGTCCTTGTAAGTTTTGTGACATGCTGCCATTGTCATATAGTAGGGCCTTTGTGAGCTCATAATCTGTTTTCAATCTCATATTTCTGGTATGACATGTGATATCAGAAATCCCTTATGACATCATACTGCCAGATGTCATGACCATTGTGTCACATTGTGACATCACAAAGCTGTTAGAACGGCATCACATTTGTGACAAAACATGCCTTTGGAGACATTACAGTCCCTTTTTGAACTCATATATTCATTATCAATTAATGACATTTGAGATATCCCATGCCACTCTGACATCATGAACCTATTGTGACATCACAAACTTATTGTGACCTCATCACGAGAATGGTATCAACAACTAATTGGGGTATCAAAGCATTATTTTGAGATGATATTGTGGTATTGGCATTGTTATTTCACTGTCCCATTGTGCTTTTACAAACCTATTATGGCCACATCACATCTTAAAAAATTCACGGCCTTTGAGACTTCAAGTTCTTTTCTGTGAACTCGCATACTTATTACCTCTAAGGCAAGGAGACAAACCATTGAGTTACATTTAATATAATAATCCAATTTACACTAGAAAGGAGACTGTGATTACCTTATCCTGGACTGGATAACCAGGTCCAAGATCAGCCTTGACCACCAAACCTCAGACCTCCAATGGCAGCCCCGCCCTATCTTAATTGGTCTGCAAACCACCAGCCAAAAAATTATGATCTCCAAAGCTCCAAACCTCAATGGGCAAGGCTTTTAACTTTTCCATTACTCCCTCCTTCACTACAGACCTGTCATTCCTTTCTGGTCTTTCTCTTTTTCCCTTCCACCATTTCCTTCTTCTCTTCAGGCCTCTCCAGTCTCCACAGGCCTACACTACTCTTCCCTAATGACCACTTTTCTGCTTCCCTCTTCTCAGGTTTTTCCCTTCCTGCTGTCTTACCACTTTCTTCCATCCAGGTAGCTCTCATTTTTATATCCCCTTCCAATGCTCTGAAAATGCAACTTATATATAGGTTGTACCTCTCCTCACTCCAACGGGTCTTCTGCCTGTTTTCAACCATCACTTCCCAAACTGCCCAATGTTCAATCACTTCTTGACAGCTCACCAAGTGAGGCTTGACACCTTCACCTTTGATGGCATTCCTCACACTCTCCTGTGGGCCAGACCAAGAATTTACAAAGATTAATGGCTCCCACAGATAATTCTGGCTCCACTGGTTATTACAGTATCCTCATAGTGACATAGAAGAAATTGAAATTGTATATGTCGTTGTTATATTACAAACTTGATGACAGGCTCTTCAGTAAATGGTGCTGGCTAAATTGGTTAACTACTTGTAGAAAACTAAAGCTAGATCCTTATATATCACCCTGCTCCAGATGGATCAAAGTCCTCGTAGTCAAACAGACATTCTAAAAACTTTACAGGATGGAATAGGAGAAACCCTAGGTCTCTTGGCACAGACCGAAATTTTCTTAATAGAGACCCAGAAACACAACACATAAAAGAAAGGTTGGACAAATGGGATTGCATGAAATTGCAGAGCTTCTGCATGGCAAAGGACATAGCTAGCAAGATCAATAGAAAGCCCACGGATTGGGAGATCTTCACTAGCCATACAACAGACAAGGGTCTCATATCAAAAATATAACTGGAACTCAAAAAATTAAATTCCCCAACAACAAATTTTCAAAGAAACAAATGCCCAATAAATAAGTGGGCTAAAGACTTACAGAGAAATTTCTCTGAAGAGGAAAGAAGGATTGCCATTAGACACATGAAGATATGCTCAACTTCTCTAGCCATAAAAGTAATGCAAATCAAAACCACATTGAGATACCACCTCACCCCAGTTAGAATGGCTATAATCAAGAACTTTAATAACAACAGATGCTGGAGCAGATGTGGACAGAAGGGAACCTTACTGCATTGTTGGTGGGAGTGTAAACTTGTTCAACCACTTTGGAAAGTAGTAAAGAGGTTCCTCAAAAGACTCCACATAGAGCTCCCTTATGATGCAGGAATCCCACTTTTGGGCATTTTCCCAAATGTTCACAAACAAGACCACACTAAAGCTACCAGCATGACTATGTTTATTGCAGCCTTATTTACCCTAGCTAAGATATGGAACCAACCCAGATGCCCCTCAGTAGATGAATGGATGAAGAAAATGTGGTATATATACACAATGGAATTCTATGCCTCCATCAGAAAGAATGACATTTCCCCATTTGTTAGGGAATGGAAAGTCTTGGAAAAAATTATATTAAGTGAAGTAAGCCAGGCCCAATGAAACTTAGGTCCCATGATTTCCCTTATTTGCAATAACTAGTATATGTCTGAGTCAAGCAGAAAAGGTCAGATAAGTTGATGTTAGGGAAATGAACCCTAAGATATGTATTCAAATGTTTTTTTTTCTTTCATGTGATTGTTTCTAACACATTTATAAGATTATTTCTTTGTTGCTTTGTATGTCCCTCCCCATGGTATAACCTCTGCTTTCACTGTATTTGATGTTGTTATAATTTGTGGAGGGGAAGGGAAAAACAAATCGTTTAAATAGGTATTCAGGTGGACCTATTGCAACAATGAGATGAATAAATCGTTATGTCGAAAACAAACTTTACAACTTTGGTGGGGTGGGAGCGCTGGTTGGGGGGGCGTGGGAAGGGTGGGATGGGAAGGGGAAACAAAGGAGGATGCTACAATTCTTGAAAAGAAATGTACTCATTATCTTGGACAAGCAGAAATGATCAGATAAGTTTATGTTGGGCGAAATGAACCAAAGATAAGGACTCAAATGTTTTTTCTCTTGGTAGTGTTTTTTTTATGATATTTATAAGATGATTTCTTTGTTGCTTTGTATGTCCCTCCCCCATGACATAACCCTTGTTTTCACTGTATTTGATGTTGTTATAATTTGTGGAGGGGAAGGGAAAAACAAGTTGTTTAAATAGGGATACAGGTGGTCCCATGCAACAATCAGATATACAACAAGTTATGTCGGAAAATGAACTTTAGAACTTTGGTGCCTGGGTTGCTTTGCGGGGAAGATGGGAAGGAATGGTAAGGGGAAACAAAGGAGGGGGAAACAATGTTTGATAAGAAATGTAATCATTACTTTGCTCATGTAATTTTAACCCCTCTATATGTATTTTCACAATAAAAAAATCATGAAATAATAAAGTAAAATCCATGTCAATTTTTTTTGGTGGTCGTGGGGCTTGAACTATGGGCCTGGTTGCAGATTTCAATGAGTTCTTCAGCTCATCTATACCACTGTACCATTTGACCCACAGTGCCATTTCTAGTTTTCAAGTGGGATATTGGAGATAAGAGTCTCACAGACTTTTCTGCTGAGGCTGGCTTTGAACCACTATCTCAATCTCAGACTCCTGAGTAATTAGGATTATAGGCATGAGCAACCAAAGCCCAGATCCAAGTCAATATTTAAAAAGCAAGCTTATTGAAACTTCTGGTTTTTCCAATAAGCAATCTTACTTTTTAGCATTAGTTTATAACTATGAGTTATTTTTAGATGTAACTGTGAACTTTTTAATAGAATCAAATATAATTTTTACTATTACTCAGTATCTCACAAAATCCACTGTAATTGACTTACCCCAAAGTCAGTTATTACATACTATATTACTCATGATTATTACAGTCTATATTACATATAGTGTGAAGCGAAAATAGGTTGGATTATTTAATATAAATTAGTAGATGCTATTTTACCATTATAAATTCACATCTGTAATTTTAAAAGAAGGAAAGAAGGTTTTAGAGTTAAAATCAATTATAAATGTGTAGTGTGTCCCAATTAAAGCAAAAATTCTGAGTTCATACAAACAAAATTATTTTCTTTCCACTAAAGACTTTGAAGTATTACTACATGAAATAGTGAGGCAATAAGAGGAAGAATTCTAATCATGTCAATGTCTCTGTTATTCTACTACCCCCTCCACTAACAAGACCTATCCGGTCCCAGATGTCACAAAACTTCAAGTGTCTCCCTTAGAAACTCTATTTCAAAAAGTTCTAAATCACTTATTTTTTTGGTACTTTCTGTTATATGAAACAAAATATAGACACAAAACAATTGAAATAAAATGCACACATATGTTGAAGTCACCACAGCTGGAAAAACAACCAACAAATTAGAATGCCCTCAGGAACAAAAACATGTTGTGCCCAGTTATTTTTAAGCACAAAAACCTCAAATACATGTTACCCTTGACTAGAACCATAAAGATAACTGTGTCTCAGAAATACAGTTGTGTTCATTTGTAATTAAATTCATCTAGATGAACCTAATATAGCAAATCCCTTGAATGGATCAAACTGTTTAAAAGAAATCTGACTGTAAGTGGAGTGAGATCTGAATATATTTAAGAGAATAAAATAACAAAAATCATGACATCTTAAAAAATTCAGAAATGCAATGAATAAGTCTAATAGTATCCATATTGAAACCTACATGCTACTGATTTAACAAGAACAAAATAGGCAAATAGTAGAATCTGAGCAGTGTACCTGAGTGTACATAATTTTAAACTACTCCAAATTACACTTTGCAGCAGACAGAATGTGGGTTATTTAAAGGAAATAAATGACATTAAAAATCTCATGAAAAGGGCTGGTATGGTGGCTCAGTGGTAGAGTGCTTGCCTTGCATGCATGAGGCCCTGGTTTCGATTCCTCAGCACCACATAAGCAAAAATAAAGAAGCCGGAAGTGGTGCTGTGGCCCAAGTGGTAGAGCACTAGCCTTGACCTGAAGAGCTGAGAGACAGTGCTCAGGCTCAGAGTTCAGGCCCCACGACCTGAAAACAACTACTCTCATGAAAAGAGAGTAGTTGTTTCTGGAAAATAATAGTTTAATAAAGGGTGGTCAAAAAATCTTTCTACTACTGACAAAATTGCATACATATTTAGTTAGATCCAAAAAAGACCCAAGATATTCATGCTCATTTGAAACTTTGGCAAAGTAGCAGGATACAACTGTAACATTATTATGGATGTTGGCTCTGGCATGGAATTAATTTTCTCTTTGATCTGACAAATGAATATATGAAAAAACAGAACTTCAACTAAATATCAAGACCTAACTAAACATATAACCAGAAAAGTCATCATGCAAGCAGTATTGCAACTGGGATAAAAGAAAATATCAATCATACTGATTCTGTACTTATTGTAAATGTTGACTTTTTCATAAATTATTTCTTTTGCTTGCATTTTAAAAACATTGCGTTAAGTGTATATCTTGGTAACTAATTTTGGATTCCTCCTTCAATATAGTTCTGAGTATAATGTCTCACATCAATTCCTAACCCATGAAATGATGTTGATTACAAAATAAATAGTAATCACCACTGTTTATAATACACAAAATGTCATAAGCATGACACCAATAAGCATTGGTTAACATTTTGGTATCATGGTCTCATGACTGATGAGGCCTATCTGCATGAGCATAATTGTACCTAGATTCCTCAGCCTAAATTTAACAACTGTTAAAAAATGTTTATATCTTTATCTGTTGCCCATCAGAGATTAAACCTGAATATAAAGCCTAAGGAAAATGACAAGGTAAGAATTTAGCTTTTCTAGATATAAAGTAAACAAAATGCAACATAGAGTAACTCTTGTTTAAAGTCAACCTATTTCTCCAAAACATTCTAAGCATTTCCTTACAATGTGTATTATTCTCAAGAAGGGAATGGGTAATGTGAGAAGAGGACTAACCAAGCATTGTCTTCAAATATACATAATTTGGATTTACCTCTTTATTGTGCTATAAGCATTTTTGATAAAAAAAAACAGTTTGAATAATTGATTTCCAGATCAAGTATAATATATCCTACTTGCATATGCCAAAGTACATTCAGAAAATGTTATATAGCAATTAAGTAAAGAAAGTCCGGGCAGAAAAAATGGCATCTCTATACTATGTGATGCCCAATTCTTCGGTATTTCATTCTGCCTCCATTTAATGAATGTGATTGTTTAAATGCTTCATAAAGTATTAATTAAAATTGATCAGTATGCTAGAATACAATCGTGTATAATTTTATCCTAGAATCATGCAAGAACTGCCCATTCAATCAAAACATACATCACATTCCATTGGTATTTATATGGATAGGAATGAGTTTCTTAGGATCTCCTGCATTTGGAAGTGGCAGGAACAGGATTCCAAATGTGGGCTCCAGCTCCCACCACTTAAACCTGAGGATAGGGAACTCAAGGGTGTGTCCAAGAACATCAGCAAAACCAATGATGAGGCAGGCACCAGTGGCTCCTCCTTGATACTTACAAGGCTGTGATAGGAGGATCATGGTCACTCTACACCAGAAAGTCCTTGAGACCCCTGTCCAACTTCAATGCCAACAAAGCCAGAAGTAGAGCCGTGTGGCTCCAGTGGTAGAGGGCTATCCTTGAGCAAAAGCATCTCAGGGACTGTGCCAGATCCTGAGTTCAAGGTCCAAAACTAGCAACAAATGGACATACACAACAATCTGTACAGCCATCCGGCTCAAGCAGGTCACCCTCTTGGCCCAACTGAATTGAACAGAGTTCCCTAGGAAAGGGGCTGGGGGAGCCACTATCATCTTAACTCTGCCCATTCTGCCTGCATCACAGGATTCTGGCCACACCCCCATTATTTCATGATTCTTTCTGACCAATGGGATACAAGAATTGTGGCTATGCCCACATTCCATGTTGCCTGGTAGATGGATGAGGCTCTGTTAACACACTGAGGCTGAGATCAACAGGGGGGATATCATACTACAGGAGCGGTGGGCCAGCTGCAGGCACCTGGCCCTACTGCCACCTGCCCCATGAGCTGCCACCACAGCAATCATGGGGATGGGAAGCGGGACACATGGGGGTCCAAGAAGAAAATCTGATTCATCCACAACCTGCCTGATGAGGTGGACTTCCAGAATCCAGCAGGTGAGCTCCACCATCAATGCAGCCAGCTGTCAGCACACATCCAAACAATTGAGGAGTCCCTCGTGGTGTGTAAATAGCAGATGTTGGTCCTGAATGAGCTGTTTTGGGAGAAAGCCGAGTGTGTGTGCTGGATGTTCCAGGAGAAGATGGAGAAGATGAGAGTGCTACAGGAGCTGCTGTTGATCCTCACAGAGGAAGGCATGGACAGCAGGCTCCAGATGCAACACAGGCTGAGCCCCACCACCAAAGCTGCTTCAGATGCATCAGGGCCTGTGGTGGGTGAAATAAGGGAGGAGCAGAAAGGTTTTGAAGAATTGCAACTTGAAGACAGCGTGGAAACTGCCAGAGGATACGTCAGGGTTCTTGTCACCATAGAGGATTCCCCCAAGGAGCATATCTTGCTGCAGATGCCCCAGATACAGATCTGCCCACAGCTCAGGTGAGGAGCACTCCCTCTCTTTCTTCTGTAGACTGATGCAGATAATGACTCTCCATATGACTTACTGACTCTCAAAAGCCTTAGAAGCCACCGGAATTAGGTGGTCAGGTGGCCTTCTCTCAGGCCTCCATCTGCTGGGTGATGGGAAGGTTAAACTGGGAGTCAGGTAGGGTAGAGGCTGCCTGGAGGTGGCCCAAGTTCAAGGGACATCTAATGGCCCATTGGTGGTGAGGGAAGGGACCCATGTTATGCTTATCACAAAGAATAAATTGTTTTCAAAGGGGAAAAAAGCCTCCAACAAAGATTTTTTTTCTTCCAGTCCTGGGGCTTGAACTAAGGGCCTGGCCACTGTCCCTGAGCTCTTTTTGATCAAGGCTGGTGCTCAACCAGTTGAGCCCCACTTCCCCTTCCAACTTTTTCTGTGTGGAATCAAGCCGAGGGCTTCAGTCATGCTAGGTGACCACTCTATCACTGAGCCACATTCTCAGCTAGGATGATTCATCCCTCCCTAACCCATATGGCCATTCCTCAGAAAAATAAGAAGTAGGGGCTAGGATTAATATGAAGCACTTCTGGTTCACACCAAAATACTTCTCCGCCCCCTATTCCCAAACCCTTACTTGAAGTTTCTCTTCTACCATTGAGGGATGAGGGAGGGGGAGGGGAGTACCAAGAGAGGACTATTAATAGTGGCCCCCTGAGCCCCACATCCTCCCCCAGATTCCAATTTACCTGACTCAATGTGGAGTCTACACTGTCTTCCCACCACTGCAAGGCTCAGGATGAAATAAAGGTCAACCCTGGGCTCAGCCCACACCCAGGGTGGAAGCTCCTAATCCCAGACCTACTTCCACCTCTGACTGCCCTGAGTTAGGCCAAACCCACCACTCACCTCTATGTTGAGGTGATGACCTCATGGATGGATTCCAGGAAGAAGGTCTGTGGCAAAGAGCAGAAGCAGCAGGGTGAGCATGGCAGAAGGAGATGCTGTGATTGCTCTGGGATCTTCCTCCTTGGAGCCCTCCCTTCCATCCAGAGCCATGCTGACCCAAAACATGGACAAGACCAGGGGGTGAGACAAGATGGACCAGCACAGGACTAAAGGAGGCACTGCTTTGTCGTGGAGCACTTGAAAATTCCAATTATATTTGGCCAATGCCAATCCCAAAGCCAACATGCAAAGCCTCTCCTTGTTGTTGGCCATGAACACTGTCCTTGAGCTCTTATTCTCAAGGCTGGCACTCTACCATTTGAGCCACAGGACCACTTTTGTTTTCTGACAGTTCATCGAGGATAAGAGTGTCACACACTTTCTGCCCAGGCTATCTTGGCACTGTGATCCTCCAAATCTCAGCTTCCTGCGTAGCTAGGATGCCAGGCATGAGCCACCAGTGCCCAGTATGTGATGACTTTTGAAGGCATCTTGGCAATTTTGTAAAGGAGCCCCAAAGGGCCTGGATAGAACATGACCCAATCAAGGAGCTGGGATCGGAGAAGGATAACCTTCTACCCATTCTGTTCCCAAAATTAAAGATGCCAGGTAGCGGTGTATGCATCAGACACCTAGGCCAGCAGCCACCAGGCTTAGTGGGGGAAAAGTAGAGAATACCCAAAGATTGCGATGTAGAAATCTCTGATTTTCCATGCATGTGGTGTGTGTGTGTGTGTGTGTGTGTGTGTGTGTGTGTGTGTGTGTGTGTGTGTGTGTGTGTGTGTGTGTGTGTATAAACTCAGGGCCTAGGCTCTATCTCTGAGTTTTCTTGCTCAAGGCTACTGCTCTGCCACTTGAGCCACAGCCCCACTTGCTTTTCGATTGTTAATTGTAGGTAAGAGTCTCAAGGATTTTCCTGTCCAGGGTGACTTGGAAGCATGATGGAGACCCCAGGGAAGCAAGAGTAACACAACTCACAGGTAGAATCCCTATGGCGGGACACTCCTGCCCCCTGGTGGTCAGATGCGGGACATGCAGCCCCATGCTATTGTCCTCTAAAGTTCAATTTTAAGAAGTGACCAGGGCCAAGCTGACTTTTGTTCACCCTGAGTGCTGATGCCAGAGCAAGTCTGTTCCACCCTAGGCCAAGAGAGCTCCAGGAGGCCTAGCTTCCCAAGGGCACAAGAAAGAGAGAGGTCAGCTCCAGGCTGAGCTAAGAGCCTTTGCCCACAGACACCCTAACTTGGCCTTCCTTATAACCATAAGTCCTGTCAAAGAACAACCCAAAAAACCAAAATTGGAGCTGTGCCTCCAAGTGGTAGAGCTCTAGCATTGAACCAAAGAGCTCAGGGACAGGGCCGCCAAACTTTGAGTTCAAGACCCCCAGCTGACCCTCCCCCATAAAACACAGGTTGGCTAAATGTGAACTAGTAGGATTTGTGAAGTGTTTCTGAAGAATGGGGATACTGAAGAAAGCACCTTAATTCTAAAGAAAGCTGAACCTGTGACATACAGCTATGTACTGAGTCCTTCAAAGGGTGCTATTTTCTGGGTCTTTCCCACATGGGGGTTTTGTTCTGAGTCCTCCAAAAGGTGCTGTTTGCTGAGACATCGCATAGGGTGCTTTGTGCTGAGCCCCTGAGAAGAGTGGGCAGTGCTGAGTTTTTCAAAGGGTGCTGTGTGCTGAGTCCATTACACAATGTACTGTATGCTGAGTCCTTCAAAAGGTGTGGTGTGCTAATTCATCTGAAAGGGTCCTGCTATGTGCTGAGCTCTTGAGAAGAGAGGGATGAGGTGAGTTTTTTGAGTGCTGTGTGCTGAGTCCTTTACACAGGGTGCTCAGTATTGTCCTTCAAATGGTGCTGTGTGCTGAGTGCTTCCACAGTGTGGTATGTGCTGAGTCCTGCCATAGTGCGGTATGTGCTGAAACCTTCAAAATTCTTCTATGTGCTGAGTTCTTTGAAGGGTGCTATGCAATGAGTGATTTACAAAGGGTGCTTTGTACTTAGCCTTTCAAAGGACTATGTGTGGAGTCTTAACACAGAGGGTGCTGTCTAATGAGCCCCTGTGAAACTGTGCTATGTGCTGAGTTTTTCAAAGCATGCAATGTGCTGAGTCCTTTACACTGCAAGCTATGGACTCCCTCTTTCAAAGGGTGCTGTATGCTGAGTACTCTACACAGGGTACTATATGCTGAGTCCTTCAAAGGGAACTGTGTGCTGAGTCCTTTACACAGGGTGCTTTGTGCTGTTTTTGGAAGTGTGCTGTGTGTCATCCCAAAGAGTGCTATGTTCTGAGTCCTTGAGAGGAAGTTATCCCCAACAATCACACACACACACACACACACACACACACACACACACACACACACACACACACACACACACACAAGGGTCACCATGCACGTTCTTAGTGTGTGGAGTGAAGGAGGATGGAGGAGAGTCTCCTCCAGGAGTGGAGCTCAGGGGAGATTCAATCCCTGGGAAAGGTACTGGGGTTGGGGGAGCGTGCTGAGCTGAGGTGATGATGCAATTGCCATGGCCTGGTAGCCTTAGAGCCCAGTCAGGGCTGTGATTGCAGCTAAGGGTAGGAGGCATGGCCTAAGGGAGGAGTGGGCATGGCCAAGTAGAGGAGGGGGTGGGGCCCTGGGGTGCACTGTGGTGGCAGCGATGGGGGGGAGCAGGCACGCCTGTGTGGTGGCCCAGGAGTGGAGTGGGGGCAGAGAGAGAAAGAGCAGAGAGAAGAGCAAGCACAAGCACAAGGGGAAGCCGTTCCAGTGGCTGGCAGCTGTTGCAATCAAAGTGCAGTCCTGGACACACAGAGCACCTGGAGCCAGCGAGGCAGGCACATCACTGTGGGCAGCCCCACAGGGCATGGTGGCCATGTCTGCCCTGAATCTGAGGTCCTGGCATGGGAAGCACGGTGGTGGCTTCTGTGGTGGAGGCAGCAGAAGCAGGCAGCTGAGGCAGAGGTGGTGGTGGTGGTGATGGCAGCTGAGGCAGGGGTAGCAGAAAGCACAGCCCCGTGCAGGTGCCCCTGCCCCCTCCCAGCAGCACCGAGTTTAAAATATGGCTCTGCCTGCTCTGATCGGCGGCCCCTTAAGCAATCTCCCAGCAGAGATGGTGGGTCCCTGCCTGGCATGAGGCCCGACCTGGTCCCTGCCCTTGGTCCTTGCACTCCGGGCCTGGGTGTACCCAGAACCATTGCCTACAGCTTCTCCCAGCAGCACGTGTGAGTGGCCGCCCATGGGACCACACCTGGTGACTCCCACCCCCAGCGAACCTCCTCACCCCCTCATCCCCCCTCCCCCGCAGACCCAGACCCCCACCTCCAGCCTACTCTCTCCCATCCTGCCTGCACCTCCTCTGCACCCCACAGTCCACCCTGGCTCTGCCACAAATGTGCCCCAGGAGAGGGGGGGTGGGTGTCACCTCCACACCTGCCTTCTCGGGTCTTTTCCTTTTTGCTGGGGGTGGGGGGTGTTGGATGCAGGGGATAGGCCCCCCTTGCTGTGTGAGCCCTTGTCTTCTGTGCTAGGTCACCCTTTCACCTGAGGAGGGTCCCAGAAGAACCCACTAGGGAGGTGAGGGCACAGGGGTTCAGAGGGTGACTATCTGGGAGAAACACACCCCCTCTGATACACACACACCTATCCTGCCCCCCCAGCTGTCAACAGTACTCACAGGGTGATCACATTTCCCAGCTCTGAGAGCTTCTGCTGGTGTTCCTGGTCCTTCTGGTCTCCTAGTCCTCCCCAAGAATCCGCCAGTTAGCCCAGAAGCATCTAGGCTGGAAGTAGGCAAACCATCCATGTATGTAGCCTTTAAGACCCCATCAAATTCCCCAACAACACTCCCACCCCAAGTCAGACACCTCTCTGGAGGCACCAGGACTGCCTGATTTGTTTTTGTCCAGGCTCTGAGGAGTCACTTGTCTCGGGATTCCTTCACCTAGTGTCCGGGCCTAGGGTTTTGGTGAATGGGGAGTCAAGGCTGGTTGTTCCCAATGGAAGGGTCTGGCCCTTGGTAAAGCCAGAGGCAGGGTAGCTCTGCATTATTAGAGCAGTGATCCCCTTGGATGGGAGCCCCTGGTTCTGACAAGGGAACTGCCATGCTCGAGCTTGTACATTGCCCAGATGAGGAACTAAAAAACTCAGGAGAGGCACTGCTCTGAATCTCTCTCTCTCTCTCTCTCTCTCTCTCTCTCTCTCTCTCTCTCTCTCTCTCTCTCTCTCTCTCTCTCTCTCTCTCTCTCTCTCTCTTTCTCTCTCTTTCTCTGTGTGTGTGTGTGTGTGTATGAGAGAGAGACAGAGAGAGACAGAGAGAGACAGAGAGAGAGAGAGAGAGAGAGAGAGAGAGAGAGAGAGAGAGAGGGAGGGAGGGAGGGAGATATCGATCATCTTTCTCCTCGTACAGCCTGACTGTGCTCAGATCAGTGATCAGTTGGCAAATTGCAGGTGCAGCATGGTGAGTCTTTTGTGACCAGTTTAGATGTGTGTGTGTGTGTGTGTGTGTGTGTGTATGTGTGTGTGTGTGTGTGTGTGTGTGTGTGTTTGTGTGTGTTGGGAGATTAGGAGATGAGAAAAATGAAAGTATATTTAAGTCATCATGTCTAAAAAGAGCAAAAGCAGTTTATTTGTGTGTATGTGTGTATTTGTTGTTCTTTTTTCATAATGCCCAGTATGAGCTCAGCCACAATTTTTGTTTTGTCCTTCACCATTTCATGGCTCCTTTGGGGAAGGTTTCAGTATATGTTCCTTTCCACCTCTTTCCACCTCCCTCTTCCACTTTCTTGTAGCCACAGTAGCTGCTGGACCTGCATGGACTCCCTAGGAGGCCTGTGTGAACCACAGAACAGAGTGGACACCTGTCCTGTCTTCAGCCAGAAGGCTCGTGAGGCCAATGTGACCACAGCCACACTCTTCCAGCCAGACACTCTGCTCTCATGTGTATAGTTGGAGCTAATTCAAGGGTTGGGAATGTGCCTGCCAAACATAATTAAGGAATGAGATGGGTGGGAGTAGGGCAAGGGCTGTGAAGCTAGGAGTGTCTGGGGAGTGGTGAACGGTGTAACATGGCAGATGGTTCACCACAACCAAGGATGAGAGGAGAACCTTACCCAGGACATTGACGGTGTCTATGGGCATCTGGGCAGGGAGCTCTGGGCCCCCTCTGGTGGCGTGGATTCCCTCCTGGGGCAGTGCATCCATGTGTAGTCCTCCCTAGAGTCCTGCAGTCTCCAATCTGTGTCCCACCTGGGCCATTTCCAGCTGGACAGTGGTAGGCAAGTTTCCCCTCCTGGAGCCTGTTCGGTATCATACTGTGGCAGTTAGCTAGAGCTCTCTGAATGCCAGTTTCTGTAACCTGCTGTAGGCTGTCTGGAAGGAAAAGGGGACCACTGACTTTGGAACCCTTTAAGTTTGATTGGGACAAGTGATATGCCACCTTTTCCAGGTTTTTTTTTTCTTGAAGCTGGCAATTTCCACTAATGCTTGGGTTCATGGGTCAAATTACATGAACCAATTCAGCGGTCAGACAGTGAAGTTCAAAGTGGCACACACAGAGTTCCCAAGCCAGATGGTCTCCTGCTATGAATGTCGTGCCTTGACTGCCTTTCTCTGGCAGCTGCTGATTCTTCTACAGCTCTCTCCAGGGTGACCACCACAGTCAAGGATGTCATGGGGAGCAGAGAGTGACCTCACCATCCCCAGCCTGCCAGCTGTGAGCAGAGATGATTTTCAGCACCTGCAATGGACTGTGGAAGATTTAGAGATCCGGGATGCCTCGAGAATCCTTTCTCTGTAACATGAAACTTGGGGCCAGATATAGTGGACCATCCTGTCTGGCCCCACGGAGAGGAAAGGAGGCCACTTGAGCCAGGGGTTCAGCTCACGGCAACCTCATTCACACCTGAGGGGGCATGGAGTGCCACAGAGTTGGTTGGCCACTGGACAGAGATCTTTGAGCAGATAGGCATCCCAGTGGCCCCAGAATCCAGCGAGCACATCGTGGCTCACATCCTGGGAGCCAAAACAGTTAAGTGCGGTGGCATCAGGAGGGTGGGAAGAGGGACGAGGGAGAACTGTGGGAGAGCTACATCAGGCTTTGCCTCCCCCCGCCCTGCCCCAGGATGCTTACATGAATTGAATGGGACTTTTCTATAATATTGTCATAGACAGATGCTCATTTAGTAATCCAACAAAGAGTTACAGTATGCGCCATGCTCAAGGGGGTAAGGGAGTGGGGGTCATAGATGATGAAAGGTTCTGGTGCTGGTTCCACAGCACATGAAGAAACCTTGGTTTGAACTGGATGCTGGGGCTTCATGCCTGTCATCCTAGCTACTTAGGAGCCTGAGATGGGAGGATCAAGGCTTAAGGCCCAGACAGGAAAGACTATAAGACTCTTATCTCCAACTAACAACCAAAAAGAAAATGCCAGAAATGGATGTGTACCTCAAGCTGTAGACTGGTCGCCTTGAGTAAAAAGGCTAAGGGACAGAACCCGGGCTCTGAATTCAAGGCCAGGAGTGAGACAAAGGAAGGAAACAGAGAGAGAGGAAGGAAGGATGAAGGGAAAAAAAGAGGAAAGGAAGGAAGAAGGGAGCATGCGAGCCTTGGTTTGGAGTCCCTGGATCAAGAAAGCCAACCACTCACAATCTCTGTGGGTAACATTTCAGAGCCTAAAGCCAGTATGTAGGATTAAGCCACTGACCCTTCAGCAACTTCATGACATCTAGGAGCTGTGTGGTCACCAACTGCACGGGGAAGCAGCCTCAGGAAGGACCTAGGGCTCAGGGTGGGGGGGTCACCAGGTTTCAATTATCCCGGCCCCAGCAAGTTTATTTCCTGGACAGATAATAAGAAATTGTCTAAGGGACAGGGAGGTGTTGGGATGAGGGAAGAGGTAGGACGATCCCAGGTCAGGTGTTTCAGGACATTGGAGCCATGACCTTTCCTGACAATATAGACCACCAGTTATAGAGTCTTTGACCCAGCCACACTTCTATTAAGAGTCCTGGAACCTTGGGTTCACCATTGACTGCCTGGCTGTTGTCCACTGCAGGATGCCTGTTCAGTACATCCTTGGGGACTGGGACTTTCGTTGGCTCAATCAGAAGATGACACTCCCGGTGTTTATTCCGCCACCATAGACAGAGGTAAGTGGGCCACTGGCACAGGACAGTCAGGGAATGAGGAAGGAGTCGAGACCTGAGTTACTTTGAGACTTCCTGTAGAGGGCACTAGGACCACGTGACTGCCATTCTCAGAGGCAGAGGTGGGTGGGTCTCTTTGCTGGCTCAACCTTTAGTCTACATGGCAGATCTGGGATTCAGAAAGGGCTGACTGAAGGTGGGGCAGGCTTGGATAGAGGCTAGTGGGAAAACAAGAGGCACTGGGCTCTGAGCAGGGTTGTTTCTTTGAGGATACTCACAACCTAGGAACATTTCTTTCAGAGATAGAGGGACCTGGAGCCCATCCAGTTGGAGTCCCTGGCGGAGAAATCCTTTCATATTCACATCCTGTGGTTGGATAACTGCAACTCACCTTGCTGCCCAGTGTCAAGGCAGGAGAGTGAGAGATCCTGAGTCTTTGATAAGGTCAAGGGATCCTCAGTATGAGATTGTACTTCAACATCCTAACTTGGTTCATGGTCAGTCCCATCTAAGACTGCCATGATGTAGGACATAGAATCTAGAGAATCAGAGCCGGATGGGGTCTGTTCTGGGAGTCCTGAGTATTATGTGTGAACTTTGAGCTCCCGTGTACCAACCTGCTTCCCTTTCTTAGGTGGGTCTTTGCTAGAAAAAGCTTGAAGCTAAGGACTGGGTTTTATCCCTTGTCTTTGATGATCAAAGCTAGCACTCTACCATTTGAGCCAAAGCTTCACTTCCAACTTTTTTGGGAGTTTAATTGTAGAAAAAAAGTTCTAATGGACTTTGTGCCATGGGTGGAATCCAACTGTAGTCCTCAGATATCTGTCTCCTGAGGGGATAGGATGAAAAGGATGGAAAATTATCTTTGGCCAGGTGCCAGTAGCTCATGGCTGTCATCCTAGGTACTCAGAAGCTGAGATCTGAGGATCATGGTTCAAAGCTATCATGGGCAGGAAAGACCCTGAGACTCTTATCTCCAACGGACCACTGGAAAACTGGAAGTGGTGCTGTGGCTCAAGTAGTAGAGTGCTTGCCTTGAGCTGAAGAACTCAAGGGCAGCACCCAGGCCCAGAATTCAAGCCCCACAACTGAAAAAAGAAAGAAAGCAAAATGGTGGAGGTGTGTGTGTGGGAGAGGCTTTGTTTGGGAGACCAACTGCTGGCTTCAATGTATAGACATTTTTAAGAACTCCCCGTTTGCCCCAGTTTGAAGCCAGAGCTTCAAGAGGACTTGGACTGCGGCAGGCAGGGAGTGGGCAAATGGGTGCAGGGGTGGGATTATTGTGTCTGTATTCTCTCCATTGAAGGACAGATTTGGATGCTGGGTGACAAAGTCTGAAGTGAAGGGTTGCAAGAAGATTGTGGCAAGACGAGGTGAAGCTGGAAGCCTCTGGTGGCTCACAACTGTCATCCTAGCTACTCAGAAGGCTGAAATGTGAAGACCATGGTTCCAAGCCAGCTTGGGCAGAAAAGTCTGTGAGACTTGATATCCAATGGACCACCAGAGAACAGGATTTGGTGCTGTGGCTCAAGTGGGATATTGCTCACCTTCAGCTGAAGGGCTGAGGGACAGCACCCTGGTCCAGAGTTCAAACCCCATGACCAACTACAAAAAAAGAGGGGGCTAACTTTTCCGCATAGCAGTATGTACATTAAGAACTGCTATGTTGGACTATGATACATTCCAGATATGTGAGAGGCTTACTGGTTTTTCTATAGTGGGTCTGATGTCGGTAGTGCCACCTTCTTGAGGGTAGGATGTGATCCTAATTGAGACAGTTCATGGGTCTGTACTCAGGGACTGCTGAAGCCTTGGGCTGTCCGTGTGTGTGTGTGTGTGTGTGTGTGTGTGTGTGTGTGTGTGTGTGTGTGTGTGTGTGTGTGTGTGCATGTGTGTGTGTTTCTGTGTCTGTGTCTATGTCTGTGTGTCTGTGTTTGGAGTTAGAAGACCTGGGCCTTGAACTCAGGGTCTTGGTGCTGTTCCTGAGCTTCTGTGATCAAAGCTTTTGCTCTGACACTTGAGCCACAGCTCCACCTCTGGATTTTTGGTGGTTCACTGTAGATAAGAGCCTCACAGTCTTTCCAGAATGGGTTGGCTTTGAACTGTGATCTTCAAACCTCAGCCTCCTGAGTAGCAAGGAAGACAAACATGAACCACCCCTGCAGGTTGTGTGTGTGTGTGTGTGTGTATGTGTGTGTGTGTGTGTGTGTGTGTGTGTGTGTGTGTGTATGTGAGTGTGGAAGTGGGCTGTAACAAGGATCAGTGGACCCTTTGGTAACTTCTGCCTGCTTTCTTTGGGGGGTACATGGACTTTGTGGCTGAGGTCTGGGAACATGAAAGGGTGAGATGCTTGATGGGGACTCAGCACTGCTAAATTATAAGACCAAGGGATCTGTATGTCCTGGAGCTGTCTACTTCCTTGGGCCTGGTTGGTGGCAGAAGGAGCTTAGGAGGACCTGGGGGTGGAGCCGACAGGGGGTGGCTCCCCAGGGGGACAAAGAGCATGGCCAGCACTTAGTAAGGATGAGAACCCTGTTAATATGGAGCACACTTTCATGGTTCAGACTTTGGGTCTTATCATGATGTCTGATGGGTGAGGCCAACCCTATTTTAAATGTTGAGCTGTGATCTTCAGATCTTAGCCTCCTGAGTAGCTAGGATTATTGGCATGAGCCTCTGGCACCAGGGTCTCTGATTCTTTTTGGTATATTAGGGTTTGAATTCAAGGCTTTAGACTTGCCAGTCAGGTCTTCCAACATGCGAGCCAAGACTTTCTGTCTTGGGCATTTCTGAGATAGAGTCTCAATATATGTTCAGGCTGGTCTGCATTGGGATTCCTCACTGTTACCTTTCTGGCCAGACCCTGGTTATAAGAAAATGAATTCACTCTATGTCTATATCGCTTTGCTGGGGTGTCATTTCGAGGAGTGGGGGCAGTGTGAAGATGAAAGACCCCAGAACTGCCACCTCCTGGGGGACATTTGTTCTTGTGACAGAGCCAAGTCATTGCTGTGTATGACGAGGAAGCCGCCATCAGACTGACCTGGAACAATGCTCAAAGGTATGTAGGCTGTTGAAGTATCAAACCCACCCATGTCTGCTTCCCACTCACAAGGGGGTGCAGTGCAGGTGGTCCAGCACTTGCCCTAGGGGATTATAAGTGGATGGTGGTGGTCAGGTGTCGGTGGTTCCCGCACATCATCCTGGCTATTGGGGAGGCTGAGGTCTGATGGATGTGACTCAAAGCCAGCCGGGACAGGAGCGTCTGTGAGATTCTTATCTCCCATAAACCAACAACCACCACACCACACACACAAATCCAGATGTGGTGCTGTGGCTCAAGTGGTAGAGCCTCATCCTTGAGTAAAGAAGCTCAGGGATGACACTCAGGCCCTGAATCCAAGCCCTAGGACTCACAAAAAATAATGAAATAAATGAAGAATGGGCATCTGTTACCTTACTACCAAAAAGGATGGATTCAGTCTTCTCTCTGGTACTTGTATCCAAAGATAATGGGGTTCTCTTGATGTTCCTCTAAACTTCTCCTTCTCTCCATTATCTTTCCAGGCTTCAGTTGAAGGATAGAATTCAGATCATTCCACTCAATGTGACCTTGTGTACCCTCCCCTGCCCGCCTTCCTTGGGGTGGGGAACCTGGTTGTACTCACCACAGGGAGGATAAGGAACCGGAGAGATAGAGTAGGTATCCCCGAAACT